>NC_047131.1:10502123-11212123 GCF_009829125.3 Periophthalmus magnuspinnatus | reverse complement strand
AACAAACAGATGAAAAAAAGCCAAACTCTGTGCACCAGAGCATGATCGGAGCGCATCGGCCTCAGCATCTTGGACTGACGGGAGAGCGAGTGAATTAATGCTTTTTTCGTTTAGTTGTCAGTAAAACAACTAAAGTCTTTTAAGTGTGTTCCATATTCTTCAATCCATATTTTTCATGAGGACATGGGACACATGAGAAGGGATTTAATGACTATCTGTCAGATGCACTGGTGCGATCAAGAAAAATTTTTGTCACACAAAATTTTAGGAACATGTACGCCCAAATTGGTTGCACTCTGGAGTCCTGCTGCAACATGACACACACACTGTACCAACCTGAAGACAACACACAAACTGTATCAACCTGCAACATGACACACACTGTACCAACCTGCAGCATGACACACACACTGTACCAAGCTGCAACACAACACACAAACTGAATCAACCTGCAACACAACATACAAACTATCAACCTGCAACACAACACACAAACTGAATCAACCACCAAGCTGCAACACAACACAGCCCACGGTACTGCTCTGTCTGACCTATGAGCACCAGCCTCCTGCCAGTCTAGAGCAAAGACTCAACAGAAAAGACACAAGTACACTATCAGTCAAAACACTCATTCAGTGTTTTTTCTGTCTGTATCTACAATGTAAACAGCAGTCAAATTAAAGAAGACATCACATTTATGAAATGAGATGTATGGAATTATGTAGCAAAGAAAAAAGTTCAATAGCTCAACTAAATATATGTTTTCATATTTTAGATGAACGGTGCCACCCATTGCTTTGTGAACAGTGCTTTTCTCTATGATCTTCATGTTGAAATCCTGTAAATGTTTTTTCACTACACATGTGTGCCATGTGTAATAGCATGTACTTTGACTACTATATGCACTTAATTGTGTATTAAGAGATGCTCTGACAATTGGAGGGCTGTAGACTGTCCTGCTGATCGATTGATTAGTCAACAAAAAATGGGGTGTGGCAAAAGCTCTCAAAACTATTACATATGTATATGTTTCTGACCCAAACTGCACAGACTACACTGGCACAGGAGTTCATGCAAAAAACTATTTATGCAGAAAAAAAGTACTAGGAAATACTGTATTTATATAAAGTTTAACCTGCCTTTTTAAATACCAAAATACCAAATCCTTAGCCAAATGTCCTTTCTAAGCAGGATGATTTTTCTACAGTTTTTAATAAAATTGCTGATCAGCCCCTCTTAAAACTTCCAGGGTGAAAAATAAATCCATTTCTGCAACAAGGTCCTTAGACCTTGTTGCAGAAATTTCTTCTTCTAGACTTTGGGATAGAGCAAGAGCTTCTGGCAATAATAACTGACTGGATGAGGTTAGGCAACAAAGAAACTGTGTTACTACTATGGTTAAAATGCAGTTCACACAGAATTTAGAAATAATTTCTCTTTTAAACATATAACAACAAATTAAGTCTTAGATCATCGTGAACCCCAAAAAATCTTCTGGTGCTGACAACCTCAAGGTCTGGCAAAGATTCTTGAGTCCCTAGTAAACTCTCAGACTCGAAATAAAAAATGTCTCAAAATGAACAATATCCTGGATCCAAAGCAATCGGGTTTAAGACCATTCCACAGCACAATCATGGCGTCAGTACATGTGCTCATCATCACCATTCATGCCTTGGACAAGAATCAACACAGTTTGGCGCTCTTTGTTGACTTTTTCAAGGTCTTTGATACTGTAGACTCGAATATTCTCCAAAATACATTTGCATTCCTTGGTTTTGATAAGGTTTCTGTAAATCGGTTCACCTCATACTTTTATAACAGATCACAATCAGTAATACAATCAATAATGGTCAGTAATAAAAAGGTGTTCCCCAAGCTTCAATCCTAGGCCCATTACTTTTTTACTCTGTATATTAATATTATTTTCCCCTCATCTTTCTATTGTAATGCTCATTTTTATGGGCAATAGGAAGATGCACACCCACATCTTCATTTACAAAGCTGTACTTGTACTGTACTTGTACCACAGTATCTCACCTCCCTGATTAAATTCTCATCATTACCATACCAGGTCTCAGGAGAGACTGACCTTAGCAGTAGCACAAATACACAGAGCAAGGGAAAATTGGTTTTAGATTTTATGTCTTTCATTTATGGAACATTCTCATTAACTAACTAAAACTAAACCATGTAAGTGAATTTAAACACAATATATCTCATAATCTTTTTGGACCATTGTAATTGTTTTAACTGAAGCCTTGTGGACCACAGATTTGGTAAATATTTAAATTACAGTAAATTTTACTATGAAAATGAGATGCAATCTCAATGGGACTTCCTGATAAAATAAAATAAATAAACTCACTCACTAACTTCTTTCTGCTGTTGTCCCACATAAATCCTTATCATCTAATTAAAATGATTAGTCAAATAAGACAAATTTTGGTCGAGTAAGACCTAAAGGCCTATAGCCCTAGACAAGTGAAATTCTCTGCTGTAAATTTTATTTAGTTTTTTTTAAATTATTATTACATAAAATGTATTCACGTGAACTTTAAGCCACATTAAAATGTTGTCATCTCATCAAAAATATACCCAGAGTTGTGTATTGTTTTAATCCTTCATCATTAGTCTGTCTACATTTCCAAAGCTCAAAATGATCTTTTCCTTGTACCATCATGTAGTGGTAGTTTTCAAGTTAACAGCAATCTTTTCCATTAGTTCAATAGAGATTGGGAATTCCTGGACCGGAATCATCCAAATGATTCTAGAGAAGTACACCTTCACTAGAGTTTAAAATTACAACGGAGCATTTCCTGCATTACCATATGACATCACAAGATGGAAAAGAGTGTTTTCCATGTGAGAGGAGAACTCAGTATAAATATGCAGGGTTTGTGTATTAACTATGTGTGAATGAAACAAAACAAAATTCCAGGTATGTTTTGGATGCGGAAACATTATAACATAGATCAGAAAATAGTATAATATTGGCCCTTTAATAGCAGATCGAACAGTGTGAGGTAAAACCCACACAGATTGGATATAGGAGAATACAGTGGTGTTACCTGGTGGCCAGCAGAGGGTGTGTAAGCAGAGGCAGGGCCCAGGCCTCTCTGGTCCAGGGCACGGACTGGAACAGCAACAGGTCCTTCTCAGTCATCGCCATGACGAGGGGGCGGAGCTGTTGCCGGCCACTGCCCAGCTGCACCTGCAAACAGCAGCCATCAACATTAGCATACACACACAACAGCCATGAACACTACTGCAAACAAACACAATAGCCATGTTCACTAGTACACACACAAACACAGACACACACAAGCCATGATCACTAGCACACACATACACACACACACTAGCCATGAACACAAGCGCACACACACACACGCACATACACACACAAAACAGCCATGAACACTACAGCAAACAAACACAACAGCCATGTTCACTAGCACACACACACACACACTAACCATGATCACTAGCACACACATGCACACACACACACTACAGCCATAAACACTAGCGCACACATATGCACACACGCACGCACGCACACACGCACACACACTACAGCCATAAACACTAGCGCACACATATGCACACACACACACACACCCCCACACACACACACTACAGCCATAAACACTAGCGCACACACATGCACACACGCACACACACTACAGCCATAAACACTAGCGCTCATGCACGCAGACACACACACACACACACACTACAGCCATAAACACTAGCGCTCATGCACGCAGACACACACACACACACACTACAGCCATAAACACTAGTGCACACATATGCACAAGCACACACACACACTACAGCCATAAACACTAGCGCTCATGCACGCAGACACACACACACACACACACACACACACACACACCCCCACTACAGCCATGAACACTAGTGCATGTGTGTGTGTGCATGTGTGTGTGTGTGTGCGCGCGCGCGCACACACACACACACACACCCACACACCCCCACACACACCCCCACCCACACACACACACACACACCCCCACCCACACACACACACACACACACACACACCCCCACCCACTCCAGCCACACACACCCCCACACACCCCCACACACACACACGCACACACACACACACACACCCCCACCACAGCTATGAACACTAGTGATGTAACAATATCCAAATCTCACGGTATATTATTTCGGTATGCTTTTATGAATTTTTATGCAAATTGAAATGCAATTTGAAGGGGGCGTTATAGAGCCATCTTCCTTATCCTAATTTTGTATGTCATTATGTCCAGCTTAAAGATGTGCATGTGCGCTTTATTGGGTTCATTCAAATCTCAGAACGTTTGTGAAACATGATTTTTTATTTTTTTATCAAAAAATTGACATTTTGTTGAATAACGCCCAACATTTTTTTTAAAGGTAAATGATAACCTTTTATTGCACATGGGTTTTGTGTCTTTTGGTCAAGTTTTAAGTGTTTTTGATGAAAACTGTTGGAGAAGATGTCAAATATGTCGATTATGATGAGTGATATTGTCAATCCCAGGTTTGATCCAATATGGCCAACTTCCTGTAGGGTTTAGCGCTACATGGTTTAAGTTTCATTTGTCTACAATGACATTGTTCTGGGCCAGGCTCTCATTGGTGCTACTGAGCCGTCTTTAAAGATTTTTTTCTGGGATACTCACTCAAAATTACAGCTCAAACTAAACTAAACTAAAATTTTGGTAGCACTTATTGGCCTATATTGTTTACTGCTTGATTTTTGCGATTTTCCTCAAAATTGTACAAATACAACAGGCTCTTGAGCCAGACCTCCCCACACATTCATGCTCGGGCTCTGATAATGATCCACAGGTGTCATAGATTATAACTATATAGCAGACACAAGCACAATAAGTTTTCTTTTACTCCAAGCTACCACCAGGGTAGCCAGAAGGGAAGCTGCAGTGCCGCTAGTAGTTACCTGCTCAGACAGCCAGCCGATGTGCTTGAGGTGGGGGTGTGCAGTGGCTGACGTGGCTCCCAGGTAAGCATTGATGTGTGAGAGTGCGAGTGGCAGCAGGGCGGCTGTGTTGGTGTGGATGGCAGTGAACCAGGAGTTAGCACTGGAAGCATCTTTACAGCGCAGGATCACCATGTGCTGTCCGTCAGGAGAGTGCAGCTCCAGCAGCCTGGAACAGAGACGCATGCAGTCACCACAAAGTCGCATCTTTTCTTTTCTGTCATCATTCTAAGTCAGTGATTCATTCACTAAAATGTACCACGCTTCAGGTGCTTTTTGTACTATGGGTAAAAATATTGTATTGGTCAATAACTGTTTTCAACTAAATTTTTCTCCATTTTCTGATCTGTTATCTTGTTGTTTCCTCATCAAAAAACAAACTCAGAGTTGTGTTTTGGTTCATTCACACATGTTTAACACACAAACCCTGCATATTTAGGCTGAGTTCTTTTCTCAAATGGAAAACACTCTATTCCACCTTGTGATGTCATGTCGTAATACAGGAAGTGCTCCAGTATGTTTTTAAATTCCATACACGTTCAATAGAATCACTTGGATCATTTCAGCTCTGGACTTGTCATTCTCTACTGAACAAAAGGTAAAAGGAGCTGTTAACTGACATTACAAGGTGTAACAGAGCTAAGGTTGTGCCAAAAATCAAAAGATCGATACATCACAATCTAAACTTTGGTCAATCTCCATAACAACCCATTTTAATCAACATGTTTCCAGAAAAACCTGTGGCAGTATCAGGACGTGGTACTGGAAAGCTCTGACTCAGGCCCACAGTGTCACGTTATGTCTCCTCATGTGTCCTTGCAATTCACAGGTTTTGACATATATGCACAGTTTGACTAAAAGTCCCTCTGCCTCTGTGTGTGCATCTGACCCCCTCCCTCTCTCTGATCCAGCTCCTCACCTTTTCCCTCTCTTGAGCTGCTCTTTCATATCCTAACCACAAAACATCACCACTACTGCACCAGCCAATAAAACAGAGCTTCAAGGGCAAATGGAGTGACGGACAAAGGCGCAGATACAAACTCAGGATAGCAAAAATAATGAGGCAACTTTATTACTCACCTCTCATAAAGCTCTATAGTTATCATTATATTAGTATTCTCATCAAAATTATCCATTAAAATGTGTCCTCTGCAAATAACAACACCCAGTCACCAAACACCACTTTTAATTCAGTTTGAAGCGTTCTTTAAAAACTAAAAAGGCGAGAGTAGATCCTCATGTGGGTCTGTTTACATCTGTGCAGCGAGGATCAAGGGTGAAGCTGCAAGCCTTTTGTGCATGAAAAGCATTTTATCTATTACATTTCATTTCACAAATAATAACACAGTTTTGACTTGAACCTATAGTAAAAGTGCAATACTCTGATATTTGGAACATTTCTCAAAGCAAGTCGTTTTAATGTAGTTTTAATGCATTATAGTTTTGATACTGCACACTACAAACTTTTTTTAATCTGTCTTTATATAAATACATTGTTTCCTAGTATTTTTTTTTCTTTTGGTCTTCTTTTTCTTTCTTTTAGTTCTTTTAGCATGAACTCCAATGCAGGTGTAGTCTTGTGAGTGAAGTTTGGGTCAGATACATAGAGATACACAATAGTTTTGAGAGCTTTTGCCACACCCTTTTATACGTAGACAAAAGACGGAATATGTCTTTAGTCCACCAAAAATGTCTTTAGTCGAGTACAGCCCTAGTGGTGTATACTGTAATAGTGTGGAGTAGAAGACACACCGGTTCTCCAGATCAGGCATGGTTAGATTCCTGCTGATGAAACACATCTTGAGGTTGATGACTTTTGTGTCGCGGTCCCTGGAGCTGAGTGGGGGGGGCTCCTCAGTGCATCCGGCCCAGGGGAGCTCTGCCACCAGGGAGGGCTTCTTGAAGAGTGGAGACACCTCACGAATGTACTTCACTGGATACACACACACACAGTTAGCGTTACAACTAGGCCTCATGATAATTACTATATAGACTTTAATATATGATAAATGGAACATGATTTATTTATCATGAGTACTTTTTCTTTCTAGTAGTGGGACATTTTTTGGTTATATTTTCTGCAGTATGATAAGATTTGAGTGGAAGAAATTTAAATTATGAACTAAAATTACAAACAACTAATTACTCAAGTGTTTTTCATTCTGCTATGTATTTATACAGCTCAATAATATTTCACAATATTGTACATTTATGATACTTTTTGTGAATAATTGATTTCAGCAATATATCACACCTCAAACGGTGTTATCATGAAAGGCCAATTTGCAACCGCTGTCTCTCCTCTTTTGATACTACTGTCCCACATGAAAAGAGGTTAAAGAAAGACCCATTTTTTGCAATTATCATACTCAACAATTTAAATTTCATTCATTGCAAAATGGGGTTGTCAAAAGGGTCAAAAATCAGATACTAATCGATACTAAAACTAGAATTGAAACTAGATACTGTAGCGTTCTGGTGTAAGGAAGCACACCGCATTACTTCTTGTTGTTTTTTTGCTGAACACAAGGGCTACTGTAGGCCATAACTTAGGCCAAAACAAGCACAAAACAACAGCAGTCTCAAGTCAGCAGAGCCAGTCTTTAAACAGACCAGTAAATAATGAAGAGAATCTTTACACAAACTCTTCAGCAGAGAAACTACATACAAAAGCAGTTACAATAACAGCAACACATTAACAGTTAAATGAACAACAAATGGTGTCAACCCTGAACTAAAAAAAAAAAATCAGATCATTACAATACTAATCTGAGCAGGTATCAATACTAAAAAAGTCACATTCACAGGACAGAAATGAACCTTTCCTGTATAGCTTTAGAATTATCTTGAGCTGAACAAATATAAGACACACAGATGAGTATACACACATGGAACCTACCTGGATGAATGAGGGATTACACCGCGTACATTGTAATATAAAAGAAAGTAGTACGATTTAATGGTGTATGGTTTAAATAAAGTGTTTTTAATTATCATTGTGGTATCGGAAATCGGTATTGAGCATGAAGACCAAAAATTGAAATTTTAGTATTGTGTCCATCCTACTTTTGATACTACTGACACACATGAAAAAGGATTTATGAGACACCTTTTACACCACTCAAAATAGTAGCTATAATAGTACAACTGTCACAATTGAAATTTGATCCATTGCATAACCTTCAGTACAGCTTAATATTGTCTTTAAGAGGTGAGGTGAGGTACCTGCTTCGTCTGTGGGCATACACTTTCCTGTGACTGCTTGAGTCTGACTTATTGAGCCTTTTCTACTGTTCTCCTCTGCTTTCATGAGTTTTAGCTAAAATAATAACTAAGCCCCTTCTCTGGCCCTGCTTTACCCCAAATATGGCCCCTGTGGTTTTGGCTGCTCCTCCATGTTCCCTTTTCCCACTCCACAGCACTCTGAATTTTTGCTCTAGGTCTGTTTAGAACCTTTTAGATAAAATGGCTATACTTTATAATAACTAAAAGTGTGTCTGTTATATAGTTATAATCTATGACACCCATGGATCATTATGTTATAATTTATACATTTTCAAGTGCAATATTGATCCAAAACGACTTAATAAAAAAAAAAAAAACAAGCCCATTGACTTCCGTGTTATAAAACTGGGGTGCCCAATGGGAGCCGATATCGGCGCAAACATCATCAACCTCCGATGGACAGATGCAGATCACAATAGCGAGCAGAAGATATTTTTTTTTTTTTTTTTTCATTTGTACCGAAATGACTACACAAAGCTGCCAAATCCCATGTGTATCACCAATTAAGAAAATTAAATTGGAGAGTGAAGTAAGGGAGTGAGCATGTACAGGTGGCAGTGAAAACGTGAACTGATCAGCAACATGATGTATTGAAAATAGGCAATTAAAGATTGCTCAAACTTGCACAAATCTCTCCAAATACAACTTTATGAGGGTAAATGAGAAGAGAAACAACTATAACATGGTTAAAAGCTCTGAAAAGTTGCTTTAATGAAGTATGAACAAATTTATTAAAAATAGTTCATCAACTTCATAATTTAGGGCTTAGAGTTACCCCCCATTTACACCAAAGCAGTAACAGCATAAACACAGCAGCATTACACACAGGATATTAACCCGTCAGACAATTTACACCAGCAATGTCACACGTGACTCCATTGCTCAAAATATGTTGATGCTGAAAAAAATCAAAACTCTAACCAAGCTTTTCCAGGCTTTTTAGCAGGGGAGAGACAGGAAATAAGCATGTGTTGTCAAAATAAATGTCCATTGTCCTTTCAAAATAAGTTCTCTTAAATCAGTACAGTAGCATAAGGGTCAGTGATGTGACATTGCTATTTTTATGTCCAGTGTTGTGTTAATATATAAAGCTTTAAATAGTTTAATTTGTTTTGTATCACATTAGTTGTACCCATTTGGAAGCCAAATATGAAAGAATATGAAATGTACTGAAATGCCATTCGATAAAACAGGTCTCACACAGAATCAGTGACACTTGAACAAATTATAAACATCGACAAAATCAAACTTTTCCCTAATTTTACAAGCCTTGACATAAAAATATAGAATTATTTTCTCTAAAGTAGACACAAGTTCCAGATTTGGCTTGACACCTTTGTCACAGTACAAATGCTACAGTTTTGGATGTTATTTGGTGAACCATTCAAAATATGTTTAAAATTATTATATTTTGAAAGATATTGCATTTTAAATCAACGTTTGGTATAAACAGTCACTGCCAATGCTTGTGTTTCTCTTCGATGTATAAATTATATACCAGTTTATAATGAAAATATATGAAAAATGTCATTCGGTCAGACAAAATGTGTCATTCGGTGAAACAGACAAATGCTTAATGTTACCTACAACATACACTAGCCAAACATATCTGCATTTATTTTACAATTTTATTTGTATTATTTAACTAACTATATATGCTACTATATTAAAGTAATAATTTGTATTTTAAATGTAAAACAATCACATAAATAAAGGAAATTGACTTTGGTAGATTAATTAGTAATTATTATTCAAAATACAATTGGAAAATAAATATATTAAAGATAGTTTAAAGATAAAGATAGACAGATGTTAGTGGGATTTGGTTGTTAGTGGATTGGTTGAATTTTCACCAAGTCAGCTTCAAAAGCAAAGACATTTTTTGTGTTCCAGTTGAACAGTCATTTGGTACAAACGGCACATGTCATGTGGTGAGACACTGATGCGTCTGTGAAATGTATTAGGAAAAAGGTTTTTTACAAAAAAAATTACATAAGAACTTAAATCTGAAGAAGGAAAGTGCTAACATGCTTAAATTTTATCCAATTTTAAAACGTTTTACTCTTTTTACTCGTGATGGACTATGAAAAGCTTATAGCCATGGGGGATAAATATAATACACTATTACGTCATACATCAACTACACAACTTATGCAGGAAAAGGCACATGGCACAACGACACCGAAACTTAGATGGTATGTAGCCTTAAAACTGTAGACACGGCTTGATATTGCTATGAAGCTTCGTCCCTCTTGTCAACTTCAGTAAAGTTTTAAAATGAAATTCATCCAATCAACAATGAATATATAACAATATAAAACAGTTTGATGTTTAAACATAAGAATATATAGAGGCTGGTGTTACAGGAGCAGCTCTGATATAAAAGAACACTTTTAAAAATAAGTAGGTATACAGCTTTGCCTACATTACATGTTGCTGCAGCTCCAATTCTGGGTTATTAAGCCTGACTCACTCTCATTTTTAATAAATAAAGCATTCATTAGCTAAGTGTTTCTTCATGCTTCATTAAGCATATTATTATTCAAGTATGGCATTAAACGGCACGATTTGGTAAAAGCATTTGCAATTGCAATTTTTCGGACAAGCAAGGGTGAGTGTGATAAGATTTGCAATTTATATTTCAATAATAGGATTCTGTTCAAAGTTCACATATTAATATGTCCAGAAGAATTGACAAAAAGACTGAAATATGAACTGACAAACGAATACAAGATTCACATTTCAGAACATGTTCATACACACCTAAACTACAGCAGTTTTTTTTTTTTTTTTTTTTTTTTTATGTAGAATAAGACAGGATAGTTTGTTAGTTGTAGAGGAAATGAGTACTTAAAAAACTTCAGCCTTTACAATTTGCTAAATATGTCCATTGTGATTGTGGTTTCAGTTCAATAGTGATTAATCTTGCAGCACTGCATCAAATGTATCTATTAAATATCATGTATAAAGAACACCATGAAGTGGGGTCATCTCTCCACTAGTCTTCCCATGATACTAAAATTTCAAACTTTATTTTGATACTAAGAAAAAGACTCAATACTCGATACCAATTTTGATACAACAATGGAAAAAAAAAAACACACACACTTGTAATTTTCATCACAAAATAATAATGCTTTTAAGTTACCATGTGGTTCTATACTGGTGTTGATAAGTTCAAGATTACTTTAAAACTGTCAAAGGTCAAATTTTATTATGTTTATTATGTTTATATTTTTTCAGTACAGATACTTGTTCAATTGAGTATCTAATTTCAATACTGGTTTAAAGTACATTGGATCGATTAATACTTTTTTTTAGTTATTACTTGGTTAGTACTTATGGTAAATACTCAACATAAATTTACATCAGTTAAGTGGCCGTTTGTGAAGAAAAACAGAAAACAAAAGGTTGTAAAATACTGAAGTACAGCTGAGGGGTAAAACAGAATACATCTACCTATTCCAGCAACACCAAACATTTTTTCCAAAATGGAAAGACAATTCACGTACAAGGAAGACATTTTTCTGACAGTTTTAAACATTGATTTAACAAAATAAAAGGTGCCATTGATTTTTTATCTAATCATAACTATTGTGTAATTTAGACATGTTGGACATGTTTTGGCCCTTACTTACATTATGGTTGCTGGGTAAAATACCTCTACATATGTCATATCTGCTGCCCACGGCCAACCAGGAAGTAAAATTATAAACTTCACCAAAAATGGTAAATGGTCACATTTTTCTATAGCGCTTTTCCACCTTCAAGGCACTCGAAGCACTTTACAACAAGGAACCACTCACCCATTCACACACACGTGTATGCAGACACTGAGGGTGAGGTGGGTTAAGTGTCTTGCCCAAGGACACAACGACAGCGTGAATCTGACCGCTCAACCAATGATGTTTATGTCGAGAGCAGATTTGAACCACCAACCTTCAGATCAGTGGACAAACACTCTACCAGCTGAGCTACTGTCACCCAATACTAAACTTGAAAAGTCTAGGCCCGATTTTTTGTAAAATCTTAAATATAAACACGTTAACTCTATTTTAGAGAAATAAGTACTCAAACTAGTCGTGTGCACTTTAAGCAGCGCCGATGCCAAGTTACACCTGTAGTCCCTATGAAGGCTGATGTTGTAATTCATAAAAACAAACATTCAAAAAAACTTCTTTACCAGGCCACCATAAAACTTCTGTAAGAAGTTTCCCATACATTTTGTTAAGACTATAGTGGCACAAATAATTTTTATTTGAATAATTTCATCTCTTTCAGTTTGTGGTTTATAAATGTCACTTACTGCATATACTTAGTTTTTAAACTCAGACCTCATTATGCAGAATTGACATTTTTAGAGCTTTTAACCATGTTATAGTAGTTTTCCCTTAACATTTACTCACACAACGCTGTATTTGTAGTGATTCGAGCATGTCTGAGCAATCTTTAATCGCTTATTTTCAAGATTCCATATTGCCAATCAACCTCCTTGTACTTTCTTCGTTCTCCAATTTTATTTTCTTAATCGGTAGTGCACACAGGATTCTGCAGTGTTGTGCATTTTGGTACAAATTATACTGCAGCTATCGATCTGAGGTGCCGACTCTTTGCTGTGATGACATTTACAGCAACATCAGCTACTTTTGGGCACCACAGTTTTCTAACGAAAAATAGTTTCTTTTATTAAGCTGTTTCAGATGAATATTGCAATTTCAAATGTGCAAATTATAACATAATGATCCAATAAGCAGTCATTTTTGACCAATGCAGACTCTTTTATAAGCTTATGATAATGCAATCACCTTTCCATGACCCTGGACCAGAAAAGTTGCACAGTGCACCTTTAATTGCACTGCTTTGATTGCTGAATATTCAATAAACATATTGACTTCTAACCCATTAACCTCCCAATGTGATTTCAGAGATCAGTGTGTGCGTCTGTGACGCTGGGCTGTGCTGGGACATGGCCTGGAACATGCCCTGGGATATGGCCTGGGGCCATGGCCGTTTTTAGTGACTTTTCCAAAGTGCTGCTCTATTTTTTGGAGAGGTGTGAGCAGTTCCACACCATTAAACAGACGCTGTGCACTCGGACCACTGAACTGCACAACACTGCACCCCCCCCCTCATCACTCCCTCATCTCACAACCTCCATACTCACATTCAAACTCTTCTGCCAGAAGCCCACATGTCTATCTGGAGATTTGAGAATGACGTTTTTGTTGATTTAGGCATCAATTGAGTCCAGATGCCTGATGAAAATAAACTAGAGAGAGGATGGAGACAGCTCTGAAGCTGTAGTCAAATTTGGTAAAGGAGCGTTTCTTTTGTACAATCACCTTGATTAGCCTGTTGCGAAACAAACACATGATAATTCAAACTAAAGTGCATCAGGAGAAAGCCAGCCTATTGGCAACCTGCAACACTGACAAACTGTCACATCTCAAGTATAGTTAACAATATAGTGTAGTTTCGCCTATCAACCTACAAAACAGACAAAAAAAAACAACCATACAACTAATAATGCAATTACAGAGAGTCTAGTATTTGTAATACATTACTGTTGAGACTTGAGTCTTCATTTTCACTGTTGCAAAGGGAAATTCACGTCCAGCTCAGAGCAAGTGTTAAGTAGGTTAGACAAAATGTTTTAGACACAGACTGTATAAAAGTGGACAGAGTGACGCAGAAACGAGAGGAGAGCTGCCCCATCCTGGAATACTGACCTGCAGCAGCAGAAGAACTACTGATACTAACCAGCCGCTGCAGGGGTCCCGTACTTGTCATTAGTCAGTGGATTCTACGGATCTACTGTCCCAGCTTCACCAATGCTGCTGCAGCGGATCATGGGACTGAGATCAGGCCTGTGCAAATCCCCGCTCTCGCGTGGACGGACTTACCTTCGAGTGTCACCTCTTTGCCCGCTTTCTTGAGCGCCTGCACCGCCAGGTCGTGCGTAGCCTCGCGGAGGTCGTTGCCATTGACAGACAGGATAGCGTCGCCCACGCGCAGAGCCCTGCTCTGGTCCGCTGCCAGCCCCGGGAAGATCTTGGAGATGAGGATGGGCATGCGGTTCTCGCGACCGCCCTTGATGCTGATGCCGAGCCCCCCAGACTCTTGTTTTACCACTCTCACCCTGCGAACAGCCTCTGAACAGCCGTCCGAGCCGAGGCTGGAGCCGGGACTGCCGTATCCCGAAGCGGGACTGAAGTCTGAGCTGGTGCCGTTACTGTGGTACTTCCCTGGGCTGTTGGGACCCCGGCTGACCCCTCGCCCGCTGTAGTTAGGGCTTTGGCCAGAGTTTCCTGGGCTGCCCCCCGGCTCATTTCCGTTTGACAAGCCGTTCCTCGGTCCCGGAGAGGCGTTGTTGTAGTCCCAGGGGTCACTGGCCTCCGCTTCGGCTGTTAACGTCAAAGTTTCTCGGGTAAGTTCTGCGGCCACTCGGATCCAGCGATCGCGGAGGAGCAGGTCTAGCTGGCCGTGTTTTTCCGCTCTGGTCCACACTGCCATCCCCGAGGCAGGCCGCGTTTACTCCCAACTCATCACCAACTTTTCACTTTGAAGCGTGTTTTGTTCCTCTGCTCTGTTTCGGGGCAGCAGCGACGGGACACACCCACGGACCGTGGGACGGCGCGGGACAGGCCCACACAGAGGAGCAGTTAGCCCTAAGTCCGTTAGTGGGCTTTGTAACTCCAGAGTAACGTCAGGACTGTCGCCATCAGCGCACACTGCACTTCCGTGATGACGTTTCACAATAAACTACAACAAAACGCCACAAAAACGCAGCCTCTGGCGCAGCAGCTCTCTGCACAGTGCACAATGCACATTCAACCTCTTCATTTAAATGTGTTTGTGTCAAGCCCAAAATCACAACAGCAGCCGCCCTGCTGATCGTGTGTGACGTCACAGTCTCGCGCTCTGAGCGTTATGGCTCAGGCCTGGGCTCTGCGCGCGTGTCTGTGTCTGAACAGATGTGGGACTGACCTTCTACAGTTTGGTCAGAAGCTCACAGCAGGGCGCTGATGAGGCTGTTAAACTCCTCAAACAGAGACTAGACTAACACTGCACTGCAGCTCCTCTTCTGGGCCTTCTCAAACACAGAAGGACTGACATTAGGCCTAATTCCTTGTACCGATTTTTTGTTAATGAAAACGCAGGTGGAAACGGTCAGATTAGTCCAATCAAGACTTTATGTCCTTTATTTAAAGGAGCACTGTACAACGTTTTGGTGGCGGGTCTGGTGTCTTCCACTGTAGGACATCAAACTTCTGTCTCGTCGGATAAAGAGCTCTGATCTGTGGAGAGGCCAGAATGTATGTTTTTCTTTGTTTTTGTTGTTTTCTTTTCTTCTTGAGCAAAGGTTTGATATAATAAAAGAATATGAATAAAAGAGAGCCTATAAGTGTAAAAACATATTGTAGAGCCTCTCAGGTAAGAGGCTATCCACCAGAAAGGTTTGTGCACCTAAAGCTAGGTCATGTACTATTTTTATAGTTTTTTAAATAGTTTTATTTAAACTAAATGATAAGTGTAAATGTTATTTATTTTTGTAAATAATGCTTTGATTTTCACAAAGTTTATTCATTGAGTCTTTTGAAGCACACATTCTCAGTGAAGCAGACGATGTGAGCCATGGATGGTGTATTTGGTTGTATTATGGTTCAGTGGTCACTTTTAGGTATTTGACTAGTCATTCACAATAAGGATTAGCAAATAAAGGGACATAATGGGGAATCACATACAAAACAAAGCCTCGTTTAGCCTATATATCTTTCTATATGGTTTGTTTGATCAGCCTATACGTACCTTTTAAATTAATTAAACATTAGGCTATAAAAAATCAGATGTTACGTTTTAATTCTATATTTGCACCCTGTCCTAACCGCAATCTTAATATGACATTACCACAAACAAACCTAAATATAGCCTATGTCTTAATACGTTTGAAAAGTTAGCTAGTTGTTAATTTAAGAATATTTTATCCATTAATTTCACACTTTTAATCAATTTTATTTTACAAATCTATTTTATCTTTTTTACTAATTGAGCAACTTCATATTTTAACATTTAGCCTGTAGCCTATCTTTATTTAGCTTGAAACAGCATAGTCTTATGTGGGAAGGAGGGCTGCTTGTCCTATACCACAGGATTTTAAATATCTGTAAGGTGCCCTCTTTTCTGGTGGAGGATCCTGCTTTTCTCCATGGAGATGTTACGGCTTTGCTTGGAATGCAGCAGAGTAATGCATTTCTGATATGACGAGAAAAGATATAGGGGCCACAAACCTTTAAAACTTACTGGTACAGTTCACTCAAGTCACTTTGCCTGCTATTTATTTATTTAATCTGTCCATACGCTGCACTGTAGATAACCATTAGAACCACTTATTGTGCTTAAGTTTTGTAGCCTATAGATTTTCACTTCTGGCACAGTGCTGTGTTAGATTGTGTAGTGTGTAATGTTCTTTCTTTTAATAGTTATTTGTCTTTGCATGTTCTCTTGCTGTTCCTCAACTTTCTGTTACAATACTGTAATTTCCTCATAGTGAGAAAAATAAAGGTTTATTTTACTTACCTGACTTACCAAAGTTTATATGTTGTCTAGACTCCTCTATTGGCCAATTTGTGTAACTGCATGCGGTTCAAATCCCACTGCACGGAAGGCTATTGGTTAACTGCCATTGATACAAAATAAATAAATAGGCTACATAAATAAATAACAGTACACAGTCCTTTGTCATCCATATGCTGCCATTAAATGATGTGACGAGGTGGTATTATTCTTAGGAAATAAGCCTAGTAGCATAGGCTATACTATAAATCTATGGTTGATTTGTACTTAAGTTATTGCCTAGCCCTATTTTGGACATGGTCAATAAAGAGAAATAAAGAGACTGAGAATGTAGACCTACTAATTATTACACAAGTAACATGTTTCTGTTTGAGAGTCGGCCCGAAGATGATCAGAGCGAATGGGCTCTGCTCCAAATGACTTCTGCAATCATTACGCACCAACACTGCCCCAATCTAGGGACATAATAAAGGTAAAATCCGCCAAACTTTCCTGTTGTTTAGTCTGTTGTGTGTTTGGTGAAGTGGTTGTGACGTTGTAGTGGAGTCAGGAGTTGATGTTGGTTTGTTTGGTGGCATCTGGAGCTTTGAATTGTGGATAGTGTTTGTTGATCCTGTGATGTTGGTGGACTGGTAGCTAGTTGGTTTGGCTGATTGGTGGTTGTTGTTTGCTGGTTAGTTGGTTTTGTAGAATTGGCATGGTTACTGGACCAGCTCTATACTCTCCAACAGGTCCTCAAGGGCTCATGGGAGTTTGCCCAACCAGTCCACATGTGTTTTGTGGATCTGGAGAAGGCATTTGTCCGTGTCCCTCGTGGTGTCCTTTGGGGGGGGGCTCTGGGAGTATGGGGTCCGGGGCCCTTTGCTAAGGGCTGTCCCTGTATGACCAAAGCAGGAGCTGTGTTCGCATTGCCGGCAATAAGTCAGACCTGGTGCATGTTGGACTCTGTCAGGGCTGCCCTTTGTCACCGGTTCTGTCCATTTATGGACAGAATTTCTAGGCGCAGCCAGGGGCCGGAGGGGGTCTGGTTTGGGAACCACAGGATTTCATCTCTGCTGTTTGCAGATGATGTTGTCCTGATGGCTTCTTCGAGCCAGGACCTGCAGCAGGCACTGGGGCGGTTTGCAGCCGAGTGTGAAGCGGCTGGGATGAGAATCAGCCCCTCTAAATCCGAGGCCATGGTTCTCGACCGGAAAAAGGTGGTTTGCCCTCTCTGGGTGGGTGGTGAGTCTCTGCCTCAAGTGGAGGAGTTCAAGTATCTCGGGGTCTTGCTCACAAGTGAGGGAAGGGTGGAGTGTGAGATTGACAGACAGATCCACTGAAGTGCTCTCCCTCTCAATAATCCACACATGTAACTGATCTTAGAGTTCAACATAAAAGAGGCTAGACATTGTTAGTACATAGAGGAGCATTGATAAAGTATTGATCAGGGCCTGTGCATCTAAACTCCAGGGGGTTAGCAGAAGAGGTTGTTCTAGGAGCAAAGACTGAAACCTGGTTAGTTACAGTGGGGCAAAAAAGTATTTAGTCAGCTACCAATTGTGCAAGTTCTCCCACTTTAATAGTCATTTTCATCATAGGTACACTTCAACTATGAGAGACAAAAAAAATCACATTGTCTGATTTTTAAAGAGTTTATTTGCAAATTATGGTGGAAAAGTATTTGGTCAATGACAAAAGTTCATCTCAATACTTTGTTATATACCCTTTGTTGGCAATGACAGAGGTCAAACGTTTTCTGTAAGTCTCCACAAGGTTTTCACAGACTGATGCTGGTAGTTTGGCCCATTCCTCCTGCAGATCCTCTAGAGCCGTGATGTCTTGGGGCTGTTGCTGGGCAACTCAGCATTCTTTCTCCTCCAAACACAACAAGTTGAGTTTTTACCAAAAAGTGCTATTTTGGTTTCACTTTACCATATGACATTCTCCCAATCCTCTTCTGAATCATCCAAATGCTCTAACAAACTTCAGACGGGCCTGGACATGTACTGGCTTAAGCAGGGGGACACGTCTGGCACTGCAGGATTTGAGTCCCTGGCGGCGTAGTGTGTTACTGATGGTCGCCTTTGTTACTTTGGTCCCAGCTCTCTGCAGGTCATTCACTAGGTCCGCCCGTGTGGTTCTGGGATTCTTTCTCACCGTTCTTGTGATCATTTTGACCCCATGGGGTGAGATCTTGCGTGGAGCCCCAGATTGAGGGAGATTATCAGTGGTCTTGTGTGTCTTCCATTTTCTAATAATTGCTCCCACAGTTGATTTCTTCACACCAAGTTGCTTACCTATTACAGATAGAGACTTCCCAGCCTGGTGCAGATCTACAATTTTGTTTCTGGTGTCGTTTGACAGCTCTTTGGTCTTGGCCACAGTGGAGTTTGGAGTCTGACTGCTTGAGGTTGTGGACAGGTGTCTTTTATACCGATAACAAGTTCAAACAGGTGCCATTAATACAGGGAACGAGTGGAGGACAGAGGAGCCTCAGAAGAAGTTACAGGTCAACAAGGCCTGGATACTTTGCTCATGTTGACCGATCATGATTCCTTGTTGCAAAAATGCTGGTCAGGTTCAGAGATATAAAAACTGAACAGTGTTTATTACAATTGTCAATTTTTAAGACCCATTTGCTCCCAAACTTTAACATCCTGGCTGATGTCTTGTGATGCTGCCTCAGTGTCTCCACATAATGTTCTTTCCTCATGATGCCATCTATTTTGTGAAGTGCACCCGTCCCTCCTGCAGCAAAACAACACCACAACATGATGCTGCCACCCCCATATTTCACAGGTGGGATGGTGTTCTCAGGCTTACAAACTTCCTCTTTTCTTCTCCAAACGTAACGATGCTCATTATATTCAATTTTAACAGTTCAGTTTTAGTTTTGTCACATGATGTCCACAGCTCCATAAATGAAGGTCTTTGTGTGCATTTGCAAACTAATCTAGCTTTTATATGTTTATTTTAGAGTAATGCTTCTTTCTGGCCCTTCAGTCCATGTTGGTACAGTACTCGTTTCACTGTGGATAATGACACACTCTTACAGCTTCAGCAGCATCTTCACAAGGTCTTTTGCTTTTGTTCTTGGGTTGATATGAACATTTTGGTCCAAAGCACGTTCATCTCTTGGACACAGAACCCGTCTCCTTCCTGAGCGGTGTGATGGCTGGACAGTCCCATGGTGTTTATATTTATGTATAATTGTTTCAACAGATGGACGTGGCAACTTCAAGCATCTGGAAATTGCACCCAAGGATGAATCACACTTGTGCAAGTCCACAGTTCTCTTCCTGATGTCTTGGCTGATTTCTTTTGACTTTCCTACAATGTTACAAGACATGGCATCATCACCTGGGTTTTCCCCAAATTGTTTAAATTCAGTAATCTTACTGTATGCAAACTTCTGACTTTCATTATTCTGCCATTTAGGAAATATAAATTATTTTGTTAATCCTAATTGACCCAAACCAGGAAAAGTTTAGTCTGAATTTATGTCAGACAGTGAGAAAAAAAAAAGTGTATGCCAGACTTTTACTTATATTTTTATTTGACATGCAGCAGATTAGCTGACGCAGAGTCCTCCGTTTAAAGTTAGGATACGTGATTGATATGGATGAAATAAGCCCGTAATCATACCGTGTAGATTTAGAGCATGTTGGACACTTCCCTCACACCTCTTGTTTGCACTTGAACGCCCCTTCACCTCGTTCACACCGCTCGATCCGCCCAAAACGGGGAAAACGAACGAACGCAGCGCTTTAGTCACGCGTCAGTGCATCATAGGGTTAACACGTTCAGTGTGAACGTACCTGAAGAGAAGAAACTTTATCCCTTAAGAATGATATATCCCTAAAATATGTATCCCTTATGATTTATCCCTAAAGTATTCACAGAGTGTAGATGAGGGTACAGCTTCATTTGCGTTTAATGGATTTACATATGCTGCATATGCTGTAGCTGTGGGTTATGTGGGCTTTAGTCTGACTGGAGCCACTGCATCTAAAACCTCCATGCAAGTGTCATTGAAATGATAGAGCAGACCATAAGGCGCAGTGTTTTGTCAATTATCTCCATCCATAGTTTATGACTGCCTCTTTGTTTTCTGGTGCGTTCAGTGCAGAGTTCATCGTGTGCTGGGGTGCACAGACTAACCTCACTTTGACGCCACCTGACTGATGTAAAACTATAGTAGGCCTAGATATTTAAAATAGGCCTACAAAAACATGAAAGCTTGTCATATGTACTTCAAGAAGTAAGCAAGGAGACACAGCGAGGAGACAAGGAGAGAGGAAATGCAGCAAGGAGACACAGCGTTTATCATAAGTTAGACTAGGCTAGACACATTTCACTAAAACATACAGGCCTCGTTGACACAGCTGTATGAGATTTTACTAAAATATTTCATTTTTTCTCTAATTTGACAGTTTTGGAGAACCATTCTGTCAACAAGGACCAAGGCTTGTTTAAATTAAACAAGTTAACATTTATTTTGCCAAATATATATTTATACTATCAGAGAAGAGACTCATCAGTGAGAGGAGTTGAGGAGAGAGCAGACACAGGGAAGAAGAGGAGGCACAGTGAGTAGACACAAAGAGGAGACGAGGAGAGGAGACACAGAGGAGAGAAAAGACAGTGCAGTGAGGAGCCAAGGAGTTGATTGTACTAAGAAGATGTATAACAAGAATTAAAACAAAAAATAAAACTTTCCCTTTCACTTAGAAGGGTTAAAGACTGCTTAAACCATTCTTCATTATGTAATTAGAAAACCACCTCTAAAAATTATGAAAATAACTATAGTAAAAAAAAAAAATTAAAAAAAAAACATTAAATCAATACATTATTAAAAATCATTTATTACTCAAGCTCTTTGATTTACAATTGTGATTCTCTAAGTTACATTCATGGCAAATCAAGGCAACCGCAGATAGCTTGCACGCTAGCATTACATATTGATCTGTGCTACGCAACTTTGCGCCATTAAATCATGACTGTGGTAAATGTGCCCCCCAATGCTGGGGGGTCTTTGTTGTAGGGAGGTGCCTAAGTGCTTAAACTAAAAGTGCTAAAATGTACGTTCTTAGTGTCCTTTTGTTGATGTGGTAAGATGGAGTAGGTTCTTTGGATAACCACACGCGCAAAATCTGTGTACAAGAATGTCCCGAGAGGAGTGATCATGGGGAGGGAGTGACTGTAAAGACTGCCAGTCACACGATTGTCCCACGCTCTTCTTCATGTGTAGGGTGGATTATGAGGGGCGGACAGTGAGTGGTCTAAGGGAAGTGTAGGGTACAACTCCTGAAGGGTTCAGGGCGACAGCAAGTGGAGGGTTGTAAGTATATTGGTGGATTGGTCTAGGGGACAACGCGTGAAAGTTCATGGGGCCAGAATGCGGAGGGATCTTGGGAATATCAGATAGGATGGATCTAATGGAAAACAGGTGGAGGGGTCTTGGGCAGAGAGGGTCTAGTATACAGCTGGTGGAGCGTTGTCCTAAGATCCCTCCACCAGCCTCACCTGCAACTCATGAAAGGTTCTTGGGAATAGCAGGTGGAGGACTGTAGGTGGGGCTGGTGGAGGGATCTTGTGGGCATCTGATGGAGGGATCTAATGTACAGCTGGTGGAGCGTAGGTGAAGCTGGTGGAGGGATCAAGTGAAGGGTGGGGTGGTTTGGGTACAGCTGGGGAAGTATTGTCCCTAGATGCTTTGACCAGCGTTACCTAAAACACATGAGAATTATAGTTGAGGGAATGGCCGGGGCATCTAGTGGGCAACAGGTGGAGGGATCTAGTGTACAGTTGGTGAAGCGTTGGTGTTGAGGCTGGTGGGTGGATCTAAGGATAACATGTGAATGGTCCTTGGGGACATCACGTGTGGGGATCTAGTGGACATCAGGTAGTGGGCTCTAGGGAAAAATGCGTGAAAGGTTCTTGGGAATATCAGATGGAGGATTGTCGGTGAGGGGCCGGTAGGGGCGTCTGGTGGATATCAGTTGGAGAGATCTAGTGGACATCATATGGAGGGATCTAGGGGGTCTAGGGTACAGCTGGTGGAGGCCTCTTGGCAGGAGGAGCAGTTTTCAGGTCTCTCTTGGGTGTGTTGAGAATGTCCAGGCTCCTGCGGCTGGATGAGACCACATCGGCCACAAACTTGGAGCAGTCGGAGCAGACGTCGCGCAGGCTGCAACCGTGGGCGTACAGGTGAGGGAACTCCTCCTCCACTGCACGCCCACACAAACCATGCACACACCTGAGAGGAGGAGAGCACACACATTAGACTCTTCCATCTACTCTACAACAGATAATGGGCAGAGTATATTTATATATCTATATCTGTATCTTGTTCTTTTTTTTACTATGGGCTGAATAATATTTGTGTCTGAAATAAAGAATAAATATTTTTTTTAAATACACAAAGGCATAACACCTTTGGCTGATCAGTTCATCACTAAAACATACACCAGTAGCCTACTACTAACTAGCTGTGACATTTACAAACTATTAGAATAATACCTGCTTTTTCAAAAGATTTTGCTTAGTTGGTATCATGTGATTTGAAGTCAAATTAATCAGATTATATAATGTTTTATCTGCATTTGTGTAGACACAGAGTGAAGCACTGAGGAGGTGACCACCTCTCCAGGACCTGTACGTCTCCAGGACTCGGCAGACCCTTCTCACCTTAGACACAGACTATTTGAGCTTCTCAGGAAACTCTTGCAATAAGAACAGTTTCCTACCCTTTGCCGTTGAACTCATGAACACTTCATAACATATTTCACTTTAAAAAGCTCACTTTAAAAAAAAGTGCAAATCTATTTGCATTGTTAGTTTCGCACTGTTGCTCTTGCGAGCCCTTTGTAAGCCATACCATACCAGCCCATGTGTCTGCTGACTAGGTCTTATATTATGGCCACTTGCCCAGTGTGACAGCAGGGGAGCTGAGCAGAGGTGCAAAAAGGCTGGAGCACTGGAGGGACAGTACAGTGACTTACTGTACTGTCCCTCCAGAGTACTAGAGACTTACTTGAAGACTTGGCTTTTGTGTACTTGGTCTTTGGGAGCCACATGAAAGCCCACAGCGTATACTGGAATGTGAGCCATCTTTTTGGAAGGGATCTTCATCTGCACAAGTCAAAGCACAAAGACAAACAGCATTTATTCATCAGCTCAAGTGTTGAATCATGTGTCTCTGAAATGATATGAACTCCACGAGGTAAAACTGATGCAGGGGCAGGAGAAGAGATACTGTATGCATCACATCAGTTACAAGCTCAGGTTTTGTATGTCTTGACAGCACAATGTCTGATAAACACATAAAACCACATGACTTACCTTGGCGCTGCAAGTGCTGCACACAGACCTGCAGGCACAGAGGGCACATTTTAGCACATACTAAACAACTGTAACATGGCTGTGGTCAGAGTTCTGCTTCAAATGTGCATATACTCATATACTGTAGTATTTGGCTCATACAAACTCACAGGACTGCCAATCCCTGTGGTGCATATTTATCTTATTTTATACTTAAATCTGCAAGTTAAAAAGGTGCACCATGTATTTTTTGGGGTGGAGAGTTCATGACCTGCTTTCTACAAGGAGATGGGGCTATTAATTGTTCATTTTTAAACGTATATTTGACTTTTATTTAACCAGGAAGTCCCATTGAGATTCAGAATCTCTTATAAGAGATACGTGACCAACGTAGAAGCCAACATAGTCTATACAGTCCAGAAACAAATAGACACAAACAGCAGAAACAGGGAACCTTCTGATGAATTAAAGACAAAAGGAACAGAAACCGGACAATAACAAACGGTTTCATGCTAGAAGTTTACAATTAGTGAACCTTATTAGCTGAAAGTTCAATGAACATTGTCATTACCCAGGCTACAAGATCTATGTAGAGCAAACACTGGCACAGAGTTTACCATGAACCAGGTTGAATATCTGCAGATTACCTTCACATTCTAGAGTTTGATGGAGTCATGCCTGTATAACATAATAATAATAATAATAATAATAATAATAATAATAATAATAATGCCTTACACTTGTAATGCACTTTACAGGCTTGTCAAAGCCTCTCAAAGTGCTACACAATAGTCATTATTCATTCATTTTCCCACTTGGTGATGGTAAGCTACTATTGTAGCCACAGCTGCCCTGGGGCAGACTGACTGACATTATTTAACATTTTGCTCATTTGTAATTTGTAAAAGGCAAAATGGATCTAACCTTTTCAAACAAAGTACCACCTAAGATAATATCTGGCTTTCTGAGTGCAACTAGATCTAAACCCTTAGTATATAAGGGCTAAATGAGGAGTAAATTATATAATAATGATAAATAATGATTTACCCAGAGAAGGCCAAGAACATTAATAGATTCATCTCCAAATGGAACCAAATACTCAAACTGCAGAGACCCCCTCGTACCACCAGAATAAGCCCACATACATGCACCACAGTTTGAGAAACACTGATCTAAACTACGGCCTTGTCAAAAACACTGTCCAGATGAGAACCTTATATTCCTTTCTCGCTAGACAGTTTACAGTGTTGTAATGTCAAGTAAACACAACCTATAGCTGAGCTAATTGTGTCGGAGGGAATAGTGGTACCTCTTGCAGAACAGGCAGGAGGACGGCCATGAGAGGAGAGGGAAGCGCACTCGACAGCAGCAGCAGACCTGGACCAAACACATATAAAATATTAACTATATAATTATCATGGGTTTAGAAAACAAACATTTAGGCAACTTTAGTTCTTTTGATTATGTTCTTGTTTAAATGTAGTTTAGTCAGCAAAAATGTAATTTTGATGAAAGTGAGATATTTTAGTTGGCTAAATTAAGAAACTAACACTGGTTCATAGTTTTTTATTGTTTATTTCCCTTTTTTGAGAGGGTAGGGGGTGGGGGATTACTTTGCCTTTCTTCAGGTTATTGTAGAGCTCCTTGCTCTGAAGGTATTTTTCCATCTCTGCCTTGACCAGCACACGGCGCACGTTGATGACCTCATCCACAGTCAGGGCCAGACTCTCCACAGGATGACTGAACTCATCCTAGACACACAGCACAGGTCAGAATCAAACCTTCCACAAACATAGGCATCAGGCCTCCACATCTCACCATCCAGAGGTGCAGATCTGCGTCGGTGCTCTCATGCAGTGCGCTTAGGGGCCATGGGGCTGGTGGAGGGGCCGGTGCTGAGGCCCAAGCCTGGCCTGGGAACGAGGCTGAACAGAGCACAGAAGAAATGTCAAAATACACAAATACTGTGTAAATGCATCTAGACATTGACATGGACATGGACATTGATATGGGCTGATACAATAGAGAAATGCAGATAAGAATTTATACAACAATTTGAGATATACATTAGGTTCTATGCTTGTAGTGTGTATGTGTGATGTTTTAGGAGCAAAGGTGGGTAGTACTCACTTACATTTACTTACAATTAACTTTTACCTTTTTTATGTACTTTTCTGAGCACTTTTTTCAGTGGTATACCTTTACTCTTATTGAGTAATATTTATTAACAGGACTCATTACTTGAGTAAAAGTTTGGGTTACTTTTCCCAGTGTGAGTAAATCTACAAGTGACAAAAGCTTTATACTGACAATATGAAATGATTTGGACATTTGTGTTTCAGATATGATTTAGTTTGGTATTTTCAAAAGGATAGTCACAAAAATTAGACAGATTGTGTGCATCATTTAATGATTTTTCCTTCCAGTTACATGAAGTTCCAATTATGAATCAGATGTTACCACAATTAGTGATTAAGTTACACTGATGGTCTGCTCACAGTGCCTGTGGCAGGTTTGATTACTCATTTTACTAAAACACAAGATTAATATATCTAAGATTTTGTTAAAGCTTTTTATTTTTTATTTTTTTTGGCCATTTTTAGGACCTCATGACATCACACTAGGGAATTTCATAACTGTTGCCTAGCAACCCTATTGAGGCCAAAACTCATTTAATGCCACAGAAATATTTTAACAACTAAAGATATAAGAACACTGTTGTTGAATTGATGGTTAAAGTATCAGGAAAGGTCATCAGTAGCTTTTAGAGCTCTCTTTCTCCTGTAATTTTCAACATATTTATTCTACTTTTCTTTGCAAATTGCTTCTTGATAGGTGAAAATACTAACTGATTTAGGTAAACTATAATTTACATTTTCAACAGGTATTATACCATAAAGTTAAAATTAGAGCATCATCAGTACCTGTCAAATGCACTTTGACAGTCTATGGGAGCTGTGCCATTGCCTTGCTAATCAATCTGTAACTTTACACAAACATCTCAAGTAAATAAGACACCGCAGCACAATATCAATAATGAGGTTTGCAAGTGAGTGTTACAGGAGCCCCTCCCTGACCACCTCAGCAGATGTGCTCCAACACTGTCCTGTGCTGTGGCTGTACTAGGGTTGTCAAAAGTATCAGATATTAAATCAATACTAAAACTTGTACTGAATCATTTGAACAGGTATTGATACTAAAATGTCACATTACACATTGTCTAAAAAAAAAAAGTTTTTATTATCATCATGGTATTGGAATTGGTATTGAGAATCAAATCAATTCCTTAATATCAAAATAAAGTTTGAACTTTTATATAGTGAATATATCTGTGTAATCCCTCAGTCGTCCAGGTATGATTCATAGCAAAAGAAAGATAAAATCTGTCAACTAGACAAAGGAGTGAAGTAGGAGTGAAGACATTTCACTGCTTGTACAAGCCACTTTTTCAGTTCTGGTCAGAATACTAGTGGACACTGCCTTATATCTATGTGAAGGGAGGAGTTGACTGTAAACAGTCAGTGTTTGAAGTTTCAGTATAGTTAGCTCCTCCCTTCACACACTGACTTTACAGTTTCTGTTTGTAGGTTCGGTCTACCCTAAGAGTCCACCGTGCTACCGAGTCCTACTTAGCATAGTCATCCAAGCCCCTAATGAGTGATTTCACACCTATTAACATCCTGGCTAGCCCTATTGTTTTCTTTGTTGTGCTTTGGGTCTGAGGATGGATTTTATATTGTGACAATGCAATATCAAGGAGACCTGCCTCCTTATGAAGACAAAAACATTATTAGATCAATAACAGTTATGTTTAGTTCCATTCACGCATGTTTAACATGCAAACTCTGCATATTTAGTTCTCGCAAACAGAAAACATTGTTCCACCTTGTGATGTCATGTGGTAATACAGGAAGTGGCTCCACTGAGTTTTTAAACTCCATACTCCTTCAATAGAATCATATGGAATTACCAATCTCTACCGAACTAAAGTTAAAGGAAGCTGTTAACTACAAAACTACTGTTTCATGACATCACAAGGTGGAACTGAGCATTTTGAGCTTTGCAGATGTAGATTAATAATAAAGGGTTAATCAAACGTCAAATAAATGAAACAAAACACAACTCCAGGAATGTTTTTGAGGAGCCAACAGCTTTATAGCTCACAAGAGTCAGTTTTGTGTAATATAGGACCTTTAGAGCCAGTATGGCAGTAATCTATGGTAGTTCTCAGACTGACCTCTGTGCTGGGGTGGGGGTCTCGCACTGGGCAGCGTCCTGGCTCTCAGTGGCTCTGCCGCGTCCCCTCGGAGCAGAGCCACATCCTGTTCGGAGAAGGAGCGGTCCCGTTTGAGAGGGCCAATGGAGTCTGTCCTATACAGCTCTGCCCCCTCTGGAGACTCCTCCTCCTGCAAAACACATATTGCTCATTTTTTATGCAAACACAATAATGCATTTTATATTTATATTAAATTTACACTGATTGTGTTCCCAGTTAGGTTTAGAGCTTTTACCATATTTCAACATAGTAGAAATGTAGTAACTGCTCAGTCTAGTTTCTGAAAATACATTTTTCATACATTTTTCCCCACAGACTTTTTGATAAATTGAAATATTAAAGGTTCAAAGGCAGAGGCTAACCAGCTACGTGCTAACTAATATCCATAATGAGGTTGTGTCCAAAAAAATACATTTAACACAAGAAAGATTTAGCAACATTTTTAATAACTTGGCAGTTTATAAAGTTTATGAAACTGATTTTAAATAAAATTATAGATTTTGTGGACATTAGTCACCACATAGCTGATTAGCCCTGAGCTTTTAAACTTAATATAATTATTTTGTTTGGAATGTCTATGAGAAAAATGTATGAGAAATTTCCACATTCTGACTGTGCCGTTTTCTGAGTCACTTCGGAAACTGGACTGGATTTGACTGATGACCTGGGACCAGAGGTAGAGTAGCCAAAAACTGTACTCACATAAAAGTAATGTTACTTCACTTAATAATAATAATTATATTACTGAAGTAGAACCACAAAATAGTGGTCAAAGAAATTACTCAAGTAAGAGCATAAAAGTATTTGGGGAAAACTACTAGTCAAGTAAGAGTCATTTGAGTAACATCTGATTTATTAGAAGTTTGAAGTTAACATAGTTGGAACACGATTATTAGATTATTAAATAATGCAATTTGGTATTGTCAAAGGATAGACACAAAAATGAGAAAAAATTAAATGATATCTGATGGAGCGGTGCAGAAAACACAAATGTTCAAAATATTTTATGTTACCCAACATAAAGCTTTTGTCACTTGTAGTACTGTTACTTCCATAAAGCTCTCCTCAGATTACTGGCAGTGATGAGGGCCTAGCAACATTGTACAAATTCAGTTACATCTGTCAGCAGGTTCTGGTCGACTTGTTTTTGAGTTTTGAGCTTCAGACTTTCACAGTAAGCCTTGACACCCCAGTCCTGTGCTTTGGTGTATCGTCCTCCAAAGTTTAACAAAGATTTTATCCAGGACTTCATGGATCTCCTGACTGATCTATTCGTGCACTATGCAGGGCCAGCCCAAGCTTTCAGGGCGCCCTAAGTTGACATTTGTACACAGGCCATTCAGTCGTCCAGCAAATGTGACAATGATTTATCAACATTACTAATTTGATAACAGGAGCAGCCTGCAGTAGCCTAAACATTTACAGTATTGTATTGCTAATGTTGTGAACTTGACCTAGATATTCCATCTAACTTTAGCCTCTTTTGTTTCGAGGTTTTAGAGAAGGTTGCATATGACCAACTCCAGGTTTATCTTAATATGAATGAAACTGGTGAAAAATTCCAATCAGATTGTAAATCCCAGCACAGTACCAAAACACCTATTTTAAAAGTTTTTAATGACTTGCTTTAAACTGTTGACTTTGGGAAATCCGTAGTTCTTTTGCTTATCAACTGCCTTCGACTTAGTGGATCACAGCATCTTCCTGTCCCGCCTGGAGACAAATGTGGGCATTAAGGGTACAGCACTATGTTGGTTTCGATCCCATCTGTCAGTCTGTTTGAGGCAGTTACTGAAGTCCTATACTCCACCCAGAGCCTTGAGGTCAGCTGACCAACTCCTGCTGCTGTGCACAAAGCCAGGCCCAAGACCAGAGGTGACAGAGCCTTTTGTGTCGCAGCACCCAGACTATGGACCAGCCTCCCTCTGCCTGTCAGCTCATCTGAGTTTTTTACACAACTTAAGACTAGACTATAAACCCACCTCTTCTCCCTGGTGTTTAATTCCAGCTAAACAGGGTATTTTGGTGTTTTATTGTTTTATTGTACTTTGCCTGTGTTGTATCTTGTGTATATCTATTTTTTGTTGACTTCTGTGTGAAGCACTTTGGGCAGCTTATGTTGTATTTTAAATGTGCTGTATAAATAAAATTGATGTGAATAAAAATATTACTCACATTCTACACTCCAGTAAAACATCTGGCAGCTATGGTTTTGGTATCTTTATTTCAACAAACTCACTTCACTACTGTTGCCAGAAGAGGGCGTAGGTTTCAAGCCATTCTAGAGATCAAAGCCAGTCTTAAGTACATCCTACATTTACAGTAGATAGATGGTCAACAGTAAAAAGCACGACTAATATGGGAATTCTAATGGCAATATTCAGCGTTTTTGACAAATGAGTTTGAGTGGAAATCTATGGAATGAATGCTGCTGCTGCTTTAACGTCCACAAATTCAGTTGTGTTTTTGTTGATACTTACAACACAATCAAATACCATGGCATCAATGAGTGTATTCTGTATATACACAATAGTGGTACCTCAGAGCTGTTCATCTCCTCCATCTCAGCCAGAGTGGGGGCCTTGAGCAGGACGCGGGGCCGGGACACCGACAAGTCCATGCAAGAGCTGGATTTGGGCTGACAGGAGCAGGGCTGGGCCAAGCAGGGCAGTGAGCCGAACGCTGAGCCACACCAGAAGCATAAGACACAAAGTGACACACACTTACCACAAATCTGATGTTTTGGGAAAAAAAAATACATCATGATCATGACATGGTATCTGAGTGTCCACACATTTGTGTGTGTAATGTAATGTCTCCATACGAGATGTAAACCCAACTTGAGTGGGTGTGTGTGTGTGTGTGGTAGGGTGACCAGATGTTCTGTCCAATCACACTCACAAACCTCAGGGACAGGCCTTTGACTGGCCTCTGCCTTTCTGACAGGGGTCTCAAACATAAACATTTTTTTTATGCGCTACAAAGACTTGTACATTGGGCTGTGGTTAATACTCACGTCTGACTGGTGGGACGTGGCGCAGCTTCCGCTCCTGCTTGATCTGAGCCAGGACCTGCTCATGGAGGCTCTGCGGCTGTGGGGGGGGAGGGGGCAGGGAGCGCTCTGACACCTGGGGGCAGCAGAACACAATGGTTACCCCCAAAAGTAAAAATTACAAACTACTCAATGGGGATCAATAAAAGCAATTGTCCTCATCCTTAGCCACTTAAAGTACATAGAGAGCAGTGGGTGGCATACAGCACATACGACTGACCGGTTTTAGAGGAGGTCTGGAGCGGATGAAGTCCAGGATCAGCTCATGTGCATTCCTCTTGACACGAGTGGGAATGTCCCCATCCACCTGGAAAACACACAAGACTTTTCAGCTGTTCTTTGTTATGGTTCGTTCTTTGTTTTGTTTTTTTGTTGTTGTTTTGAATACAAAACCAAAAAAAAACAACACTTTTTTTCTGAATTTCAAAATGACTTTTCAGAGCCTTTATCCATTTTATAGTTGTTTTGCCTTACCATTTACTCATCCGAAGTTGTATTTGGAGTGATTAGTGTATGTTTGAGCAATCTTTAATTGCTTATTTTTAAGCCAACAACTCCCATGTTCACTGACAGCGGTACACACCCACTGTTATGTGCTTCCTTTCTTCTCCTATTTATTTTTCTTAAATCAGTGATACATACAGGATTTGGCACCGTCACATAGTCATTTTGATGCAACTGGAAATAAAAAATCCGTGGCTCACTAGTGTAATCTGCAGCTGTAAATTGGAAGCCGCACGGTTCTTTGTTGTGATGGCATTTACAGTGACGTCAGCTCCCATTGGGCACCCCTCCCATCAGCCCCCCTCCCCTACAGGTGGGCACCAAGCGAGCACACGAACAGAACACAACTGTTACATACACAAACATGTTAGAATTAGACTTATACATTCATACATCCTCTCTCTCACACACACACACACACACACATATACACATACAAGTAAGTACAAACCAATATACAATATGAAAAATAACTAGTAAAAAACTAAGATTAAAAAAAATTTAATATATTTGTATCTTTTTACTATCTTTCTATTGGTCACCATCAGCCCCATCTCCACAGTACAGTCATCAATAAAAAATATTTGATGATAAGCCACGCTCCAGATCAGATATTATTTATGCACTCTACTTTTAATATAAACTTCTATTTTAGTGGTTTTCATTGTAATGAGTTCTAATAATTCTCTAGTTTATATAATATTATGTGTTTTTGCCACTTATGAGAGTAGATCAGAGGCCAAAACTACAGTCTCAGTTTAACCCAGCCATTTGTCTGTCCTTCAAAGGGTTCAGACACAGAATTTGAGTAGGTGTTTTCGGGAAAATGGTAATCATTGTAATGCCCCATTCCCACTGAATGCGAAGTAATTAATTCATTTGGCTGCATGAGTAAATTTGTTTTGTACGCTCCAGAAAGACCAACTGCGTCTGTGTGATGCCCTGGTCTATGGGTTTTATTTTGAAAATGGCTTTTTGTTGCCACCTAATACATAGATATATTTATTTATAAATAGTAATTTTCAGTGTACTTACATGTACAGAGCTCAAAAAGCAGGAATCACGTTGCCCTGTTCGCTTCATTCATGCAACGTACAATACGGATTCAAACAGGGACATTATACTAAATCGAGTGATTGGAGCTTTGTATCATGTTACAACATTGTTGTAACATGGTACATGTCTCATCAAAAACAAGCTTGAAGAGGTTTTAAATGTTATCCATGCATGTTTCAGTAATCTAGTGATCTCTCGTGGGCCCCATTTAAAGCCTCCTTAACTGTGAGATTCTGTCCAGTGCTAGGTCATCCATGCTCCCACGTGACAATTCTCCATAGATATACAAAAGCACAATACAAAACTGTACACTATAACTCACAAACCTGATGCAATGTGCTGTAGTTTAATTAGCAGAATGCACACTGATTGTGTTATGACAGTGTTCTGAAGGGGGAGTGGCTTAGTGTGGAGAGCAAAGGGAGGAGGAACTCGGAGCATCAAAAGCGAAAGTGAACCTTATAACCATATAAGACATATCAATATGTTGTGATATTGAGAGGAGAGGTAGTGCGTTTCACGGGGTCATAAAAAATATACTTTACAAGAAAAATGCAGCCCTTACCTAATAAAAAAGTCGACATTTTAGATACAGGCCCATTTTTACATATACACTATATATATATATATATATATATATATATATATATATATATATATATATATATATATATATATATATACATACAAATATTTATCATAACGAAGGGCTATTGCCCTCCAATATTTTTAGGAATGAGGCCAAACCCACACAGTTCCTTGTAGAGCTGGCACTGTGGACCAGGACAAACTCTAGAGGCTCTAGAACAATGGGAACAGTGCAGTAGCGTGCAGTGACTTATATGGGTAGACTTTTATGGGAGTATTGTTCTTGACTAAATATTGATGTCCACCCCAAGTGAGTCTCTAAACCAACCTGCTGGTCTCTCTGGCTATAAAAGTACATGTTGAGAGTGTGACTAGTCACATGATCTTACGTATTTAAGGATTCCCGTGTGCTCAGTTTTATTCTCATGCCCTGACGAAGATGCAAAGGCCTTACGTAATAAAAGACTTCTGATTTAATCATTTTTCATCATCAATTTTTACAATATGAAAAAGACTTAAGATGAAAATGACTTTAACCATTTTCATCTTCAATTGTAACCATTCCAATTGTCAGTACAGATAAAGTTATTCATGTGTTTCCCTGGCCTCACCATGACTTTGCGCAGTTGGAACTTGCGTGTGCGGATGTCCTGCATGAGCATCTCAAAGGGTGTCAGGCTGAACTCCGATGGCAGAGGAGGGAAGGCTGTCTCCTGCACCTGCTTCAACTTTACCCCCTGCCTCAGCTCCTTCATGAGCTGCACCCACAGACGAGCCTGAGGGAGCACCGACACACAGAGCAGAGGGAAGGTTGTAAGGCTGTGTGCTCTGGAGAACCAAAACTTGTCTTGTAAACTGCTGATGTAAAAATGTATTCAACATTGGCATTACATACATGTACAAAATGCACATTACCAGTCAAAATCTTGGACATGCCCTCTCATTCAATGTTTTTTTCTTTACGTTTACTACTTTCTACATTTTATATGCATACAGAAGACATCAAATATATGATACAAGATATATGGAATTATATAGCAAAGAAAAAAAAAACTCTACAAAATCATTTCTTTGATATTTTATAATAAAATCCTCAAAGTAGCCACTCTTGCTTTGTCAACAGTGCTGTAAACCCCTGAATCTACAATATAAATATCATGGAAATAAAGAAACGAATGTGGCATTTTTCATTATACACTACCAGTCAAAAGTTTGGATAAACACAAACTGTACATGAACTACCAGAAATAGTTAACCCATATAAACACATGAGTGATGAGTGAAGCCTGAGTCTCACCCAGTCATGGTGCTGCAGTGTGTCCAGCTGTGCAGTGGACCTGTCCTCCACACTGTCCTCTGCACTTATCTTCTTCAGCATCTGCACACAACAGCAGCGACACAGGCTCATGTGAGAGTTAGAACAGCAGTCTGCCTCTGTACGTGACAGAGCTGCCATGACCCCATCACACGGCAGGTATATACTACTGTACTTTATGACGAGAAGAGCTTTAGACCAACAATGACAGAAGTGCCTTCAACTCCACTTTACCAGTAGGTATAGTCCATGTTCTTGTAAAGCAGACATATTACGCAAAATGTTGTTTACACTCTCAAAATTGTATATGGAGTGATTCATGCATGTTTGAGTGATCTTTAATAGCCTATTTTCCAAGACGCCATATTGTCGATCAACTCTCGTTTTCACTGTCACCAGCATATGCCCAGTGCTTTATACTTACTCAGTTCTCTAATTTTATTTTCTTTCTCTATAATTTCTGTAGTTTTTGTCATTTTGGTACAAATGAAAAAAAGCTGTTTCAGAACTGATGCAGAAGGTTAATCTGAGGAAAAATCAATTCAAGAAGTGAAGTCTGCAAATTCAACTACGTATGCAAGTTTTGTGGCCGCTCAGGAAATAGTCAGGCACGGGAAGCTGTTCACAGATGGAGAATACATGAAAGAGTCATTCATTAAGATTTCAGAACACCTATTCACAGACTTTAAAAACAAGAGTGAAATTGTGCAAAAAAACAGATACATGTGTGAGCAGCTATTCTCCACCATGAACTATGTGAAAAACAAACGCCACTCACACCTCACAGACGACAGCTCACAGTCCTGTGTAAAGTTGCAGAAGTCCCATTAACCAAGTAAATATTTTAAATACAGTAAGTAAATACAGATATTTTGTAAATATTTATTTTTCATTGTGTGTGAGTGTATACAATATATACAGTGTCATCTTCATTTTAGATGTCAAAAAGTATTTGGGCTCCCAGTGTTTTCTTTTCCATTTAAGCCGGGTCCAAATGTCTCTTTGGGTGTTAAAGGTTGCTGACCCCTGCACTATATTAAAAGACACATACACATTTTTTCTGACATGAAATCAGACTAAGGGCAATTAGGATTACCAAAATCATTTCATTTTATTATTTTTTTTTTATGTGGAAATACTGAAGCAACATCTCAAGACATCAGCCAGGAAGTTAAAGTTTTGGTGCAAATAGGTTTTCCAAATGGACAGTGAATCACACTGCCTGATTATAACTGATTATAAAGTGGCTTAAGGATAACAAAGTAAAAGCCAAAATTCCCGTCAATTATTGTGAGAAGCTTGTGGAAGGATATCCTAAATGTTTGACCCAAGTCACACAGTTTAAAGGCAATGGTAACAAATACTCATGAAATGTATGTAAATGTCAATCTTGGAAGAAAGTAATGAAACATTGTCTTTGTAGACACAAGCAAAACATGTCTTGCTTAAGTCTGACCTCTTTGGCATCTCGGATCTTCAGGAGGAAGGTTTGCAGCTCCATAGTCTCCACAAACAGGGCTCTGCACACAGCCTGGTAGTGTTCTGCTGCCAGGCCAGGCTCAGCCAGGCGGCAGGCACACAGCGCCATCACCTGGCGGAGGGAGCAGACAGGCCGGGCTCCAGGTTCTTCCTCCAGCTCCTCCTCCTCTGGGTCGCTGTAGCCTTCATCCGATGTGCCACTGCCCCCTCCACTGTCCGCCTCCCCGCCCGCCATGCCCTCTATGAGCTGCTCTAGCTGAGGACTCAGCTCCCGCTCTTCGCTGGCGTCCAGCCCCCAGTCCAGCGCTCTGTAGATGGCCACGCCCAGAGTCTGCACCAGCTGAGCACAACACATCTATCTCAGTTGACATAGCTACAAAGTTTTCATTCTGAACTCTAAATCAAAACCTCAGGGCTTTGCACAAGTGCTACAGGGGGACAGTCAAAAATGTAAGTTCAAGAGAATTTGAGGAGCCATATGAAAAGATTCCAACTACTACTGGTTGATAATTGTCTTATACATTAGCATAAATTTCTGTATATTTTTCACACATGTGTCATGGATTAAGTTACAAATTAGACTATTATAATGTGTTTTTAAGTTAATGTTTTAGTGCCTGGAGCAGATTGGATAGAACTGTTGTATAGTAAAAGGTGTAGTCTAGGAGCATGGCCTGGGTGAGAGATAAGCTGAAGAGGGGCAGGTTTACCTGACGCTCAGCTGCCGGTGAGTTGCTAACTCCTTCATGGTCAACTGCAAACAACACAAAAGTCAGGAGTCAGAACATAGAATGTTGTCAAAAGTATAGATTCCCAGGTCGCACAGGCTGCATGTTTGGCTGTGTCCGAGTGAGTTTCTGCCAGGCACTCCAGTTTTCGCCATCAACCCAAAGCATGCACAACAGGTCAAATCCTCCAGCTAAGGTAGTCCTGAACAGGACTAGCTCAAGATCTAGAGATGGTTCCGTGGTCACGGCCCTGTGATGCCCACTGCTCCAGACAGGTTTCCCCAGTGGCATTAAAGTTTGGTTCAAATGCAGAGGACATAACTACCTTAACTTTAATCTTAACTTTCAAATGTAAAATTGAGATCTCATTTCAGTTTTATTTTTATTCATATGCGATATGCTTTACATATGCAAGTTTAGTGGCCACTCAGTAAAGTTAGGCATGGGAAGCTGTTTCCTCAGATGGAGAATATATGAAAGAGTCATTCATTAAGAATTGAGAACACATGTATCTGATTGTCTACACAATTTCACTTTTGTTTTCATAGTCAATGAATATATGTGAGCAGCTGTTCTCCATCATGAACTATGTTAAAACCAAACGGCTCCCACCTCAAAGACAACAGCTCACAGTCCTGTGTAAAGATGAAAGAGAAAATACATAAGTCCCATTAACTAGGTAAAATAAATATTTATGTAGATATTTTGCAAATATTTATGTTTCATTGTTTAGTGACATAGTGTATACAGTATATACAGTGTTATCTTTATTTTAGATGTCAAAAAGTATTTGTGGCTCCCAGTGTTTTCTTTTCTGTAGGAACTGGGTCCAAATGGCTCTTTGGGTGTTAAAGGCTGTCGACCTCTGCACTATAACATAATATTAGGACTATTTGTTTTGCCTTTTTACAGCTTATCACACTGCAGATGTAATTTTACAATATCCATACAGTTTCATTTGTTTCACTGGTATCAGTAATGAATTCCTTTACATTTCTTTTCTTTCTGTTTTTTTCTGGCCATTTTTGATTTGCTAGTTGTGATACAGGATTTCCACCACAACACTCCAGTGTTACTTTTAAAAAATGTATTTGTTCACTCTTTTAATTGTATTGTCAATTAATACATATATTTGCAATTTAACATTGTTGTTTCCAAAAATAATATAGTTTGGTATACAGGTTTTTAACCTGTCCATTTAGGTCTTTTTTCTGATCATGAGTTGTTGTAGATTATCTTCTGAAAGCAAAAAAAAAAAACTTTTGGTCCCACACCGGAACCCTAAGGTACTCCCCATAATATTGTTATTTGTACAAGATTATTCATTAGGGGCACGTGCATGTCCGAGAGTTGCACATGCACATGCACGTGCACACACGAGCTGACATCCTGATCCTGATGATTTTTTTCTTTTTTAAAAATAGGACAATAAACACTCTATGTTCATCCATATAGTCTTTGTGGATCAAGCAATCACAGCCCTTGTGTTTGGGGGAGCATATAGTAACTTTGAATGTACACAGCGCAGCAAGAGCCCCAAGCTTTCCAGTTGGCTCTCAGGTGCGTCACAAAGCTTTCTGACTGGCCGACTGTCGGAGAGTTCCCCGATGCTAGATTTGACATTGGACTTTAAACCAGCCTTGAGACACAGCAGAGTAGAGGCACAGGTCATGTTGATTAGAGCAGCAGAAGAGTTATAGTCATTTGTTAGTTTAGTTCCAGTTTTGGGGAATCATTCTTAAAAAGTATAACATAAAATATGTTAATTTGTTTTACTTATAAGTTTCTAAAAAATTATCAATTTGGACAAATCTTAAGGTGAACTGTGTCACAGTTGTTGGTTCATGTGGGTCTTTCAGACAGTACACATTTTCAGCAGGGGCATTGCTTTGGGCTCTGAGGGGGGTCTTTGAGTTGGAAAGTGCTTTGCTGCAGTCAGACTAAAGTGCTGAGGACATCTCACATGTCAATAAGGGCTCCCCAGAGAGGCACTCCTCCACCATCAGCACAGGCACTAAAGAGAGGTCAGCCAGACAGCGCTGCTCGCAACAACACACTGCTATTCCTTCCCGATGGACTAGGAGCTAAGTAGCAACACAGACTTGTCTGACTGGTTCACACAAAGGCTGTAACTGAGCCTGCCACCATAGAACACAGCAGCTCCATATCCAGGACAGGAGGTTACCCTCAAGCTCCACTGAGCGGCAAAACAGCACAAAGAAAAACATAACAAGTCAAAATGACAAATTTGGACAAGCATGGATGATGCACCTGTGTCATCCCAAAACCCCATTTTTGTTTCTATTAATTTCTTCCTTCATGGTGCCTGATTACTCACATCAGATTTTGTGGTTTGAATGTCATTTAAATAATATTAAAAGGTCCAGAAATCAAATAACAGTCAGATTTTGGTGTGCATGTGAACAAAGTCACATAGTTAGAGAGTTGATACATTCAGCATCATTTCTCTATAACATAACGGTATGTTTTTTAAAGCTTACAGCACTGCAGATTGGAATTATACAAAATCCATACAATTACATTTGTTTCATTAGTATCAGTACTGAATTACTAATAATGTCAATACATCTCTCATTTTCAATCAAGCCAATCATGCACATTTTTTGGCAGTGTTGTGTGGCAAAATAGTTTCTTCAAGTTAATCCTTAAATTATAAATTTTTTCTCTATCTGTGAGGTTACTCTCAAGAACCACTGAGAGGCAAAACAACATCATCTGAAGTTAGACTTATCACAAATACATAACAGCAGAGCCACAAAAACAACGCAGGGCTATTTACTAGTGTCACCAGTGAAAACAAGGCTCTTGCAGCAATTCCTTACAGATAACTTGAATGGTAAGAAACACTGACAGCAACAGCAGCTTTGGCATTTTTAGGGCTTTTGTATGTTAAACCAAACAGAGTTAAATTAGCTACAGGTACAACAGCCAACTTGAAACCTCACAATCATTCCTCTGTATGGGTTTCCCCACATCCAACTAGTGTGGCCACTTTAGAGAGAAAAACAGCAGTCTGATCACAGACTACAACCAATAGACTTCAGGAAAATGGACAACGGACCTGACGGCCAGGAGAGTCATCTGGTCTTGCAGCTGTTGCTGGTGTTTTGATCTATGGTGTGTCATTTGGAGTCATTTGTGGCATTATTTTTTAGAGAATCTGATGAGTAGAGTGAAGTTGCCCATGACTTTCTATTGTAGTTTGCCTGGCCCAAACCACAAACTCTACATTGTGTAGCGTCATCTATTTAATAGACTATTAGTCCATTAGACTTACATCCCCTGTGGCTTCTGTCATGATACTTTCACACACAGGCCATGACTCACTCAAGTCAAAGGAGAGAGTGGTGTACACCCATCTTTAGTGAAAACATGGAATAGATTGTGTTAGATATGATAGACATATAGATATTGCTGGTATCACTTATAGGCCTAGTGTAGCCTACCTGTGGACTACTTCTAACACTATGTGGTGAGCCTACTAATGAGCATTCAATAAACATGAGGGGAACTTTCTCTACAAGCTCACCCATAGAGTTTCTTTTCCATTTTAAATACTCTTTTTACTGTAGATTAAACCATAGAGCCAGTACATTTGGACAGAACAAAGTAAACCATGTTTCAGACTGGGTCTTTTCCAGTGACTGCTCCGTCTGCACCAGAAACTACTGTTGTGTGTTTTTTGTTCCCCCCCTTTTTAACTTGTATTTTAAAGTTGTTGTATTTGTCATCTCAAAAACAGTGAACTAGGTGATTTGGTGCTAAAGTTTTTTGGTTAAATCTGTGTGGCCTACCGCAGAGATGCTCGTGCGGGAGCGTCACGGTGCCGTCCCGGTGCAGCAGGATGGAGGACAGCTCAATGACCGGGCCGAGCGGGTGGGGCGGCCGTATCCCGCTGCAGCACTGGAAGCACACGGCCCATGCTTGCTCCTCGTTGATGGGTTGCTCGTAAGATTTCAGCACCTCCTCCAGAGACAGTTCCTGGAGGTCGCTGCGGTCCGCGGAGGCGCGGGACTTCTCTCCGTCCGCGCCTGTGCTGCCGGATCGAGCCATGGCGCAGGGCCCATGTTTCATTCCATCTGCGCCGAGCCTCAGTGCCGCTGTGTCCCGCTGGCTCCTTGCGACTGCCGCAGCTGCTGCTCTTTACCATCAGAGCCCCGACAAGCTCCACACAAGAACTTCCGGAATCTTTTCAAAATATCAAGGTTCCCAAATGATCAAGAACTTCAGATTCAAGAAAATAACGTGTAGATGTGCGTAAGGGGCCAGTTCCCTGTGCCCTCTCTGTCTGCAGAGCCCTAACAGGACAACAGAGACTGTGAGAGCTGTTTCCATGACATACGGTGAATGGAGAGGCCACGCATCCTGACAGGGCCAGGCTGTTATCAGGATACTCTGAAAGGACTACCTGTGAAGTTGTGTCTGTTGTAGTGCGCCTTTCGTAACCTAAAACCCGGAGATAAATACCGTTTTATTGGTGATGTTATTAAATGGATCAACCCTCTTCTGTGTGGCGCGTGTCTGTGTAATGCACGCGCGTGTCAGAGTCAAACTACAGGAGCCAAAAGAGAGCTCAGGTAAGAGAGCTCAAAATAATATTACTCAAGTAGAAGTACACAGCAGTGGTTCAGGAAATGACTCAAATAAGAGTAAAAAAGTATTTGGGAAAAGTAAATAATGCAGAAAATCTGGTATTTTCAAAGAAAAGATACAACAATTAGAAAAACTAAATCATATGTGAAGGAGCGGTGCAAGAAACACAAACGCTCAAATCATTTCATACTGTCAAGATTAAGCTTTTGTCACTTTAGACTCACAGTGGGAAGAGGAGCCAAAACCTTTACTCAAGTAAGAGTACTATACTGCAATAAAAATATTACTCAGGTAGAAGTAAAGTTATGCTGCTAGAAAAGTACTAAAGTAAAATTTCTCAAGTACATGCAACTGAGTAGTGGTAGTAGTAGTTCATATCTACTTAATTTAGAACAATAATAACAAATAACAAATAATAACAAACTATTCATTCACCAAAAATAAATCATAAATACACACAGAAATTGTAAATGTAGCTTTTATTTCATTTGCCAGGTTCTGTTACACAAAAAATAAATAAATAAAAATATACAACAAAAAAATTATAATAAAATAAAATAAAATAATAATCTGTAAAGCCAATTTAAACATGCTTAATTAAAGCGCATATGACAGGTGAGACTCATTTAACTAAAACATAGTTAACGTTGTTTACTACATATTTACTAAGAAAATCTTGCCTAGTTTTTAAATTTTGGTCAAGTATTTTACTTCCTGGTTGGACAAGAGCAGCAGATATGATGGATGCAATTCCATAACTATTACCAAGAAACCATAATGTAAACAAGGGTCAAAACTTGTCTAAATTACACAATAGTTATGATGAATAAAAATATATTATAACATCTTTATTTTGTTAAATTCAATTTTAAATTGTCAGAAAAATGCTTTCCTTGAGTGTAAGTTGTCTCTGCATTTTGGATGGCATAATGACATAGCCAGAGGTATTTCGTTTTAGAACTCACCGCTATTTCCTGTATATTTTTACTTTTATTTTTACGTCTTTCCACAAACTGCCACTTAACTGATGTAAAACTATGATAAATGTTTAGCACAGGTGCTATCCCACCAAACCAAGTAATCATTAAAAGTTGAGAACCTCTCATTTACTTTAACACACTTTTATTGGATCTGTGCTTTGCGTCAGTCCCCAGCCTGGACAAATGGCTCTTCTTTGTGTACTAAATTTGATACTGTCCTGATAACATTAACCTGGGCTAAGATCAGTGACCATCTGTAACAACTGTGGCTAGCAACAAACTAACTCTTTTCAGTTTGACATTTTTTAATGAAATGTGTCAAATGGATCATGTGAAATTTTCAAATGGCAACTGTAACTGAGGGGGAATGACTTATAACTAATAAAACGTGTTAATGGTGAGTTAAATGTTACGTGTTAGTAGTAATATCCCCCTCAAAAACAGACCTGGAGTTGTGTTTTGTTTCATTCACACATGTTTGAGTAATCTCGGATTATCAGCCTATATGCATCCCTAAAGCTCAAAATGCTCTGTTTCACCGTGTGGGTTTACCTTTAGTACAGCTGAGATTATCAATAGAAAATCTCAAATATCTGCTGGTGCACTAAGGAGTGAAGCAGTTTTAATGAGGCTGAATCTACACTCACCTGAAGGATTATTAGGAACACCACTAATACGGTGTTTGACCCCCTTTCGCCTTCAGAACTGCCTTAATTCTACGTGGCATTGATTCAACAAGGTGCTGATTCATTCTTTAGAAATGTTGGCCCATATTGATAGGAGCATCTTGCAGTTGATGGACATTTGTGGGATACACATCCAGGGCACGAAGCTCCCGTTCCACCACATCCCAAAGATGCTCTGTCGGGTTGAGATCTGGTGACTGTGGGGGCCATTGTAGTACAGTGAACTCGTTGTCATGTTCAAGAAACCAATTTGAAATGATTGGAGCTTTATGACATGGTGCATTATCCTGCTGGAAGTAGTGGTCAGAAACAATGTTCAGGTAGCCCGTGGCATTTAAACGATGCCCAATTGGCACTAAGGGACCTAAAGTGTGCCAAGAAAACATCCCCCACACCATTACACCACCACCACCAGCCTGCACAGTGGTAACAAGGCATGATGGATCCATGTCCTCATTCTGTTTACGCCAAATTCTGACTCTACCATTTGAATGTCTCAACAGAAATCGAGACTCATCAGACCAGGCAATATTTTTCCAGTCTTCAACTGTCCAATTTTGGTGAGCTCGTGCAAATTGTAGCCTCTTTTTCCTATTTGTAGTGGAGATGAGTGGTACCCGGTGGGGTCTTCTGCTGTTGTAGCCCATCCGCCTCAAGGTTGTGCGTGTTGTGGCTTCACAAATGCTTTGCTGCATTCCTCGGTTGTAACGAGTGGTTATTTCAGTCAACGTTGCTCTTCTATCAGCTTGAATCACTCGGCCCATTCTCCTCTGACCTCTAGCATCAACAAGGCATTTTCGCCCACAGGACTGCCACATACTGGATGTTTTTCCCTTTTCACACCATTCTTTGGAAACCCTAGAAATGGTTGTGCGTGAAAATCCCAGTAACTGAGCAGATTGTGAAATACTCAGACCGGCCCGTCTGGCACCAACAACCATGCCACGCTCAAAATTGCTTAAATCACCTTTCTTTCCCATTCTGACATTCAGTTTGGAGTTCAGGAGATTGTCTTGACCAGGACCACACCCCTAAATGCATTGAAGCAACTGTCATGTGATTGGTTGATTAGATAATTACATTAAGGAGAAATTGAACAGGTGTTCCTAATAATCCTTTAGGTGAGTGTATAGCTGTAACTTTAAAGTAAAGGCAAATCCAAGGCTGAAATTATCAAAATGATTCTAGTGAAGGTTTATGGAGTTTAAAAACACAGTGGAGCACTTCCTGGATTGCCACTTCACAAGGAGGAACAGAGTGTTTTAAGTATGGTTTGAGAAAAGAACAGAGCTTATATATGCAGCGTTTGTGTGTTAAACATGTGTGAATGAAATGAAACAAAACTCCAGGTCTGTTTGTGCAGTACAGGCCCTTTAAGGTTAGAACACAGGATAAAAATGGAAAAGATCTCCATTTGTTTTCCCCAGTGAAAATGGATTTGCAAACAAAAGTTGGTCTTGTATATAAGATTGGGCAGGGTCGAGCTATAACACCTCACCATCTTTACATCTTTACTTTTATGAGGTATTAACCGCTAACACAAAACATATGTAGATCACCATGTGACCTTTTATTGTTTTGAAATGCTATATATGTCAAAACAAAAAGCACCATATGAACATAATAATTTAATTTAAGTTTCACCTTCGTTTTTGATGCTCTGAGTTCCCCCGTCCTTTCAAAACACAATCATGCCACTAATGGAACATTGACAAACTTGCTTCAATGTGAAACTTGCTGTGTACAGTTTTATATCATGTTCTCATATATTTATGGAGAACTGTGGTGGATGACGTAGGCTTGGGGGCAGAACATTGCATAGCAACTTAAAGCTCACCGCAAGGAGTGTTCAAACAGGGCCCCGGAAAGATTGCTAAAATACTCAAACATGCATGGATGATATCTAAAACCTTATCAGGCATTTTTTTTAATGGAGGAACAACATTATAACATGGTAGAAAGCTAACAAAAAAAATCCATTTTGCATAATACCTTTAATAATTGTGCAAATTTTGTCTTTATACTGATTGGCATTTGAAATGTTGCTCTTTTTAGGGTGCACTTCCAGTCAGGTCATTTGGACAGTGCTCACCTTTCACCTTCACCTCACTCATGATTTCAATCAGTTACATTTTCAATAAAAAACATGTAGCCTACTTGCATTTACTTACATGAAGCTTTACATAGCAACCTAAATTAACCTTCATTAAGATAACCATTTTGAACTAATTAGAAAGATATGGACATTTGTTTCCCTTGTAAAAAATTAAACTGACTTGTTAATAGGTTGCATTCAGGTTCTAGATCAGACATGGGCAAACTACGGCCTGGGGGCCACACACAGCCCTTTGGGTTTATTAATCTGGCCCACCGAACATGACTAAACTATTTTAAAATAGGTAAGGGTAAACCTTTTTCAAAGTTTTCTGCTGTGTTTATTTCACTGAAATTTAATAAATGAATTATTCATTTAATTAATGCATTTGGAAAACGATTTGTACAATGAGCCTTGCATATTCATGCTTTGCTACATGTTACAAGCCAAATCTCTAATGTAATATATACATATATATATATCCTGGTGGCCCCTTTGTCAAATTTTAGAACCTGCTGTGGCCCTTATGGCAAAAAGTTTATCAAAGGTACAATGTAAATGTAAAATGCTCTCCCACCACTAGGGGTTCCCACTGCCCTGGTTTGCAGACAAGTGAATGCCATACCCTTCTGTTACATTTTAGCTTGCTGACTTTTGTGTATTTTGTTTTTTCAGATGATTTAGACAGAAGCTGCACACGCACAGATGGTGAAGGAATGTATCTATGTTTGCTACTGTGATGAAATCTAAATGGTGTGAAATATGGGGGGGGTAAGCGCTCACAAGTATTTTACTTCTGCTTACTCCTTTTGAGCATTGTACAAAACTTGGGATTTGGGTGTACACTGTTTTGTTTTTGTTTGTTTTTTTTATTATGTATGCTCAAATAAACAATATTCATTCATTCATTCATTCATTCAAGCTGGGAAAATTATTCAGCTATGATATAGCAGTAAAATTGCCCAGCCTACATTTAAGTGAAAACATTTAGCTATAGTTATAGAGACTAACTTCCTAGGTTATTTTCAGCACTCTGCCAGGTTATTGCTGATGTAGCTAATGAATAAAACACAATGTCAAAGTCAGTGTAGGGTTTCATTTGTTCCACTTGAACCCTGACATTAGTCCTGACATCAGCGTATCACCTCCACTCTGTGACCGAGCTGGGCAGACAAGCAGCAGACAAGCAGCAGACGAGCAGCAGAGGAGCAGCAGAGGAGCAGCAGAGGAGCAGCAGACGAGCAGCAGACGAGCAGCAGACGAGCAGCAGACGAGCAGCAGATGAGCAGCAGAGGATCAGCAGAGGATCAGCAGACGAGCAGTAGAGGAGCAGCAGACCAGCAGCAGAGGAGCAGCAGAGGAACAGCAGAGGAACAGCAGGCGAGCAGCAGAGGAGCAGCAGACGAGCAGCAGACGAGCAGCAGACGAGCAGCAGACGAGCAGCAGACGAGCAGCAGACGAGCAGCAGACGAGCAGCAGACGAGCAGCAGATGAGCAGCCACTGTTCCCTCTTCAGAGTGTTAGCACTCAGGACTTTTTGAAAATAGCCATTTCAGATTTTTATGTTTTGTAAAAAAAAATCCTTGAGTTATTTCAAGTGTACAGGTACTTTATTATTTTTTAAATAAAAATACATTTCTTTGCCCGGTGAGACTGATGAGTTACAATCAGCATTGGCAAGTAGGCTATAAGTACCTCTGAAAAAAAAAGTACCCCTGGTTTAGAAAATGCCTCTTATTTCTACAGAAAAACAAACACATGGACATGCCCAACAACACAAACAGATTTCCAAACAGGTTTCAGTAAGTACATGGACATATTTAAACAATTTAAGCTGTACTTGCTTGATAACAGTACAGATCCAATGAAAATGTGAAGTATGCTGATGATTTAAGTCAACAGAAAAGAACATATGAGGCATCTGTAAGTCTACAGTGAAGCCACTTCAAAAATAAATTACGATATGAGAGAAAGTTATTCGGTGACAAAACTAACTTGGCAGCTTACACATTTATAGGGGAATGTATGAAGGAAAGAATGCTTGTCAGATCATTCCTTTAGACTTGCACATTTCATTGACTTCTCAAAAAAACGGGTTTTACATTCCAATGACGGAACAATTCTGTATTTTACGCAATGTGTGGCAACCCTCAGCTAACCTGTGCAATTACAGACACATTATTATATGGAGCTGGAGCCTTATATTCGCTCTGACAGACTTTCGTCGTAGCCACGACTGATCGGGTGCACAATCAGTGTGTCTGTTGCACACTTGGTGCGTCTGTTGCTGTATGATTTAAATTCCCCACGTCATGCAGTATGACATCCTCCTATCTTATAGGACGAAAAAAGTCTTAAGGCTTTATCTTTGGCGGCTCAGTTTTGGTCGGTAACCAGCTGAAGCGGTACGGCTCGCGCGGCACTAAGAGGTCGATGTCCAGTTTCTTCTGCTCTTTGTCGCTGTTGACCGGACGATAGCCCAGCATCGACATGGCACCACGGCACACATCCTGCACGCGGCGCACTTTACTATGAGGCAGCGAGGTTCGCCACGCCTGAGACACATCCACAGCGTTGCGAGAGGTGATTTTGAAAGCCTCTTTTTTGGTACCTTTGCCTTTGCCATGTGTGACTTTGTATATCCACTCCTTCAAAGTGGAAGTCATCTCCAGACCCACAAAGTCATAGATGGAGCCGATTTCATCCAGTGGGTTGCGAGCCAGGTCCTCATAACGCACCAACTTGTATCGGCCCTCTAAAAAGGGCGGGGGCTTTTGGAGCGCCCTCTCCTTGATACGCACGTGGCTGCGGCAGATTTCTTGCATGACTTGGTACTGTACATCTGCTGTGGACACGTTCCTCTGCTCCAGCACAATGGCACTGTCACTGGTGAAGGACTTGGAAGACTCCTCTCGAGAGCGCATGACGGCTCGGGGGTCCCGTACCAGGTGCACAATGCGCAGGTCCAGCCCAGGGTCCTGCAGCAGAGGGTAGAGAGACTCCAACTCAAAGAAGCGCACCTCCTTCAGCACCACATGACTGTAGGTGTTGCAGGCACGCTGCGCACCACCCAGGCCTCGCGTGGAACACTGGAGCTGACATGCCGTCTGGTTACTGAAGTGAGTGCGCGGGGTGAGAGGGCAGGCGGGGGGTGAGCACAGTGCCCGGCTGTGGCTCCACATGAACAGGTTTGACACATTGTGCTGCTGGGGCAGGTAGGCTTCCATGGTGGAGAAGTCACAGTGGAAGGTGCTGCGCAGCAGGTCTCGGACAGCCATCCGGAGGGCCCTGGCCCCGGGCCGCTGCAGCGTGGTCCACACGTGCCACCCTGGCTCCATCAGATAGAACACTGATTGGTGTTGGCTGAACACCTGTCCCAAGAAGGAGGAACCTGATCGCCACGACGACAGCAACAGCACGTGGACCTTCCCATGGGAGGGGGCAGAGCCACAGGGGCTGAGCTGGACATACCAGCCACAGAATAACACCACTGCTGCCCCCTGCAAGATGACCAGGAAGATCATGGTACTCAGGTTGACTCTGCAGCGAGGCATGTCTGAGTCCCAGCTGTCTGATGGAGCAGCGGCCTGGGTAAACAAGAACAAGAGCACCCATGATGAGTGCGTGACCCAAGAACTAGAGTGATTACCTAACCTCACTGTTGACATGGGACTTACAGGATCCTGGAGCAGTCAGATGGAGATGAGCCAAGAGGTCGGCTGTCCAAACAAAGTCTTCATCGTTTGGACTGCATGTGACAGTCTCCTGTGGAGGACAGGTCAAATCAGCACTTAAGAGACAAGCAGCACAGCACAGAGAGGAGAAAGACACCTTTGACACCTCTGGTACAGTACATATATAGCACTTGAATAACACAATGGGTGCTTGGGTCCCGCACAACAATGGTATTTATATTGAGCCACGTTAGCGTGGAAAGTGAGTCCTTCCTACTTGTATTCAGAATACTGTACATATTTGGGTGCATACAGTATCTTTAGTTACTTCCCAACATTGCTGCTGACACATAACATATTTAGATGACCATGTTACCTTTTAATTGTTTTGAAAGCTATATTTGCTGAAAAAAGAGCACAATCACAACACAATCAGCGTGAATCCTGATAATGAAGATACTGCACCTACTGTTGAGTGTGAAGACTTGTCTACTGAATGTGTTACATGCACCTTACTAGGATTACAGCATTAGAGAAATCTCACTAACAGCGTTTCCACCCATATAAAATGTGTATATTTGCACCAAAAAAGTGCACAACAAATGTGCAAGCACATAACTGGGCATTGATTAACTGGTTACAGGAGCCTTCTGTGCCATGACACCACTAATCCTACAGAGGGACTACAATGTATAGTCTGATTGGGTTTTTTTTACCGTGGAATAGACTGAAGGAGTGTCCCAGTTTCAAAGTCTTGTTTCATACCATTTTATTGTGTAATAAACACATGGTCAGTTGAATCAAGGACAGTGTTTTAGAGACAATGATTAAGCTTCTTTTACCTAATAAGTAACCGCTTAATGACCTGAGGTGGGTACTTCTACTCTGTTATTGTACTGTTATTTAAAATGGTAATACTCAAGTAGAAGTAAAAATTACGACGTGACAAATTGGAAATGAGAAAAAAACGCACCTTGTTACCTGATAGTCTCCGGTGAAAAACAAGAGTGTATTCTTGTTTTCAACAGATTATTTTTTTAGACTAGAGTTTAGTTTGTTTTCATAGCTGACAGTTTGGACTGCTCACTCGCAGCCATCCTCAGAGATGTGATACTGCTGTGTTTTGTCAGGTCTGCTAATTTACACAGGTTTTGAAGCTGTCTTCGTATCATGGAGGCAGGTCAACAGCGCCATCTGCAGGACAGTATCCCAGGTATGTGAAAGTAAAAAGGCCCTCTCCTCCCAGTTTATAGTCCTGTAGCCATGTTTCCACTAGGAAGCACCAAAACCTGTGTAAATCAGCTGTCCAGACACATCACAGTAACATCACGTGACTGACTGCCATACCTTTTGACTGCGAGTGAGCAGTTGAAAGGTATTAAAACAAAGAAACTTTGGTCTGAAAGTAATTTGTTAGAATAACTTATTGGAAGACCAAATTAACCTCACAGAACAAGAATGTATTTGTACAGAAAACAGCAAACGTGATCACCCTAGATCTGAGCTGCTGATTTTTTGTGTTGACATTCCATACGGATATGGGAAATTCCATCCCCAATAAAATCTCTGGTGAATTTTACAAAGGCTACAAAGTGCCTTAACTACAATGTATCCTTGCCACAAACATAGCTGTCATCATTTGTTTACATACAAAATCAAGTTTTAATGTTACAAAAAAAATCCAGATAAAAACACAAAACATTTTACATTTGTAGGTTTACTTTTTAATATTGGATTAAAATGACTCAAAGCTGCTATTATTAAATTAAAAATATACATCTGTGAAATAGCAGCTTGTGGGTGGGCAGTACTCAATGTGTAACTTTTTAAAGAAATTGTACTTTTCAGATCACTTTTCTAGCAGCATACTTATACCCCTATGTGAGAAACATTTTTATTGAAGAAAGTACTCTTGAGTAAACGTTTTGGTTACTCTTCCCACTGTGAGTCCACAAGTGACAAAAGCTTTATGTTGACAATTGAATGGTTTGAACATTTGTGTTTCTTGCGTCGTTGTGCGTTTAGTTTTCCCTCATTTTTCTGTCTATCGTTGGTGCATTATTTTGTATTTTGCCCTTCAAATTACATTAACGTCAACTTATAAATCAGATGTTACATCCCCACAGTTACTCTTAAATAGTAGTTTTCCCAAGTACTTTTTTTGCTCTTACTTGAGTAATTTCTTGGACCACTACTTTTCTACTTTTAGTTGAGTTATTATTTGAAGTAATGTTCCTCTTACTTGAGTAAAATGTTTGGCCCTCTGAATATGGCAGAAGGAATGCCAAAGGAGTGTCCCAGCCATGTGTAATAAAGTTGTATTGTGTCATATAGGATTGACATGGAGCACTGTGGAGCAACGTTTGGATTAGTTTCGTGGAGATGTGTGAAACCCTGTGGCCCAGAGGATCATGGGCAGGGGGACCTCCACAATTATGGCTTGGCTTAGTGAGATAGTATCTAAATATTTATCATCTGTTAATTTGGACTAAACACCTAAACTCTGCCCACAACCAGTCGCAAATAAAGCTGTGAAACTGGGCAGTGCGTGGAGTTTTAAAAGAGAATACTTCTACTTATGTCATCATCACTACAAACTCTATCTAAAATGCAGGGACAATTTACAAGCAAGACAGATTAAACATCAAGTTAACAGAATAAATGTGTTTATTAGTCTAATCATAAGTATTGTGTAATTTAGACAAGCTTTGGCCTGTTTTAACATTATGGTTGCTAAGTAACACAACTGGAATTACCTCTACTTATGTTATACCTGTTGCAAGTCCAACCAGGACGTAAAAATTATAAACTTGACCAGAGTTTAAAAAAAAATGTATTAGACAAAAATGATGTTATTATATATATATATATATATATATATATATATATATATATATATATATATATATATATATATATATATATATATATATATATATATATATATATATATATATATATATATATATATATATATATATATATATATATAAAATTTATTTATTTATTTATTTATTTATACAGGGGAACCCAATGAGAGCACTTGGGCTCTCTTTTTCATGGGCGCCCTGATTAAGATACAATACAAGAAGAAAAAACTAAACAAACAAGTATCCAAGTCCATATAAAACCTGAAAAACAGGTGCAGGTGTGTGGATAAAAGTCTGTTACCCGATTATTATTATAATTATTATTATTTGAGACTGAGTCTCCAATGTATCTAGTTGAAAAATGGAATACACTCCAAGGAAAAGCAGAACAGCTAAAAGCCTCTTTCCCGTCTCAGTTCTGGTGTGGCTCATCCTTAGCCATATACAGTCATGTGATCTGGTATTAAAGGTTCAGGTATCAATGATTAACAAGCAGGTGAAGTATTCTGCCAGTTTTTGAAGTAGTCCTTTATAGATAAACTTCATACAGTGCTGTTCTCTTCTAACAGACAATGACGGCCAAACCACTTTTTCATAGAGAATACAGTGATGAGTTTCAAATCCTGTAATAAAACGAGGGCAGAGTGAAAGAGAGAATCCAACAGTTTCAAAGCAGAGGCTGAAGTCTGTATGTACCACATCCCCATAATCCAATACGGAGAAGGAGTTTACTTGTACTATTTCTTTTCTGTAATTTATTTTGATACAGTATTTGTTTCTGTAAAAATTATAATTTAGATTTTAAACTGTTACATAATTTTGAGATATGTTTTTAAAAGGGCAAGTTTTCATCAAGCCAAAATCCAAGATTTGTAAGTGTTGACTCTTTCAATGGATGTACCATTTAGCGTATAAAGTTTGCATGTTAAGTGTTTTTTTTGTTTGTTTGTTTTTTGAAAAAAATCATATACTTAGTTTTATTTGCATTCAAAGACAGTTTAAGATTTATGGGGGAATTTTGGATTTCATTAAAATCTTGCAGTTTGCAGTTGCAGTTTTAAAAGCGCCTGATCAGTGGAGGGAGCACTAAGCATAGAAAACAACATCTGCCTAAAAATGTATGTGGTTTTCTTTTAAACTGTAACCAATAGAATTAATAAAAATAGTAAAAAGTAGGGTCCCAAAATTGAGCCTTGGGGCACTCTACTTGGGGCGCATGACTTAAAGCTAGAAAATCTGATTTAAAACCATTGCCTACTACAGCCTGGGTTCTGTTTGAAAGATAATTTTGGAACCAGTCACATGGAGCATTGTTAAATCCAATCTGCTTCAGATGCTTCACGATGACTCCATGATCCACTGAATCAAAAACTTTAGTAAAAATCAATAAACAGAGCTACACAATCTTGTTTGTCATCAAGAGCTGAGAAAATGTCATTTAAAACTTTTGTGGTGGCAGTACTATGCTCTTTTCTGAAACCTGACTGATAAGACTTCAGAATGGAGCATTTATTTAGACATTGTAACTTGATTTGCAACTAACTTTTGCCTTATAATTATGGGGTTTGTTTGTTTGTTTGTTTGTTAAGATTACATCAATGAGTGTACCTTTATGTAAATTTCTAGGATCTAGTCAGAACAGAAAATATTGTGTGAGATTCAGGACATTGCAGAAGTCTTTCAAAGTTTCAGGCTCTTTCTCCAGCCAATTAATATTTATAATTATCAGGACCTCATAATTTTCCAGTTTAGAAAGCCTCATGAACAGATCCTTAAGAGCATTTTTATGGGCTGAAGGGGCACAATAAATACCAGCAATAGCCAATTTTTTTTATCAGGGTCATTTGCATAACAGACACACACAGATATGCAAAGCTTTAGGCTTTGAACAGGTGAACAGACAGGAAAGTCCAATAGAGACTGTTCTATCTTTTTCATGGAAGTCCTGGCCAAGACAGCAGCACGGATCAAACAGTAGATAGGCATATATTAAAATAATTTGTTATTTAAAAGTCCTATATTACATAAATTAAAGTCTTGTGTTGTGAGCTTTAAGCCATATTATAATGTTATCTCCCCAAAACATACCTAGAACTGTGTTTTGTTTCATTGACATGTGTTTTAGTAACGCTTTATTACTGGTCTGTCTATATCTCCAAAGCTAAAAATGCTCTGTTCCATCTTGTGATGTCATGGAGTGGTAGTTTTCAAGTTAGTAGCTCCTTTTATTCAGTTGAGGTTGGCAATTCCATGGGTAAAGTTATCCAAACGATCCTAGTGAAGCTGTACAGAGTTTAAAAACAAAGTGGAGCACTTCCTGTATTACCACATGATGACATCACAAGGTGGAATAGATGATTTTTTCTGTTTGAGAGAAAAATACAGACACAATGTGCAGGGTGTGTGTGTGTGGGGGGGGGGTGTGGGGGGGGGGGCGTGTGTGAGGGTGTGTGTGTGTGGGGGGGGGGGGGGGTATGTGTGGGGGTGTGTAGGTGTGTGTGTGTGTTAGTGTGTTAAACATGTGAATGAAACAAAACACAATTCCTGGCATGTTTTTGATGAGGAAACAACATTATTACATAAATCAGAAAATGGCGCCATATGGGCCCTTTAAAAACTGTTATAAACAATAGATTAATTTCAAACTGTTTGACATGAATTAAATTAATTAAATGAATGAATGAATTAAATATATCTATCTCAGTGGAGACAGGTTGTTAGCTTCACTTGGTCAGGCCATATTACAGGTCATATCTGTGGAAAGGTGACACAGCTCACAATGATTCTCTAATTTTAATTCAAAAAGTTTGACTGAGTGTGAATAAAGGATTTCAGTTAATTGATCATGGTGTCAGTAATTGTGAATAATAGTAAAATTGTGATGTTTCTTTATAACAATCGCAAAACTAAGATTTGAGTGATACATCCATGTGTATCACATTATGCACATAGAACTGCCAGTCTCATATAATCTCACCATCTTTACAAAGATGTGAGGCTGGTAATGTTTTGTGCTTCAAAGTGCATTAACTTCAAATTATAAATCAGATGTTACAGCCATTTACTCTTTAAGTTACTCTTACTTCAGTAGTACTTTTCCCCAATAGCTTTTTACCAATTTTGTGGACCACTACATTGTACCTCTATTATTCTGGAGTAAAAATGACTCTTACTTGAGTAACATTTTAGCTTCTCTGCCCACCTGTGTGTAAACTCACTGACAGAGTTGGATCATTAAAGTGTGTCTGGGGGATGATGAGGTAAACAGTTTTGAACACTATTTTAAAATCCAGGGCAAGCCCAAGTTACTGTGGACTAGACCACATTTATTTAGCAACATAAGTTCCATTCAAACTGAACTTGTCTTATACTGAACTGGCCTATATGTTTTAATGATACATTAACAGTAGTCCTACATGGCCTACACTGTTTTCAGTCACCTTCACTGTCAAAGAAATGGCATCGTGTGAATTGTGCGAAAAAGGGTAGACTATCCAGTCCTAAATGAATTCACCATTCTTCAGGCTAACGGTCAGTGAAAACTAAGCCACATTCAAGATAAGCTGAAGTTGTTTTTAGGCGTCTCCAGCACTGAACCGCGCGTGAACACTAAACCAAAAGTGCACTGGGGCAGTACAAGGAGCCTGAGGCATTAGAGTCCCAAAAGCACACAAAGTCCCAGGACAGAGCAGAGGCACAGCTCCGTTCCCTTGGAAACGAGCAACTCCGAAAAAACACAGCCCCAACTTTGCGCTTCCTGCCCTGTTCCGACAGAGTCTTACCGTATTTCCACACTCGATGTCACTCCACCGCAGAGAGCGTCTGTGCAGAGCGGCTGTGCAGAGCGTCTGTGCAGAGCGGCTGTGCAGAGCGGCTGTGCTTCGTGCCCCGGCGGCCAGACGCGGTGTGTAATTTTGAGACGTGGCCAGCGGCTCCGTGCGAGGCAGGCTGTAGGACAGACAGTGGGACGGGCCGGGGATGGGCGGAGGGTGGGCTGAGGCTGCGGGCAGATAACATGTGCAGACTGCTGATGTGCTGAATCATGTCAGAGAAACTAGGCTGCTTCCGATTACCTCCACACAATGCGCTCTTGTGCGTCAAGAAAGACGAGGAATCCTCATGGCCTCGAGTGGTCCTGCAGTGGTCGCTTGGTTAAGCCATGGCTCCTTTTAGGCTAGATCTACTTTAAATAATAACCAATTAGGCCACTCAGCCTCGAAGTTTGTGTTGACCTACCATGGGATAGCCCTGTAGGCAGAGGGGGGTAGAGAAGCCAAAAATGTTACAGTGAGTTTAAGTAAGATTACTCAAGTTGAAGAAGACCTACAACAAGTACAATAAGATATTCCTACTCAAAACATTCAATAGGCTAATGCACTAAATTTGGCATTTTCAAAGGATAGTGACAAAAATGAGAAAAACTAAATCGCATTTGCAAGAAACACAAATGCCACTTGCAGGCTTACTCACAGTGAGTAATGTAAGAGTAACGAAAACCTTTACTCAAGTGTGGCAATACCTCCTTATCAAAGCTTAGTATGAACGTGGTGTGTTGCTATCAAGTTGTCTATTTTACTTTTTTAATTCTTATTACCTTTCTTCTCAGCTGAAAAGTATCAGAAGTGGGCCAGCTTCTGGTCAGGTCTGAAGATGTGGCCAATTGAGAAGTGACAAGGCACCAAAAGGCAGTCACACACACATTTCCAAAGGATTGTCCCCTGTCTGTATGAATACCTCTCTGTACACCCCCCTCCACCCATTTTAATTCCATTTTAATTTGTAGTCAATTTCTTGTTTCGAATAGAAAAGAAAAAAAACAAAAACAACTATAAACATGTATTTAGTCATCAAAGAGCTAAAATAACACACAGAGCTTAGGAGGTTTCATTTTGCTACCTCAGACTTTATGCTTTTTTCTGTTTTGAAATGGAAAAAGAGAAAATCATTTTTGTTGGCCTAATTCTGATAAACGCAAAAGTGTGACAACCCACCCACCCCACCCTCCCTTTGTGATGCAATCTCTTCTATTGTCACACATGACAACTAACCCCTGCTGCACATATTCACTTAAGCTTATTTCTGCATTTTGTAACATAGAAAAAAAACCAAAAACAACAAATTGCAGTGAGACCCTTGTCTCACTGCAGGAAAGTCCCCGATTCCACTCTTGGACTGGAGTAGACTGTTTCCTCTAAAAACTGGTAGTAGATTCATGGACTCATCAACTCACACGGAAGCTCTTTTTTGGACTGGCTTTTCTTTTCACAACTAAGTTTAAACCAAGTTTGAAAACATGTGTTAGTCTGGCTTTACTGAGCTTTAGGAGAATGTCTGGGCCATTTCACCAATGATCAGACCTTTGTACCTTCACCAAACTGTCCCAGCCTTAACCTGCTTCATTCCCTTTTATTTGAGAGGCTCTGGTGGTTATACTACATGTTACATCAACATGCACTTGAATGGGGTTCAAACCAATGGCCCTTCCACTGAGAATGTTACATCATTTAGGAATTGTCTTTTTTTTTTTTTAATGATTTTTATTATTTTCTGCAGACTGTGTGAACATGATATTCTATTGTTTTGTGAAGTTCAAGGCAGAACTGCAGGATGTAGCCATTTCCTGCATGAAGAGGTTTCGGTGATAGAGGAGGGGGAGGATACAGGTCACATATCCTCACAAAGATGTTGGGCTGTTCTCCCAGACCTGAATACAATGACTCAGGCCTGGGTGGGTCAGCACTGTGGTCTCATGAGGCTCCCGCCAATCGAATTGTGTCATTGGTCCAGGGGCAGGGCTTTACTACGCGAGATACTGACGTCACCCAAACACACTAATGTTTTATAATAAATAAAATCTAAATCATACCTCAAATCATCATGTACTTTTTAATAAGGCCAATCTCTACAGTTTACAAAAATATGTTTGAGTAACACTAATTTTGTAGTGCTGAGACAAGGCTAAAGCTAAACGAAAAAAGAAACTATTTCTGATTTATTGCCACCTTTTTCTGCATTTTTTACACCTCATTGTGCAATGTATTGGATTTGGATAATGTTAGAATGTCAAACCCCTCCACCACATTAAGGTGGCGGTTCGGGGAGGGGGTTAGATGTATTATGCACTGGAAAATGTAATATGTACTTCATACCTATGTCGTCCATTGATATGTAGGAAACAGCTATAGCTATTGTGTGCTAGCTTTGTTTTGCAAATTTGCTGTCACTAGAAATACAGGAGTTTATCACCAGATCAAGTCAGCATTTGGTGTAGGAGGATCAGGAGCAAGAGGGCCAGTCCACTTTGGAAGGTATGGGGCAATTCTAACAATCATTGATGTTTGGAGTTTTTGAATGAAGAAGTTTACAGCCAGTCCTGTCAGTAAAGCATATTGTTTGGGTGCAGACTTTGTATCATTGTTTTATAGTAAATTCCACAGATTAAACTGTACTCTATAGTTTATGTCGAGTCCTACTCCCAGGGTCTGTTCTACTATGTTCCCTTATCAAAAACATGCTTGAAGATTTGATGTTATCCATGCATGTTTGAGTATTTAACAAGGTAATTTAAATATGTTATGTGTTAGCAGTTAGCAGTAAAGTCCCTTCTTTAAGACAATGGCAACACTTTTAGACTGTACCAATCTGCTCCAAAGTGAACCAATGGAAAGAAGCCTATGGTATCGTGATGGCAGAGCTCTCAATAACTACTAACAGCATTAGCAGTATTAGTATACTCATGTACTCATAGAATACTATAGACTTGTGATGCAGAACACTGAGCTCTGGACTGTTACCATGTTCGACTGTACTTGGTCTGTAATCACACACAGATCAAGCTGTTCATACGGGGCCCTTCTGTCAGACCTCTTCGCTTACTACAACCACTCTGAACATTTAAAGTACAAAAGCATTTATTGGACACAAAGATGCATCTAAACCATCTATTATCATTTAACGCACAAATACAAAAGCAATAGTGATGACTGCGGATCTATAGGGTGTAATACCCTACAAAATTCTCCCAACCGACTGTTTAAAAATTGACTAAAAATTTGAACCTGTATTAAAAGGACAAATACAGTACTAGTTTGTGCTCAAAAGTTTGGACATACCCTCTCATTCAATGTTTTTTTTTTTTTTTCCCCCTTAATGTTTAATACTTTCTACAATTTAGATGCAATACTGAAGACATCAAACATATGAAGCATGATGGAACTATGTAGTAAATTCAAAGTATCCACCCTTTGCTTTGTCTGTAATCCTTTTCTCAGTTGTTCAGGTACAATCCCTAGCAAAGGAAAACTTCTCTTCTGCCAAGTGGACAAAAGTTTTAGAGTTAGGACATTTTGCCTCTCATGTGGATAAAAGGTGCAACTATTCCCTACACAGCTGGTATGTCTGAAAAGCTTCAGAGGATTTTCAGACAGTATGAACTCCCGGTCTATTTCAAACCTACAAACACTTGTCACTAAGACATAGTGGTTCACCCAAAGGATAAATCACCAAGCTACAATTTAAGCAATGTGGTCCACTCCATTCATTGAAGATTTCAGTGAGTATTACACTGGAGAAACAAAACAGCCACTCCATAAGAGAATGAACCAACACTTCTGTCAGAGCAGCTCAGGACCCCAGAGTGCCGTATATCATCATCCCAAAACCACTAAACACTCCTTTGAAGATAGTGAGGTGCAGATCTTAGCCAAAGAAAATAAATGGTTTGAGAGGGGAGTTAAAGAGGCAATTTTTGTTCAGAAAGACAATCTAACTTCATTTTATAATCTCATTCTCTGGCCTAAATCATAACAATAGTGATAGCCAGTGTAATAATAGGTGTGAGAGCTAACATTAGGGGCCTGATTGATTTTGCAAATATAATGCAGGCAGAGTTCACACTTAGCTAACAAATAGGTGCGTTAGTTTTCAGCGTAGTTGGCTTCTCCCTTCACATAGATATAAGGTAGTGTTCACCAGCAATCTGACCAGAACTGAAGCTGTCCAGTTGACAGAATCGAATTTTTCTTTTGCCACCCTCTGCTTTGTTGACAGTGCTGCAGACCCCTGCCCTTCTCTCAATGAGCTTTAAGATGAAGTCCCCTCAAATGGTTTTCACTTCACAGCTCAGCCATGTCCAGGTCAAGAAATGCCAAAAATATAAAGCAATGATCAAAGCAAAGGGTACAGGTTATTTTTTTTTAAATATAACATCTAAAGCAAGTTTTGAGTTATTCTGAGTTTATTTTTGATTGCTTCTTTTCATACGTGCCATTCATAGTTTTGATTCAGTGAGAATCTACAATGTAAATAATCATGGAAATAAAGAAGAACCAAAAATGTAAAAGTGTCCAAAAGCAGAAAAAAAATTTGCTTTGTGAAAAAACTACAAAACTTTAAAACAACCATATATTATTACCATTATCATGTCCATGAAAACCGGAGCAATTGCCACACATTTAGTTTGTTTCTGTAAAAATGTCCGGTGGAGTGTTGGCCCTCAGCATGTGCTCTCTGATAGGTCTCCTCAGTGCAGTTTGTGGTGGTGGGCTGGTTCCCCTGGTACAGTGGTCAAGAGCTGCTTCTCAAACACAAAGGTCTGGATGCGCTGGAACACCCAGAGAAACACCAGCAGCACGCTCACGTACTGGATCCAGGCAAACTTGATGGTTTCCCAGAAGCCAGGTCGGTATGTGAGCAGCACTGTTAAGGCAGACAGCTAGACAAGAAAAGAGCCCATATTTCCATAAACAAGGCTAAGGAAGCAAAGATACAATAATACTGGCATTGAATATCAGACTTTAATTGAATGTGTTAGGACAGACTGATTGTGGCCTACAATGTCTCAACTTTTATTCATACAAAGCTGTTCAGTATTGATTTGAGTGATAGAAAAAACAGCTCCATAACACAACTGGACCGCTTGTGTAATTAACTGTGTTTTACTGAAATTAGTATCGGCAGATACTTAAAATCAAAGCACTGATACCAGGATTGGAAGTGAAAAAGTTGGATCAGTGCATCCCTACACAAGACCTTTTTACACAGAACATAAATATAATTGTAATTGTATTTGTTTACATGTTTGAGTATCCCTGCATGCTGAAGCCATCACCTTCTCAGGAGTTGGGCCACACCACATCCCTTATGTTTAACAACTAGACTGATGAAGGTGAAGTACGTCACTTTTTGTGTTGGAGGGTTTGCCACCTGCTAGTCTACATGGAGACGTTATTGCATTGAATAGAATGTTCCACGGTGTGGCTTTAAATCTATTGCTAAGTTTCAGAGAATGTTCTTTGTATTGATACTTTGCAGCTGATGCCATCAACATTCCCAGGAGTGTGAAGCTAACTATAGGCACTGCTCTGTCTGAAGCTCTGTCAATCAAGTTAGACTTTAGTATGATCTTTGTTTTAACACAATCTGACCATAAAGAACGGACATAGTTGGAACTACAGCAGGTGAGCTGATTTTGTATTGTATTGTATGTCTCTTGCTGCTCACCCGCTCCACCAGCAAAGGTTCTGTCCAGGCCAACATGGGAAAGTGCAACATTATAACTGTAAATATCAAACAGAGGATTGAGGATACATTGTTCAAAGATATGGATAGATACTATAGATCTCATATTTCTTGTAAATAGCCTATTCTTTTGTTGATACACATTTGGATTCAAACTTAAAGGTGCACTGTGTAACTTTTCCGGTGAAAGGTCTGTCACCCATTTAGCTCCATGGAGATGCTAGCTTTGCCAAATGTACAGCATAGCAGTATACTTATATATCCTGCATTTATTCAGTTAGAGATGCTTATCACCATGGAGATAAAGAAAGGATAGAGTCATACTGTGGAACATTCTAGGGAAAGCAAACATTGCCATGGATACCAAGCAGGTGCATATGTATATGACAAGTTAGTCTACCCATTCAGCATAATTATATTAAAAGATTTTTTTCAATTTTGATGATGTTTATCATCATATTTCCTAGTTGAACATTGGCAGCACATGTGGCAAAAGTGGAGTCAATCATTTTATATATATATATATATATATATATATATATATATATATATATATATATATATACACACCCCCACACACACCCCCACACCCCCACACACCCCCCCACACACACACACACACACACCCCACACACTTTTTCATTCATGGTTATTTATTTTCATGATTATTTACATTGTAGATTCTTACTGGAGGCATCAAAATTATGAATATATATGGAATGTAGTAAAGAAAAAGATAAACTCAACTAAAAATGAACAAAAAAAAAGGTTTCAAATAATCACCCTTTGCTTTAATCATTTTTGACATTTCTTGACCCTGCCAAGGCATGGCTGTGAAATGTGGGCTCTGGCCCTGCAGACTTGAACTGTATTTGTAAAGGGATGGCAATTAGTCCTGGACACATCTGCAGCTGCCTGTCCATGGAAGTGGATCTCCCCTTCACTGTGATTCTCTTGGAGATTTCCCTTTTTTCTCACGTTTTTTTTTTTTAGTTTTTCCTTGCCGAGAAGGAGGGTCTAAGGACAGGGGAGAAGGAGGGTCTAAGGACAGGGGCTGTTCTGAGACAGTTATACATTTGCTTGTTTTCTGTTGATTAATTTACTTATCTGTTTCACTGTTGATTTTCTAACTTTCTGTTGGTTAAATCAATTCTCATGTTTAGCCCTAAGAGGCAACTGCTGTTGTGATTTGAGCTTTACAAAAATGAATTGAAAACAAACCATTTCAAGAGACTTCACCAGGAACATCATTGAGATTAAGGATTTGCAGTGTTATTGACAAAGCAAAGGGTGGTGACATTGAGGATTTAAATATAAAAAAGTTGAGTTATTCAAAATGTTTTCTTTGTTACATAATTCCATACATCTTGCTTCATATATTTGATGTCTTCTGTATGTATATAAAATGAGGAAAGTGGTAAACAAAGAAAAAATACAAGGATAAAGAAGGTGTATCCAGACTTTTGACTGGTGGTGTACATTTGTTTGATTTGTTAGATGCATGTAATTTGCCTATGACTTTTGGATGGAATTTTTTGTGGTGATGACATAAATAGGGGGATTCCTTTTTAAAACTCAACACTATTTGTGATGCCACTGATGTAAAATCATGTATTACACATGTAATAATTTGAGGAACATTAAAACCTGTCATATGCACTTATAAAACCCTACAAATTGTATCTTTGATTAAAGTCGTAGGAAGCTCCCACACCACATGGCCAATGCCCTGGTTTATCTGAAGGATATGTAATTGTCTCGGTGGAGTAGTGGATCTCGGCACGGAGCATGAAAGGGGCAGTGGGGGCTCGTCCAGGCTTCCACACGGGCATCGCAGTGGACAGAAGGGTGGTCACTGCAGATGGTCAGAGCAGATAGAAGGGTCATTATATACTCTATATCACCAAGGAATTCAAAGAGTGAGTAACTTTAACCGTCTTAAGGTAGAGAGAGATGTTAGACATATTTTACAATCATATTACTCAAGTGGTCTCGCTGCTTTGCGATTTCTTTCTATAGGGACAAAATTTTTTTATTTTTTAAATAGTGCGTGGCCTACTCGTGCACAAAATCACCCAAACTGAACAGTGATGAAAGATTATATTATCATATGGGTCATTCTGCGAGATCGGTATCTTTTATGTCCCAAAGAAATGTGAATTATTCCAGAAAATCATTTAGACTTTTCGTTGTTATAGTCAAACACTTTAAACCACATTTTAAACCAATTTAAATAATATTTAAGAAATGTGTGTTTTGGGGCATATCACTAAAGAGGCTTGGTCGTCTTTGACAAGATGAAACGTGAACAAACCTTACGTAAACCCTTAAAGAAACCATATTTATTTTATATTTTATTTTATATTCATTATTTTATACCTGTCCCTAGTTTTTGTCATTCTATTGAGCTGCAGGACAGAACATCACAAGAACTCTTTCTTCCGGACTGCCATAAGACTGTAAAATAAGGAGGTTTCCAGCAGATGAAAATTTGAAAAGACCTACACAATCTAAATGTCCCCTTGGGATAAATATCTTTCTGATTGATTTGTTACTATCCTTCATGGTAAGGGGTAAGTAAAGAATTTACTTTGAATATGCCTCTGTGCTAGCAATCATGGACAAGCAATTGGCAAAAAAAAGTTTAAAATGTCACTCGTGTTACCAAATTGATGATTTTTAATGGAACAATCCCAGTTTTAGGTGAGCAAATATATGAATTTCAAAAATGTATTTTGAAATTCAAATGTAAGTTGAAAAGGCACCTATTTCATGGGATGACCAATATTATATTAGAGTGCATAGTTTTACAATTCCACTCCTCAAAGTTATTTGCATATAACAATGTTCTGTCCACAATAAAGCTTAGCCTTTAAATATTTAGCAGTTTCATGAGTCATTTTACATCATGTTGGGCCTTCTGGTTTTCTGCTTTTTAGCAGCTTTACCTCATTTTATTATATGTTCTTAATGTGAACTGAAGTGTTTTAAAGTACTTAGTAAATAAACTTTGGCTAAAGCTCTCTGAGAATGTTGGTCAGTGAAGCTGCACCAGAGCCTTAACGAGCCAATGTAATTTAGAGAGAGTACAAGTAGCACTTAACAGTTTCTTTGCTGGTACTTTCGGATTATGTCATCAAACTCATAGGCACTTGCAAACGGGCTAGAGCTGTCAATCACAGAGACCTGCAACACACAATATAGTAAGGACAGTTTTTAAAAAAATGATCTAATTTTAAAGACAAAAGGTTGGCATTTGTAAGTAAAGACACATTCTCACATTGTAGATGTTGTAGAGCCCACGATGAGGTAGAGGAGCCCTCTGTTGCAGCCGCAGGTCTCCACTGATGAACAGCTGTGCCCCAGGGACTGCAGAAGAGTAGTGCACACAGGCCAAACTCTGCATGGCCACAGTCGACATGCGCTGGACAAATACACACCAACTATAGCAGCCCAGCATCACAGGAGTGTGTGTGTAGAGTGTGTGTGTAGAGAGTGTGTAAAGTGCGAGTGTGTGAAGTGTGCGGTACATACAAAGAGCTGGTAGCTAAACGTGAGCAGGAGTTGGAGGCTGTAGAGCTGCTCCTCCACTCTCAGGGGCAGCTGCATCTCCAGTAGCAGACGGTCAAGCTTCCCATCCTGATTGTCATCCTCCTCTCTCACCTGTCACAACCCACCACAGAAAATGGTCAGGACCGACAGCCTAAGCACAGATCCTGGTACAGTAGAGCCCAAATCATAGATTGCATATATAAAGACATACAGCTGAATCCAATATAAAAAGACATGTACTTTTTTTCCCTCATTGACATGAAATCAGATTTAACTCTACCTTTTGTAGGTCAATTAAAATTACCAAAATTACTACTATTTGCTAAATGCCAAAATAATGAGAAGGATTTTAAGACAATTTTTCATTACATTACATTACCAAGTCAGAAGTTTACATACATTTAATTAACATTTGGTACCATTGCCTTTAAACTGTATGACTTGGGTCAAATGTTTTAGATATCCTTCCACAAGCTTCTCACAATAGTTGGCAGGAATTTTGGCCCATTCCTTTTGACAGAACTGGTGTAACTGAGCCAAGTTTGTAGGCTGCCTTGATCCCATACGCCTTTTCAGTTTGGTAGTATGTGTAGTGGCTTCCCTCAGCAAACCTTGAGGCCGCAGTGAGAGCCATAGTGGGTCCTGGGTTGTAGCTTTGTGACGCGCTGGTAGTTTATTGAGGATAAATACGCTGAGATCCGATATGCGTTTGTTGGTCATTTATTTTGGCGAACACGCAGGCACACAGAGCTGTCAGTAGCGCAGCAGAGAGAATAGACATGGATGAACGTAACAGGTTATGGCGTCATGAGTAATTGGAGACAAAGTTTGCATTCAACCAAAATTACGGCTACCCAGGCCTGACTCACAACACTGTTCCCCAGGTGAGTGCGGCCTTTTCAAACATATGTGCATGCACACCTGCCCATGTGAGTCCCGCCCCCTTGGCTCTCAACCAATCACACACACAAACAGCAAACACACCGTGCACCCCTATACCCGTCTCCTACAGTATGCTTCATGTCCATTTTTAAGACCCATTTGCTCCAAAGCTTCAACTTCTTGGCTGATGTCTTGAGATGTTGCTTCAGTGTTTCCACATAATGTTCTTTCCTCAAGATGCCATCTATTTTGTGAAGTGCACCCATCCCTCCTGCAGCAAAACAACCCCACAACATGATGCTGCCACCCCCATATTTCACAGTTGGGATGGTGTTCTCAGGCTTGCAAGCTTTTTTTTATGTTTCTTTTGGAGTAACGGCTTCTTCCAGGCAGAGTGGCCTTTCAGTCCATGTTGGTACAGTCCTCATTTCACTGTGGATAATGACACACTCTTACAGCTTCAGCAGCATCTTCACAAGGTCTTTTGCTGTTGTTCTTGGGTTGATATGCACATTTCGAACCAAAGCACTTTCATCTCTGAGACACAGAACCCTTCTCCTTCCTGAGCGGTATTATGGCTGGACAGTCCCATGGTGTTTTTACTTGTGTATAATTGTCTGAACAGATGAACGTGGCATTTGGAAATTGCACTTCAGGCATTTGAAAATTGCACCCAAGGATAAACCAGACATGAACACAATTATCTTCCTGATATCTTGGCTGATTTCGGATTTCTTTCCCGTGATCAAAGAAGCAGTGTGTTTCAGGTGTACCTTCAAATACATCCACAGGTGTGTCTCTAATTAACTCAAACGTTGTCAATAAACCTATCAGAAGCTTCCACAGACATGACATCATCATCTGTTTGTTTTAATTGTTTAAAGGCATAGTGATCTTACTGCATCTAAAATGTATGTCTATAAACTTCTGACTTTGAAGAAAATTATGATATTATTCAGGCATTTAGCAAATAGAAATAATTTTGGTACCCTAATTGACATAAAACTGGAAAACTTGAGTCTAATTGTCCAACAGTGAGAAAAAAAAAGCGTATGTGTCTTTTTATGCAAACTTTTGGTTTCCACTATACATACATACATAGTCTATGAAGTGACGTCTCCTGACGTTTAGTCCACTTCTTTATAGAGTCTATGGTTCAAACATACGGGACAACACATAGCAGTCTACAAGTACACACTCCTGTAGGAGCACACACTTACCGACAGCGCGGGGATGCGTAGACGGGCCCCCACCAGGTGGTTGAAGTGAGGAAATGTACTCCAGGCCACATACTCCCCCTGAGCACTGGTGGTGGCAATCAATATCGCCTCGTACTGGAACCGCACCACCGGCTGCTCCTCGTATGTGCTCGTTTTCAACCAAAAACCTGAAGAGTATGATGGGTTACGTTTAAAGCACATATGACAGGTTTGATTGCTAATTTCTCTAAAACGGTTAGAGAGTTAAAGAGTTAACATCTTTATATTTAAGATTTTACTCATCAAATCGTGCTTAGTTTTTTCTAGTTTGGTAATTTTGTGGTTTATAATTTTACTTACTGGTTGGACAGGTATGACATATGTAAAGCAATGTCACCTACCAAACATAATGTTAACAAGGGCCAAAACGTTCAATTACATAATAGTTATTATTTGATAATTAAAAATAAATTACACCTTTATTTTGTTTAAACTGCCAGAAAAATGCCTACTTCCTTGTGCGTAAATTACATTTTGGATGGAAGTGACCGTTGATGACATGGGTAGAAGTACTGTTTTAGAACTCAGCGCTACTTCCTATATTTTCTAACTTTTTATTTTCTTTATTTCTTCACCTGATGTAAAACTATAATAAATGTTAACAACAGGTACGATCCCACCAATCCAAATCATAATTGCGAAAATATATGAATCTGTCATGCACATCAATGCACTTCAACACACTGACGACACTGTGCAGACTCACCTTGGCTTCTGTAGGCTACAAGCAGAGGAGGGATGTAGGTGAGGCACAGGGCCACCACAGCAAACAGCGTGGCTTTGGTGCACACGCTGCTTCTATACCGGATCAAAGCCGGATGAGAATATACTTCGTAGAAAGCCATTATGCAATGATGTACTTTGTAAACGCTCCCATTTAATATGAACACACTGCAATGCTAACGGCTAACAGTCCTGCTAAAATACAAAATGGACATAGAATCAACCTGACCGACACAAACAATTGCGGGCTCATCCACTGCAGCACCAGCGGCGTTTTGCGCACTATTCTCGTGCTACATTTATCTCATTTGTTGATTTGTTCATTGCTAACAGCGTGAGAGTTGTTTCTGTCCTGTGCGCGCCATGTTGAAGCGTCTCCTCGTTACCATGGCTGCCCCGACTCAACAATGCGCATGCGCCATGGAAGAACAAAGGCGCACCTCCCTCAAACAGGTCAGTGAAAAAAACAAAAGAACAAACAGAATATGTGCTACTAAAACAACCACTTGAAATCCATGAATATATGAGATAAAAGACGGCTCCCATGAGCCGTCTTTTATTTTATCATAGTCATCTCCAGTGTCAAAGATATGACATGATCTAAAACAAATACATTTTTAAATAAAGCTTTTTTTTTTTTTTTTTTTTTTTTTACATTGTGTCGTAAATCTTTGTCTTTGCTTCATTAGTTTGTTTAGGCCTATTTGCTGTAGTTTCCTATAACGAAAATATGCAAGCAACGATTTGGCCCCACTTCTGCCAGAGAATATAAAGTAGGAACGGTTCCCACGGGATGGATGAATTTCTCGGCAGGTAGAAGTCGGCATAACAGGAAAAAGCCTCATTTATGCCTGTTTCCAAGAAACTATTTCACTGTGATAAGTGACGCGAGAGGGAGTAGCCTACGTGTTGTCTAGAAAAAATATATTGCACTTCATATAGTTTTAGTGACTTCCCGTACATGGGTTTCAGAGTGACGGAAAACAACACTTCTCCCAGAATGCACCTCTAGGCCTATTCATCAAATCTTTAGTGTGCATGTAAACGTGATCAGGTTGTTATAAAGAAAGAGATGGAGCTTTCGCCTGCTATTCAGACACTAAAGCTATTCACTGTTGTCTTTTAGAGATTGTACATAACCTTAGTTATAATAGCCTCTGTTATAGTTTTGTAGACTAAAATGTTACTACTTGCACATTTTTGCATTGTATTCTGTCATTTACTCCATTCTGTATCTTAATTTTATTCAAAGTATATTTCAAATCAGATTCAGGGTATATTTGTTTATCCTTATGTTTGCATGTATATTTTTATTCTACTGATGTTCTTACAACATTTCCGCATCATGGGACTAATAAAGGTAGTAACACCTTAAAACATAAACTTGGCTTTCAAAACTACATAAAACAAAAACATATATATATATATATATAAATACACAGAATACTAATAAGTGATTGGTGCTCTAAATGTTTTTCATCAGTGACTCCATACTAAACATCAAAACAGGCCAGGCACTGATTGTAAAAAGGTGAGTCAGTTGGGTCCATTTATTAAAGTTTGACAGATAGAGGCACTATAATAAGGCTTTGAACATTCATTTTAGGGTTGTGTCACAATATAATTATTACTCAAATTTGCATTAAACATTGCTGGTTATGATGACAGTACCCCATTTAATCCAGTGTAAAAGAAAAAGATTGATCAGAGCTGGGTAATTTATCATATGTGGAACATTCAGAGAAAAATATAATTGTAAATAAAATAAAATAAATCCACTTATGTAATATTAACTTTACTTTATCAATCATAAAGTTTGTTCTCATAAATTTTGTCACAGGTTGTCACATGAGAGATCAGTTCAGATAACCACGACAGAGATCATGTAATGAATCTCACTGAGAAGAGGCCAGGCCCGCCCTGTGGCCGACAAACCCTGCAAGGGCTGTCCTGCCACGACACCACAAACTCCCACTTTTATTCAGGAAACATGCTATAACTGCACATGTGCCTGTACATGTGCAGGATCCACTGGCTCACTGCGCTCCGCCTCCTGAGCTAAGACTCCATTGTGACGTACATTATGGTTAAGGGAGGCCTTTACTGGTTGTCCCAGTCAGGAAATCTATCCTCTGCATTTGATCCATCAGAAGTAGTGGATGCAGCAGGGCAAAGCATGGGAACCCATCTCCAGATATTGTGGTTCATGGTCTGGAGTACCTCACTGGAGGGTTAACCTGTTGTACATGTTTTACAGTTTATTTCACAGTTACTTTGTTGTAATGTCACAACAAGAGACATTTATCTCTTGTCAAAGTTAACACTGAGATAATCTCACTTTTATAGATAGCTGTGTTGTGAACAACAACACAGCAACAACTTAAAAATCAAATATGCAAATATAAAATATATATACAATTATATCACATATTAGGTCCTAAAAACAAACCTTGTGGAAGTCACACTCAAAATTCAGGGAGGGAGCCCTGACAACTGCAGTGATCATAAACATGTGGACTACTACAGTCATAATGCTCCTCACAATCCAAACATTTCTACACCTGTTTCTTAAACATAGCGACTTTTTAAACACCAGATGGCATGTATGGTTAAAGGTGCACTATGTAACTTTTCTGGAGGAGGGTCTGCCACATCCTTGCTCTACACTATTAAGACACTATTGCCTTACCTGGAATGTTCCATAGTATGGCATAAAACATATCTATGCAGTTCAGTTCAGTTACTGCTTTGATTGCTAAAAACACCCTGAAAAACATGCATTCTTACTGTGAGCGGGATGGCTCAAATTTGGCATGTTCTCCAAGGAAAAGATAGAAAATTCTAACAAAATCAAAACAAACTGCGTGAAGACAAGCTGAAGCAGACCCTCCTCCAGAAAATCCACATAGTGCACCATAAGTTATATTATAGCTCATTCATTGTCTGCTGATTAAGAGGAAAAAAACAGTGCCATATACAAATCCTCTACTCAGCTTCACATTTTTGCGCTAAGTGGTGCTGAAAATAAGGCACCAGGGTGGTATGCGTGTCCTCACAGAGGTGGTATGTGTCCAGTGAACAGCAGGTGACTGCGGTCAGAGCGAAGCCACAGAGGGAAGGCTTGTGTGCGCAGATGGGCCCATGCTTGCTGGTACGCCACACATGCAGCTTTGTAGTCCCAGTATGTGCAGAGCCCTGCAGCTCTGCAAAAAAATGAAATAAAAGAAAAAAAATAGAAAAAAGCATATTATATTCAGATTTGCCAAGACATTTAAAAAGGAAAAAGTATGAAACATATCTAAAAATTTTACTTTTTGTTTAAGAAATACTTCAATAAATACCATACTGTGAGATTTGTATATTATTACATCCCTATTTGATGACTTTTCTAAATACAGTACTACAATTTAGAATAAAAAACATATAATTTGCATAAATATGAGCTATATTTGGTACTTTGGTACAGTTAAGACATGAAATGATTTGAAGCTCAAAGCAGAGGACTTTGACTGGATGGCCACTGACGTGGACTGGACTTGGATTTGCCTGTCTTTTATTTGGGACTTGACTCGGGCTTGAGGTCAAAAACCTGAGACTTGCAAAACAAGGATTTGGTCCCACCTCTGCCATATACCAACTGTCCAGCACCACAAGAGAATTACAGACAGTGGGTACCCCAATAAGTATATGCATTACCATAGAAATATAATTGAGTATGTAAGAGTGAAATAGGGCATCCAGGCAGTGAAGAGAGAAATCAGTCTCTTCATTGAGACATTTTTTTCAGTCCATTGTTATTTCATGGCATATTTGTGTTCAGCAAAAAATTCCTTTAGTTTTATTTTGGCATGAAACACACATAGAAACATTTACTATTCTGTAAACAACAATAGCGCTTGGTGAAAAAGTGACATTGACATATTTTAATCTACTATTGATCTGTTCATTAAAGGTCAATGTTTGCAGGAACCACATTTAAATGTGCCAAGGCTTTTTTGGGCAGGTAGTCTCTCACCACATTGTCTTAGAGTGGGGTGGACACCTGAGAGAGATGAGGCAGCACAGAACAAAATAGCCACTTTTTAATTTTGTAGGGGGAGCTCACAAAACAAGAGATTAATTTAAAGAGCATCTTTTAAGGCACAACTGAAACAAACCTAAGAAAATGGCTAAAGGTGCTTCCTGCGGGACACCTCTAGAGAACATAGAGCCATGCATTCTCCTAGAAGCCATCATTATCCTGAAACAATGTTAATCACATAATACCTGAGTGTACACAGTGGATAGAAACAATCTAATAGGTTGCGTTCAAGTGATGTCACAACAATCTAAAATCCCTTCAGTTTAAAATGGCGCTGAAGGGCAGGTCTGAGTTCTGCGATGGAATTAGCTGTTTGACTGCAGATTTGTTTGTTCAGTTAGGTTTCTTAAGTCTTCTGATATATCATTTCTTATGAATAGACCTCAGTTTTAATAATCTTGACAGTTTGGGCTGCACTCTGCAGCTTTCTTCAGAATTGTCCTGTGATGTTGCTATGATGTGTCTGCTCAGCTGATTTAAACTGATTTTGGAGCCATCTTTCTACTTGGTGCAGATGGCGCTGTTGTCCTACTGCCCAAAGTAGGAAACTGTTTAAATCAGATATGATACTCTCTGATATACTGATATGGAATGACATGGGTTAAACAGCCCATACTATGCTATATTCTGATCTGTGTTATGTTTCCTCATCACAAACATACCTGGAGTAGGGTTTGTTTCATTCTCACATGTTAAACACACAACCCTGCATACAATTAAAACCAGACATTTACATACATTATATAAGAAGACACGTGCTTTTTTTCCTGATAGTCTGACATGACTAAACTTTTCCTGTTTTAGGTCAATTAGAATAACCAAAATTATTTCTATTTGCCAAATGCCAGAATAATGAGAAGGATTTTTTTTACACAATTTTTCATGACTTTCTTCAAAGTCAGAAGTTTACATACAGTAAGATTACTATACATTTAAACAATTTGGGAAAACCGAGATGATGATGTGAAGTCTTTGAAGGCATCTGATTCTGGTTTAAGGCCAACATTTGAGTTAGAGACACCTAGATGTATATAGATGTAGATGTATTTGAAGGCACACCAGAAACACACTGCTTCTTTGTGTAACATCAAGAGAAAGTCAAAAGAAATCAGTCAAGATATCAGGAAGAGAATCGTGGACTTGCACATGTCTGGTTCATCCTTGGGTGCAATTTCCAGATGCCTGAAGGTGCCACGTTCATCTGTTCAGACAATTATACACAAGTATAAACACCATGAAAATGTCCAGCCATCACACCGCTCAGGAAGGAGATGGGTTCTGTGTCCCAGAGATGAACGTGCTTTGGTCCAAAATGTGCATATCAACCCAAGAACAAAAGCAAAAGACCTTGTGAAGATGCTGCTGAAGCTGTAAGAGTGTGTCATTATCCACAGTGAAACAAGTACTGTACCAACATGGACTGAAAGGCCACTCTGCAGAAAGAAGCTATTACTCCAAAAGAAACATAAAAAAGCCAGATCACAGTTTGCACATGTACACAGGGAGAAAGACCTTAATTTTTGGAGACGTGCCCTGTGGTCTGATGAAACAAAAAATTAACTGTTTGGTTATAATGAGCATCGTTACATTTGAGGGAAAAAGGCAGAGGCTTGCAAGCCCAGTCTCAACTGTGAAATATGGGAGTGGCAGCATCATGTTGTGGGGTTGTTTTGCTGCAGGAGGGACTGGTGCACTTCATAAAACAGATGTTTTGAGATGTTGCTTCAGTATTTTCTCATGATGCCATCAGCCAGAATGTTGAAGCTTAGGCACAAATGGGTCTTCCAAATGGACAATGACCTGAAGCATACTGCTAAACTGGTGACAAAGTGGCTTAACGATAACAAAGTTATCCTTAGTGAACATCACAAAGCCCTGATCTCAGTCCTATTGGAAATTTATGGTCTGACCTGAAAAGGCATGTGTGAGCAAGGTGGCCTACAAACTTGGCCCAGTTACACCAATTCTGTCAGAAGGAATGGGACAAAATTCCTGCCGACTATCCTGAGAAGCTTGTGGAAAGATATCCAGAACATTTGACCCAAGTCATACAGTTTAAAGGCAATGGTACCAAATACTAATGAAATGTATGTAAACGTCTAACTTTGAAAAATTGTCTTTAAAAAATCCTTCTCTGATTATTCTGTCATTTAGCAAATAGAAATAATTTTGGTCTAAAACTAAAACAGGAAAAGTTTCATCTAATCTCATGTCAGACACTGAGAAAAAAAAAGCATGTGTGTCTTTTTATATAGTGTATGTAAACTTGTGGTTTCAGTTCAATTTAGAAAACACTCTGTTCCATCTTGTGATGTCCTCTGTTAATACAGGAAGTGCTCCACTGCCACTACATGACATCACAAGGTCAAACCGCTTTTGAGCTTTGAAGATGTAGATAGACTAATAAACAAGATTTACTCAAACATGTGTGAATTACCGTAAATTTTGGACTACAGAGCGCACCTCAATATAAGCCGCACCAGCTAAATTTGAAAAGAAAATCAATTTTGTACATATATAAGCCGCACCTGAATATAAGCCGCAGGTTTTCATATTGTATCATGAGATATTTACACAGAAAGACGGTGCACCGACACCTGCCTGAAAATTGGCACCAACACGACATCAACACGGGATGAACACACCTGCAGGTTTAGAAAATAAAGCTGCACCAACACGGAAAATCTGCTTTTATTTCCTCTGAAAACTTTTGTCGTCTTTTTACATTGACCAAGTTGGATTCATTGATGCCGAGCTTTCGTGCAGTGGCTCTATTTCAGGGGTCGGCAACTCGCGGCTCCGGAGCCGCATGCGTCTCTTTCAGCCTTATACTGCGGCTCTGCGTGGCTTGGGAAAATAAATTTTAAGTATTTAATTGAAGTGTATTTTATTTGTGTTAGCTCTTTTTTATTGTAGTTTAAATTGGAAGATTATTATGATCTTAAAATAAAATTATATTTTCTTATTTTTCGTTGCTCAAAATAAGCGTCACACTCGCGGAACAACGTTAAAAACAAACTCCGCTCACGTCTCACGTGTCACAGACAAAGACACAGCTGCGTAAAGAGCCCTGATTTTCAGACGCTGTGCGCATTGGGGTCAGGAGCAACTTTGGCCCGTCCCTAATGACACACTAATAAGCTCGTCCGTAGATGTATCATGAAAATCCTGCTGGAAATTGCCACAGAAATCTATTTGATGTAGTAGCAAGTATATTATCTGCTCTTGTCTCCATGATGACGTTTCACGTTTAACACATCAGACATGACGCACAAAAGTAGAGCCACAAGCGAGTGAAAATGAGCCAAAACAAAAGTCTTTGGAGAGCTTTTAACAAAGGGGAAAAGGACAACTGAGGAGCCAGAAGAGGAGACTACGACCTCCAAGAAAAACAAAGATAAATTTAACAGACAATGCCTACTTAAAATCTGGGTTTGTCGCTACAGGTGACTCTCACGCACAGTCCGCTCTGTGTAATATGCGGGAAAAGCAAATGAGGCAATAAACCTTCAAAACTGCTTTGGCACATGGAGAATAAGAACCTGGGATTAAACGATATGCCTTTGGAGTTTTTTTTTGAAAGAAACTGCGGAGCAGAGTAGACATAATCACATAATCAGCGCAGGGCTCATACTGATGCAGCGGTTTGGTGAGTTGTATTTTTTTATGCACTTAAGTTATTTTTGCCATATTTATCTGCCACGTGTAGAAGGCTTGTCCGTGAAAATAAAACCTACATTATTCCGTTACATTATTATTACATCATTATTATTATTATACACAGTGTTCATTTTAGATGTCAAAAAGTATTTGCGGCTCCCAGTGTTTTATTTTACGTGGAAAGTGGGTCCAAATGGCTCTTTGCGTGTTACAGGCCGACCCCTGCTCTATTTCCTTCTTTATCTTAAAAACTGCATCATATCCATTTCATGATGCGCAAAATGATCGTTCAAAATCAAAACTAGTGAATTCTTCAGAGCAGAATCTTTCCCCACGTCTGTCTCACTTTTACGTTTACAGCTAGAGAGCGCCCCCCAGGGGTCGTTATCCAGTAAAATTCTATAAATAAGCCGCACTGCTGTATAGGCCGCAGGGTTCAAAGCGGAGAAAAAAAGTAGCGGCTTATAGTCCGACATTTACGGTAAACAAACCCAACTCCAGCTATGTATTTGAGGAGGTAACAACATTCAAGCAGGGCTTAAAACTCACAAGAGTCAACTATGTGTAAAATAAAGGACCTTTAAGGTTAGACTTTAGGTTAAGGTTAGGCAAGTACTCAGGATCAGGAATGCAATTCAGTGTAATGTTCAGTGAGTGGGGCTGTATTTACCTAAGGGAGACTGGCAGTTCAGAGGGCGGTGTGGTGGCCATGACAGACAGGAAGGACTCGAAGAGGTTCCTTTTACACAGCAGAGACCTGTTCAAATACACAGCCTTCATGTGGGGTGCCTCACTGCAAAGATCTATTCAAACACACAGCCCTTATATGAGGTACTCACAGCAGAGATGCATCCAAACACAAAGCCATCATGTTGGGTACTCATTGCAGAGATGTATCCAAACACACAACTCTCATGTGGGGTACTCACTACAGACATCTATCCACACAGCCATAGTGTGGGGTACTCTCACCTGGCTTTTGCTGTGCCCAGGGCTTTCTTGGTAACTCCATGCTTATAGCCGTTGGCTGTGACATCTAATGGCTTCTCAGACACTTTGCACCAACTGATGGCTATCTCAGAGAAGGAAACAAAAGGATCAACATTTCATGTCACACTTCGCCTCATAGAGCTCCATATCCAGTGACCCTGATGTACCTGCACCACAGGGAGAAACCCGACCTTGCCCTGCCTGGTGACGCAGCTCTGCCTGGGCCTGGCTGAAGGGAAACTCCAGATTGGACTGGAGAAACACTGGTGATGTGACCGAGAAGCCAGCGGGGAGACCAGAAACATGGGAACACCTGTAAGGCAGCAGCACATACACAGTGACAGGAGAATCTATTCGGTCTACTCTCTGCACTGCATGAAAGCAGAAATTAAATTTACATTTAAAGTGCATATGGCAGAAACAAAACATGAAAACCTAAATATGACTTGGTTTAGTCGGATAAACCAAGCCATAACTATCATTATCATTGTTTGACATCAGTTAAGATTTGTGGCAGTTTCTGATGAAATAAACATTGATTTCACAAAATAAAGCTGTTGTCATCCATTTTTATCTAAATATTTATAAATATTTTGTAATTTAGAGATGTTTTGGCCCTTGTTTTATGTTATGGTTGCTAGGTAACTGTGATTAAAATGTAAGTATATTCATGTTATGAAGAAAATATTTTTACCATATTGTGTAAATGCAGAGACCCAGATACATTAACATGTACGAAGGCTCTGTCCCATCCTCCAGGAATGCTTTTGGGTCTTATCTGTCCTCAGGTGTAAAAGCTCATTATCTCATAGGTGTGAAACAAAGGTTACTCTGCTCTGAAATGTATGTAGCTTTGTCATTCTGGTATAAATACTGCTTTAGGAGAGAAACTCAGAGAGACACCAGAATGATATCAGTCTGTGGCCAGGGCAGGCTTGAGCCTTGTCCTGTCTGCATCTGCTGTAACAAAGAATAGACCTTTTTTGTATTTTATAGCTCACCGGGCTTCACAAATGGATTACTTTTTTATCTAGAATTGTTATTTTTCCACAACAGTAACAGTTTTGGAATTACCTCTAAAGTCATGTCCCGATTCAGTGTCTGCTTCCTTCGTACGTCACATCTGCTACCCGTGTCCAACCATGAACTAAAATTATAAACTTCATCAGAATAAAAAATAAAAAAAAATTCACAAAAAATTTGTTTTTAGTAATTTAGTAAGTAATTTTTCTTAGTAAAAACCTTAAATATGTTAACTGTTTCTAGCCTGTCATGCGTTTTAAAGTACATATATTATGTTAGAGTACACATTTGACTAAAACATAGTTAACATAATTATCTTTGATTATATTAATTATATTTATTATCATCATCATCATTATTATATTAATAATAATAATAACAATAATAATAATATATATTTAAACTGCAGACTGATATGATCTGACAAATAAAAATCAATGACAACTGCTTTAATTTTGTTAAATGAAGGTTTAAACTGTCAGAAAAATGCCTTCCTTGTGCATAAATTGTCTTTACATTTTGGATAGAATTTTTTTCCTATTGATGACAGTTAAAAGGAATTTTGTTTTAGAACTCACCGCTATTTCCTGTATTGTCCAAGTTTTTGGTTTCTACTTTTCTTCATAAACTGTCACTTAACTGATGTAAAATTATGACAAATATTTACCACAGGTACTATTCCACCAAACCAAGTACTAATATGACACTAATCTGTCAAATGCACTGCAATACCTACCGTAAAATCACAGCTCTTTGCATGGCCTCCTCACTGTATGCACATTTTCCCACAACAATGGTGGTAAAGTAGATGGCCTCCTGCAGGTAATGGGACAGGAGAGCACCCTGAAAACCCAGGACAGCCCAGCGGGCGAGCTTATCACTGCAGGAAAGAGAAAGGGTGGGCTCCCCACGGCCTGGCTTCAGTCGTAGAAGCCCTGTGCTGTGGTACCCCACCCCAGGCAGGAGGGGGTCGGTGGGTCCACCCGGAACACATTTAGCCCCTGTCCTGTGCACATCAGCTGCATGTCCTAGGACACTCTGAGCCTTTGTCCCATGGGGGTCAGCTGTACCCCCCTGCATACAGTCAGGTCCTGATGTATGGAGGTCAGCTGTATCCCACTGCACTGTCTCAGCTCCTGTTGTATGTAGGTCAGAAGTATCCTGCTGTACCCTCTTAGGTCCGGTCCCGTGGGGGTCAGCTGTACCTTGCTGCAACTTCCCAGATCCTGTCCCATGGAGGTCAGTAATACCCCGCTGCACTCTCTCGGTTCCTGTTGTGTGTGGGTCAGCTGTAACCCCCGGCAACATCTCAGCTCCTGTCTTGTGGAGGTCAGCTGTACCCTGCTGCACTCTCCCTGCTCCCGCCCTGTGGGGGTCAGCGTTACCCTCCTGCAGTCTCTCTACTCCTTTTGTGTGGAGGTCAGCTGTACCCCGTTGCATACACTCAGCTGCTTTCTGCTGTGTAGGCTTGAAAACCTTAGGACTGTGGCTCTCTGTAGCTTCTAATGCTTTTCTCTTCATTGAGCCGCTGATGGGAGGACAAGGCAGCACAGGCACCTGAGTCATCGGGATAATGGATGCGTCACCACCTAGGGTGAACAAAAATAGTTACTGGCTTATTAATACTTATTCAGATTTCACGAAATAGACAAATGTATATGTATGTATGTACACTTTAAAACTGAAGTTTACATACACTCTATAAAAAGACACATACGCATTTTATTCTCACTGTCTGATATGAAATTGGACTAAACTTTTCTTGTTTTAGGTCAATTAGGATTCCCCAAATTATTTCTATTTGCTAAATACCAGAATAAGATAAGTAGATAAGTAAGATTCCTATGCCTTTAAACTATTTGGGAAAACCCAGAAGATGAAGTCATGTCTTTGGAAGCGTCTGATAGGGTTATTGACAACATTTGAGGTCATTCGAGACACACCTGTTGATGCAGAAAACAGTAAACAAAGAAAAAAAAAAAAAAGAAAAGTGAATGAGAGGATGTGTCTAAACTTTTTACTGGTCATGTCAATTTTTCACATTAGCAATAAAAAATAAATAATCAACCAATATGAATTGTGGTCAATTAAAATGGGCAATTCACTGATTAAACTACTTCCCCCCTTAAGAGTATACTGTAAAAACACCACTTTGTGACAAAATCAGACTGTGTGTTGTCTGCACCTAATAATAAATATTTTTATCCATTGCAAACATGTTTAATTTTAGCAAGAAGAAAGTTTTATTTGATCTGGTAACTAGACCAGATGTTTGTTTAAACAAATAGGTATTTTCGTACGTGTGTATGTACGTATGCAATAACAAGAATCCAGGTACAAATTAGGGATGCACGATAATATTGGTCACCGATAAATATCAGCTGATACAAGGATCTAGCTGTATTTTAGTTCTTAATCAAGTGAGAGGATATGTGTTGCAGTGAGAGCAGTTTGTGTGAACATGTGCTCTGTGTGCAGATGAGAAACACATGTGCCACACAGACACGTTTCGCTAAAGAGCCAAATACAGACGGACTTTCTACAGGACTGTCTGTGTCTGCCTCTCTCTACTAACTTTTTTATCCACTGTCTATATTCACAATACAGAAGCTGCTTTGAGCTTGTGTCACTCAGAATCTAACTGGTGTTAAAAGAACCGACACACTGCTAAGGGCTCGCTCCTTTTCTCTCCGTGTTGCACAAAGCATTCATGAAACCCACAAAGCACAGCTTAAACTTCAGGCTTAAATAAGCTTTGGTTAGACTCAGGTATATTTCTTTCATGGAATGACTTGAGGCCTAAGATAGAGATGGAGCTAGTTTCAGGATAAACCTGGATTTGTTAAGAAACATTGATGGAATACTTAGTGTGCATGTACGTGGATGGGTGTATCCCTGGATGGGTGTATCCCTGGATGGGTGTATGCCTGGATGGGTGTATGCCTGGATGGGTGTATGCCTGGATGGGTGTATGCCTGGATGGGTGTATGCCTGGATGGGTGTATGCCTGGATGGGTGTATCCCTGGATGGGTGTATGCCTGGATGGGTGTATGCCTAGATGGGTGTGTGCGTGGATGGGTGTATGCGTGGATGGGTGTGTGTGTGTGTGGATGTACGGATGGAAACTCACAGGGCGTGTGGCTGGTAAAAAGCACAAATGAGACTTCAGGCCTAACTCTAAACCTAGTCTCGTGGGGTCCAACCAGCCGCTCCAGCACAGCACTCCCTCTGCCAGACACAGCCCCCAGCAGCTCCTCCAGCAAGTACCTGCCCAGAAGACACTGTCAGCCTACACACAGCCAAGGTCCTCTACTGTTGCCTCTACACTTCCCCAAACCACCAGGATCAGCTCATTCATTCTGGCTATAATGAAAATAATAACTAACCAAACTAATAAACTAAAAAATTACTTCATTCTATGTGGCTTCATTCACATGGCCATCCTGGCATCATTTTATGGCTTTTGACTTTTTTGCTTTTTGCACTCTCTAAAACTAACATCATTATATTTGCCCAGTTTAGCGTTAATAAATGTTTGTTCTATGCCTCGCATCAAAACTGCTGAAAATATACTGTGCACTGTGTGGGGGAAAAAAAACCCAAACCTCTCAGAACCACTCAAGGTCCCATTGATTTCCATTATTAACACTTATTTTTACCCAGTCATTGCATTACACAAGTGTGGAAACATGTCCATAATTACTGCATACTCAGCATCAGGTTGACAAATACACACCATCCATCCATTTTCTTCCGCTTATCCGGGGCCGGGTCGCGGGGGCAGCAGTCTAAGCAGGGACTCCCAGACTTCCCTCACCCCGGACACGTCCTCCAGCTCCTCCGGTGGGACCCCAAGGCGTTCCCAGGCCAGCCGAGAGACATAGTCCCTCCAGCGTGTCCTGGGTCTTCCCCGGGGCCTCCTCCCGGTGGGACATGCCCAGAACACCTCCCTAGGGAGGCGTCCAGGAGGCATCCTGAGCAGATGCCCGAGCCACCTCAGCTGGTTCCTCTCAACGTGTAGGAGCAGCGGCTCTACTCCGAGCTCCTCCCGTGTGACCGAGCTCCTCACCCTATCCCTAAGGGTGCGCCCGGCCACTCTGCGGAGGAAGCCCATTTCAGCCGCTTGTATCCGCGATCTTGTCCTTTCGGTCATTACCCAAAGCTCATGACCATAGGTGAGGGTAGGAACGTAGATTGACCGGTAAATCGAGAGCTTTGCCTTCCGGCTCAGCTCCTTCTTTACCACAACGGACCGATACAGCGACCGCATCACTGCAGACGCTGCACCGATCCGCCTGTCAATCTCCCGCTCCATCCTTCCCTCACTCGTGAACAAGACCCCGAGATACTTGAACTCCTCCACTTGGGGCAGAGACTCACCACCCACCCGGAGAGAGCAAACCACCTTTTTCCGGTCGAGAACCATGGCCTCGGATTTGGAGGAGCTGATTCTCATCCCAGCCGCTTCACACTCGGCTGCAAACCGCCCCAGTGCCTGCTGCAGGTCCTGGCTCGAAGAAGCCATCAGGACAACATCATCTGCAAACAGCAGAGATGAAATCCTGTGGTTCCCAAACCAGACCCCCTCCGGCCCCTGGCTGCGCCTAGAAATTCTGTCCATAAATATAATGAACAGAACCGGTGACAAAGGGCAGCCCTGGCGGAGTCCAACATGCACCGGGAACAGGTCTGACTTACTGCCGGCAATGCGAACACAGCTCCTGCTCCGGTCATACAGGGACCGGACAGCCCTTAGCAAAGAGCCCCGGACCCCATACTCCCAGAGCACCCCCCAAAGGACACCACGAGGGACACGGTCGAATGCCTTCTCCAAATCCACAAAACATATGTGGACTGGTTGGGCAAACTCCCATGAACCCTCGAGGACCCGATGAAGAGTATAGAGCTGGTCCAGTGTTCCACGACCAGGACGAAAACCACACTGCTCCTCCTGAATCCGAGGTTCGACTATCGGTCGGATTCTCCTCTCCAGTACCCTGGAATAGACCTTACCGGGAAGGCTGAGGAGTGTGATTCCCCTGTAATTGGAACACACCCTCCGGTCCCCCTTCTTATACAGAGGGACCACCACCCCGGTCTGCCATTCCACAGGTACTGTCCCCGACCGCCACGCGATGTTGCAGAGACGTGTCAGCCAAGACAGTCCCACAACATCCAGAGACTTGAGGTACTCAGGACGGATCTCGTCCACCCCCGGAGCCTTGCCACCGAGGAGCTTGCCAACCACCTCAGTGACTTCAGCCAGGGTGATGGACGAGTCCGCCTCTGGGTCCCCAGTTTCTGCTTCCTCCTCGGAAGACGTGACAGTGGGATTGAGGAGATCCTCAAAGTATTCCTTCCACCGCCCGACAACATCCCCAGTCGAAGTCAGCGGCTCTCCACCCGCACTGTAAACAGTGTTGGTGAAGCACTGCTTTCCCCTCCTGAGGCGTCGGACGGTTTGCCAGAATCTCTTTGAGGCCGTCCGATAGTCCTCCTCCATGGCCTCCCCGAACTCCTCCCAACCCCGAGTTTTTGCCTCTGTGACTGCCCGAGCCGCGGCACGCTTGGCCCGCCTGTACTCATCAGCTGCCTCAGGAGTCCCACGAGCCAACAAGGCTCGATAGGACTCCTTCAGCTTGACGGCATCCCTTACTTCCGGTGTCCACCACCGGGTTCGGGGATTGCCGCCACGACAAGCACCACAGACCTTACGACCACAGCTACGAGCAGCCGCATCGGCAATAGAGGTGGAGAACATGGCCCACTCGGAGTCCATGTCTCCAACCTCCCCCGGGATCAGGGAGAAGCTCTCCCGGAGGTGGGAGTTGAAGACCCCCCTGACAGAGGGCTCCGCCAGACGTTCCCAGCAGACCCTCACAATGCGCTTGGGCCTGCCAGGTCTGTCCGGCTTCCACCTCCGCCAGCGGATCCAACTCACCACCAGGTGGTGATCAGTTGACAGCTCAGCCCCTCTCTTCACCCGAGTGTCCAAGACACGTGGTCGAAGGTCAGATGACACGACAACAAAGTCGATCATCGACCTCCGACCTAGAGTGTCCTGGTGCCATGTGCACCGATGGACACCCTTGTGCTCGAACATGGTGTTTGTTATGGACAAGCTGTGACTAGCACAGAAGTCCAATAACAAAACACCGCTCGGGTTCAGATCGGGGAGTTCCTCCCAATCACGCCCCTCCAAGTGTCACTGTCGTTACCCACATGGGCGTTGAAGTCCCCCAGGAGAACAACGGAGTCCCCGGTTGGTGCACTATCTAGTACCCCTCCCAGGGACTCCAAGAAGGCCGGGTACTCTGCACTGCTGTTTGGCCCGTAGGCCGACACAACAAATACACACATGAAATAAAAAATAACTACTGCCATTTTCTTATTTTTTCTCAAAGGGACAATGACGAAGACATAATTCCCATGTAATACAATAATACTAGATCTGGTAGGTTATCAGCATTGTATACAGAGCACAAAGTACATCTTTTTTATAATGTATTCTCACATTAGACTTATGTAGTAAATGCTAAAAAATGAATTGTGTAAAATTATATTTTGGGGGTTTCCCAGCCACAAAAAAAAAAAAAGTTCCTCTCAGTTGCTATGCATGTGTAACGATGCTCTGCGTGTGTGTCTTATGCTTTTGGTATGTGATTTGACTGCTCCATGTATACCAATTTTAATGCCTGTCTTCCATGTTTCATGTATTCCTATGGAATCAGAACCGGAAAATACGGTAAGTGAAATACAGTGTGCATACTGCATAGATACCCAAAAGGAAAGTTAGAATAAAACATGTTTGATTTATCTAACCCTCCTTTTATGTGTTGGACTGGGGCATGCTGTAAGGCACCTGATACATCCTCTTCTGGCAATGACCTCTGCGTGGCTGTCATTGAGCACATCACCTAAAATGCAAAGACAGAACATTTTATACTAATAAATCATCAAAAATAATAATACAAGTTCAACTAAATATAAGGAGACAATAGCTTTTGTTTACATTCTGGTTATTGTTACAAATCAAAACAAGTTCATATAAATATACACTTGTTTAGGATTGCAATGATAGTGACAATCGATCCGGACATAATTAACAAATTTGCAGTTTTTGAAGTAGCATCATTTCCTCCACAAACAACAAAATCTCCTTTCTTATTCTGCATAACAAACTCCGCAGTTTAGATCTGTACAAACATGTTCTGAAATGTGATTCTTGTATTAGTTTGTCAGTTCATATTTTATATTTGAATCACAAATCTAACGACACTCACAATGGATGCAAAAACAAAACATTTAAAAGTCATACTAGATATTTTTCCCACATCGTTCAGCCCTACATTAGGTGGGTCATATTCATATGTTTCAAGGGGCTTCAATTTTCCTCATAATTAGTTCTATAATTTCATGTCATAATCTCTCTCTGGATATCTCTTTAAAACTGTGATTCTCCCAAACACAAAATCCACAAATGTTGAACCTAATCACTATTTGTTTGGGATTGGTTTCAAAAAATTATATAAATCTTATGGCTTAAAGTCGTTTTAACTGACAATAATCATGTTTTTGTGGTTGAATAATAGCACCACTTTCTGAAGTCATTGTAAAAATTCTTACTCCCAAATGGAGGGGCAACAGACTGTTTCACAAAGATTGATTACATGGTTGTATAGCATTTATTGCTGTATTACAACATTACAATAATATTAATTTTAGCTGATCCTATCTGTATTCAATATTATTGGCCTATAGATACTCTGGCCAGTGTGGGCTTCACATGGGCATGGGCTGTGGGTGGGCACAATTAGAGGTCCATAGGCAATTTCACAGAACTTAAACTTTCCATTTTCAATAAAAAAGTAAACAACACTGTGACTGTATTTTTATTTCTGACTTGTAGACTAAGTTTGCCTGGCCAGCCAAGACTATTTTTCCTACTTCACAAAGACCTGTAGTCTGAGACCCAGCATCATCTCTCAGAGTTCAGATGAGCGTGAATGACAGGCAGACTAAATAATCAGAGAAGCAACCTGAAAAAATGGCAGAAGACTGGGAAACGGCACTTATTTCCACAAAATTAATGAGTGAAGCACAAAAGTGAACTCCTCCATTTCCCACAAGTCACTGAATAAACAAACCTGGTGACCAGACTGTTTTCCTGTGTAGAAGATGTTAGTCTAGACACAAAACTGTACATTGAACTGTATTTGCACAAGAGAGAAAGAGAGCATACAAATAGAGCTTGATAGAACATACCAGAGGGGCTCATGCTGGTCTCTCCAATGCACTTGGAGCCAGTGCCAAGAGAAACTACCTCCTTCACTGCTGTAAGCAAGACATGACAAATACGTTACCAAACTGCCAGGCTGAAAGAGCAAATGCAATAGTAGAATATCAAAAAGCAAATAAATACAACTGAATAAACAAGATTCCATAAGGTCCATGAAGACAAATAAACCTGTCAAACGAGTCAGAAATCTGATGAAAGTTCAAATTTTTTACTTCTATATAAAGAGGTTTAGTATTCCTACTCAAACTTATTTAATAAGCCTACATTTTGGCTATGTAAGTAACTTTGGCTGTGCGGCTGTGTACCTGTGTTAGAGTTGGCATTCCGCGTCACCTGCACCACAGCGGCCAGCAGGGTCCACTCTCTGCCCACCTCGGGCTTCCCCGTGCGCGGCAGCGCATGGAAGCGCTCGTAACACAGCGCAGCTATTTCATCCGGGTCCATCACCGGGTCTACACCAGATCCATGGTCCATCACTGCGTCCACACGGGCCGAGCGCCGGGCGGCTCTGTGAAGGCACGCGCTAAAGAGCCGCACGCGCTAAAGAGCTGCACACGCCATGCGCACACCATAAATCCACAGCGCACCATGCGGCTCTCACGCACGGAACAACCGCTTCAATGATGCTTCTTCTTCTTTAGTGGAGTTTAACAACGGCTGGCACTTACAGCCGTGCATTGACGCCACCTAGTGTACTGACCAGGTCAGGTCCTGATTTGGTTTTCCGAGACCAGCAGTCAGCCTAGTCTTTATGTGGTGTGCCAACGCTTTCTCATGAGAATTGTTAAATACAAAAAAGTGTGAAACCCCCATGTCTTCTCTCCAGTCCTTGTAGTTGTGTCCTTCTCGCTGTTACATGTCAAATTGCATGTATATTGCATGTGAAAATAAGCATCATATTACATTAAGAAATATGAGGCAGGATCAAATATTGTCCTTTTATAAAACAATGTTTTCTCTCTCATTTTGACTAAACAGGAAGAAAGAAGTGAATACATAAAGCCTTAAATAAACAAAAATCACATGTCAAGATTGAAACATTTATTTCAGCTATGTACAGGGCAAATGCAGAATTTCACAATGAACAGAAAAATAAAACTCTAATCAGGCGGCAACTGGGTCCAAAGTGAGACACGAGTACCCTCTGAAGCCATGCTGAGGCCATACTCTAGAAAATGTGTTTTAGGTGAAATTTAAAACCTGTTGAGTGCGTGCTTATGCAGATCAGCAATGCATTGATTCTAGGGAAGCCAAATGTCTGTCAGATTTGAAGTAAATTCTTGTACGCAGCACAGGCTTCACTCCTGTCCGAAGCCCTCTGTTTCTTCAATGGCAAACAGCAGCTTCTCCCTCAGCTGCTCCAGGCTCCGGTACGGCGGCAGGTCCAATCGGTTGAAGCTACATACACACACGGTACAAATAACTTTTGTTAAAAGTATCAGCAGACAGGCTTTCATTTAGAAATACATTTGCCACATGGACAGGCACTGTGGCGTCCTTGCAGTTCTATTTATGTCAATATTTTTACACAAATTACTTAACATAATGTTACTACATCAGATTGAAAATAATCTTCACTTTAAAGTGAAGAGTTGTGTTCATTTTAAAGCTCACCATGTGTGGCTTCGTGGAAGCCAAGTTTCCTTCCCCACTTTATCAATGCAGAACTTCTGAGGACCATTGCTCCCTGCAGGGGAAGACAGTCAGCTCACACAAGTCTTAGGCTGTAGTTCGTTTAATTTGTTACGTGTGACAGGGCCATACCTATGAGCTCTGCAAAGCCTCCGACAGGCAGCCGACATGTGCCAGTCACAAATTGAAGGAGACGGATTCTCTTCTCATTGTCCATGTCCTTCACCACCTTTAGACACATACAAAGTCAAACTCAGCCGGGCCTCTCTGGGGACAGGGCCCTAAGGAGCATACCTGCCAGAACCAGTGGATCTGCTTGCTGTTCTTGGTATAATGCCGGTAGATGGTGTTCTTCTGCCAGTCTGCCAGATCGATCTCCTGCATCCCACATAGCATCAGCTGCACACAGACACACAGAGTCCTGAAGCCTCCTTCCTCTCAGTCCACTGTCATGTTTTTCAACTCCCTCTCTGTTTGTCTACACAGCCGTACCAAGGACATTTCCAATTCCGGGTGCATATTTATTTGACCTGTGCCATCTGAACTGTCTCTGGATTCTGGACACATGATAAATAAACTTCTCCTGTATCTCTGTACAAGACATTTCACCTCTCATGCAAGCGGCTTCATCTGCTAGACGTTACCTGTCGAGTATACTATATGAATATGAATATCTGTGCCCAAAAGAGAGAGGATGGTATATTTTCAATTCAAATAAAGCTCAGCAGTGTTTGAAAAAAGAAGCCTCCCCAAAGTAGAGACACACAGTACTGGTACCTCAAGCTCTTTTTCATCAAAGTATCGCAGCCACTCGAGAGGGACCACTTCATTAAACCCATCCAGAAAAGCTTTGGTTTGCTCTTCTACCCCCCGAGTGAATCTCCAGTCAGTCAGCAGTCTGATGGACACAGAACAGATGATGGTCAGAGCTAGACAAAGGTTAGCTCTGAAACATCAGGGAAATCTGTGGCCTGCATACCCAATATACTCATCTTTGTTGTCCTCAGTGACCAACAGGTTCTCTCCATCAGCCTTCAGCTGGTGTGTAGACACTTTGCCCAAGATCTCCATGTCCTGTGCAAAGTAGAGCTCCAAGCCGCACTCCTCTAGGCTGTTCTCCCTGAGGTGATAAACAGCCAGTATTAAAAGGGCCTGTGTGTGTGTGTGTGTGTGTGTGTGTGTGTGGGGGTGTGTGTGTGTGTGTATATATTTTTTTTTTAGCTTTGAAGATGTAGCGACTAATATTAAAGGTTACTTAAACATGTGTTAATGAAACAAAACACAACTCCATGTTTTTGATGAGATAACAACATTCTAACATGATTTAAAGCGAAGTTAATTTTGTTTAATATAGGGCCTTTAACAACAAACCACAGCACACTGATGAGCCATTATGTGGTGTGTGTTAACAGTTTTATCTAGAGTTAATTCTGAACATCACTGGATGAATTTTCCTTGTCTGGAAACTCCAGAGTTGGCACTTACTTGACCCACATGATGGAGTTATAAAACTCGGGGTCGATGGATTCCAGGTCTTTAAGGGTGGGTTTCTTGTCCAGCATTCGTTTGTAGAACGGCAGTGTGAAGCCAGTGTCAATGAACTTACCATGGTACAGCGCCTAGAAGCAAACAGAGCATTGTTATAATCTCCTAATGGTCAGATCCTTCTAAACACAGCATGCCTTGTAATTGTCATTCTTTATAAACATACTGTGTAAGCATATACACTCCCTGGCCAAAAAAAAAAGTTGCCACCTGGATTTAACTAAGCAAATAGGTACGGGCCTCCTCCAGTTGGTCAGTTCTAGGTTCAGCAACAGTCTGTGCTCAAAGAATGAGTTCAGCTGACACCTGAATATACTGAATGACCATGGATTTTTTCTTCCCTGATGGCACGGGCATATTCCAAGATGACAATGCCAGGATTCATTGGGCTAAAATTGTGAAAGAGTGGTTCAGAGTCCAGACCTTAACCCCAATGAGAATCTTTGGGATGTGCTGGAGAAGACTTTGCCCAGCGGTCAGACTCTACAATTGTCAATGCAAGATCTTGGTGAAAAATTAATGCTGGATGGAAATAAATCTTGTGACATTGCAGAAGGTTATCAAAACAATGCCACAGTGAATGTGCGCCATAATCAAATCTAAAGGCGGACTAACCAAATATTAGAGTGTGTGACTGTAAGTCCCACCTGCTGCCAATGGCACTCATCTAAAGTGAATACAAATATTTATATTATATTGCAGCCCTTTGGAAACTGCTTTGTTTGCAAAACATGGATTGAACAGAATAGTTTTTATAGTCATCGCAGACTGTACAATGAAATTATAGTGGCAGGCCAGCAGTACTCACCAAGTGGCTTCTGGTTTAGAGTACTGGCCTCTGAAATCAGCTTTCTTATATAAACATATTATAAAGTTCTTTTCAAGACAATCAAAGCTGTTTTACATTGAGTTGCATTATTCAATCACTTGGTTACACTGAACTACAAACCTCAGGTATATTGGGAGAATCTTCAAAAGTTGGGTCTGTGATTACAATAAATTTATCTGTTATATATTACACAATATGGTTTCTTTTAGCTATGTTAAAATGTTACCTCAAACACATACCTGGACTTGTGTTTTGTTTCATTCATACCTTTTAGTAATCCTGGTTTATTAGTCTGTCTACATCTCCAAAGCTCAAAATGCTCTGTTCCACTTTGTGATATCATGTGGTGGTACTTTTCAATTTAACGGCTACATTTTACTTTTAGTTCAGTAGAGATAGGCAAGTCCAAATGATTCTAGTGAAGGAGTATGGAGTTTAAAAACACAGTGGAGCACTTCTTGTATTACCACATGACATCACAATGAGTGTTTTCTGTTTGAGAGAAGAACTTGGCCTAAGTATGCAGGGTTTGTGTGTTAAATATGTGAATGAAACAAAACATATCTCTGGCTATGTTTTTGATGAGGAAACAACATTATAACATAGATTAGAAAATAGCGTAACTGAGGCCCTTTAAGTGTTGAGTGACAGCTCACCATGGCGATAAAGCGCCCGATGAAGCGGAAGTAGGTGAGGTGGTCAGGGTTAATGGAGGAGGCAGGGTTGATCTGCAGGCAGTAGTTGTTCTTGCCTGCGTACTCAAACAGACAGTACATGGGGTTGAGCACCTCGTGGGACAGCAGAAAGAACCACTCCCTGCACAGAAGACACAGTGTAGTCACTACCACAGGGGTGGAGCTCTGGATTTCAGATGACATTACGACATTCTATCGGCCAGTGAGTTTTATTTCATCTCAATTGTTTACAGGCATTCTTTTCATAAAATATGTCCACAGTGGAGCTCAACAGTCCTGTTGACCTCTCAGGGTCCAGATGTAAAAATCCTATACATTTTATTTGTAAATATAGGTGAAAAAATAAAATATAAAATAAATATTAAGAATTTGAAAGCTAGATAGAGACTTATCAGCAATGTGGAAACTAAGGAGGATTAGCCACACAATTTACAACATACTTTTGAAACTTTATAAACCACAATGTTATCAAACATTTAGCTACAATTTCAGTTTCAGTGTGTTTTTGGACTGGTGTCATTAATTAGGTGGTTAGACATCAGTAACCGCTGCAGTGTTGGACTGTTGAGCCCCATAGCATACATTTTCAAAAGCCAAATCTGAATACATATACCCTTTTTATATGTATACTAAAATCTCTAAATTTTAGTAGAAAGTTACAAAAAACTTTTATCTGAAGTCTCCTTTTGTTAAAACATGATCATAAACAAGAAGCCACAGATGTACAGAATTTATTTAGATCATGACAAAATCAATAAGAAAACAAAATCATGAGCACAAAAAACAGGGAATGATTTTGAGTGTATGGTGCATGAATGAATACATACAGAAGAAGTACAGAAGATTTAAAGATAATTTTTTGGATGGACAGTATGGACACCTTCAGAGAACTGGGCAGACAGACTAACAGAGCCACCACTGCTGCCACCATGGACACAGGGACGCAGACACCCCCAGCATCCTGTCCGTGGTTCTACCCTGTGGTAGAACAGCATGAGGTCACCTACCATAGGGTAAAACCACTGACGAGACACTGGAGACAGAGACACAATGCCAAACCAAAGACACATGAGGACACAAAGAGGAAGCAGCCCTACACATGAAGAACAGACAGACACACAGGGGGGAGACTGACCTGGCGATGCCTCCGTAGTCCAGCCCCTCCTCCCCTCGCATTATGATGTACAGTCTGCGCCGAAGGTCGTACGGCTTCACGTTCATGATCTACCACAGACAGAGATGCATGCAGAGCACATAAACCAGAAAACATGTGTTCTCTCCCGTGCCATTCTCTCACCTGCTGAAAGGAGTCCTCAAAGAGCGTCTGCCTGGACACGGAGATCTTCACGTGGCTTGGTAATGCATTAGACTAGACACACAGGTACACACAGTAAATAAAGTAAATACTGCATATGAGAGTAGTAGTTTTGTGCACAGATTAGGGTGAGTGACTATGGTGATAAAATCCCTGTCATGATCTGCTATTTTGGTAAAATCGTCACAAAGTCTATGAACCATGATAAAATAGAAATTGTGATACATTTTTTGCCATATCGCCCACCACTAGCACGTATTATGTTTATCCTTTCATCAAATGGGAGTATTACACGTCTATGGTTTATTAATTGCTAACATATTTAGATCATTAAGTTACCTTTTATTGTTTTAAAATGGCTATATTTACCAAAAACATGGTTCCTTTACTCTCCATGCTAAGTCACTCCCACATCAGAGCGCTATCACATTACATTCGGCATGCATTCTGCTAAAAAAGCTACTGCACATTGCATCAGGTTTGTGAAGTTGTAGTGCACTGTTTTGTGTCCTACTTTTGTATATCTATGTAAAATTGCCATAGGATATGTTTTGGTGAAGGAACAACGTAACAAGGAACATGGCCGAAAGCTCTGAAGTTGAGTTTCACAATACCGCCTCTTTAAAAATATCTCATTATTGGTATTATTGTGGTGGAACATAATACATACATGGCACAAGAAGCGAAACTGGTGGTATTTCCATCTAAAGCTCCGGTCATACGCCCTTGGGGAGCCGCCCTCACGAGATCTACACAGACAGACAAAAAAGTCAGCTCCACCACTGTCTCACAACAGGCTGTAAGCACTAGTGCCACTGTTCAGACTGTCAAAGAGATGTGTGTAGGTGAGAACCCTGGACATAAAGCATGATTTTACTGTACAATGCAGTGAATTACCCTGACTCAAAGCCGGGCCTAGGGTCTTTAAACGTGGTGGTGCGCGAGTTGTGATCCACAAAATAGCGAACTCCTTCAGGGGTGTACTTCATCTCCCAGCCGGGGGGCAGGGGATGCTCCTTAACCAACCTGCAAGACAGAACAAGCACGTGAATGTGTCTGAGTTTAAGCAAGAAATAACTACAACTCGAAGACTGCACAAACCACCGTAATCGTACAATGTCACACAACAGCTAAACTCTATTTTAGATAGTCCTTACCTTATGAATCTCTACTACAACTATTCTTTCATTACAAGGCCAAACAATTATGGAAAATATTTAATTCATTATCTCCAAGCACCAGAAGCTGGCGAAAGGCCTATTAGTATCGTAAAGCACAGCTGCGGAAGTGCATACATAAACATACATAAACCCATATAGTGCACATGGGCACTATATGGGTGCACCATATAAATATAAATACCATATTTACTTGGTATTTTCAATGGCCAAAATTCACAAAAATCTGCCTAAATTTCCAAAATGTGGCTATTTCTGGCTATTTCGCGCCTCTGCATAAAACAAATGCATTACAAGACAGGAAAAATTGCAGAAAAAAATGTACCATAAAATCATGGTACAGAAGTAGATAATGACAAGATAAGTAAAAAAATATATATATATTATGGCAACGTTGTCTGTTCAACCAGATGTCAACCATATTGGACTAAAATTTGCTAAGCGTGACTCGGCACTTACTTACTAAATGTCGTACTTTTATGAACTCTTCCTAGGGTGAAGTAGGCTCATTTTTGGTAAAAAAAAAAAAAAAAATTATGACAAGGAGTGATAAATTGCTCCCATTTTCACAAATTCCAATTTTTAATGAAATTTGGAACACCTCGTTCCAAATTTCTTGCCTGAAAGCTATTTAATGTGAAAAAATAGGAGGATCATCTACAGTAGTGTGAGAATCAAAAGTTATGAACATTTTTTGTACATGTCTTACGGCTTTTGTGCAGCTGCAAAATGAGCATAATGTTGAAATTTCCAATTTACAAAATTTGCTCCAATTTGCAATGCAAAAACATATTTTCCTCAAACTTGAAACAATTGTTAAACTCCATGAGCTTAGCCTACTCAGTGTGAAAGAATGGATTTGGCTGTGTAAGTACTCCCTACAGTTTGAAACAAAATGTAAAATGGGTAGGAAATATTCAGGGATAAAAAAAAAAAAAAAGTGATTGCAATTGCATTTGCAACATATTTAAGATCAAGAGTCAACTTTACACAGGGGAACACACAAATACATCATTAACATTTGAGGTAGGCTGAAACATGAACTGCTACAAGAATCAGAACAGATATTTATGTCATAATAACTATTGTATACAAGTATATCTTAGCATCAGTTTTCAGAAGCATCGGCCTGCACACCTGCCCACAGTAAGACTGCTTACCCTTGAGTTCGTGGGTCATCCCACTGCGTGGTGCGTGTGTTGTGGTTGACGAAATACATTCTACCATTGTCCTGGCGCTTCTCTGTGGACACAAATGAGACTTTAGAAAACATCCACTAACATTTTCTTCAATCAAAGCTGGATTTCTTCTTCAAAATATATATTGGATTGGTAGCCAGCTCAGTAGTTCATTCTTAAAAACTTGAATGCGATTACTAAACCAAGAAACTTTCTACAATGATAGAACATGGAAGAACAAGGGAAGCATCTCACAAACTAACTTGACTTTAGGCAGGAGTGGTACCCCTCCCTCTGCTGCTCAGACATCTTTTTCTCATTAACAGCTGTGTGCTGAGGGCTCCGAAACAGTAGTGCACTCTTTCTCCTCCCCCATCGTCCAGACATACATCTACTAAACCCATCGTCTCAAACATGGGCCATTCATTCCCTCTTGTGTGGAGGAGAAAAGGACTTTTCTACACCAGAGATCTACAAGCCACTGCACAGTTTTGAAATGCCACACAGATGTGGGGTCATGATGGAGTCTGGACAAAAGCTGTGGAGGCTCAGTTATGAAGGCACAACAATGAATGGAACAATGTAATGAGATGCAGGAGGAATTCAGCCAAAACAAATGATTTCTTTCTAATTAATGTGAGGAGATAAGAGTACAATTTTAAATGTCCTGCCCCCCAAAATAATGTCTTTCCTTTGTGTTAAATTCCAGTTGACATTTGCAACAGGAGAGATGGCGAAGAATCAGAATGAGACTCACCCCAGCCTGGAGGAAGTGGGCCCAGAGGGTCATTTTCCACGGGCGCTCCAGAAGGCTGCAAGGAAAACACATAGACAAGTCCAGTTAGCCAAGCTCTCACATCAGCCTGTGCTAAATTTCTGTCCTCTTTGAATGAAATGCATGTAGCTGGAGTAGAGGAGGTGGGTCGAGGGTCCTCTTCTGAGGAGCAGTGGCGGGCAAATGAGGGCTGCACTTCCCCACAGTGCAGTATGCCCTCCAAAAGCAGCACCCTGGCAGTAGGAGGATAAAACAACAGCGCTGTCCCTATGAGCTCAGTGGCTGGGCCCAAACCCCACCCCTAGTGCCCCACAACCCCTCATAGTGGCAGCCGCTGCTTCAAGCACTGCTGCGAAAGTAGGCAGGGAGGTGTGATGTCTGAGCGAACTGAGGGAACATTCATGCTGCTCCCAGACTGGCCAGCCCCGGGCCCCCCACCCACACCTACTGGCCCCCGCCCCTGCACAGACAAAAGGCACCTTTATTCACCCTGGGCCTGGAAATGACTACCAGTTTACGGAGCCTGCACTGGTCTGTACACACAGGGGAAAAGTGTGGAAAGTTTACAAGCAGCACACAGTGGTCCAGTGTGTCGTGTCCTGCGCTGGAATATACAAACACACATGCAGACACTGAATGGAAACACAGTGAAAAGAGACTTGTTAGGAAAAGTCAACGTAGATGAGTTCCAAGTTTGTATAAAACTGAGCAGCCATCTTTAGCAACAAGACACAAAACTGATCACTTAAAAGTTCAAGGTTATCCACAGAAGGACTGCTACTGAACATGCATGTGTGTGCATTGTTAGAATATTAACCAACTCTATTCTTTAGTAAATCAGTCATTAAAAAAGGCTTTTATTTTAGCCTTGTGGTTTTTCATTCTGGTCTTGCTAATGAACACAATAATCAATAGTTGCTATAGCACATTCTGCTTATGGTGTAAGTTAAGGACAGCCATAAAGAGCCGCCACATGCAGCAGAATGAGACTGCACTATGGTAAGAATGAACAGTTTTAAGCAGGTAAACCCAACGTCACAATTGTTGGGACAAGAACACTAGCTATAGTCATCTTGAAAGGAACTCTGTCATGGAAAGTGTGAGGAGCTGTAGTGGAGTGGCTGCAGCAGGGTGAAGGCGCCCCACCCATATTGCTTCACTCTGACTAAAAAAGGCAAAGGGAGCATATAATGATATAAAGACATGATGACTTCATCCTGGCCAGAACTTTGGAGCTTTGAGCAACCTCAGGAGAAAGCTGGGCAAAGGGAAGAGAAGGCGCAGGGGCTGGGAAAACAAGGCGGGCTAAGGCAGAGTCGGAACGAGTCAGAGTGTTGGCACATAGCTGTAAAATAAAGGTTAGGTGCTATAGATCTCCATGGAATATTCCACAAAGTCCTTGTTTGAAGGCCAAGACACCACTACAGATGAAAACTGCCTCTGAAATATGCATCATTGTAGTAGAAGTAAGGATGAACAATATTTTACATCTATACATTTTTACAAGGAAAACAGTCAAATTAGTCAAAGTATTTCAATAAATCTACTTTCACTCAGCATCAACAACAGGGACCAACTTTTTCTGCTCTACAAAAAGATCTGTTAACATCCACTTCCTAGTGAGTGTAAACCAAACGACCTATAGACAATTCTTGCATGATTTACTGAGATATTTAAAATGAAATAGTCAAATTTGAATGTTTACAATTGTTAACAATAATATGCCCTTTACTAAAAAAAAACCAACTAAATAAGATATATTTTTGTTAGTGGTATCTAATTAGTATATATTACCAATTACTATATTACTATTACTAATAATGTATCTATTCAATATTCCTTTTTAGGTATCATAAACATAAGAAATTTTAGACATTTGTACACATAAATTTCCCTATACATTATTGTAAAAGATGATGATGATTTAGAAAAGGGGTGGTCTATGTTACTGTGTCATAATCAGTGCTGGTTCACAACTAATCCATATGATATGAGTATATTACAGTCGAGTATAAATCAAAATAATTACAAATTATTTATTACTATGTCAAAATTGCCATAGCCGGGTGGAACACCCTGAAAGTACACAAAATGACTGGAAATTGAAAATGTTCTCAGTTAAGCTGTAAATAGCCCCCCCTCCACACAAAAAAACACAAAAACAAAAAACAAAAAAAACCCCAGTTTGGACAAACAGACATAATCAAACATATTTACCTGTCCATGCCAAAAATGTCCACTAGTTTTCCACCCCTATTTCCTGGAGGTGCCACAGAATAGCTACCAAGCAATTGCTCCACAACTTTCGCTTAATTCAAGAAAGAAATCCATATAGATTAACATAACTATATAGACATGTATTTTTAAAACTTGAAGTTCACTTGAAATTGTAACAAAGCCACCATTCTGTGGTTAAATAAGTGCGCTCTGTGCCTTATGCTTTGACAGAGGAAAGCACTTACAGGTCTGTATGAAAGGCAGTCCAGAGCGTGTGTGTAAACATGAGTGGAGGTGACATATGAGAGAGTTCTACTCACTACACAGGCCTGATTCAGCCGTGTGGATCAGACCAGTGCCTGTTCAGGCCCAGCCCACATGGGCACCATGAGCAGCCCGAAGGCCAAAATGAACACTGGGCCATACACCGCTGCACATACTGCTGTGGGTGAGGGGCCACACTTCAAATGTTATGTTAGCAAAAATGGTTATCATTTAACAGTTCTCAATTTGTATGTTTTTCTCTGGAACAAGCTGGAATAAGAGTCGCTTAGTACTATTGCTCTTTTATTTCTCGGTTACTTAAACTATTTCACATAATTTTTCCAAAATTCATAACCGGTCCAAAAAGATCATGAGAGATCATTTAAATTTGCAGAGGACTATCATGCCTAACACTATTAGCTAACACTTACAGTAGTACGTCGCCTCGTCACAATCTGTTTCATATGTCCTCATGCGATTTAAGGAAATAATATAGAACATTCCCCTGTTTGGACTAGTGCTTACTGTTGCTGTGTCTTTAAGCAAGACATATTATCCACATTAATTCTGTACTAATGTGATGGATGCACGAGTCTTTGGCAGATTAGGAGTGAATGAAGAATGAGTAATGATACACTTTGAGAGGGTTATGAAGCCTGTAAAGTGTAAGTAAAGTAATGTTTTATTATTATTATTATTATTATTATTATTATTGAATGTAAAGTAAGAATAGACCGTACTTTGTGCTGACTTTAAAACTGCATTTTGTCAGTCCTCTGATGGCCTCTTAACCCCCTTCACTAGTCATGTGCAGCAGGGAAAAATGTGACATGTGGCCTCAACATTACTGTCAAGACACTGTGCACTATCCATACAACCACAAAGCAGCACAATGTACACACGTGCATGTTCGCTGAACAAGAGGAGCAGACTCCAACCAAGATGCAGTGTCATACAGTCCACCTCTGTAGAAGAACATGTCATATAGGTCATCCACACTAGTGTTGTCACGATACTAAAACTTCAAACTCGATTTTGATACTAAGTAATAGACTCGATACTCAATACCAACTTCAATATCACAATAATTTAAAAAAAAATCTTTCCTTAGACAACAGAATGTGATTTTAAACATAAAATAATAGTACTTTCTTTTAAATTACCATGTGGTGTTACGTAATCTCTCAGTTGTTCCCGTAGGTTCCATAGTGCTCCTTAGGCGTAATACTAGTCTAGGGTTATACTTGTTCTGATACAACTCAAGGAAAGGTTCATTTCTGTCCTGTGACTTTTTTTTAGTATGGTTAGGTTAGTTTATTTCCCATTTGTAGTTAAAAATCACATTGGAAACCAAGTGTGAAAAGCTCATAGTGCACCATGAGACAATTAAAAAGACATAAACAGCCAATCAAAACAGAAAAACAAAAAGTTATCAAGCAGATATCAATACCTGCTCAAATGAGTATCTACTTTTGGTAGAAGCTTTAGTATCGATTAGTATCTGATTTGATACTTTTCATGACCCTAATCCACAGTATGCCTGGTGGATTGTGGGTTCAAGGTAGATGGTCTTACCCACAAGTGAAAGAATGCTCACACTGTTTTAGGCCATTAGTGCGTAAGCAAACAGGGACCTACAGTAAGTTAATAAACACTATTTGTCTATTTGATAACCCACCTTCACTGCCATAAACTAAGGGAAAAAAATATAAGGCAGTTGACTATAGTCATTTAACCTCTCTGCAGGTATTACTGGGCAGGGTTTTCTTGATCTTGAAGATGGATACTTAGATAGATGCACAAGGTAACATTTCAGGTTGAGATTAGGCCACCTGCTTGTCTCCATGGAGATATTACTGCTTTGCATGTTCCACAGTGCGGCATTAAACTTGTCTCACTTGCATTTATTCTGTAACAGATGTTTTTATTGCTCAAAATACCTTGAAGGATGTGCTTTCTTAATGAGTGGGTTGCCTCTACCAAATTTGTCTCCATGAAGCTAGATCGTTTAATGAAATATTGTGGCACATTCGATGTAAAACAAGAACATCTTCATGGACAAAGACAGCTGCTGAACCCTCCATCAATAAAGTTAGACATGTGGACCTTTTTTTTCTCTCATTGTTTTTTTATTGACTTTATTGTTTAAAAAAATAAATACATAATGCATATATAGACACACACACACACACACATTTCTACATGATCTATAGGGCTGTCAATTGATACCCACATCAATACCAAAACCAGTATCAAAAATGGACACCCATCTCAACGTGCACCAACGTCAAAAATCCAAGGGACAACTGCCATTCTGCACCAAAAATTACACCCAACTCTCACTGAGAAACACAGAGATTGGTAACTGATCTGAACTCACATGGCCCTAACCTGTGAGGCCCAGAGGTTTATTCCTGGGACCCCTGCTGTTCAATCTGTACATGCTGCCATTAGGGCAGTTAATACGTGGCAATAATGTGTCTTACCACAACTCTGCAGATGACACTCAGATCTGTGTCTCACTGGCAGCAGGTGAATATGGACTAGTGGATCAGTGTGTGGATGCAAAACAACTTTCTCCAGCTAAACTCAGACAAGACTAAAGCCATAGTCTTTGGCCCACAGAAACATAGAGAAAGTGTCAGCAGTCACCTCCAGTCTCTCTCTCTAAAACCTTCAAATCTGAAATCTAGGGGTAATCATGGACTTGGACTTTCACAGCCATATTTGCCGCTTTTTATTATAAAAAAAATGCAAAAATCAAAGATATACTCTTTAAACCAGACTTAAAGACACTTATCCATGCCTTTGTCTCCAGTAGGTTAGACTACTGTAAAAGGTTTCTGTTTAGCTATGCATATGAAAGGTTTTTATTCTACAATCATCTCTTTTAATGTGAATTTTATGATGATTATTTATGTTTTGATTTGTTTTGTTGTGATCTTAATGTCTTTCTTATTCTGTAAAGCACTTTGAATTACTTTGTGTATAAATTGTGTTATACAAATTAATTTGTCTTACCTTGAAAAAAAGAAGTTTCAAGTTGATTATTATAAGGGCTTTTATAAGATGGATTTGAAAAGCCTTTAAACGCACCACAAAGGTCGACAAGCTATGTCTTATCTAAAGGACTATAATGTGATATTAAATCTAAAGATTATATTTAAACTAAAATACAAAAATGTTTATTTTGAACTTTGTGGAGTTGTAAAATTTTAGAACTATGTATTAAATAAAAAATATGTATAATGAAATATTATAGTGATTAGGTACCACATAGCTGACTAGCTTTCAAAAAGTCTGCAGAATATGATATAGTGAACGATAAGGACATGGGGCAGAGCCACTTTCCAACATTCCATAGTTTGGACCAAATGTGGTACCTGATAAAGAAAGCGTTGGCTGAAGTGCTGCATGGCCCCCTGAAGCTGGCTGCGCTGACTCTGCCACTGCTGGTAGCTCCTCACAGACTCAGCCGTAGGCCTCTGCCATGTGGTGGTCCGCGTGTTGTGGTCCACATAATAGAATCTGCCTCTTTGGTCCACTCGCTTCTCCCAGCTGTGAACAATGACATGTTTGGATATTAGAACAGAAGATTACGATACTGCATGATATAAGGGTCAAAACATATTTAAAGGGCCCATATTACATAATTTTCTGATCTATGTTATAATACTGTATCCTTATTAAAGACATACCTGGAGTTGTGTTTTGTTTCATTCACACATGTTTAACAAACAAACCCTCCATATTTAGACTGAGTCCTTCTCTCAAACTGAAAACACTCTGTTCCACCTTGCGATGTCATACTAGAAGTGCTCCACTGTGTTTTTAACTCCATACACCTTCACTAGAATCATTTGGATGATTTCAGCCCTGGAATTGCCCATCTCTACTGAACTAAAGGTAAAAGGAGAAGTTAAGTTGAAAACTACCACTACATGGTACACATGGTGAAACGGAGCATTTTGAGCTTTGGAGATGTAGACAGGCTACAAAACAACTCTAAGTATGTTTTTGAGAAAGTAACAACACTCTAACATGGCTAAAAGCTCACAAGAGTCAGTTGCTTATTAACTTGCAACTCTTAACTAAGGATCAGTCTATCGATTGGTCCTTAGCTGAGAGTTCCTTTAAAGACATTTTTGTGGGAAGCTATTATTGCCTAAAAAATTGAAGTAACATTAGTAAAGTACTAATAATCAAAAGATTAAAAAAAAAAAAAAAAAGCATTATATAAATAAAAGGCAAAATGTGCCTTTTATTGTGTGCAAAATATTTATTATTAGCAATGTTAACAATATTTACAATTATTTTTAGATGTTGTCACTTGACAGCCCTGGTTCCAATACTAAGCAAGCATGTGTGACTGCCTTTTGCATTAGTCACCGTGCTGCTATGTATATCCTTCCACACCAGTCCCAACAGTCTGACTGATAAAAGATACAAGTGTCCACATGCCCGCCATACTATCAAGAATCCATGTGAAAGTAAAACCAGTACAAAATATATTCTCACGTTTAACTCAACTGCCTCCAACAAATTTCATTGACTTATTTTTGTCAGTGAGTTAAATTTGTATTTTCTTCAAATAATATATTGTTAAAAATGACTAAATGAAAACCACAGCATGCTGTCTGTTGCTGATAATATTTATAATTTTTTATTTCCACTCAACCCGGAAGTAAGAGCCAAAAGCAGTGCTCTGACTATGCTTGGGTGGTATGCCGAAGTTTTACTTGGCTGTCTGAAAAAAGCTGTTCTAAAGCTGTGCACGCTCCCAAAAATGATGCACATGAGTGTTAACAATGTGCTAAAAGGTTTGTGAGAGCCATAGACTGTATACAGTATATGAATGGACACAGCTAACCTGCTATCCACTGCGTTCCAAATAGGTGATGATAATGGATGGGTTTAGGCTCCATTGACTCTCTGTAATTGCTGCTGTCAGGCTCATCATTTTGGTCTTCAAGTTTTCGTATTAACCTGCTCTAATGATCCTGGTGTTTCTATTTAACTATTTTGTCCATAAATCAAGATATGAACATTAATAACATACAAGTCAGACTTCTTTCCCCAAGGTCACGCTTGCTAGCGGTAGCTACAGGTTGATTGACAGCGTTGCTAAGGGGCATTACCCCTTCATTGGTTCTTTGGTTGCAATGATAACACATGTTCGGATTTCCAAATATGGAACTCAGCTCCAAATTTGCCATCATAACTGCTAGCCTCAGTGAGCTTCATTTGTCTGGAGCCGAACATTATGGGGGACATCACACTCCCTTAGTCCACTTCTTTATGCAGTCTATGGTGAGAGCCAGGGACAAGTTGGACAGATTTAAATATATACTTACTCTGTGTGAAAATCAGATAACCCAGCTTTAACTTGCATTTTTCCTAGTGCTTTATAAGGATAAAATATACTTTGATTTTCAGAGGAAAATTTGTTTTGAGACATTATTCTGTCCATATGGTATATTTAGCATTTACATTTAAAGTCATTTTTTTATTTGAATTATATGATAATCATTTTATTACCTATTATCTTATATGATATGTACTGTATCACTCTACTCTTTTTGCTGTTGCTTCTTGACAAGGTCATAATTATCGATTCTCAAATACTGGTGAATACAATGCCTATTTATTGTATGTCTATTTCTTGATGTAACTGTTATTCATTGTAATGTAATGTGCATTCCTAGTAGGGCTGGACAATATCACAAAAAATGTATAAAAATGTTTTCCTTGAATTGCCTGATCTTGATTTTTATTTGTTTGTTTTCAATATTGATTTCTTAAACATAACATGCTAACTATAAATCATTGCAAGTGAACATAAAAAAGAAGAAAGAGCCATTAAGTTGTCAGCACCTTAGACGGATAGCTGCACATCACACTAGTGAGTAGGGGTTTATTTTTTATTTGTACCAATGTGACTATGAAGCGTTGGTAAATCCAACGCATATCACTGCATCAAGAAAATAAAATTGAAGAACGAAGTAAGTAGCGTGTACCAGTGGCGATGAAAACGGAGATTGATTGGCAATATGGCGTCTTGAAAATAAGCAATTAAAGATTGCTCAAATATGCACAAATTACTCCAAATATAACGTAGAGAGGGTAAACAAGAGAGGAAACAACTATAACATTGTCAAAAGCTCTGTAAAGTAAATTTTGCATAACAGGTCTGCTTTAATCTCACACTCCATCCTTCCCTCACTTGTGAACAAAACACCGTTGTGGTAAAGAAGGAGCTGAGTCGCAAAGCAAAGCTCTCGATTTACCGGTCAATCTACGTTCCTACCCTCACCTATGGTCATGAGCTCTGGGTAATGACTGAAAGGACAAGGTCACGGATACAAGCAGCTGAAATGGGTTTCCTCCGTAGGGTGGCCGGGCGCACCCTTAGGGATAGGGTGAAGAGCTAGGTCAAATTGGAGGAGCTCGGAGTAGAGCCGCTGCTCCTACACGTCGAGAGGAACCAGTTGAGGTGGCTCGGGCATCTGCTCAGGATGCCTCCTGGACGCCTTTCTAGGGAGGTGTTCCAGGCATGTCCCACCGGGAGGAGGCCCCGGGGAAGACCCAGGACACATTGGAGGGACTATGTCTATGGCCTGGGAACGCCTTGGGGTCCCACCGGAGGAGCTGGAGGAAGTGTCTGGGGTGAGGGAAGTCTGGGAGTCCCTGCTTAGACTGCTGCCCCCCCGACCCGGCCCAGGATAAGCAGAAGAAAATGGATGGATGGAGGTCTGCTTTAAGTCACCATAAACATCCCCATAACATAGCGCTGAACTGCCGAGCCTGGCTGCCAGCCTTGCCTATTGATTACTTCTAGTGAGCGCTTTTGCCACGACCTCTTTTTAGTCGACTAGTCGATGGTGACGGCATGTCTTAGGTCAACTACTGCCCTAGAGCAGTGAGAGTCAATGGGGGGGTTGGGCAAAACAGCTATTTTCGGAGCAATGGCATCCTGAATGCAAGTGAATAAAGATTACCCAAACATGCATGAATCAATACAATTTCAAGTGGGTAAATGAGAAGGGATAGTTAAAAGCTCTCTTACCCAGGGGGCAGGGGTCTCTCCCAGGTTGTGGTTTTGGTGTTGTGGTCCACATAATACACTCTGCCATGAGGAAGGACTCTCTGCTCCCAGCTGCAAATACAACCAGAAAAACACTGACATCAACCGCTTTTGTGCCCAGTTGGACTCAGTATCAAGTATTATTGTTTTAGCTAGCCCTTACATATTATATGTTGCTTTAGAATCAAATATACTTTTATAACTGATACTTTGCACATCACATCACATTTGGGGTGTTCTACATGTATGTGTATGTCAGAATGTTCAGCAGTTACCATAGTGACACAACTCGCATTAGCAAACACTGCCAAAATGTTTTAAACTCTGAAAACTCAAGTAAAAAAAAAAAGGATTTAAAAAACACATTTTCAGGAGCATATGATCAATTCAAGCGGTTAGATGTTTGATTCTGAGAATCACAGCTCCAGGGAATGTTGATGACATCAGCTGCAAAGTATCAATATGAATGGATGTACGGTCGTACCCAGCTGGAAGCATATCCACACTGGGGTCTGTGGCAGTGCTGCTCACAGTGGTGTCGGGTTGGACTGAGGTCAGTGGAGGGTCCATACATGAAGGCGGAGGGGGAGACCCAACCATGCCATCTCCAGCTCCACATGACAGCTCCACTTTATCTAAGACAACCGGAGAGTTATTTTAAAACACACTATTTTTTGAGTGTTTTTTTGTTGTTGATTTGAGCTTTTTGTGTACCTGCCCTGACTTGTCCAACTTTGCTGAACTTCAAAGCTCCAAATATGCAGACAAAATATACAGGGTTGACGGTCAAATTAATTAATTAGTTGGTATACTTTTTAGTGCTTACTAGGGCTGGCCATGGGTAAAATGTACCACTATGGTACCAAAAAAAAAGAAATATTTTAATTTCAATGACATGATTTGATGCCTGGTGTGTCCCGGGAAATAACTTAAGAAAGTTAGAAGGCAGTCACTAAGTTTACACCAGGAAAACCAGATAACTGGCCTAGTCCAATTTAAACTGAATTTTCAAAATGCATGTAAACTACAATATATATGGGAACGATTGAGGAGTCATGAACCACATGACACCACAATCGTAGAACCACAGACAAACAATGAAAGTGTAAAAAGAGCTTTGAAACACAGCTTTAAATTAAACATAATTTAAGTACAAATATCAAATAAAATGGAAATGTTCCCATCCCTAAGAGTCACCCACTAGTCTAATTTGTGTGTACATTTTGGCATTATATTTAAAAGAAGACATATTGTGCTTGTATCTGCTATATAGTTTTAATCCATGACATCCGTGAATGATTGTTATAATTTGGGCATTTAACCCACAATATTGGTCTAAGATGACTTAATAAAAGAAACCCTGTGGGAACTGCTGTTGACATAAAAGTCATCACAACAAAGAGCCATGCAGCTGTCAGTTCCCTCTGATGAATAGCTGCAGATCAAGCCAGCTAGTTTTTTTCTTCATTTGTACCAAAACAACTACACAACACAGCCGAATCCTACACATAACACTGGGAAAATATAAATGAAGAAGGAAGTAAGACAATGACTTGTCTTGAATACAGGGGTATAAAGATTACTCAAACATGCATAAATTACACTAAATACAACTTTGAGAAAATGAATAAAAAGGAAAACTATTATAACACAATTAAAAGATCTAAAAATTTGATTTCACATAATCCATCTGCTTTAATGTTATGACACAAATTTCCTTCTGTCATTGTGCAGGCAGATAAGCGAGAGAAGACACAGGGGGATTGAGAATGCTGACCACTCTCATGTCTTTTGGTCTTGCGAGGCAATAAAATACTTCCATAATAGAACTAAATAAATTGTTTAGTATGAAATTTATATATGACCCATTAACCCTACTACACATTTTCGTTCTTTTTTCCTTGTATTTATTTATGTATTATTCTTCTGAAATTATATTGATTATGTTTGTTTCTTTTTTCCCAAAACATGAAATGTAAAAAAAGGGGAAAAAAAACAAACATGTAAACTCACTTAATCATGCTTTGATAATTATAAACTGCACAAAAAAGATGACTGTGTTAGTCTGCAGTGCTCAACCTGTGGTGCCTCCCGGGATGTAGGACTTGGTTTGGCTGAGCTGGGACAGGCCTGGCTCTTCAGTGGGATCTCCAGTCAACCCAGACCCCAACCTGTTGGGAGTGCCCTGGGACACCCCCGCACACAGACGGTCACTCCTGTTAACATAAACCAATGGTATCTGTAACAATTTAGAAGGTAATTTTCACCATTAAATCACAGTACTTTCCTTTATGGGTGTATACTAATCGATGTGGTCTTATACCTGTCCTGATATAGTTCAAGATCATTTTAAAGATATTCAGGAAAAGTTTATTTCTGTTACATTAAGATTAGTAAAAAAAAATATTAAATATGCCATAGGAAAGTCTTAAAAAATTCACAGAATTACAGCCCCAAAATTGTGAAATCATAATCTTGGGGGAAGTACATCCAGAGCACAAGGACAGAGGATGAAAAAGGCTGAGGAGGGGTATTTAATAGAATGGGCTGTCCTATTAAATGAGACTGAATTTGGGATCTAACCTCCACTTCTGTAACAAAGTGAAGATTAGTTTTTGTTTTAACTGCTTGCTGATATATGAACACCTTTCATTTAAGTTCCAACCTACAAGCCTTCTACTACATCACCTCTTTATTGATAATGTGTTGTTCGACCATTATTTTTAACTATTTCAATTTTTAAAAAAGCAAACACTAGGGAGGACATTCAACAAATTGTCAGAGCCAGGAATCAGGAACTAGATAAGACTGGCCAAACAGAGCACATGTGCTGTTGCTTTAACCATTTCACTACCAAGCAGCATTTTCTAATATTTCTGAAATAAAGTTACACAATTTATACTTTCAAGTGGCATAACACTGGGAGTGTCCTACATGTACAGTTGAAACCACAAGTTTACATACTCTATATAAAAAAGACCCATACGCTTTTTTTCTCACAGTTTGACATGAAATCGGAATAAACTTTCACTGTTTTAGAGCAATTAGGATTACCAAAATTATTTCTATTTGCTAAATGCAAATGAATAATGAGGTTTTTGTAGACAAGTTTTCATTGCTTTCTTCAAAGTCAGAGGTTTACATACAGTAAGATTACAATACATTTAAACAATTTGGGAAACCCAGATGTTGATGTCATGTCTTTGCAAGGTTCTTTGGAGGTTGGTTGAAGGTTTGGAAGGTTCTGATTAATTAGACACACACCTGTAGACGTATTTGAAACACACTGCAGTGAAAGTGTGTAAACAAAGAACAGTGAAACACACCGCTCTTTGTTTAACATCATGAAAAAGTCAAAAGAAATCAGCCAAGATATCAAGAAGAGAATTGTGTTCTTGCACATGTCTGGTTCATCCTTGTGCAATTTCCAGATGCCTGAAGGTGCCACGTCTGTGTTCAAACAATTATACACAAGTATAAACACCATGGGATGTCCATCCATTATACCAGTTAGGAAGAAGATGAATTCTGTGTCCCAAAGACGAACGTGCTTTGGTCCAATTTGCGCATATCAATCAAAGAACAAAAGCAAAAGATCAAGTGAAGATGCTGACTGACGCTGGTGTGTCATTATCCACAGTGAAACAAGTACTGTACCAGCATGGACTGAAGGGCCACTCTGCCAGGAAGTAGCCATTATTCCAAAAGAAACAAACATAAATTAAAACAAAAAAAAAACAAAAAAAACAAAAAAAACAATGACAAACACAAATTTCTAGAAATATGTCTTGTGGTCTGAGGAAATAAATAAAATAAAATTGAACTGTTGGCATTGAGCATGAGCATTGTTATGTTTGAAGGAAAAAGGGGGAAGCTTGCAAACCTGAGAACACCATCTCAACTGTGAAGTAACAGAAGTAACATACCATGTGAAATAAATAACTGAACATAGTTTGTGTTAGTTTGGATTTGTATGAATAATAGTATCCATTTGTGTGGACTTTGCTACCGTTAGGTTAGGTTAAGTAGCATTTTGCACAGTTGATGGTTGCGATGACAGCATATCCTTTATCATATCCTTTTACTGGGGGCTTTCTTAAGTTAGTTCATGTGTTTATTTTTATAGCCAAGAGTATAATTGCCAAGAGTATAATTGACAGTTATTATTCATTCATTGTATATATAATATCGTCCCATCCCTAGTTGTGGGGATGTTTTGCTGCAGGAGGGACTGGTGCAAAATAGATGGCATCATGAAGAAAGAACATTATGTGGAAATACTGAAGCAGCGTCTCAAGACATCAGCAATGAAGTTAAAGCTTTTGGCAAGCTCCTCCGTTGTTAGAGTCTGGGGGTGGAGATCCATTCTGAGTATCTTAAATCTCTGGATGTCATGGGGCTGTCTTGGCTGATACGTCTCGACAAGGCAAGGCAAGGCAAGGCAAGGCAAGTTTATTTGTATAGCACAATTCGTACACAAGGTAATTCAAAGTGCTTTACAGAATAAGAAAGACATTAAAATCACACAAATCAAACATAAATAATCACAAATAATCATCATAAAATCAACATTAAAAGAGAAGAGTGCAGAATAAAAACCTGTCAGTCATATGCACAGCTAAACAGAACTGTTTTGAGCCTGGATTTAAACATTGTCAAAGTAGAGGCCTGTCTCACATCTTCAGGAAGACTGTTCCAAGTTTTAGCTGCATAAAATTTAAACGCTGATTCCCCATGTTTAGTCCTGACTCTGGGCACCAGCAGGAGGCCGGTCCCTGAAGTCCTCAAATTGCGAGATGGTTCATATGGCACTAACATGTCGGAGATATACTTTGGACTTAGGCCATGGAGAGACTTATACACAAGCAGAGCTGCTTTAAAGTCTATTCTCTGAGCCACAGGAGCCAGTGCAGAGACCTGAGCACAGGACTTATGTGCTCATACTTCCTGGTTCTAGTCAGGACCCGAGCAGCAGCATTCTGGATGTACTGCAGCTGTGTTAAGGCTCGTTTGGAGAGGCCAGTGAGCAGGCCGTTACAGTAGTCTAACCTACTGGAGACAAATGCATGGATAAGTCTCTCTAAGTCTGACTTTGACAGTATACCTTTGATTTTTGCAATGTTTTTTAGGTGGTAAAAAGCTGCAGATGTTATTGATTTGATGTGGCTGTTAAAGTTCAAGTCTGAGTCCATTATTACCCCTAGATTTCTAGCCTGATTTGAAGGTTTTAGAGAGAGAGACTGGAGGTGACTGCTGACACTTTCTCTATGTTTCAACATCATGTGGTGGTCCGGGATGCCTGTGGAATGGCAGACCGGGGTGGTGGTCCTCCTATTCAAGAAGGGGGAGTAGTTTCAACTACAGGGAAATCATCCTTAGCCTCCCTGGTAAAGTCTATTCCAGGGTATTGGAGAGGAGAATCCAACTGATAGTCGAACCTCGGATTCAGGAGGGGCAGTGTGTTTTTCGTCCCATCTGCAAGTCCCTCCCGAAGAACTGGGGGAAGTGAGGAAAGTCTTGGCCTTCCTGCTCAAACTGCTACCTCCGCTCCCTGGCCCCGGATAAAAAGGAAGAAAATGGATAGATGGACATTTTTAGCAGACTGTGATTAATATGACCATTTATGGTTCTGTTTAGATGTTTGAAGGTGAGAGTGATAACCTAAAAAACTGTTCTTAATGCAAGCTTGTAATTGTAATGTTACTGTAGTGCTGTTGTAGATTAACTTATTTAATAGCAAAAATAGTAGTTACAGCTAAGTAATTTCTTTCTGGTGAGATTGTGTTAAAGATTAGACTTAAGTCTAACTTCAGTAACAGAGCTTCAGACAGAGCAGTGCCTACAATTAGCATCACACCAAAGTATCAATAAAGAATATACCTTGATTTGTAAAGGTGTTAGCTTGGCCAAAATAAAAGAAAGAGTTTGTCTGAACAAAGCATATCTTAAATCCACCGTGCACTACAACAGCAAAAGCACTACCCAAAGTGTTATGCAGTAGCATTTATGCCAGCTATGTCAAAGGAGAAACCCATCACTAATCAATTATTATATGGAAAAAAAAATATCTCAAGATCACCTTTCTTGTGAATACAGTGAATGAGAAAAACACAGCTCCATATGCACTGCCTTTAATGACTGTGGCAGTGGTGGGAGAGATTGGAATGCTTCAACTTTTCACCATTGCAGTGCTTTTAGGCTGCACAGTTTATCACAATTATAGGTGGGCAGATTATTGAAATATCAATCGTGTTAATGTTGTTTTGAAAATATGACTTAATTTAGCATAATATAGGACCTTTACATTTTTTCATGTGAACTTTTAGTCATGTTGGAATGTTGTTACCTCATGAAAAACAAACCAGGAATTGTGTTTTGTTTCATTCACATATGTTTGAGTAATAGTGAATTATTATGCTACATCTCCAAATCTTAAAATGCTCTGTTCCACCTTGTGATGTCATCAAGTGGTAGTTTTAAAGTTAACAGCTATTTTGAGCCTCAGCTGAACCAACTTACTATACAATACATGATATACACTATATTATTTTTTATTGTCGCATCCCTAAATTGTATATTGTTTAACATGATAAAAAGGGTAGTTAATAATCGTTCATGCGACATTTTATATACAGTGCTGTAAAAAATTATTTGCCCCTTACCGATTTCATACTTTTCCTGCATCTTTGTCACTCTTAGCCATTTCAGATCTAGCCAAATTAAATATTAGACAAGAGATCACAAGTAAACACAAAACGCAGTTTTAAGTGGTGATTTTATTTATTAAGGGAAAAAAGCCATCTGAACCTATATGGCCCATGTGACATATGGACCAGTGGATTCACTCTGCCACTGCATCCAACAGATCAGTGTGTGGATGCGAAACAACTTTCTCCAGCTAAACTCAGACAAGACTGAAGTCATCATCTTTGGCCCACAGAAACATAGAGAAAGTGTTAGTAGTCACCTCCAGTCTTTCTTTAAAACCTTCAAATCAGACTAGAAATCTAGGGATAATACTAGATTCAGACTTGAACTTTAACAGCCACATCAAATCAATAACATCTGCAGCTTTTTACCATCTAAAAACATTGCAAAAATCAAAGGTATACTGTCAAAGCCAGACTTAGAGAGACTTATCCATGAGTTTGTCTCCAGTAGGTTAGACTACTGTAATGGCCTGCTCACTGGCCTCTCCAAACGAGCCTTAACACAGCTGCAGTACATCCAGAACACTGGTGCTCGAGTCCTGACTAGAACCAGGAAGTACTTCACACATAAGTCCTGTGCTCAGGTCTCTGCACTGGCTCCTGTGGCTCAGAGAATAGACTTTAAAGCAGCTCTGCTTGTGTATAAGTCTCTCCATGGACCAGCACCAAAGTACATCTCCCACATGTTAGTGCCATATGAACCAACTCTGAGGACTTCAGGGACTGGCCTCCTGCTGGTGCCCAGAGTCAGGACTAAACATGGGGAATCAGAATTTCAGTTTTTTTGCAGCTAAAACCCTGAACAATCTTCCTGAAGATGTGAGACAGGCCTCTACTTTGACAATGTTTAAATCCAGGCTCAAAACAGTTCTGTTTAGCTGTGCATATGACTGACAGGTTTTTATTCTGCACTCTTCTCTTTTAATGTTGATTTTATGATGATTATTTGTGATTATTTATGTTTGATTTGTGTGATTTTAATGTCTTTCTTATTCTGTAAAGCACTTTGAATTACCTTGTGTACGAATTGTGCTATACAAATAAACTTGCCTTGAAAAAGTAATTGCCCCCTAAATCTAATAACCGGTTGAACTACCCTTAGCAGCAACAACTGCTGAGGGTGGTTCACATCACTGTGGAGGAATTTTGGCCCACTCGTCTTTGCAGAATTCTTTTAAAACAGCCACATTGGGGGGTTTCCAAGCATGATCCGACTTTTTAAGGTCAAGCTACAGCATCTCTCTTGGGTTCAGGTCACAACTTTGACCAGGCAATTCCAAAACCCTAATTTTCTTTTTTTTAAGCCATTCAGAAGTGGGCTTGCCGGTATGCTTTGGATCACTGTCCTGCTGCAGAACCCAAGTGCGCTTCAGCTTCAGGTCACAAACTGATGACCAGACATTCTCCTTCAGGATTTGTTGGTAGAGAGCAGAGTTCATGGTTCCTTCAATCACAGCAAGTCATCCAGGTCCTGGCTGGCCTGCAGTTGTTTAGATGTTGTTCTGGGTTCCTTTGTGACCTCTTGGCTCAGTCGTCGCTGTGCTCTTGTGGTAATTTTTGTAGGCCGGCCACTCCTGGGAAGATTTACCACTTTACCATGCTTTCTCCATTGTGGATAATGGCTCTCACTGTGGTTCGCTGGAGTCCCAAAGATTTAGAAATGGCTTTGTAACCTTCTCCAGACTGACACATGTCCATTACTTTTCTTCTCATCTGCTCCTGAATTTCCTTGGTTCGCGGCAGGAAGTCTTGGGTTCAGTATGACTGACTTCATCTTGTCCGACAGGTTCTATGTAAGTGATCTCTTGATTTGAAAGTTCAGGCAGCATCAGGCCTGGGTGTGGCTATGAAACTGAACTCAGCTTTTCACAATAATATGATTAATAACAGTTACCTCATCATTTAACAAGGTCGGCAATTATTTTTCACACAGGATGTTTCGTCCTGGACAATAGGTCTCTCAGCTTCCATCCTTACAGTTCGCGTACAGTCTCAGGGTGCTGGATTTGGGATGGAACCCGCTATGCATGGTCAGGAGCTTTCGGGTCTTAACGGCTGTGGTCTGTATCTCCTGTTTTGGCCAGCTTATGATTCCTGCTGGGTATCTGATTACTGGCAGGGCGTAGCTGTTTATTGCCTGGGTCATGTTTTTGCCAATGGGGTATTTTACATCCACGAGTAAGTTTAGGGAGTGGAATTTATTTGCGTGCAAGAGCATGGAGGGCAATGATGATGAAAACAAACTAGTACACTAAAAGACTGAGACGAGAAGCGAAGACATCGAGGCTAAAGCAAACAGCATGCAGAGCTAACTCTGCAAAATAACTCAACGTCAGTGGTGCAGATCGGGCACAGAATACAACGCAAAGGATAAACACTTGAAAATGTTTAACTCTTATCTTAGCTGAAGTGACGGAACATAAAACTTTATTTTTTATTAAATTAATTCATACGCACGGTAACTGTAGTTCACAAGTAAATTGGTAATAAAAATTCTACAGAGCTTTTGATCTGATGAAATGCTTCTGCTTTGGCGACATATTGATGTGTAACTGAGAATAAAAGTGTTATTTCAAGCTGAAAAAATACTTATTTATTTTAACTATCACACATAACTAAAAATAACAACTAATATGCTTTCTAAGGATATTTTATGGAATGTAAAATATGAACAGATTACTCAATTAATCAAAGTAAATAGTTGATAGATTACTCAATTACTAAAATAATGGATAACTGCAGCCCTACTTCCAGAGAAGTTTAAAAAAAAATGCAACATAATTCTACTATTAGAACATAAACATAAAATTTTATCACAATGTCAGAAAAAGTTTCCCAAAATAGTTGATCCCTACTGTGCAGGAAATCTTCACATAATTGGATGTGTGTTTGTAAGCTGACCTGCTGTGAGAGGCCACAGTGGGATTTGGCTCAGTCTGAGTACTGCTCAGGTCTCCTCTCTCTGATGACGACTCTGTAAACAGAACACACGTTACTACTACATGTCACAACCAGGACTGGGAAATAATTAATTACAAATACTCAGGTTACTGTAACAGCATAGATTTTTGGGGTAATTGTAATTTTTTGAGTAGATTAACAAAATGTATTTATTGATTTAATATGGACACAGCAAATACATTGGATTATTGTTTTAAGTGTTATAGCACAAGTGCTAACATGTGCTTGTTCTTGTAATTGAGTATAATGGTAGCCATGTAATAGTAATTAGTTACATTTAAAATTATAGAAATTACTGAGTGACTACATTCACTTGTGCATTTTTTCATTGATCAACTTTTATATGAAAACATGCAGCAATATGACAAAATCAATGTTGTTGGGTTTCAGATGACATCTCAACATTCCATAGGTCAATAATATTTAATATAATAAATATATACGATCCAGATGGGGAGCAGCTAAAATTAATGCAGGTCATGCAGATTGCAGATTTTCTTTTTTCCCCAATAGTGAGGCTATTGTAAAAGCAGATTCCACCATTCTGACCTATCTTCCAGCTCAATGTTAAGAGCAATGTTGTGACATCACGTCAACACAACCTATTGGAATTGCGATAACTGGAGAAAAACTTCAGTATCATAATGTGGACACACCTAAAATTTGCAATCTACAAATACTGGTGCATGTGTGAGGATCTGTTACAAACATGCAGAGATTAGACTTTTCTCCTGTGACTACTGCTGATCTCCGTAGAAGACATTTGTGGGGGAAAAATACCATAAATTGTAATGGAGTGGAGCTGTTTTGTCACCCACTGTTCAACAACTGCAAGAGACTTTATATATTGTGCGTACTGTTCCTAGTCCTTTTTGGCTATTTTAGTGCAAACTATGTATATTTGTTTGTCTCACAAATTCAAACTGACATCTCTGGAGAAGGGGGCAAATGGGTGGAGCAGGCAGAAATGGGCCAAGTAAGTGCCTTGTGCCGCCTTGTGTCTCCTTGTGAGGAAGAGTCTACGCTGGATGTTAGATTGATTGACAATATGATAAATACTAAAGAATGATTACTATGGCATATTAGGAGCAAATATACAATGTTTATTATACTAGAAGTAAACTAAAACGTGTTGTTTTACCTTCATGTGAAAACTGATGCTTGATTTTTACTTTACTTTCTCATTCAGAAAGTTTGATTTCATAGACCTGGTCATATACAACTACATACAACTACCCCTTACCAGATGTTCAATCTTGCCAGATTTTCTTGCTAGAGCCAATCTGAAAGACTATACACTACAGGCAGGTCATTATTAGGGTTTTTCTCTTGAGTGCCTACAGTGCCTCCACAGAGTATATGCTCACTTAGAGGTAGTAATCGTCTCCTTGCATCCTAAATGAGATCTGGCTGGAGGGCGCATGCAAATTAAAATGTGAAACTCTAAAATTTCACATTGAACCCAAAACATACTGGTATCATGAGTGGTATGATATGGCTTAGTTGAAATAACAATAATCACTGAAACTTTGGGGGGGCAAATCCAAGAGGTTTGAATGGGCGGCATTGGCTGACTTCACATGGAACAAAATAGTACAGTAGATGAGCCCAATTACATCAGGAGCATACTGGACTTTAAACAACTAGAAGCCTAACTGAAGAGCTGTCAAGTGCTGTTGAAAGAAGCTGGGTCAGAAAGATGTGCATAGTCCACTGTTGTATCTTCCAGTGCAGACCAAAGCAAGGTACAGGATTCAAAATAAGCCCCACCCATGTCTTAGGTCAATGGTGCGAGCGCACGCACACACACCCACACACAGCCTTGTGTTTATTCAGAGCCATACACTGGCTTTCTGTGCACCTTTATGAAAACCATGTTTGTTTCACATCCAAACTGGACAGCATATGCATAAATCTCCTGAGACCCTACCACAGTGCATGTGCATTGTGCACTGAGCTACAGAGAGGCAGTAACCTCCCTTAGAGGTTCACATAGCGAACCAGCAGCTGACTCTGCCGCAGTGAGCCCCATCCTTGTATGCTTCACTTCAAAAACAAACAAGGCACATTTATGGAAATCCGACACGTGGTTTGTTTTTTATTCATAACAGGACAGCAAAAAATGTTAAATTGATCCAACGGAAAGCAGCATCGTACCAGGTTATAGCAAAGATGAGTATCCCTCAGTAGCCCCTGGACAGATTGAAGTTGTATTCTATATTAGACTAAAATTCTAAATTTAAAGGGATACATGCCACCATATGCTGTCTCATGTCTGCTCTGATACCAACACTTTCCAAGTCCTCTGAATAAGTTAGGCCTTTTAACTAGTGATTAAGATGACTATGTGCTGCAACTGGTTATGCATTTATCTCAATATTTGACTGTTTCTAGACAAAAGATAATATAAAATGAACTAAAATGACTAGTCCCAAGAAGGCGGTTTTGCTCACTTAATGCCAATTTTAATCAAAGCAACTCAAAATGGCTTCATGGGCTTCACTGAGGTCCTAGACAACCTGAGGTTCAACCTGGACTGAACCAATCTCGTCAGTGTTCCATGATCAAATGTATGAATATACCTCATGTTTTTGTAAGTACTAACCACCTACAAAGCCTAACTCAAGTGACAACCAAAAATGTTCAGTGTACTGTATTTGAACATAAAAACATGAAAGCCAGCTACTAATAATCTGCAAACTAACTCATTGGCATGATTACTTCAGATTTTGCCACCAGTCTACACGTCTAGTGAAACAGCACCACATGTAGATTTGCATGGGAATTGCCACACAGTAACTGGTCTTTCTCAGACTGGAGCATAGGGGTAGCACAGCATCCCTTGGAATCTAACTACAACCATACTTAGATGAATGTAGTGAAGGTTAAAGACATGACAAGAATAATAAACAAATAAAGAAACATTGATAAAAAGCAGTATCCAAACAATTTACTTGTGATATCTATGACTTTCACTGGCTAAGACCAGGGCTAATGACAAAGATCAATTGATCTCACACTGGAGAAATTCATAGGTCAAGGCAGGTCTTACACACTAAAGTGAGGACAGTAAAAACAGTGCACATAATAATACAAATAAATAAAATGTAGAGCTGAAACAAGTTAATGAATTAATTGCTACAAATAAATTATTCAAATAACTGTTAAGTAATTTAGTAATAAAATAATGTTTTTTTCTAGATTAAACACAAGGGTTTAGGACTTGTGTGCATTTTTTTTTTATGTTTTTAGTATATTATGAAAATGTTCTCAAGTGGCACCTGTTTATCCTGGTCAAATTTGGGAGAAATGTCATATTCACATGCATTTCACATTCACACTCAACATAAACAACTAAGAGAATTCCTAGATTACCAAAATTAAGTTAGGAAATGCATTGCTCACAGGTTAATTGCTCTTCATGGTGCAATTAAACATAATCAAAGTTCTGTGGGACCAAACCAATGAAAAACAGGCTAATCCACGCAGGAGAAGCAATAATTTGTGTCATTGCTAATTTAAAATAAGTGCAGATACCTCTAAACACATTTCAGTTCCTTGCCTTGTGCAGTTTAATGTTTCTCCTAGTGTGATGGGAGTGCAGTCATTACGTTTACATGCACAGAGAAATCCTAGTGCGCTAAACAGCCAAATTCAAATCACATTTGCCCCCAAACCTACATGCAGGCCAAAGAAGAGAATAAGTATGAATGGGGGCATAAGCTATAATTACTAATAAAAATGATTATCATTCATACAGTTGAAACCAGAAGTTTACATAAACTAAATAAAAAAGACACATACAATTTGTTTTCCTCATTGTCTGACATGAAATCAGACTAAACCTTTCCTGTTTTAGGTCAATTAGGATTACCAAAACAATTTCTATTTGCTAAATGCCAAAATAATGAGAGAAGAAGATAATTTTTCATTACTTTCTTCAAAGTCCGATGGTTACATACATTTCATTAGTATTTGGTAACACTGACTTTAAACTGTATGACTTGAGTCAAAGGTTTTGGAGATCCTTCCACAAGCTTCGCACAAGTTGGAAGACTACTTCGAAGGAATTTTGGCCCATTCCTCCAGACAGAACTGGTGTAACTGAGAAAAGTTTGTAGGCTGCCCTGCACATGCCTTTTCAGGTCTGCCTGTAAATTTTCAATAGTACTGAGATCAGAGCTTTGTGATGGCCACTGCAAAACACTGACTTTGTTATCCTTAAGCCACTTTGTAACCTTTGTAACATTGCCCAATTGGATGACCCATTTGCGCCCAAGCTTTAACTTCTTGGCTGATGTCTTAAGATGGTGTTCTTTCCTCATGATGCCATCTATTTCGTGAAGTGCACCAGTCGCTCCTGCAGCAAAACAACCCCACAACATGATGCTGCCACCCCCATATTTCACAGTTGGGATGGTGTTCAGGTTTGCAAGCTTCCCCCTTTTTCCTCCTAACGTAACAATGCTCATTATGACCAAACAGTTCACTTTAAATTTAGGCACAAACCACAGGACACGTCTCCAAAAGTGAAGGTCTTTCACCCTTTGTGCATTTGCAAACTGTAATCCATCTTATTTATGTTTCCTTAGGAGTATCTTCTTCCTGGCAGAGTGGCCTTACAGTCCATGTTGGTACAGTACTCGTTTCACTGTGGATAATGACACACTCTTACAGCTTCAGCCAGCATCACAAGGTCTTTTGCTTTTGTACTTGGGTTGATATGCACATTTCAAACCAAAGTACGTTCATCTCTGAGACACAGAACCTGTCTCCTTCCTGAGCGGTGTGATGGCTGGACATTCTCATGGTGTTTACACTTGTGTATAATTGTTTGAACAGATGAACGTGGCACCTTCAAGCATCTGGAAATTACAGGATGAACCAGACTTGTGTAAGTCCACAGTTCTCTTCCTGATATCTTGGCTCATTTCCTTTGACTTTCCAATGATGTTACACAAAGAAGCAATGTGTTTCAGGTGTGCCTTCAAATACATCAGCAAGTGTGTCTGTAATTAATTCAAATGATGTCATGACTTTGGAAGCTTCTGATAGGTTTATTGACAACATCATCTGGGTTTTTCCAAATTCTTCAAAGGCAAAGTAATCTTTGTGTATGTAAACTTCTGATTTGGAAGAAAGCAATGAAAAATTGTCAAAAAATTCTTCTCTTATTATTCTGGCATTTAGTAAATAGAAATAATTTTGCTAACTGACCTAAAACAGGAAAGGTTTAGTCTGATTTCATATCAGACTGTGAGAAAAAAGTGTGAGAATGTGAGAAAAAATCTTTCAACTGTATAACGTGCAGCACGTATCCAAGTACTTTTTGGCTCCAGATGTGTTATTGGGATCTTTAAGTTGTGCATGTAGTGACTGACACCTGATCAGTGTTTGTCAGATTACTTTGCAAAACTAATCTGATTACTGACTACTGATTACTCCTTTTAAAAGTAATCCAACTACTACTCTGATTACTTTATTTCAAAAGCAGTATGATTACTGATTACTATAAGTTACTTTGAAAAATAGGAAACATACAGCTCAGGAACCAATTTACAAAAAACATGAACACTTTCTCATCTCATTTCGCAGACGTGAAGCAGAGAGTCCTCCATAAACCAATATTTGTAAGGTCATAGTTGATATGTGTTTGGCACCAGGGGCCACCATTTCAGACCTAATCAGAATTAATCCAGGTGGATTGGAGTTGAATCTGAAATTGGGTATGGGTCCGTGGTGTTAAAATCATAGTGGTCACAGCTTTTCTCACCAGATTTCTTCTTTTTTATCTTAGTTTTTCATCATATAATTTTAACTCTGAACCATTGATCAGAATCCAGAGTATTTTGGAAGCTGGATTCAAAGTTTTGAAATATTGGGCCCATGCCATGTTTTTTAAGACACTTCTATGGATTATAAACATTTTTGGCAGGGAAAAGGTAACTAAAAGTTACCAAGGCCAGTAACTGTAATCCAATGACTCCATTTTCTATGTAACTAGTTACATTACTGCAATACTTTAACTAGTACAAAATATTGATTACAGTAATCCCTTTGTAACTAGTTACTGATCAGCATTGCACCTGAGACATGCTAAGTAATAACTCACTGTCTGCTGCTGGGCTGTTGTTGCTGGATAGGGATCCCAGATCTACGACGAGGCCATCCAGACACACTGTGAGTTCACCTCCACTCACAACTGTGCCTTTGCTCTCCGTCTGTAGCACTAAACTTAGCTGGATGTTCTCCACTGGGGAAGGAAACATGCAAGGGAACAGAAGAACACAGAACATAATCTTAGTCTGGAAGAGCTGAATAGTACACACATTTGCTCTTCATAAATTAGAGGGGACATGTGATGCATGTTGCTGGTTGTTACAGAGCAATAGTTTTTTGAAAGTTCTTTTGACCTGTAAAAAATGTTCACGACCATTTATTTAAATTTATATATATATATATATATATATATATATATATATATATATATATATATATATATATATATATATATATACACACATACATACATACTTATAGTGCCTTTCATTTATAAGACTATAAGATTATAATTTTGTTAAATTATTACAAATGTAGTTATAAATACAGGGTGTCCATAAAGTATCTTTACAATTTAAAAATGTTATTACAAAGGAAACTCCTCAGAGTTTGAGACAAAGTTGGATTCAATGAAACTACAGAACAAAGTGTGGAGGAGATCCACCATCATGTCCGTCAATTCGTGCCTGGCACAAGAATTATGGAGACAGGGACAGTGTTGTTAGACAGAGAAGTGGACAACCAAGAACATCTCAGGTGCCCATATATAGGTGTATTAAAGGAGATAAACTTTATAAACCACTGAGTACAATAGAAGACATCTGCTCAAGATATCTTATCAATTGCCTTTATAATATATAGTTTTTTTAATTGTAAAGAGACTTTATTGATACCCTTCACTATATAGCAGTGGTTCTGATGTGGGTTGCAGGACTGTCAGTATAGAAAGTAGACAATAGTGAAATCAATAGACAAATGTATTAATTCATAAACATAATCATATTGAATAATATTATATATATATATATATATATATATATCTCCAGTAAAGGTTACATGAATAATGTTACAAAACTGAAAAGATTTGTACAAAGGAGCATATAGGCCATTTCATTCTTGTTGTCTTAATAAAAATGAGTTGCAAATGAGAAAAAATGTGTAATGTGTGGTCGATCATGGATTGAAGCCAAATGGTGGTGCCCTGAAGGTACACCAGACTGCTATGTGGGCTATAAGAAAAGGAGTTTAAGATAAGATAAGATAAGATATGCCTTTATTAGTCCCACAGTGGGGAAATTCCAGTACTGCACCGCACAGTTAAAGAAAAGAAGGAAGGAGGAAGGTTTAGCATAAACGTGTTGGCTGACTAATGATGACCATGTGCTAATGTTGTCATTTGAGTAAATTAAACATTGTTGCGAGAAGGACACAGTACTTTTGCCCTGGTGTGTGCGCAGAGTATCCATGAGGTCAATGGTAGCACTGCCCAGCAGCTCCTTCCTCAGGGTGTGACAGCTCCACAGCTTGAGGTCCAGATGACTCTGAGGCGTTACATTTCTACCCAATCATAAGAACATGAGATTAGATATGTAATAGGCATGAGCAGTGTATGTAGCCACATGTAGTGTAATTAACTGTGTATCACCATCACTATTGTGCAACAGAAAATATACAAATAATACAAGTATCCTGTGCAGTTAGTTAAGTGCAGTAACAATCACCAGACTCTTTTTGAGCACTTCTGCTGTTGCAGAATGTACAGCTTTATTAGCATAGCATTCAGGTAACACGTTGCCAAATGGCAGCGTTTCTCACAGTAATATGGTGTAATTGTGTGTAGCTCACAGCATCAGGTCCTCATTCCACTGTAGCTCCACATGACCGCTGCGCTTGCCCGTTTTCTTGCTCTCACTGCTCAAGCCATCAGCTGTCACCTCCACAAAAGTGCTGAGACGTGAATGACGGCTGGGGAGCTTCGGAGATTGAGGCTTTGCAGACACCACTACACACAAGACACCCAGTCAATCAAATCTCAAGTATATTGTGGAATAGAAGTCTGATTATGTAGTGGGAATGGCAGTCCAGAAGTATCCGGTTAATTATTTCATGATGAAATTCAAGCCTTAACCCTAGATCAGTTAGCTTCATTGTGCTGCTACAAGCAAATATTTTAGTAGTATTTTAGTCTTTATGTCAGTCGAACACAAAAATATATAAAATGAAACATGTTTTTCTAGCAAATGGTATATATGATAGAGTCTGAACTCCCACAGGATTATTCTGTATGTATTGCCCAAATACACAAAGCAAGTTGACAGAAAGCCTAAGGGAGCATGAATCCAAATAAACAACATATGACTGTTGTGGCACAGGGTCAATGACTGAACTTCAGTCAGCAGCAGCAGAGTTAAAAACAGAATTCAGCCTTGGTCAGTTTACCTGTGAGGATGAGTTGGGACTTCTCAGAGGTGTGAGCAGCAGCCATGGCATCACCGCTCTGAAACGCAAAAGGTCCAACAGGAGGAATGGACTTTATTGAACCTTATGGAAATTAGGGTTATCAAAAGTATAGAAAATCAGAATTGAAAACTAGTTTCAAAACTAGATTATCTGAGCAGGTATCTATATTAAAAAGCCACATTCACAGGACTTAAATAAACCTTTCCTGAATAGCTTTAGAATGACCTTATGCTGTACCAATATATAAAACTACATAGACCAGTTCGTGCCCATGGACCACTATGGAGCCTACCTGGACGACTGCGGAATTACACAGATATAAGGCCTCATGGTAAAATAAATTAAAGTACTACAATTTAATGTTGTCTAAAGAATCAGAATCATTATTGAGTATCAAATCTTTTCCTTTGCATTGAAATCGACAACACTAATAGAATTTCATGTTTCAGCAGCACCTTCAGCACAATAAGAGGTGTTAAAAGAACAATGTATGGCAAGTCATCAGCTGACAAGAGTTGAAGGTGCTCCACTTGGGTTTGGATTAGTCAATGACGAGTGGCAAAGGATACATCACCTCCCTACACCAGCTCAAGCACAGTGTTAACCGTGTGTAGTTCATACAGTAGAGAGGCTGGGGCTGACCTGAAGCGCTTCGTTGTGCGGCTTTGGGAATCTTCACCTTCTCTCAGATCAGGGCGAAGGAAGGTGAATCATGTGACATACAGCCAATTCCCAACAACAACAACAGACACGGGCAATGTATCACACACTCACAATTAAACTCGGTTATAATACGGAGTTTATCAGATTCACGTCAACTAGGTATATGTTTATTGGTGTGTCTCTTTTCTGTTAGGCTAACCGTTAGCTGTCATGCTCAGAGACGGAGCTCATCGGGGGAAATGAGCGCTGTCCTGCCCCCTCACATAACACACTCCAGTGGGCTTGTACCACAGACTGGACCCCGAGCTTTCGGGGTTCACCGACGCGGTGGACGTACCTTTATCAGTTGTTTTTTTTCTGTCGTTAGTCAACTTCCATTTCCATTTCCGCTTTAGTGAAAATACCACGTGACCAGAGCTTCACCAAAGGATTGTGGGTAACATGGAAGCGCTACATAAACTCTCCAATCTGCTCTCATAGATCTAGACAGACGCGCTTCTTAGTTCACAGGACTTGAAGCCAAAAGATTTCATGAGTTTCTAGAGTTTTTTCGGGGAAATTCTTTTTTCACAACAGTGACTCACCCCGTAGGCTGAACATGGCCCACAGACTGTAAAATATGGACTCATCCACAGAGGAATCTCCCCTCCATCTGAGATTTACATGATTCTACAAGCTGAATGCAATCTTAACCCTTTATCTTCTACAGTTTAACATTTCAGCTGAAAAAAGGGTTTATAAAAAGCTGATGCATTTCTTCACAAGAGCATGGAAAAACTTACACTTAACACACACAAGAATGTACACATGGAGACTATGAAGCACTATGCAACAGTAACAAACAGGTAACACACATAAGTAACACAATTATTAGGATAATTCATCATTCATTTGTTTTGTTTTTTTACTCCTGCCCTACCTCTTACCCACCCATTTACAATCAATTTCAAGAATGTGAAGGCAACAAGATATCTTCAATAAGAACTCAATTGTTCAAAGAGTCCTGCTGTGAAATAAAGTAGACTTAAATTAAAGCAATTGTTAAAAAAAAAAGTATAAGACAAAGGCAGTACTTAAGTTCCACAGGATATTTATTTGAAAAGAAAGAATGAAAAAGCTACAGTATTGTGTTTGTGTGTGTGTGTGTGTGTGTGTGGGGGGGGGGGGGGTGCCTGTCTACTGAGTTCAGTTGATGGTGAGTACATCACTCTGGATCTCATGGCTCAGCTGAGTTTGCAAATCACTCAGTTTCCTCTTCAGGACACCCAGCGCTGACATGACAATCGTTTCGGGCCGCAAAGAGCCACATGACTCCACATTGTAGTAAAACCTGCACAAAAAAACACCATTGCATCTAATTTGATTTGAAGTTTCACTTTTGTGCTTGATGCTCTGAGGGGGGGCCCTTTGCTCTCCATGCCAAGTCACCCCCTCTCAGAGCGATATCATATTACAATTGACATGCACTGTTGTACTGTATTGTTTTCATCATGTTTTGTACATATTTGGATAACTGCTGTGTGGGACGATGGGTGGCGTAGGCTTGTGGGCTGAGTGCTAGGTAGAACTGTACTGCTAACTAAGGAGGGTTTGAATAGGGCCCTGGAGAAATCGCTAAATTAATCAAACATGCATGGACGACATCAAAAACCTCTTCAAGCATGTTTTTTGACAAACATTATAAAATGGTAGAAAGCACCAAAAATTAAATTTACCTCTTTAAGGCTTCATATTTTTTGCATGTAACTTTATTTCCACTAGTGAGGAATTTTTTCCCGTATTTTTTTGTTGTAATCAACGTATGAGCTGTAGAGGGCCGAATAATTAACAACATAATGTATGACTCAATTCCCCCTCAAGGATAAATTAAGTTCTATATATTGATTGATTGATCAGTATCTAATAAATCAAGCAGCTCATGCTACAATATGATTCATTTAAAAAAAAGGTTTAGTCATCAATAACAACCTAGTCAAGCAAAAATAGGAAGTTACTAACCTTTCTGGTTTCCCATTTGGATCATACGGGGCCTGGACCTCATCCTCTTCGATTTCAGAGTATTCGCTCTTGGGCCTAAACAGAAAACAGCGCAACAGCAGCATTCAGATAATAAAAAAATGTGAATAATAACACATTTTATTTGATTTATTTTACTTTCAAAACAACAAAAATCACTGTACAATCAGACAAGTTACAATAAACTGCATAAAATGTAGGACAAGAAGGAAATGAGGACTATGTGTGTTGCCCCAGTAGTCGAGTGATGGTTAAAGCTCATTTAAGCCATCATAATATATTGTCCTTAAATTGCCTCAACAATAAGGGCTAAATAAATAACTTTTACCTGAACATACAATACTTTTTCACAGCACTGTAGACCTAAATGTTTATCAGTTGATTCTGGAGTTCCGCAAGTTAGTGTAGAGCTGATAAATCAAGCAAATGTAGGTTTTATATGAAACCATGTACACCCATTGAGCACAATAATTAATGTGTTAATTAAACATTTGTCTGTAGACAAACGTGACACCAACTGTTGTAGAATAAATTGTAGTAGCCCAAGTGCTGAACATAAGAGCCATAATGGTTGAGTTCTAACAACTTCTGTGGTATAACCTATTTGCCGACTTGGAGACATGAAACCTCAACACATTATGATAGTGTTATCCATTCCAGTCTAGCGCAGTCCAGTGTGATTGCTTCTATTGTAGGGAGTATTATAGCTCTGATGATGGATGTTAAGATAACAAGGACTGAGCTTGCTGTGTGCCCTCAGCACAGAAAAGGAATTTCACACTTACCATGTTTTTTTTACAACATATTAATATAGTCTATAAGTTTCACTTTCATTTTTGATGCTCTGAGTCTCTCCTCCCTTTGCTCTCTGGTGCTCTTGTGTGTGCATCCCACTAATGAAACTACTGCACATCTCATAATGTTTGTCAAGCTGTTGTGTACCGTTTTGTATCATGCTTTTGTTTCTTAGTATCTTTTTAGCACCTTTTTAAAAACTGTAAAAGTGCAGGCTACATACTATGGAAGCCCGTTTCCGCCATGAAAAAAAAAATAAAAGCCCCACAGAAAGTCGAAATTACGAGTTTAAAACTCGTAATTATGAGTTTAAAACTCGTAATTATGAGTTTAAAACTCGTAATTATGAGTTTAAAACTCGTAATTATGAGTTTAAAACTCGTAATTACGAGTTTAAAACTCGTAATTACGAGTTTAAAACTCGTAATTTCGACTTTTAAAACTACTAATTATGAGTTTAAAACTCGTAATTATGAGTTTTAAAACTACTAATTATGAGTTTAAAACTCGTAATTAGAACTTTTAAAGTCTTAATTGAGCTTGTAGCACACTGCAACTGAGTGTACAGAGCAGAGGAGACAGGAGGAGGACTGTTATGTTTATCACCTACATACTTTTAAAAAATGAATAAATTAAGCTCCAGTAAAGTTTCTGGCGTCTTGAACAAATCAGTGGGCCCTGAGTGCTGTTCTGACCACTCATGAGCTGTGCTCTGTGTCTGTGAGCGCTCGTTTTCCTGGTCTGAGCAGAGTGCCAGCTGGTCACAACCCCGCTGGTTTATTGAGGAAATTATTAAAATACCAAATTCATTTAATCAAAATTGATAAGGTTCACTTTTTGTAAATGTTACATTCCCAAAATTACGAGTTATAAACTCATAATTCATACTTTTAAAAGTCCTAATTACGAGTTTTAAACTCATAATTAGTAGTTTTAAAAGTCGAAATTACGAGTTTTAAACTCATAATTACGAGTTTTAAACTCATAATTACGAGTTTTAAACTCATAATTACGAGTTTTAAACTCATAATTACGAGTTTTAAACTCATAATTACGAGTTTAAAACTCGTAATTTCGACTTTCTGTGGGGCTTTTATTTTTTTTTTCATGGCGGAAACGGGCTTCCATAACATACAGTCCCTTAAAGTATTGCAAATAAAAATAGTTATAAATAATAGAGTAGATAAAAATGTTGAATATAAATCATCCAGCTCAATTTGAGAAATATAGAAATAGTGTCAATACCATTCCTCGGGCCTGGGGTAGACTGTGTGCCTCAGTGCATTGTCCGGATCATATTCGAACGACACTCCGGCTGTTGGATTCCATTTGGCATGTTCTTTACCAAAGCCTTTCTTGGCGTAAGCCCTGAGTCGCAGCTCCTGCCCTTTGCGGAGCTTCACCACCAAAATATCTGTCAGAAACAATGCATGCAGAGTAGGGAAAAATTGTTTTAGAAATACATTGTACTTCTTAGAAGTAGTTTTAAACACCATACTTTATACAAGTACTTATGTGAACCTTTTTGCTTTGACATGGCAAACTTTCAAATCTGTGTTGGCATCCATTGGTTCATTTAGTTTTTTTCTTAATTTTTATATATTTTGGGGGAAATTTGAAAAAAATATTATGATATTATTATAATATGGTTCTCATTATTTGAGTAAACATTTTGAGCCATTCAACAGTTATGGACTGAGCAGCTTACCATCCTGTTCTACATAGTCATTGGGGTCATTGTCTCGACTCCTAGAGGTCACCTGAGAGGAAAGACACAAACACAATATCTGAAACTTGAGTTTGTAGACTGGAGTTAGATGTGAGCAGAAATTGACTCTGAAACACTACAACAAGCTGCTCGAGGGCCATGTGGGTGTTTTGAACTTGATTGTGATGGAGACCTAAGGCACTCACAGGGATGACTCGAGGGTTATTGGACAGAAGATCTCGTGACGTAACATGACGTGTCTGGTCCTCTGTGCAGCGGACATCTAAAGTCAGCTCTACCGAACATTCAGGGCAGAAGTCCTCACACGCGCAGTCCTGTGGAACACACAACTTCACTTCAGTCTTGTATTTCATCACACATAATAGACACTATGCAAACCACATGGGTTGCATTAATAATAAGTAATGACATTTAAAGGTCCTGTATTACACACATGGTTGTAATATGGATTGTTAGGCTTGGGGCATTCCCAAAGCTCAAAATGCTCTGTTCCACCTTGTGATGTCTTATAGTGGTAGTTTTCATTTTAACAGCACCTTTTACCTTTAGTTCAGTAGAGATTGGCAATTCCAGGGCTGAAATCATCCAAATGATTCTAGTGAAGGTGTATGGAGTTTTAAAATGCAGTAGAGCACTTCATTTATTACCACACGACATCACAAGGTGGGACACAGCCTTTTCTGGTTGAAAAAAGTGAAACATTTGTGAATGAAACAAAATTATGATGTTTTTGACCAGGAAAAAAGATTGTTACAGATCAGAAAGAACCATAAAGAACCATTTAAAAGTTTAGTGTCTAAAGCTCTATAATTTGCACATGACACAACCACTTGCCCAACATTTGGGCATTTTTTAAATTTCTTTCAAAAATAGTGCCTCATTCATTTAAGACTGAATGCAATGAAGAAATTAAGCATATGCAATATTATACAGTTTTTGAAGTAGTACCTGGATGTTCATCACTGTGGTCTTAAAAATGATATGCATCTCCATGAAGACAACTAGCTGATGTCGAGATGGAAGATATATATTTTAAAAAAAAATTATAATATTGCTATTGCTGATTTGAAGATATGCAAAATTAGAATATCAACTCTGCAATTAACACAATTATAAAAAGACCTCAGAGGCAGAAACTTGACATGAGTATCGTGCATTTGTGGTTCATTTTGTGGTCCTTTCACATTTTGTGATAGACATTTACAGCAACATTTGGCACATTAGTGATGCACTGTTAAAATGTTGTCTAAATATTGCAATGCAGGAAAATAATTATATTCATATTTGTCAATATCACCCAACCCTATGCCACTAGGTCCCTGCTCACAGGAGGAAGGAAGAATTTTTTCAAGGTATTTTTAGCAACAGAAATGCATGCAATAAAATAAACTGCTATGCAGAGCAATGACATCTCACTGATGAAATCCAGGTGAAAAGCATTTCACCAGAAAATATACTATCTGCACCTTTAAAGCGCAAAAACATGTTGTTAGGGATACTTGCCCTTGAGTAATGCAGTTTATCCACTATATCGTCACTGGTCAGAGGGATTAGACCTGTGAGCACATGTTCAGTTAAAAACAACAACACTGAAAACCTTTTTAACACACATTATGGCCCAGTTTCACAAATGAGGTTCAATAAATCCTGGGTTTAAGAGTTAACTGACACAGACAACTCAAAGATTTCTGTTTCACAAGGAAGGTTTGGAGCAGAGTTAGAAAACTCAAATAGCAAACCTTGAGTTTACCAGAGGACATAAGACTTTATCAATGGATCCCAGAAAAGAGGATTCACCCTGGCAACGGTAAACCAGACGAGGCTTCTATCTAAGGACAGGAAGTCATGTGGCTGTGGAACATGCTTTTGGACAGATCAGTCAGTTGTTTAAATAAATGTGTACTACTTTAGTATCAAGATACAAATAAAACTATTCTAAAGGCCCACATAATTTTGTGGCACCCCACTTACACTAAAGAAAAAAAAAAAACTTCAAAATGCCAATTTTAATATTTGATTTCAGATTTTAAATTAAATTTGCTAGGTACAACTTTAACTAATCTCAGATGTAGTTAAGTGCTGTGTAGCTCATATACTTTTTAAATGTATCCTACATAAATCAAGTTTTAATCTAATGATTTGTACTTCCCTACACTTTAGTGCAGAGGTTGATGAAAGAAGTGTTTGAGTAAAATAAGTGACAAGTATAAATTAATATAAGTGAAAACATTAAACTCTTGTTAAGCCTTATTAAGTGCATCTGGTGCGTCTGTGACTGACCTGTCAGTCAGAGTTACCATGGTGACTTACTCTGGGTTTAAGTTAACTCTCTCTGTAAAACAGAACAATCTGAGTTGACCTCTGTTCAGGGTTAACAAACTCACTTTTGACTAAACCTGCTTCTTGAAACAGTGCCTATGTAGAATACTCACCAACTCTGTGAGCAATGAACTCATCGTGGAGCACAGAAGAATTGGCATCAATCTGGATCCAGTCAATAGCTTCAAATGTGGAAAATGTGTAGAATAAATGTAACGAGGTACGTTTGAAAGTTTTAACCAATGTAAATGCAAAACTGCTACAACTAACCATACCTATAGTGGCAACTTCAGACATGAAAACCCGACGGATAGAGTTTGCAACCCTGCAAAAGATCAGACTTTGTTATTGAATGCAGAGAGAAAACATATAGTTCTTTGGGATTAGCGACAAAAGAAAACTTTTAGTACGGAGGTGGAAAAAAAAAAAACCCACAAAGGTTATCTATAGAGGAGTGGCTTAAAGCGTCACATTGCACTATTTTCTGTTCTATGCTATATTATCCTCGTCAAAAATAAAGCTGGAGTTGTTTGTTTCATTCACACATGTTCAACACACAAATCATGCATATTAAGGCTGTGTTCTTTTGTCAAACGGAAAACACTCCACCTTGTGATGTCATCTGGCTAGAATAATTTCAGCCCTGGAATTTCAGGAATTTTACAGAGCAAAAGGTAAAAGGTAGCTGTTAAAGTGAAAACTACCGCTTCATGGCAACATATGGTGTAACATTTTGAGCTTTGGAGATGTAGACAGACTAATAATAAAAGATTAGTTAAACAAGTGTGAATGAAACGAAACAAAACAACTCCGGGTATGTTTTCGATGAGATAACAAAATTAGAACATCTCACAAGAGTCAATTTTGTGTAATATAGGACATTTAAAGAACTCAAAGATATCGCACAGCTTGAGCGTTCAGCAGAACACATGGGGCGCTTCTAACAATGTATTCATATGGGCTACCTTGCTAAGAAAAAACAAACAAACAAACAAACAGACAGACAAACAGACAAACAAACAAACAGACAGACAGACAGACAGACAGACAGACAGACAGACAGACAGACAGACAGACAGACAGACAGACAGACAGACAGACAGACAGACAGACAGACAGACAGACAGACAGACAGACAGACAGACAGACAGACAGACAGACAGACAGACAGACAGACAGACAGACAGACAGACAGACAGACAGACAGACAGACAGACAGACAGACAGACAGACAGACAGACAGACAGACAGACAGACAGACAGACAGACAGACAGACAGACAGACAGACAGACAGACAGACAGACAGACAGACAGACAGACAGACAGACAGACAGACAGACAGACAGACAGACAGACAGACAGACAGACAGACAGACAGACAGACAGACAGACAGACAGACAGACAGACAGACAGACAGACAGACAGACAGACAGACAGACAGACAGACAGACAGACAGACAGACAGACAGACAGACAGACAGACAGACATTTGTTGTTTAACACTACCCTAACAAACCGTTTTCTCTTGACTTCAAGATACTTAACATCATTTAGCATCTTCTCCTTTTCCCTTTCTCCTCGGAGTCTCTATTCCATTCTCTTTCATTATGCAACAGTATAGACTGTAACTTTATATTCTATGCAAATGCAATAAAAAGTTAAAACTAAAAGAAAGGATTAGTAGAGAGGATAACTCTAGTTGTGGCTTTTGTTGTCACAAACCTAGATCAGTGAACTTACGCCAAATCGGTGTTTTCAATGACGAACTTCACATTTTCGTCGGTAAGTTCCGTGATCTTTACAGTTGGTTGGTTAGCATACGGCATCGTTAAAGTCTTGTTTTACACTCTGTAGTCTATCTGTCTATTTGTACGACGCTTCTGCACCATGTTCTGTACGTAAGCCGCGAAAACACTTCCTCACTTTTCCCCACCGCTGTTTGTTCGTGCTGGTGATTGGCTGCAGCTGCAGCGGAAGGCGGGCTTTAGGGTTTGTGATTGGCTGCAGCTACAGCGGAAGGCGGGCTTTGGGGTTTGTGATTGGCTCCAGCTACAGCGGAAGACGGGCTTTGGGGTTTGTGATTGGCTCCAGCTACAGCGGAAGGCGGGCCTTGTTTGTCTGGGGCAAAATACACATGAAAATAATATAACAGTTAGTTATAAAAAAAAAAAAATAAATAAATCTCTTTTTCTTTTTTTAATTAAAGAGAAGAAATATAGATCATTTAAAGTTGAAATCCGGAGTTGCGAAAAGGGACTTCTTTCCTTTATTAGGAAGAGGCTTTGCCGCACGCTCCGCGGCAAAGCCTCTTCCTAATAAAGGTCTTTCTCTTGTGCGCGTGCACGTCTCATATACTTTTTTGCAAACTCCATAGACTGACCGTGTCCAGCAGATGGCGCCACGCACGCGGTCTTAACTTTATTTAAAACCAAAACAAACACACGGTCTCGTGAACAGCAGCTGTAGCTCTCGCGATACCTAGCGGTGACCTCAAAGAGAAGTTAGACCCGAGTCTGGACCAAATCAAAGAACTCGGTCCGGACCTGATCCGGACCTGATCCGGACCTGCACCCGAACCGGACACGAGCACGGGACCGGGCACGCGCTCAGGTGAGTACAACTCTGTGCGCGTGAAACTCCGGGAGCGCGCCCCGTGTGCGTCTTTCTCAAGTTTATCTCCGGCTGAGTTCGGCTGTTTCCGGGGGTCTCCGAAGAGCGATGGGTTAGCACCTGGTTTAGTCCTGGTTTGGCTCTTGTTTAGTCCTGGTTTAGTCTTGGCTTAGTTTTAGTTTAGACCTAGTTTAGTCCTGGTTTAGTTCTGTTTTAGTCTTGGTTTAGTTCTGGTTTAGGTCTGGTTTAGGTCTGGTTTAGACCTGGTTTAGACCTGGTTTAGTACTGGTTTAGACCTGGTTTGGACCTGGTTTAGTTCTGGTGTAGTCCTGGTTTAGTCCTTGTTTAGTTCTGGTTTTGACCTGGTTTAGTCCTGGTTCAGACCTGGTTTAGTCCTGGTTTGGAGCAGGTTTATTCCGCCTTCTACACAGTACTTTTACTGCTACTTGAGTAATACTTTTAGTAACAGTACTGTTACTCGAGTAAAAGTTGCCATTCCTCCTACCACTATAAGTCTAAAGCGACTGGAGCTTTATGTAACAATATGGAATGATTTGAATATTTGTGTTACCTTGGATATGTTTTTGTTTGGCTCAGTTTTATTTCATGGTTTGTCATATTTACCAAAATTTTAAATCAGATGTTACGTCCTGACACTCTTTAAGTTAGTCCAGTAGTACTTTTATTCTTGCTTGAGTAATTTCTTGGACTACTTTATACTTCTACTTGAGTAATATAATTTTGAAGTAACATTACTTTTACTTGAGTAGTATTTGGGGCTGCTCTACCTCCCCTGACCATCATCTCATCCTTTGAATAGCACCAATGTACCAAAGTGCAGGTACAATAGGAGAGTAAGAACCTAAGGAACAGCATTTACAGCTATATCAGTATTATGGAGTTCAGCATATACAGCTGTCAGTTTGATTCCAGCTCTCATCATTGCACACCGCCATTGTGTCCTTGAGCCAGACACTCCTCTCCTGTGTGTGATGGTGGGAGAATCATACAACCCCAATTCCAATGAAGTTGGGACGCTGTGTAAAGCTTAAAAAAATACAGAATACAATGATTTGCAAATCCTCTTCAACCCATATTGAACTGAATAAACTACAAAGACATGATATTTAATCTTCAAACTGATAAACTTTATTGTTTTTATGCAAATATTCACTCATTTTCAATTTGATGTCTGCAACACGTTCCAATAAAGCTGGGACAGGGGCAACAAAAGAAGTGGAAAGTTGAGAAATGCTTAAAATATACCTGTTTGGAACATTCCACAGGTGAACAGGTTAATTGGAAGCAAGTGAGTGTCATGATTGGGTATAAAAGGAGCATCCCTGAAATTGAAAATGAGTGAATATTTGCATAAAAACAATAAAGTTTATCAGTTTGAACATTAAATATCATGTCTTTGTAGTTTATTCAGTTTAATATAGGTTGAAAAGGATTTGCAAATCATTGTATTCTGTTTTTTTTTTTTTTTTTTTTTTTTCAGCAGAATTGGGGTTGTATTTCTACTAAAGGGTTACATTTCTATAGTGCTTTTTTACCTTCAAGGCTCAAAGCGCTTTACACTGGGGGTGAAGTGTCTTGCCCAAGGTCACAACAACAGCATTCATATGTGAGAGCTGGATGTTTTTAGTTCTGGTTTAGTCCTTATTTAGTTTTGAACCTTATGTAGTACTGATTTAAACCCCATTTGGACCAGGTATAGTCCTGGTGTAGGCATAATTTAGTTCTTGTTTATACCTGATTTGAACCTCATATAGTCCTGATTAAAACCTGGTATGGACTGGGTTTAGTCTGGGTTTACTCCTGCTTTAGTCTTGGTTTAGTTTTGGTTCTGACTGGGATTAGTCCTGGTTTACCTGCAGGTCAATATTTCAATTATGTTTATGTCGAGAGCGGGAGTTGAACCTCTGACCTTTGGATCAGAGGGCGAGTGCTGTACCAACTGAACTACATCCAGCCTTGTGTTTCAGAACTTTGCTGCGCTCTGATTGGCCTGTTGATGACTCACCTGGACTCTGACCTCACCTGTCGGGGGTGGAGCCTGCTACCATGATGTCAGCGTGATGTCAAAGCGGGGACGGGGCTTCGTGTTGGGCTGTGAGGAGGACGATGGCGACGCGCAGACAGGTGAGACAGGAGTGACAGGTGAGACAGGTGAACCAGGTGCAACGTGTCCAAGCTTTGGGTTAAACATATTTGTGATTCTTGTTTTCCTCCCGCAGAATTGGCCCAGAACGTTGAGGATTTGAGAGGAACACTGAAGACAAACATGGACCAGGAAATGGAACCCGGTCTAGACCAGGTTCTGAACAAGGACCCGGGTCTAGACCAGGTTTTGAACCAGGACCCGGGTCTAGACTCGGGGGACTCTGTAGACCTGGAGGACCTTGAGGACTATGAGGTGAGATTCATCATTATTATAATAACTTTGTCATGATTTAGTCCTGGCTTAGTCCTGGCTCAATCCTGCTCTAGTACTGGTTTAGTTCTGGTTTATTTCTGGTGTAGTCCTGATTCAATTCAGTTTCAGTCCTGGTTTAGTTCTGGTTTAGTTCTGGTTTAGTCCTGGTTTAGTTCTAGTTTAGTCTTTGTTTAATTCTTGTTTAGTCCTGGTGTAGTTCTGGTTTAGTCCTGATTTAGTCCTGATTCAATTCAGTTTTAGTCCTGGTTTAGTCTGGGTATAGACTTGGTTTAGTCCTGATTGAGTACTGGTTTAGTCCTGGTATAGACCTGGTTTAGTCCTGGTAATAATAATAATAATCATAATAATCATAATAATAATCCATCTGTCTGTGTCCTGTTATAATCTGACAGACTTTATCAGAGCTTTGGCCTTTGGAACAGAACAAAGTCAGGTTTATGATCCATTGATAAACAAGGTATAAACCAGGTCTAAATCGGGTCTATACCAGGTCTGAACCAGGTCTGAACCAGGTCTAAACCAAGTCTAAATCTGGTCTAAATCGGGTCTAAACCGAGACTAAACCAGGTCTGAACCGGTATTATTGTGTTATAGCGCCGCATAGTGGTGGGGATCTGTGCCATGACGAAGAAGTCGCGATCGAAACCGATGGTTCAGATCCTGGAGAGACTCTGCCGCTTTGACTTCATCCAAGTCACAGTTTTCCCTGAAGACGTGATTCTTGAACAACCCCCGGAAAACTGGCCCCTGTGTGATGTACTCGTGTCCTTCCACTCTAAAGGTGATGGGAGGAGGACAGAGGGGGAGAGGAGGAGGACAGAGGGGGAGAGGAGGAGAACAGAGGGATGGGGCAGAGGAGGAGAGAGGAGGACCAGGAGGAGAGGAGGACAGAGGGGGAGAGGAGGACAGGAGGACTAGAGGAGGATTAGAGGAGGACAGAGGGGGAGAGGAGGAGGACAGAGGGGGAGGAGAGGAAGAGAGATAAGGCGGAGGAGGAGAGGAGCATATAACTAATAACAGACCAATCAGGTGCCTTATTTTGCCGAGGTTGTTCTCACTAGCGTTAGCAAGACGGTTTGACCCCCACTCCCTGCTCAATCAGCAGTGTTATCTTGAACAGCCTTGCTTCTGATTGGCTCTTTGGTTGGAATTCTAAATATGAAACTGCGCTCTAGATTAGCCGCTATAACCGCTAGATTTGCTGGGTTGCAGGTCCTTCTGCAACCTAGACCACAGACTGTATAAAGAAGTACTATGGTACTTGTACTGTAGTACTTGTACTTCATACTGTTCTCTGCAGGCTTCCCATTGGACAAAGCTGTGGAATATTCTAAACTCAGGAACCCTCTGCTCATCAATGACCTGGACATGCAGTACTACATCCAGGACAGGTACTACTACTATTACTACTGCCACTACTATTACTACTACCACTACCACTACTTCTACTTCTATTGTTACTACTGTTGCTGCTACTACTACTACTACTGCTGTTTCATACTACTACCATTATTACTATTGCTACTACTATCGCTACTTCTACTCCTCCTACTACTACTTTTACAATTATTATTATTATTACTACTACTGCTGTATTTCAGGAGGGAGGTGTACCGGATCCTTCAGGAGGAGGGCATAGACCTGCCTCGGTACGCGGTCCTCAATCGAGACCCAGACCATCCAGAAGGTACCAGCTTGATCTCAACCAGACTAAAGGGGTCTGGTTTAGTCCTGGTTTAGTTCTGGTTTAGTTCTGGTTTAGTTCTGGTTTAGTCTTGGTTTAGCCCTGGTTCAGACCTGGTTCAGTCCTGCTTTAGTCCTGCTTTAGACCTTGTTCAGACTTGGTTTAGTCCTGGTTCAGACCTGGTTTAGACCTGCTTTAGCCCTGGTTTAGTCTTGTTTAGTCCTAGTTTAATCCTGGTTTGGTCCTGGTTTGTTCCCGTTTCAGTCCTGGCTTAGTCGTGGCTTGGCCCTTCTCTTACAGAGTGTAACCTGGTAGAAGGAGAGGACCATGTGGAGGTGAATGGGGAGATCTTTCAAAAACCGTTTGTGGAGAAACCAGTTTGTGCTGAAGACCACAACGTGTACATCTACTACCCCACGTCTGCAGGAGGAGGCAGCCAGAGACTTTTCAGGAAGGTCAGCACCATACAATATGTACATGAATGGACATCGCTAACCCAATAATCAGATAACTCGCTAACATGATAATCCGCTAACATAACCCACTAATCCCACTAACCTGCCGCGGTCCAACCAGTAAGGTGAGGGTAAACCCAAACTACTGCTGAGAGAACTTTTACTGCTTCTGGGGGGAAATTGATCCATTGCAGCTATCGACATTTCTTTGGGTTGTGATGCTTACTAGAGGCATTGCTCTGTATGAGGCTCTGTTACCCAAGTTAGACTTTAATCTTTTAACACAATCTGACCATGAAGAACAGATTTATATGAGCTACAGGTGAGCTGATTTGTACTGTTAAACAAGTCCCTCAAATAACATTATAGTTACAGGCTAGCTAGCATTAGCAGTTTTTCAGTTAGTCACTCTCACCTTTTTGTGTAAAATCAAACTCCTAAACAGGACCATCAGTCACAGGCTTCTGAAAATGTGGGGTACACATTTTTATGTTTTTTTTCTTGAGTTTTCAGATGATCTTTTTTGACAGTGTTTGCTAATTTGAGTCATCCATAGGAGTATCATAAAATCTGGACGGTGAACACAAGATGGTGTCGTGTTGTTTTCAGTGGCCTGTGTTCATTGGTGCATTGGCCCAAAAATAATTTTATCTTGCATATTAGTTCTTCAATACAGACAAGCTCCTCCCACCATGTGACATTAGAATCAGAGTGATAGCTGCTCGAGGTGAGCTAGCGCGAACTCAGAGTGGGGCTAGGCAAAATTTTACAAACACTAACTTTTTGGCGCTTTAAGGATTAAAATAAAATTTCAATTTTAAAATGGAGAAGAATCCCTACAAAATTGACCCTTTGTGAAAGCTGGACGCCCTGTCAGTCGAACATGGACAGTTTGACTTCAGTTTGAATACAGTTGAGTTTGCATTGTGCTCTATGGGAGAGCTCTTTCTGGGCCCAAGCTTCTGGGAGTATCTTATCTAGTTCTTATTATAGATCCATGCTGAGCATTCCACCATAGATATGCATGTAGAACCCCTCTAGTGTGACATCAGTCATGTCACCACTAGGATGACTGACGCAGATCAGGCAGACTCAAACCCCGTGGTTGATGCGGGTGGTGGGAGGCTCTAACTGGCTGTGATCATATAGACATGTGTCTAATGGTTTTTATGATAATCACTTGTTTTGTGTTTTGCAGATCGGCAGCAGGAGCAGTGTGTACTCTCCTGAGAGCAGCGTCAGAAAAACCGGCTCCTACATCTACGAGGAGTTTATGCCCACGGATGGAACTGACGTCAAGGTACCAACTCCTTAGAACTACGCTCTAAAACTACTCCCTAACCCAGACATGTCTATGTCTAATGCACTATATACATTTATATATATCCTGGCCCAGCCCCTCTGTCAAATTTTAGAACCCATTGTGTCCCGTGTGTCAAAACGTTTGCCCACCTCTGCCCTAACCCCTAGATCCTACCTCCTAACGCCTGACCCCTGATTCTTACCCTGTTACACCATCTACAAAAAGTTTATGCCCACAGAGGGAATCCTACCTGCTAACCCCTCCCCCTGACACACTAACCCCTTACCCTAACCACCTCATATCATCTATATCAAGGTAATTACACCCTAACCCCTACCTCCTAATGCCTGACCTCTGACCCTTACCCTGTTTCATCATCTACAAAGAGCTATGCCCACGGATGGGACTGATGTGAAGGTAATTACACCCTAAAACTACCCCCGACCTCCTAAGCCTGCACCCTATGTCCTTAACCTGTAACCACCTCACATGATCTGTGAGGAGTTTAAAACCATGGTCAGATACTACATTTGTCCCCTACGCCATGGACATTTGAGTTATTAACCAAATTTGCGTCAGGTGTACACAGCATCTCTCGCTTGTCTCACCTATCTGCCACCTGTCTGTCACCTGTCTCACTCCTGTCTCACCTGTCTGTCACCTTTTTCTCACTCTGACCTGTCTGTCACCTGTCTCTCACCTGTCTGTCACCTGTCTCATGTGTTTTTCACTTGTCTCTCTCCTGTCTGTTACCTAACTCTCACCTGTTCCTCACCTGTTCCTCACCTGTCCCTCACCTGTCCCTCATCTGTCCCTCACCTGTCCCTCACCTGTCCCTCATCTGTCCTTCACCTGTCCCTCACCTGTCCCTCATCTGTCCTTCACCTGTCCCTCACCTGACGCTCACCCGTCTCTCACTTGTTTCTCACCTGTTTCTCACCTGTCAGGTGTACACAGTGGGCCCAGACTACGCCCATGCTGAGGCTCGTAAGTCTCCAGCTCTGGACGGTAAAGTTGAGCGTGACAGTGAAGGGAAAGAGGTCAGATACCCCGTGATGCTGACCGCCATGGAGAAGCTAGTCGCCCGCAAGGTCTGCCTGGCCTTCAAGGTACAGAACCCCAGATCGGGTTTAGACTGGGTTTAGACTGGGTTTGGACCAGGTTTGGACCAGGTTTGGACCGGGTTTGGACCGGGTTTGGACCGGGTTTGCACCGGGTTTGGACCGGGTTTAGTTCTGATTTGGACCGGGTTTAGTTCTGATTTAGACCAGGTTTAGTCCTGTTTTAGTCCTGTTTTAGTCCTGTTTTAGTCCTGTTTTAGTCCTGTTTTAGTCCTGTTTTAGTCCTGGTTTAGAACTGGTTTAGAACTGGTTTAGTCCTGTTTTAGTCCTGGTTTAGTCCTGGTTTAATGCTGGTTTAGTCCTGGTTTAATGCTGGTTTAGTCCTGGTTTAGTCCTGGTTTAGAACTGGTTTAGAGCTGGTTTAGACCTGGTTTAGTCCTGGTTTAGTTCTGGTTCACTCCTGATTCAGTCCTGGTTTAGGCCTGGTTTAGGCCTGGTTTAGTCCTGCTTTAGACCTGGTTCAGACCCGGTTCAATCCTGGTTCAGTTCTGGTCTAGTCCCCGTCTTCTTTTGCAGCAAACCGTGTGTGGCTTTGACCTGCTCAGAGCGAACGGTCACTCTTTTGTTTGTGACGTGAACGGATTCAGCTTTGTCAAGAACTCCATGAAGTACTACGATGACTGTGCCAAAGTACTCGGGCAAGTACCACTACTATCACTACTCCTTTTGCTAGTACTACTACTATTACTACTACTACTATTACTAATACTGCTATTACTGCTGCTACTACTAAGAATACTAATGCTACTACTAGCACTACTACTACTTCTGCTATTACTACTACTGCTGCTACTACTACTACTTCTACTAGCATAATTAACAGTAGTAGTACTAGTAGTGGTAGTAATAGTTGTAGTATTTGGGAGTGCAGTAGCTAATATAAGGTGCTGACAGTTGAAGTAAACAAATAGTAAAAGTGAAAAGCCTGTAGTTGAGTCCTCGTCTGTAACCGGATCTTTATGGGTCTGTAAAGTCCCAAGGGTAAAAACTGATCCGCTCTAGACCGGGGACCAGTGACCGGGGACCAGTGACCGGGGACCAGTGACCGGGGACCAGTGACCGGGGACCAGAGACCAGTGACCGGGGACCAGTAACCAGGGACCACAGACCAGAGGCCACAGACCAGAGGCCACAGACCACAGACCACAGACCAGACCCGGGGCAACTCTCAGTCTGTTATTTTTGTCTCTGTTTCCATCAGGTCGCGTTACATGTTTCTATGTCACACAAGAATTCACACAGCCCCAGGGACTAGACCTGGTGCAGACTTGGTTCAGACCTGATTCAGACATGGTTTAGACTTGGTTCAGGCCTGGTTCAGACCCGGTTCAGACCTGGTTCAGACCTGGTTCAGACCCAGGTTAGTCCAGTCTTTGAACGTGTGAAGGCAACCATGTGTGAGCAGGTGCTTTGGGTGAAATTCCCAGAGACCTCAGTCCCTTTGAGCCGATCCCAGGCCTAGATTAGTCCAGGGACTCTAGAACTCGATTTGGTCTGTGAGGGTATCTGACACACAGGGCTACAGGAGGATGGGAGGGCATCTGACATACAGGGCTACAGGAGGATGGGAGGGCATCTGACATACAGGGCTACAGGAGGATGGGAGGGCATCTGACATACAGGGCTACAGGAGGATGGGAGGGCATCTGACACACAGGGCTACAGGAGGATGGGAGGGCATCTGACACACAGGGCTACAGGAGGATGGGAGGGCATCTGACACACAGGGCTACAGGAGGATGGGAGGGCATCTGACACACAGGGCTACAGGAGGATGGGAGGGCATCTGACACACAGGGCTACAGGAGGATGGGAGGGCATCTGACACACAGGACTACAGGAGGATGGGAGGGCATCTGACACACAGGGCTACAGGAGGATGGGAGGGCATCTGACACACAGGGCTACAGGAGGATGGGAAGGCATCTAACATATTTAGTTGTTTCCATAGAAACCTGGTGATGAGGGAGCTGGCTCCTCAGTTGCACCTGCCCTGGTCTCTGCCCATGGAGTCTGAGGACATCCCCATAGTACCCACAACCTCCGGGACCATGTAAGTATTGCTACTACTACTACTGCTGCTACTACGACTATTACTACTACTATTACTACTAATATTACTACTACTAGTACTACTACTACTACTGCTGCTGCTACTATGACTATTACTACTACTATTACTACGAATATTACTACTACTAGAACTACTACTACTACTGCTGCTGCTACCATTACTACTACTTCTAATACTACTACTACTGCTGCTGCTATTATTACTACTACTACTACTACTACTACTACTACTACTACAACTACTACTACTTCTAAGAGTACTACTGCTGCTACTACTATCACTAATACTACTACTCGTAAGACCACCGCTACTTCTACTGGTGCTACTACCACTACTACTACGCCTACTACCAAAACTACTACGCCTGTTACTGCTACGTACTGCTACTACTATTACAACTACTGCTATTAATACCACTGCTACTATTATTGGTATTATTACCACTACTACTACTGGTACTACTAGTAGTACTGCTACTACTACTACTGCTTCTAATACTACTACTTCTGCTATTACTACTACTGCTAATATTACTACTACAACTACTACTACAGTTGCTACTATTGCTACCAGTACTGCTACTATTGATACTGCTACTACTACTACTACTACTAATACTACTACTTTTACTACTACTTCTAATACTACTACTGCAGCTACTACTATTATTGTCACTGCTACTACTACTGGTACTGCTACCATAACTGCTGCTACCACCACTACTACATCTAGTACTACTACTACTACCACTACCACTTCTACCACTACTACTACTATTACTGCTATTACTACTAGACCTAGTACACTGCAAATACTAGTAATACTACTACTGTTGCTACTACTGCTTCTACTACTATCAATACCACTACTACTGCTACTACTACCACTGCTATTACTACTACTGCTACTACTGGTACTACTGCTACTACTACTACTACTACTACTACTACTACTACTACTACTACTACTACTACTACTACTACTACTACTACTAGTAGTAGTACTACTTCTACTTCTGGTATTCCTTGTACTGGTGCCTGGGTGGCAGGTCTGGAGTTATGGAGTTATCCTTTTCCATCTTTACATCGGTGGCATATCCAAAATGGTGGTTCGTGGTGTGACTGTTCGTTTGCAGTTCCACTTTTATTATTCTATGCTGGTTTGATCTGTTAACTTTTCAAGTGGCTCCAGTTTAAATGATTAGAATGACATAAAAATTAAGTGTAAAGAAGTGGACTGAGTGTGACCGTGGACTGAGTGCGACTGCTAGCCTCGATGAGCTTCCAGATGAAGGCCCCTCTCTCGGTAACTTCTGCTGCAGTTATAGGAGAGGGGCCACAGTTTTTTACAGAGAAAGTGAATTGTAGTCAATGCAGCTGAATCGCGCTCATGCTCAGTTTTGAACGCGGCGGTTGGCGCATTAACTCTGTCCAGAGTGATGTACATGCTTGTTTGAGTTGAAATGTTCTGACATAAATCCCTTTGTGTTTGTTTAAGGATGGAGCTGCGCTGCGTCATTGCCATCATCCGCCACGGGGACAGGACACCCAAACAGAAGATGAAGATGGAGGTCCGCCACCCACTGTGAGTCCACACCAGGATTATAACCAGATCTGAGGGTCAAGACCGGGATTATAACCAGATCTGAGGGTCCAGACTGAGATTATAACCAGATCTGAGGGTCCAGGCCAATATTATAACCACATTTTAGGATCCAGACTGGGATTATAACTAGATTGTGTTCATGTTGTGTTGTTGCAGGTTTTTCGAGCTGTTTGAGAAGTATGGAGGATATAAAAGTGGGAAACTGAAGCTGAAGAAGCCCAAACAACTGCAGGTGAGGTCTGCTCAAAGCACATCAATACAAACATTTAATGTTCAGTCTAGTGAGTAATCTAAGATGTCATTAGATTGCTCATTAGCCTAAAACAGTTTTTAGGTTTCAAATTTTACTTCCTGTTTGGAAATCATGATATCACACCTGGAAATTCTGTAACTGTTACCCAGCAACCATGTGGTACACTGGGCCAACACAACACTTACAAATACTTTATTTTGTTTGATTAATATTTAAAGTGTCCAAAAAATGCATTTCTTGTGTAACGTGTGATATCGTCAGTGTGATGTCATCAGTCTGTTGTCATCATTGTGGAACTTTCTGCTTCCTGTAATTCAACATAATTTTCCACTTTTCTTCACAAATTTCTTCTTAATTTGTGTAAAAATATAATTTATATTTACTGCAGGTTTATCCACCAGATTAATTCAGAATGAGAGAAACATAAGAATCTGTCACATTTTAAACATGAGATGGGTTCAGACCTGGTTCAGACCTGGTTCAGACCTGGTTCAGACCTGGTTCAGACCTGGTTCAGGCTAAAGACAGACCGATATTTGAAAATTTCAGCCTGATACAGCAAAAAAGTGCAGAGGGCGATATTTTGTTTTGCCCAACCTTCTGCCTAAGGAATACATACAGAACTTTATTTGACCACTTGAGTCAAGAAATAACTCCAGAAAACACGACTACACTGCTGTCTAAGTTTATGTTTAAAAGGACAATAGGGAAGTTTGTAGTCAATTTAAATTACACATATCGGCCTAAAAACATCAGTACTGGCCATCTGCTTCTCTGGGCCAGCCATGAAAAACCCATATCGGTCTTTTTCTAGTTTGGACCAGGTCAGAGTTCTTCTCTTGCGTCTTGCTGTTTGCAGGAGGTTCTGGACATAGCACGCCTCCTGTTGGTGGAGCTGGGACAGCACACAGACTGTGAGATTGAAGAGAAGAAGTCCAAATTGGAGCAGCTCAAAACCGTCCTGGAAATGTAAGAATAGCATTTAGCTTTTAGCATTTTAACCTTTAGCATTTACCATTCAGCATTTTTGTATTTAGAATTGTAGCATTTAGTGTTTTAGCATTTTTGTATTTAGCTTTTAGTGTTTTAGCATTTTAGCATTTAATATTTTAGCATTTTTGTATTTAGCATTTAGTGTTTGAGCATTTTATCATTTAGTATTTTAGCAGTTTTGTATTTAGCATTTAATTTTTTAGTATTTAGCATTTTTAGTGTTTTAGCATTTTAGCTAAGTTATTATATATCAGTCGACACAGCGTTTGTCTGAAGGTTGGCGGTTCGAATTGCTCTCTCGACATAAACATCATTGGTTGAACAGTCAGGTCAACTGACCCACAAGTTGGCTGCGCGATTCCAGTTCCCACTGAATGCTGTCGTTGCGTCCTTGGGCAAGACATCTGTGTAATCCTTCGGTTGTCCAGGTCTGATCTATAGTAAAAGCCAAAAGTAAAATCTGTCAATTGGACAAAACGTTGTAGGAGTGAAGACATTTTGCTGCTCATTCAACCTTTACTTCTGGTGGACGCTGCCTTATATCTATCTGAAGGGAGGAGCTAGCTAAAAAAAACAGCTGTTGTTTTTAGTTTCTCTTTGTAACTAAAGATCTGGGAGGTCCGGGAGGTAGATAATGAAATGAGGGATAGATGATGTCTAAGCCCCCTTGAACATGATTAGGGGCCTTAGACATCATCTATCTCCCATCTATAACTCTACCTTCAGACCCAAAGCAAACAAAGGAAACAAAGGAAACAATATAGCTAGCCATGATGCTGATACGTGTGAAACCACCCATTAAGAGCTGAATGAATATACTAAGTATGACTCAGGCACAGTGCACACTTAGTGTAGCTCAATAGACCTAGTCTACAATAGAATAGTTTCAGTGTAGTTAGCTCCTCCCTTCAGATAGATGTAAGGCGGTGTCCACTAGTAATCTGATCAGAACTGAAGAAGCAGCTTGGATGAGAAGCAGCTTGGACGAGCAACTTTTTGTCTAGTTGACAGATTTTACTTTTGGCTTTTACTTGGGCAAGACACATAAGCGGTAGTTTTCAAGTTAACAGCTCCTTTTACTTTTAGTTCAGTAGAGATTGGCAATTCCAGGGGTAAAAAGAAGTAAATATGCAGAGTTTGTGTGTTAAATATGTGTGAATGAAACAAAAACACAACTCCAGGTATGTTTTTGTTGAGGAAATAACATTAGAACAGAGATCAGAGAATATTGCAGTGTTTGCACAAAAAGTCTTTATCAGTAAAACTCTTTATATTCAAGAGTCAGTGTGATCCAACCAATCTCAAACATGAGCTCTGTCCAGAGCGTAGACTGTATAAAGAAGTGGACTAAGTGAGTGTGACATCACTCATAGTGTTCAGCTCCAGTCAATTGAAGCTCATTGAGGATAGCACCAGTGGTGTGGGCGCCCCTTCCTGCCTTGTTATGTGGTTATACATGGACAAGTGGAGATGGAAATGGGTGACATTAAGTCCCACAATAAAAAGTGTTTTATAACTGTTATTTATTGTTTAAAGTAACAGAATATATTTGAAAAAGGTGTTTTGGGGCAACAGTAATGCGTCTGATCACATTTTCAATATGGGCACCAAATCTGATACCAGTATCGCATCGGTGCGTCCCTAAGTACAGTCATAAAATCACACTGTTGCTTTTGTGTTCTGCCTTGACACTGTGATTTCTTCTCTCTTCTCCTTCTGCTCATGTTCTCCTCATGTTCTGCTTCATGTTCTCATGTTCATGTTCTCCTCATGTTCTCATGTTATCCTCACATTCTCATGTTCCCCTCATGCTGTGCTCATGTTCTCATGTTTTCCATGTTCTTATATTCATGTTCTCCTCTATGTTCTCCCCATGTTCTCCTCATGTTCCTGTTATGTCAATGTTCTTATGTTCTCATGTTCTCCTCTATGTTATCTTCTGTGTTCTCCTCCTTGTTCTCCTCTGTGTTCCCCTCCATGTTCATGTTCTCCTCCTGGTTCTTCTCCTTGTTCTCCTTATACTTATGTTCTCTTCCATGTTCTCCTCTGTGTTCTCATTCATGTTCTCCTCCATGTTCTTGTTCTCCGTGTTCTCCTCCATGTTCTTGTTTTCCTCCGTGTTCTCCTTGATGTTCACCTCCATGATCTTGTTCTCTCGCATGTTCTCCTCCATGTTCATGTTCTCCTCCATGCTATTCTCCATGTTCTTGTTCTCTTCCATGTACTCTCCCATGTTCTTCTCCTTGTTCTCCTCCATTTTCGTGTTCTGCTCCACGTTCTCTTCCATGCTTTCCTCTATATTAATGTTCTCCTTCATGTTCTTGTTCTCCTCCGTGCTCCTCTCTGTTCTTCTAAAGGGAGTCAAGTTTGAATGATTCTCAGTACGTTTGAATCCTCTCGTCTCTGAACTGCTTCAAATGTTTGCTGCATGAAACCTTAACCTCTGACCCTGACCTTTCAGTTGAATCTGTGATCTTTCAGCTGTTCCTAACTCTGTCTTTAGTATGAAATATCTTCGGTTTGTGCCATTCCCCAGTCTGAGTCAGAATTTGCACCAGTCATGCTAGCCTTTAGCTTGATTATATTTTAGGGATGCATTGATCTGACACTGATGTTCAGTATTGGCATCGATACTCACAGATTTACTGGATCAGATTTCTTCTTCCAAACATGGTCCAGTGGATATCGTGGTAAGACAAACTGATGTAATAAGACTATTTACTGATCGTCTTTGTCTCAGAAAGTCGCAGAAAGTTTGAACTTCTATTGAAACAAAGTTGTTCTGTCATTAACTCAGATACAGAACAGATACAGAGCATCTGGATCAGTTCTGTCTCATTTTATTTTAATATGAAAGAAATAAATATTTTCAGTCTCTGCTCTGGTCTGCTCTGCTCTATCAGAAACAGTTGAATGTTGTCTCAGTTAAACCATAGTTCTGCTTCACTCAAATGACCATGTTTGTAAATAAAGTTTGATGAGGTTTATTCTGATAAAGACTCAGTTCAAATCCGGTCTGGTTGTATTCACAAACACATGAAATATTAGCCTCAGTTCAGACCCTCCATGTTTGTCTGCTTTCATGATTGCCGTATGAGTGTGTTCACACCAGGGCATCAGGGGTGTCGAGATTACATGCAAAGTCTATGGTGGCCACGCATCTTGGCTGTCCTGCGTTTCTGTGGTGTGTTTTCAAGTGTCAGAGCGGTGCAAATCTGGCACTGACCTGGCGCGTCTTGAGCGTTCAGGCATTCGCTTTTTCGAGTTGAAAAAGCTGAACTTTTGGCGCTTGATGTGTGTCAACCAATCATTGATGTAACAACATCCAAAAAAAGTAAAAAGAAATCAGTTAAAAATGAGCAGCAATTAATTGTGCTGGGCACACCAGCTAGCCTAGTCTAAGCATGGACCCAGACATGCCGCCGCCGAGCTGATAGCCTCTGTTGATGGGTTTTATGTAATTAGTACACTAAAGCCACTTTCTCAACCTGGTCTGCATCGTTCACAAAGAGACCGGGAAAACAAAAAAATCTAAAGGCACTCACAGACTACAACAGATACCCTGGATGAACATCGAGTATTTTTCTCTGACTTGCGTCCACGATGTCCATAACATGTGTAGGAAGCGTCAAAAGCAAAGGCGTTCAACTAGAGGCGGCCAAAGCGTTTTTGACGCCCTGGTGTGAATGCAGCATAAGTTCTGATATAGACTTGGTTTGGTCCTGGTCTAGTTCTGGTTTAGTCCTAGTTTAGTCCTGGTCTAGTCTTGGTCTAGTCCTGGTTTAGTCCTGGTTTACACTCAGATCAGATCCTCCATGGTTGTCTGCTTTCATCTGGTTGCTGGAGCTTTTTTTTAAATGTGCTGTTAATGGGGGGCTCACATTCACCTTCATAAACACAATTAAAGATTCATACAAACACATAACACATAGACTATCACATGGAGTTTATCTCTGTGAGTGTTGCCGTAGTGACACGTCTTTAAAGCATCTGGGCATGTGCAAATCCAAGTCTGACGCAAAAGGGGGAATGATAAACTGCTCTCTCTGACCCTGACCTTTCAGTTTAACCTCTGACCCTGACCTCTGACCTTTCAGTTTAACCTCTGACCCTGACCTCTGACTTTGACTTTTCACTGTTACCTCTTACCCATACTGAGACTCCCTAAAAACTCAGCATTTCGTGTGGGGGCGGGACTTAACATTCTCTTGTAACCATGGCAACCCACTTTTAAACTATCTTTTCCTATTCACCCCGAGCTGCCAGGACTAAACCAGGAGTAAACGGGACTAAACCTAGATTAAACTAGGACTAAATCAGGTCTAAACCAGGACTAGCCCAGGACTAAACCAGGTCTAAACTAAGACTAAACCAGGACTAAACTAGGACTAAACCCGAACTAAACCTGGACTAAACCAGGTCTAAATGAGGACTAAACCAGGACTAAACCAGGTCTAATCTAGGTCTAGACCAGGGTTAGGTTTAGGAACAGGTTTGTAGGTTTTGGTTAGATTTGCTAATGGGGTCTTGGCAAAATTTAGGTGTAATTTTTAGACAAAAAAAATAAAAGTATAGTGTAACTATATTTAACAGATGACAAAAATACTGTCTCTGAACCTTATTATAATTTGTGCTTTAATTGATGAAATGCTGTGAATTTAGAGTCCTAACCATGATCTTTGAGTTTAATTTCTGACCTTTCAGCTGTTCCTAACCCTGCGTTTAGTGTGAAGTGTTTTTGAAGTGTGTGTTTTTAAGTGAAGGCCTTGCAGTTCACATTAACCCTTGAATGGACCATGCAGCTATTGTCTGGACTGAATGCTCTAGCTTGTTTAAGTCATTAGTCAGTTAAACGTGTATTTGTGATGTTTGAGTGCATATCTTTTCATTTTGTATCGTTAATAATCCTGAGATTTTGATTTAAGGTACGGACACTTCTCTGGGATCAACCGAAAGGTCCAGCTCACCTACCTAAGGACAGGAAAACCGCAGGCGTCCAGTGGAGAAGAAGGTAAGTTCTGACCACACCTGTCCACACCTGTCCACACCTGTCCACACTTGGCCACACCTGTCCACACCTGTCCACACCTGTCCACACTTGTCCACACCTGAGCACACCTGTCCACACCTGACTGCACCCCACCATATCTGTCCACACCTGACTATACCTGTCCACACCTGACCACACCTGTCTCTATGATAATGGACACAGTCTGCTCAAACATCGTGATACAAAACACTATAATGAACCCTTCAGCTGTTACAGATGTTCTATAGAATCTACAATGATGATTTGGGAGCAGTCTAATCTCTGGTGTTTTCTTTTGTATTTGAATCAGATTGCCATAAAGAGGGTCCTTCGCTGCTCCTGGTGCTAAAATGGGGCGGGGAGCTGACTCCTGCGGGACGAGTTCAGGCCGAGGAGCTGGGACGGGCCTTCCGCTGCATGTACCCTGGAGGACAAGGTATAGGAGAGCATCTGACACAATCTGACACATAGGAGACACACAGGGATACAGGCGAATGGGAGGTCATCTGACACAGAGGCGGATGGGAGGGCATCTGACACACAGGAGAATGGGAGGGCATCTGACACACAGGAGCATGGGAGATGATCTTTAACGTTGTCTTTTTTTGCCGTGGTTAAATTTCGGTGAAAAGCCGGTAACCGCCGTCTCCGTGGAAACGAATCTCCGATCGGTAAGCCTCCGCCTCCACTCTGACCCGGCCACTGTGATTGGATGGTTTGAATCAGCTCGTGATGACATGGCGGTGTGTGATTGGCCACAGTCTCCTTCTGTCTGCCCCTAGTGAACACGCCCCCCCATTCCTCTCACCACTCCCCCTCTCTTTTCTGTCTCCTCTCCTCCTCCCTCCCTGTCTCTTTCCTCCCTCCTCTCCTCCTCTCTCCTCCTCCCTCTCTATCTCTCTCCTCTCTTCCCCTCTCCTCTTCCCTCCCTGTCTCTCTTTTTTCCTCTCCTCTCTCCTCCTCCCACCCTGTCTCTCTCCTCTCCTCCTCACTCCCCCTCTCTCCACTCTTCCTCCACTCTCCTCCTCCCTCCATCTCTCTCTCCTCTCCTCCTCCCTCCCTGTCTCTCTCCTCTCTCTTCCCTCCCTGCCTCTCTCCTTCTCCTCTCCTCCTCTCTCCTCCTCCCGCCCTGTCTTTCTCCTCTCCTCCTCTCTCCACTGTTTTTCCTTTCTCTCCACTCTCTCCTCTTCTCCTCCCTCCCTGTCTCTCTTCTCTCTCCTCTCCTCCTTTATCCTCCTCTCTCTATGTCTCCCTTCTCTCCTGCAGGGGGGGCAACGCTAATCCTGGTCATGTGATGTGTGTGCTGCCTCCTGATTGGTCGATATGAGCATGTGAGCGCAGGGACATACTTTGTCACATTTAGAATAAACTTGTAAACCTCAGACGTGTGCTGAGTGTGACGTCACAGGGTTCAGCTCCAAATGAAGCTTGTCCAGCTGTTCACCTCCAGTGTGATGCTAACTGGAGGCACTTTCTCCAGTTAGGCTTCAATATGAGCTTTGTTTTAACACAATCTGACCATAAAGAACTGACTCATCTGAACTACAACAGGTGAGTTGATTTGTGCTGTTAAACAAGTCCCACTCACATAACATTACAGCCAAAAGCTAGCTAGCATTATTATTAGCATTTACCAACAGTTTTTCATTTGGTCACTCACCTTTTTGTGTAAAATCAAACTCCTAAACATGACCATGAACGCTCAGATTGATCAAAGGCTCCTGACGATTTGCTCTTTAAATCACTCATTTTTCTTGAGTTTTCAGACAATCCTAATTTTTTTTTTTGCATCACCATGGTAACTACTGAACCTTCCACCATAGACATACATGCAGAACACCCCCAGCGTGATGTCACTGCAGAGTATCAATAGCAGCTGTGACAGTGACCATTAATGGGAATTTTACTTCTGGAACCAGAGCAGAGCAGACCAGGAGACAAAGAGAGGAGGTGAGAAGAAGAGGAGACCAGGAGACAAAGAAAGAGGAGGTGAGGAGCAGAGGAGACCAGGAGAGAGGAGACCATGAGAGGGGAGACCAGGAGACAAAGAGGAGGTGAGGAGCAGAGGAGACCAGGACAGAAGAGGGCAGGAGAGAGGAGACCAGGAAGCCAGGAGACAAAGAGAAAGAAGGGGAGGAGACGAGGAGAGAGGAGACCAGGAGACAAAGGGAGAGAGGGGGTGAGGAGCAGAGGAGACTAGGAGGCAAGGAGAGAGAAGGTGAGGAGCAGAGGAGACCAGGAGACAAGGAGAGAGGATATGAGACAGGAGACGAGAAGACAAGGAGAGAGAAAAAGAGGATAGAGGAGATGAGGAGACGAGGAGGAAAGGAAGCATGGTGATGTGATCTGTGATGGGAGCATGTGCTCTGCAGCCAATCAGAATCAGGCCTCTCTTCCCTGTTATTGGTTCAGAACTGATGCTCCAAAATCTGGTTTAGTCTCGGCTTAGTTCTGGTTTAGTCCCGGTTCAGTCCCGGTTTAGTCATGGTCCCTGACCAAACTGTGGAGCTTCAGTCTGGTCCGAATGCAGTGAACAAGATGCCTCAGAATCTGGGCCCTGATCAACCGCTTGCCTGGTCCTCCCCCAGATCTCAACCAGATCAGACCTGGTCTAATCATGGATCTGGTCTAACTCTGGTCTGGTCTAGTATAACCCCAGTCTGGTTTTAGCCCTGTCTAAGTCTGGATTTAGTCCGGTCTAATCCCAGTCTGGTTCAGGGGACTATGCTGGGTTCCCGGACTGTGAGCTCCATCAGTCCTGGTCCCAGTTTAACCCCGGTTTTGATCCCAGTCTAACCCCGGTGCCGGTCTGGTTCCAGGGGACTACGCTGGGTTCCCGGGCTGTGGGCTCCTCCGGCTCCACAGCACCTACAGACACGACCTGAAAATCTACGCCTCCGACGAGGGACGAGTCCAGATGACCGCCGCCGCCTTCGCCAAAGTAAGACCCAGTTTAGACCTGTTTAGACAAAGGCTAGAACCGGTTTAGGCAGGCTGTAGACATGGTTTAGATGAGGTTTAGACCTGGTTTAGGCCTGGTTTAGCACTGGTTCAAACCCAGTTTGGGCCCGGTTCAGACCCAGTTCAGCCTGATTTAGACTGTTTAGACCCTGTTCTCTGTGTCTCAGGGTCTTTTGGCTCTGGAGGGGGAGCTGACTCCAATCCTGGTGCAGATGGTGAAAAGTGCAAACATGAACGGGCTCTTGGACTCGGACTGTCTCTCAGACTCTCAGAACCGGGTCAAGACCAGACTCCACGAGATCCTGCAGCAAGACCAGGACTTCGGACCCGACCACTACCAGAAGGTAAGACCAGGATTGAACCAGGACTGAACCAGGACTGGACTGGACTGAATCGGGTCTGGCACATGGCAGTGTGTATGAGTGGGACCAAGGCTTGGACTGTGACAGGACTAAGCCAGAACTAGCTCAGGTCTAACCCAGAACTAGGACAGGACTAAGCCAGAAGTAGCAGAGGTTTAACTCAGAACTAGGACTGGACTAACCCTGGTCTCTCTATTGTAGCTGGCGCCGACCCAGAGTCCATCTTTGGTGAATTCCATGAACCTGGTCCAGAACCCGGTGAAGACCTGTGATGAGGTCCACAGCCTGATCCAGAGCCTGACCTCCCAAATCCGACAGAGACTGGAGACTCCCACAGCCCAGAGTGAGTCTAGACCCAAATTAAACCAGGACAGAACCAGAACTGGACCAGGACTAGACCAGGACCTAGACTGGAGGCCCCCCACAGCCCAAAGTGAGTCTAACCCCAGTGGTTATACCTAACAGATCTTCAGCTGTATCACTCTGAGTCCCTGGAGCTGATGTTGCAGAGATGGTCCAAATTGGAGCGAGATTTTCGGATGAAGAGTGGTCGCTATGACATCAGTAAAATCCCTGACATTTACGATTGCATCAAATACGACTCCCAGCACAACGCCTCCCTGGGACTGGACCAGACCCAGGACCTGTTTAGGCTGAGCCGTGCCCTGGCCGACATCGTTATACCTCAGGTCAGCCCTGCTTAGACCTGGTTTAGACCTGGTTTAGATCTGGTTTAGACCTGGATTAGACCTGGTTTAAATCTAGGTTAGATCTGGTTTAGACCTGGGATATACCCATAGACTGTATAAAGTGGACAAAGTGAGTGTGATGTCAGCTACAGCGTTCGGCTTCAGTCAAATGAAACTCATCGAGGTTGGCAGTTGTTAGGGGGAATTTGGAGCCAAGTTCCATATTTGGAATTCCTACTGTGAGTATCATAGCAACCAAAGAGCCAATCTGGAATGCAGCTGTTGAAGCCCTTATCAGGCTCTTAGCAGTGTTGTCAATCAAACCTGTTGCTAACATTAGCGGGAGTGATCTCGGGAAAAGAAGGCACCTTATTTGTCTCATATTAATGTTCATATCTTGATTTACAGACACAATAGTGAAATAAAAGCCTCAGGATCACGTAGAGCGGGTTAATAGGAACATTTTAAGACCAAAATGACGAGTTTGACAGCAGCAGTTACAGCGAGAGGGGCCACAGTTTTTCAATAGAAAGTGAACTGGAGTCGATGGAGCCGGAAGCGTGCCCATGCTTGCTTCCTCTTTGGGATGTGGCGGCTAGCAGGTTTGCTTTGTCCAGAGATATGTACAGGATATGGTTAGAGCTTGAAAGCATGATTTTTGTTTTATTTCTTTACTCTTAAACCTTAAGATGTCCTCACTGTCACCTGTCTACCCATTTATGACCTTGTACGGGCAGTATGTAAAACTAGTTTAAGTCCTTATTGGACGAGCCTTCTATAGATAGTATCTTTTTCAGTGTGTAAGTACAGAGAAGACTTCCTGTAATGTAACGCATGTTTCTGCTCTCTTTACATACACTTTTCTGATATCAGATAAAACTTATTTTAACTCTCTACCTGGTCTGCAATTGTTTATTTCACAATTACAGATGGTTTAGATAAGGTTTAGACCTGGTGTAGAGCTGATTTTAGTCCTTGTTTAGACCTGTCGGTCACGTCATGACCTGGTTCTGGCCCACAGGAATATGGGATCAGTAAAGAGGAAAAGTTGGACATAGCTCAGACGTACTGTGTTCCTCTGATGAAGAAGATCCAACTGGACCTCCAGAGGACTCACGAGGACGAAGCGGTCAACAAGCTGCACCCACTGTGAGTCCTACACCACCCCTGACATCTCCACGGTCCAATCCAACACCACTTTATCTACAACACCTGACCCCACCCTCGACCCTGAGCCCAGCCTAGCACCTGCAGTGTAAAGATCCTAACCTGCATTATCTAATCCAATACCACTTTATTTGTAACACTTACATCCCAAAACAACAAAGTGCACCCGGTGAAAGTTTGTCCCTTTTGTAGGCAAGGCAAGTTTATTTGTATAGCACAATTTGCACACAAAGTAATTGAAAGTGCTTTACAGAATAAGAAATACACTCACCTAAAGGATTATTAGGAACACCTGTTCAATTTCTCCTTAATCCAATTATCTAATCAACCAATCTCATGGCAGTTGCTTTAATGCATTTAGGAGTGTGGTCCTGGTCAAGACAATCTCCTGAACTCCAAACTGAATGTCAGAATGGGAAAGAAAGGTGATTTAAGCAATTTTGAGCGTGGCATGGTTGTTTATGAAATACTCAGACCGGTCTGTCTGGCACCATCTGCTCAGTTACTGGGATTTTCACGCACAACCATTTCTAGGATTTACATAGAATGGTGTGAAAAGGGAAAAACATCCAGTATGTGGCAGTCCTGTGGGCGAAAATGCCTTGTTGATGCTAGAGGTCAGAGGAGAATGGGCAGAGTGACTCAAGCTGATAGAAGAGCAATGTTGACTGAAATAACCACTCGTTACAACCGAGGAATGCAGCAAAGCATTTGTGAAGCCACAACACGCACAACCTTGAGGCGGATGGGCTACAATAGCAGAAGACCCCACCGGGTACCACTCATCTCCACTACTAATAGGAAAAAGAGGCTACAATTTGCACGAGCTCACCAAAATTAGACAGTTGAAGACTGGAAAAATGTTGGTCTGGTCTGATGAGTCTCGATTTCTGTTGAGACATTCAAATGGTAGAGTCAGAATCTGACGTAAACAGAATGAGAACATGGATCCATCATGCCTTGTTACCACTGTGCAGGCTGGTGGTGGTGGTGTAATGGTGTGGGGGATGTTTTCTTGGCACACTTTAGGTCCCTTAGTGCCAATTGGGCATCGTTTAAATGCCACGGGCTACCTGAACATTGTTTCTGACCATGTCCATCCCTTCATGACCACCATGTACCCATCCTCTGATGGCTACTTCCAGCAGGATAATGCACCATGTCATAAAGCTCCAATCATTTCAAATTGGTTTCTTGAACATGACAATGAGTTCACTGTACTACAATGGCCCCCACAGTCACCAGATCTCAACCCGCTGGAGCATCTTTGGGATGTGGTGGAATGGGAGCTTCGTGCCCTGGATGTGCATCCCACAAATCTCCATCAACTGCGAGATGCTCCTATCTATATGGACCAACATTTGTAAAGAATGAATCAGCACCTTGTTGAATCAATGCCACGTAGAATTAAGGCAGTTCTGGAGGCAAAAGGGGGTCAAACACCGTATTAGTATGGTGTTCATAATAATCCTTCAGGTGAGTGTACATTAAAATCATACAAATGTACATTGAACTTTGAGTGTACATTAAAATCATACAAATCAAAACATACATAATCACAAATAATCATCATAAAATTAACATTAAAACAGAAGAGTGCAGAATAGAAACCGTTCAGTCATATGCACAGCTAAACAGAACTGTTAAACTGTTTCACACTGATGGCACCACACTGATGATGTCACACTGATGGCGTCACACTGATGATGTCACACTGGTGTCGTCACACTGGTGGCGTCACACTGGTGGCGTCACACTGGTGGCACCACACTGATGATGTCACACTGATGACACCACACTGATGATGTCACACTGATGACACCACACTGATGATGTCACACTGATGATGTCACACTGATGACACCACACTGATGATGTCACACTGATGACACCACACTGATGGCACCACACTGATGATGTCACACTGATGATGTCACACTGATGATGTCACACTGATGACACCACACTGATGATGTCACACTGATGACGTCACACTGATGGCACCACACTGATGACGTCACACTGATGGCACCACACTGATGATGTCACACTGATGACATCACACTGGGAGAACTCTTTACAAAAGTTAGACATCCTTTGGACAAGAAACTGATCTTTCTGAGACTTTAAACATGATGTCAAAAGAATAAAGGTGTTTTCTTAAATTTGTATTTGTCACATTATAATCTCTCACATTTTTTTTTTTTTTTTTTTTTATTTACCATTTTAATTAGTTTTAGTAAAAAGTAGTCTAATCTGTCACAGTATGTGTCACATAATAATCTCTGTGACATTAGAGGAATTTTGGCCCAGTGGCCCACATGGTTTTTAGGTTTTAGTTATGGAATTCCCTTGTGTGATGTCATGATTTACAACCAGGAAGTAAAATTTTAAACTTAAAAATTGAGAAAAAAAAAAGTGTGTATGTGTTTCAGATATTCTCGTGGCGTAATGTCTCCAGGGCGACACGTCCGGACTCGTCTGTACTTCACCTCCGAGAGCCACGTGCACTCTCTGCTCAACATGTTCAGATATGGAGGCCTCCTCAACGTGAGGGAGCCATAGCTTATATCAATAATTCACAAGTCCACAAGTCCACACCGACTTTGCAGTGACATCACACTGGGGGTGTTTCAAATGTATGGCTACGGTGAAATGTTCAACAGGAGACACAATGCACACACTAGGAAACACTGCCTGATAAGTCTTTAAACTCAAGGAAAAAAAAAGAAAAGTGATTTAAAGAGTACCGGTACATTTTCAGGAGCCTGTGATTAATCTGAGCATTCACGGTCCTATTAAGGAGTTTGATTTTATACAGAAAGGTGAGAGTGACTAACTGAAAAACTGTTGGCTAACGCTAGCTACCCCGTGATTGTAATGTTATTTGAGAGGGACTTGTTTAACAGCACAAATCAACTCACCTACTTGAGTTCTTTATGATCAGATTCTGTTGAAATAAAGCTCAGATTAAAGTCTAATAGAGCTTCAGACAGAGCAGTGCCTTATGTTAGCATCACCCCCAAGGAATGTTGATGACATCAACTGCAAAGTATCAGTGCTCAGTAATCTCTATCCAAATGTGTATAACGCGGCGTGTGTCCACCAGGAGGAGCAGGATGCGCAGTGGAAACAGGCCATGGAATATCTGAGTGCGGTGCCTGAGCTCAATTACATGACCCAGATCGTGATCATGCTGTACGAGGACAATAACAAGGTAACATATGCAAATGTAAATAGACAGTGTAAACCAAAAGTTTATACGATAAAAGATACAGATGCTTTTTTCTCATTGACCTGAAATCAGATTAAACGTTTCCTGTTTTAGGTCAATTAGGATTACCAATATTATTTCTATTTGCTAAATGCCAGAATAATGAGAAAAGGATTTGTTACACAATTTTTCATTACTTCGTCAAAGTCAGAAGTTTACATACATTTCATTAGTATTTGGTACCAGGTCTCAGGTGGAGGAGTTCAAGTATCACGGGGTCTTGTTCACGAGTGAGGGAAGGATGGAGTGTGAGATTGACATTTGGATTTGTGCAGCATCTGCAGTGATGTAGATGCCGTATCGGACTGTTTTGGTGAAGAAGGAGTTAAGTTCAAAGGCAGAGCTCTTGATTTACCAGTCAATCTACATCCCTACCGTCACCTATGGTCCTGGTTCAGTCATGGTTTAGTCCTGGTTTAGTCCTGGTTTAGATCTCTGGTACTACCCTCACCTTTGATCATGAGTTTTGGGTAATGACCGAAAGTAGAGGATGGTGGATATAAGAGGTCGAAATGAGTTTCCTCCGCAGGGTAGATGGACGCTTCCTTAGAGATAGGGTGAGGAGCTCAGTCACCAGGGAGGAGCTCAGAGTAGAGCCCCTGCCCCTCCACGTCAAGAGGAGCCATCTGCGTGTGCGTCCTTTATATGATATACTGTGTGTGTGCCTGGGTGTGTATGTGTGTGCGTGCTTGTGTGTCTTTTATTTTATTATTTATTATATTTTTTTCTGTGTGTGTTTGGTTGAGGAGTAGTCTTTTATTTTGTGTGTTCTTACAGGACCCGTCGTCTGAGGAGCGTTTCCATGTGGAGCTGCACTTCAGTCCTGGAGTCAGAGGCTGTGAGAGCGAGAGCGCCCCCCAGGGGTTCGGCTTCAGACCTGCCTCCTCTGAGGTACACGCAGCCCACAGTATATCTCCTACACCCTAACCCTGCATCCTACACACTGCATCTTACAAGGGGCATCTGACTCAGAGGAGGAGGACAGGAGAGCATATGACTCAGAGCAGGAGGACGGGAGGGCATCTGACACACAGGGGACAGTCGGGTATCTGATGCACAGGAGGATCGGAGGGCATCAGACAAACAGAAGGACGGGAGGGTATCTTATTGATTCATGTGTGTGTGTACTTCAGAACAAAGACAAGCGCCCGGACCAGGGGAGTCTGGAGGATTTGAGCCAGGACCAACCCGACCAGGCCCTTCTTATGTCTGAGCCAATCAGCATCCAGCGTCGCTCTCCCATGGTCCGCAACCGCAAGACTGGATCTATGGAGGTAAACCAGGACTAAACCACGACTAAACCAGGTGTAAAGCAGGTGCAAACCAGGATTAAAGCAGGACTAAACCAGGTCTAAACCTTGACTAAACCAGGACTCAACCAGGTCTAAAACAGGTCTTTTTCAGGTCCTGTCTGAGTGTGCTCAGTCTAAGGGAGGACCTCTAAGACTCTTCTCATCTGGATCTCGTCAGTCGCCCGAGTTCAAACCAAACCCAGGACTGGGTCAGTGCTTTTCCTTCTCCTCTCTCTCTATCACCCACCTCTCCATCCCTCCATTACCCCATCTGTTCTGTCTTCCATCTCTCCATCCCTCCATCACGCTTTCCCCTGAGCCCCAGAAGAGAGGACAGGCTGTATCAGGGAGGGCATCTGGTCTAAAGTCACTGCACACGTGTGGAGTCAGGCAACACGCTGTGTGAGGGAGGGAATCTGGTCTAAAGTGCACATGTGTAGTGTCAGAAGATAGGCTGTGTCAGGAAGGCTATCTGGAGTAAAGAGTGTAGAGTCTGGATGTGTCAGTGTGGCTCAATTCTCTGTAAAGACCTTTCAGCTGTTCAGATTAGGCTCTTTCAAACATATTTAACATAAGTATATGACTTTACAAACAATCCTGCCTCACTTACTATTTCTGCATGTTTGGGGAGGGTTCACTTCCAGGTTGGACACGGGCAGCAGATATCTCTATATGCGTAGAGATAACTCCCGTTAGCAACCATGGTGTAAATTAAAGCCACAAGCAGCATTGAACGGCCGTCGCTGGTCGCGCTTCACACTCTGTTGACCCAGCATGCCCTCAGGATGGCGCTAAGCATTACGTGTCTCTGTTATTGCAGCTGGGGGCTGTACATTTAAAAAAACAGAAGCACTGATGCACTTACATGGCATACGATAGTGTTTTCACACTTCGCCATGGCAACATCAGGCGAAATACAACATTAGCCCCTGGACTTTTTGACGGGGACGACCTGTGCCAAATTTTAAATTTTTCAATGACACTAATCAGCAAATTGGTTTAGACCTAGTTTAGACCTGGTTTAGATCAGGTCTAAACCAGGACTAAACCAGGACTAAACCAGGCCTAAACCAGGCCTAAACCAGGCCTAAACCAGGACTAAACCAGGACTAAACCAGGACTAAACCAGGACTAAACCAGGTCTAAACCAGGTCTAAACCAGGTCTAAACCAGGTCTAAACCAGGACAGAATTTTGCTGACTTACATTTTTCCCTCATATTGATTAATCTTCTTTTAGATTTTTTTCATTTTTTTTAGTCTATGGTCAAAGCACCTGAAAGGATTAGGGTATCAGAAGTCACAGGGTCACAGGGTCAGGGGTCACGGACTGTTTGTCATTCTTCACTGTTTATAACCTCCATAACAGCTGCACCTGTCTGCTTCTGTCTGCACCTGTCTGCTCCTCTGAATCTCCTCACTCGTCTCCTAACTCGTAGCTCCTATTTCTTACCCACTGATGTGTTTAGTGTGAACAGAGTGTCTCCCACAGGAAGAGAGAGGAACTACAAATGGGTTTTTTTCCGCTGATCATTTCTATCAGTGGGAGGGCATGTGACACACCACAGCATCTGCAGATTAATTAGAGACATTTGACCTGCACCCATCTCAGTCTTATGCTACAAGGATACAGGGGGACGGGAGGATATCTGACACACGGGGATAGAGGAGCATGGGAGGACATCTGACACGCACAGGGGAAGTCTGGGAGGGCATCTGACACATAGGGGGAGTTTTGGAGGGCATCTGGCACAGGTGCAGTTCCTCTCTACTCCTGCGGGGGACGCTGTACTAACTGTGTGTGTGTAGGCTCCATGTGCTCGGGCCTGTTCTCCTGTAGCGCCCCCAACCTGCGAGAGTACATCCGCGCGCACCACCGCAAAAACCCCAAACCCGGACTAAACCTGGACCAAACCAGGTCTAAACCCGGACTAAACCAGGACCAGACCAGGACTAAACCTGAGCCTCTGCTCCGAAAGCCCCCGCTGTCTCCTGGAAGTCTGCCCTCCAACGTTTTTGGTAGGTACTAACACCAGACCAGGACTAAACCTGGTCTAAACCAGGGTTAAACCAGGACTGAACCAGGACTGAACCAGAACTGAAACAGGACTGAACCAGGATTAAACCAGGATTGAATCAGGGCTCCCAAGTCTGTCTGCGTACCTCCAGGTCTGTCTGCGTACCTCCAGGTCTGTCTGCGTACCTCCAGGTCTGTCTGTGTACTCCCAAGTCTGTCTGTGTACTCCCTAGTCTGTCTGCGTACTCCCTAGTCTGTCTGCGTACTCCCTAGTCTGTCTGTGTACTCCCTAGTCTGTCTGCGTACTCCCTAGTCTGTCTGTGGCTGTCTGCGTAGCTCCAGGTCTATTTGTGTGCATATTCCCAGGTCTGTGTGCGTACTACCAAATCTGTCTGCGTCTGTCTGCGTACACCCAGATCTGTCTGTATCTGCCTACATATCTGTGTGCATACTCCCAGGTCTGTGTGTGTACTGCCAGGTTTTTCTTCTTACCTTCAGGCCTGTCTGTGTACTCTCAGGTCTGTCTGGGTACTCCCAGATCTGTCTGCATGTGTCTGTGTGCATATTCCCAAGACTATCTGTGTACCTCCAGATCTGTTTGCATACTCCCGGGTCTGTCTGCGTACCTCCAGGTCTGTGTGCGTACTCCCAGCTCTGTGTGCATACTCCCAGCTCTGTGTGCATACTCCCAGGTCTGTGTGTGTGTACTCCCAGGTATGTTTGCATACCTCCAGGTCTGTCTGCATTTGTCTACATCTTTCTGCATACCTCCAGGTCTGTCTATGTCTGTCTGCATCTGTCTGCCTACTCCCAGGTCTGTGTGCGTACCTCCAAGTCCATGTGTGTACTCCCAGGTTTGTCTGCATACTCTCAGGTCTGTGTATATACTCCCAGGTCTGTCTGCGTATTCCCAGGTCTGTCTGCATACCTACAGGTCTGTCTGCAATCAGATAAAGTCCGCTCACACCGACCAGAGCTAACACTAGCTTTCTCTGATGTGAATGTCTCTGTAACTCCAGTCACAGATCTGACCCAGTTCTAAAATCTCTTTGGCTTCCAGGCGGAGGATTTTAGTTCTCTGTTCTGATGCTTTGTGATTTCAGTCCTGGTTTAGTCCTGGTTTAGTCCTGGTTTAGTCCTGGTTTAGTCCTGGTTTAGTCCTGGTTTAGTCCTGGTTTAGTCCTGGTTTAGTCCTGGTTTAGTCCTGTTTTAGTCCTGGTTTAGTCCTGGTTCTACATTACTAACATCATGTCTCTTCAGCATCTCATCGCTCCTCTTGTCTGTTTCTGTGTCTCTGTGTCCCTGTGTAGGACACATTAGGTCTCATGTCTCATGTCATGTCTCATGTCTCACTACACTTCCATCTCTGTCCTGCAGGGGCGTCTGTCATTATCCAATTTGAGTCAGAGCCGAGTCTGTTCTGCACATGCTCAGAAGCATCTGCACAAACAATGGTCACTACAGCAACACAAAGACAAAGAGATGGAACAATTATTTTTGGGGTTAATCTTTATCGTGGGCGCTTTTTCTTTGCGTTAGTAGGGAAATGTATTTTTGTTTTGTTTTTTGTCACTATAATCAGATTTGAGCTTTGAATAATTGAAAGTTTCATTTATTTAATGCAGCTCATGCGCATTAAATATACTGCACATATGGAAAAGTTTCATGGCAAATCCTTTAGAGTGACCGTGTCAGTGGCATAAGGCCATTAAATATTAGCATTTATTGTCTATATTTTCATCAGCGATATATCTGACTTCGAAATGTGTTATTAGGACAAGTCTAACATCTGCATCGCAAAAATGTACCTTATCAAACTCCCTTCTAAACCTCGAGCTGAAAGAGAACACATAACTGTTTCTGTAGTAATACAGTCAGGTTAATGTTAGCATGAGTGACGCAGATCTGGTAGTGACTCTGGGGATTGACATGGCGCCTCTAAACCTGCTCTGTCCCTCTTCTTCTTCTTCTCCTTCAGACTTTCTGTCTTTGTCGCCGAAAAAGAGATTTTCTGTGACTCTGGCCCTGCACCCGACTAACGGTGAGAACCCGACTAAAACCAAGACCAAATCCAAGACTAAAAGCAAGACTAAAAGCAAGACTAAACCAGGACTAAAATCAGGACTAAAACAAGATATTAGCCGTGCACCTGATGGTGAGAATCCAACTAAAACCAGGTCTAAACCAGGACGAAAACTGGACTAAACTAAGTCTAAAGAGGGTCTAAACTAGGACTAAACCAGGACTAAACCAGAACATTAGTCCTGCACCCTACAATGGTGGGATTAAAGCAGGATTAAAACTAACCTAAGGTAACTTTGTGTTTGTTTGGTCTGGTTAATTTAGTGTCTTAAACCAGGTATAAACCAGGACTAAACCAGGACTAACCTTTGAAATGTCTAAATGCATGTTTGCCCGTGGTCCTGACTTCAGAGAAAGAAAAGTGTCCCTGCTCCTCTGTTCAGCCTGTATAAAAGGATATAGTTAACCTAACATTCCAAACAGGAAGTGAGCATGGGGGCAATTCATCTCCACTGAGACTGTGGCCCCTCTCTCTGTAACTGCTGCTGTCATATATTTATATATATATATATATATATATATATATATATATATATATATATATATATATATATACATATATATAAATCCGCTTTCCTTCTGAACTGAAGAAGTGGCTTGGGTGAGCAGCGAAATGTCTTCACTCTTACAGCGAATTGTCCAGTTGACAGATTTGAACTTCGTCTTTTGCTTTCCACTAAAACCAGCGTTGCAGATAGGAAGGGGCGTTACCTTCAACAGCCTCACTCCAGATTGGCTCTTTGGTTGCTATGATGCTCGCACTTGGAATTCCAAATATCAAACTTGGTCATTGGTCCCTATAACTGGTCCCTATAACTGCTAGCTTTGATGAGCTTCATTTAACTGGAACCAAACGCTTAATCCACTTCTTTATACAGTCTGTGGTTCAGCTGAGCCCTGAGGCTGTCCAGACCTTGCGGCTGTTCAGGCCCAGCAGTTGTTGCTCAATCTTTCGTAAAAATATTGATATCACATGAAAATAAAAATATTGCACCGTCACAAAGTCCTCCATTTTAGATGAGATATTGTCATAGTCATATCGTTTCATGATTTTACTGAAGTTTTAGTGTTTAAACCAGGACTAAACCAGAAATAAACCAGGACTGTCAAACAGACAAAATGTAGTTCAGTTCAGTTCAGTTCAGTTTATTTGTCATTGTCACAAAAGAACAACGAAATTGTGTTTGGAACATCCCATAAAGTGCAAACCCATAAATAATAAATACCCCTTAAACCCAAGTGTAAACATTGACCCAGTGTGGCTTCAGTACAACATGAGACAGTTCTTGTAGCAGCATGATGGTGTCAAGTAAGGTGCATAAAAACAGGGACATACAGACAGGGACTTGAGAATAATGACAAAATGCAACAATGCAACCAGTTCAGTGTTATTAAGAGTTGGATGTGATTTTTGTCCGTGAGAGGGGGGCAGAGAGGGGCCGAGAGGGGAGAGGGGCAGAGTTCAGGAGCCTCACAGCCTGTGGATACAGACTGTTGGCCAGTCTGGATGTTCTGGCCCGTATGGACCTGTACCTTCTCCCTGAGGGCAGCAGGTGAAAAAGATGGTGCACAGGGTGATGTTGGTCCCGCAGGATGTTGTGCACTCTTCTCAGACAGCGAGTGGAGTAGATGGTGCTGATTTCTGGCAGAGTCGTTCCAATGATTCTGCCGGCTGCTTTCACCACCTGCTGGAGTGCCTGCTGGTCAGCCTTAGTGCAGCTGGAGAACCACACTAAAAGTCCATACGTCAGAACGCTACTGGTGGCACAGTTATAAAAGTTCAACATCAGAGGTCTGGGAATGTGGGCACTCCTCAGGTAGTAAAGGCGCTGTTGGGCCTTCCGTACGGCTGAGGTGATGTGATCGCCCCAGGACAGGTCCTCAGTCACGGTTACCCCCAGGAATTTAAAACTGCTCACCCTCTCCACCGCCTCGGTGCCAATGAGGAGAGGTAGGTGGTTGTTGTGACTTTTTCTGCGGAAATCCACAACAATCTCCTTGGTCTTTTTGGTGTTTAAAAGCAAGTTATTGTGGTGGCACCATGACTCTAGGTGTTGCACCTCCCTCCTGTAGTTAACCTCATCATTGTTGGATATGAGGCCGAGCACTGTGGTGTCATCAGCGAACTTAACGATGAGTTTGGACGCAGAGGAGGAAAGACAGTCATGGGTGAAGAGAGTGTATAGCAGAGGGCTCAGAACACACCCTTGAGGGGCCCCGGTGTTGACAACAAGGGTGGGGGAGGTGTTCTTGCCCACTCTGACACTCTGTGTACGATTAGTCAGAAAATCCACAGTCCAGTTGCACAGAGAGGAGTTGAGTCCCAGTTGGTGGAGTTTGGACCGAAGTTTATATGGCCGGATGGTGTTAAAACCCAAACTGTAGTCTACAAAGAGGAGCCGAGCGTAGGTGTTCTTGTGCTCCAGGTGCTCCAGTAGTGTGTGCAGCACCATGGCTATGGCGTCCTGAGTTGACCGGTTCTCTCTGTATGCAAACTGGTATGGATCCAGGAATGGTGGCAAAGCGGCTTTGATGTGTTTTATGACCAGTCTCTCCAGGCATTTGGTGGGAATGGGAGTGAGTGCCACAGGTCTGTAATCGTTCAGACGTGACGTTTAACTGTTTTGGGATGGGGACAATGGTTGCTGCTTTGAAACAAGCTGGAACCAGTGAACAGGACAGTGAGGTGTTGTATATAGAGGTGAAGACGTCCGCCAGCTCTGCAGCACAGTCTTTTAGCACCCGGCCCAGTGCTCCATCTGGCCCGGCTGCCTTCCTGGTGTTGATGCTGCGGAACACACGTCTCACCTCATGAGTGCTCAGGGCTGGAGCAGGGTCAGTCACGGGGAGAGGAGACAGGACAGGGTCGGTGTTATTCCTGTCAAAACGGGCATAAAAGAGGTTTAAGTCCTCAGCCAGAGCCACTTCATGATTTTCCTGAAGTTCTACTTCAGACGTGCCTTGTATTGTCTCTGTTAAGTTTTTGTTTTAACCCAGTTTGACTCGTACAAGAATTATGTGCATTTCTAGTTTGAACTTAACTCAACTTATTGTGACAAAAAAATACATTGAAATATCACTATTGATACGTAATCAACATTCTCAGGGGTTTGACACTAATGTGACGCACTGCTCTGTGTGAGGCTTTGTTACTCAAGATAGACTTTAATCTGAGTTTTTTTTTTAACACAATCTGACTATAAAGACCTGATTTATCTGAGCTACAACAGGTGAGCTGATTTGTGCTGTTAAACAAGTCCCTCAAATAACATTACAGTCACCATTAGCATTTGCATTAGCTAACAGTTTTTCACCTTTTTGTGTAAAATCAAACTCCTAAACAGAACCATGAACACTCAGGTTGGTCGCAGACTCCTGAAAATGTGCTCCTTAAATCAGTTTGGAATTTGAATTTTCAGACGATCTTAAAACTTTTTTGGCAGTGTTTGCATTGTGTCTCCATGGTAACTGCTAAACATTCCACCATAGACATACATGTTTATGGTGGAACGTGACCTAATTGTTGAAAGTGCAAAGTATAAATTATATTGTTATCGCAAATCAAAACAGGTGTCGAATATGGTTCAGCCCTACCTGCAGCTGTTCTTCAAATCACTTCTGATAAACCCAGACCAGGTCTAACTCTGGTCCTGGTTTTGACATGGTTCTGACCCAGTTCTTACACTTTTTTTGCAGGGTTTGAAGGCTGCTCCATGGTGCCCTCTATCTTTCCTCTGGAGACACTACACAACTCTCTGTCCTTGAAACAAGTTGACGAGTTTCTGCATCGAGTCTGCAAGACCCAAGACCAGGATCATAACCGGACTAATGCAGGTACGCAACCAAAACCGAGACCCTGGACCAGGACTGGACTGACTCGGGTTCTAAACAAGAATTAAACCAGGACTAAACCAGGTCGAAACCAGGTCTAAAATTCTCCTCTGTGTTGTCAGTTCTGATGGAGTCTCCAGCTCATCTTCGAGCCTCGTCTGAAGCTTATCTCCAGCAGTTCCTTCACAGCTGTGAGTTGTATATTTAACCCTTTAACCCTTTTCACAGTCTGAACTACAGGTTTAGCACTTTAGTACATAACATAGACTGTTTATGTAATTCAGTGGTTCTCAAATAGTGGGTGATAGTGGTGAGATACCGGGGGGGGGGGCGTATGACTCCGCGTATGACACTGTAGTACTGTACGCAGCGCGTACGCAGCAAAGAGCAGGAGAGAGTGAACAGGTCGTGACACAGGGCAGTGAACAAGAAACACTTTTGCTAAAGAGACACTATGGAAAACATTTTAACAGGGCGGAGATAGACGGAGGTAAAGTCACCCGAAAAATAAGACGAGGAGGAGTCTGATGAAGCGTATTTAGCACTTGGCTTCACCGTGACTCCGGTGGGACACGAGGACAGACCGGTGTCTGCTGTGTCTGAAAATGTTGGCAGTGGACAGTATGAAGCCAAATAAGTTGAGGCGCCACCTCATTACACCTTAGTCACGCTAAGACGCTGGAGTATTTTCAGCATAAACGTGCCAAATATTGCCAACAATTATCCCGCTTTGTAAATGTCACTTAAAGCAGCGAGCACTGAGCATCATGTAAGGTGTCACACCAAATTGCTAAATTACTTGTTTTAATTTGATATTTATTTAATTTTAATGTATTATTTTGATATTTATTTAATTTTAATTTATTCATTTGATGTTTATTTTTTTATTTGATATTTAATTAAATTTCATTATATCTTTTCATTTCTTTTATTTTTTCGGGGGGGGGGGGGGGCGCGAAATTTTTTCTTCTTTATAGGGGGGGCATGATAGAAAATAATTGAGAAGCACTGATGTAATTGGACATGGCTAACCTGCTAGCTGCCATGTTTCAAACAGGAAGTCGCACTTCGGCTCCATCGACTCCAGTTCACTTTGTAAAAACTGTGGCCCCTCTCTCTGTAACTGCTGCTGTCAGGCTCATCATTTTGGTCTTAAAATGTTTGTATTAACCCGCTCTACATGATCCTGGGGTTTTTATTTCACTATTGTGTCTGTAACTCAAGACAAGAACATTAATAACAGACAAATCAGGCTCCTCTTCCCTGAGGTCACTACCGCAAGCTTTAGGAACAGGTTTGATTGACAGCGTTGCTAAGCGCCTGCTCCCTGCTAAACCAACGGTCCGAGCAAAAAGGGGCGTTACCTTCAACATCCTCACTCCTGATTGACTCTTTGGTTGCTATGATACTCACAGTCAGAATGCCAAATATGGAACTGTGCTCTAGATTAGCCGCTGTAACTGTTAGCCTCGATGAGCTTCATTTGGAGCTGAAGGCTGTGGGTGAAGACACGGTCGTTCTTTTCTTTACAGTTTGAGGGACACTTTTGTTTGTGGAGGAAATGATGTCACTAAACTAACTGCGTCCATTCAAATTTAGATTTCAGTTTGGTTGTGATTAATCCTGTGAAGCTAATTTAAAGTTTGTTTGTTTCAGTTGGGGGCGTTCCCTCCAGTGGCCCCTCTTCTCCTGTCCATGAAAGCCTGGCCTCCAGCTTCAGCTTCAGCCAATGACAACACAACATCAAAAGACCAGAGTCCAGGGCTGTGTCCGATTGTTCTCACTCTCCCTTACAGGGGGCACTATTTAGGGGTCACACATTTGTAGTTGTGTCTGAATGTCCAGTGAGTGAAAAATTAGTGCACTCAACAGGTCAACATCGACATGCCTTTAACTGGACACAACACAGATACAACTATTACACTAGTACTACTGTTACACTAGTACTACTACTATAGTACTATTACTGATTGGACTGAAGCAGGTAGAAGCTCTGGTTAGTGGTTCTTGGATTCTAATAATGAATAAAACACTCTTAAATAAACTGTTATAGTGTAAAGCTGCCAGTGTTAGCCGCTTTACCCACCGACATTTGGACACAGCCCTGGTCTCAGTGGGACTTCAGACTCTCAGGGTCTAGACCAGGATCAGGACCAGGATCAGGACCAGGATCAGGACCAGGATCAGGACCAGGATCAGGACTCACACAGGGGCATGTAGTGTTGAGTGCCCCCTACAGGACAGTGTTTTACAGACGCTTCTTCATATTTCTATATTTGATATTTTTATAAATTCATTGTAAAAAGATATTTTTTGTGAGATTTTCAGGGTTTGTTTCATGTTTCCAAAACAAAACCAAAATGTGCTTTTATTTTCCAGCTTCAGGATTTAAGGAGGCGACTGAAACACCACTGAAAATGAACCAGTCCACCTTAAAGTCCTGTATTACACAAAAATGTGTGTAAATAAAGCTTTAATTTTAATGTTGAAAAGACTGAAAAATACTGCCTTAAAAACCAGACTACCTTAACACATCCACATCTGTGGACTGACAAATACCAATCCACCCTAAAAAAAAACACTGGCCTTAACAGACTCAGTCCAAAGCCCAATGCATTCTGGGAAATTAAGTCCTCATTTTCATGTCTGTATCATTTTTGTGTTAAGTGATTTTTTAATAAAATAAAGAGGAGGTATTTTACTTCTATGGGGTATTAAAGAGGGGGGATTTTACTTCTATGGGGAATTTACTGCTAACACAGAACATATTTAAATCACCATGTTACCTTTTTATTTTGTTTTGTTTTATTGTTTCTCCCCTCCCTTTGCGCTTTGCTCTCTTTGTGCTAAGACAGTCCCCCTTCAGAGCGCTATCACAACATAATCAGCTGCATCCCACTAATGAAACTACTGCACATCACATCAGGTTTGTCAAGTTGCTGTCTACAGTTTTGTATATTTATGGAGAATTGTCATGTAGGAGCATGGGCGATGTAGGCTTGTGGGCGGAGCCTTGTACAGGCTCGTAACCATAAGGAGGGTTTGAATAGGGTCTGGAAAGATCGCTAGATTACTCAAACATGCCTGGATGACATCACAAAACCTTCTCATGATTGTGATGAAGGAACAAAGTTAGAACATGGCAGAAAGTGCCAAAAAAAATCAATTTTGCAGAATGTCTTTAAAATGAAGGTTTTAAAGGTTTGATTCAGTCTGAACAGCTGAATGTATACACCTGTCTGACCCTGCTGCTGTTCAGAGACGTGTGTTACCACTGATTTGTTTTAATGATTAAAGTTATGAAGTTTGTTTCATTTCTTTGACTTTTTTTGCTAACAAACTTTTTGTACATTAAATTTGAAGATATAAAATGTGAGGTGCTAAACGGTGAATACACAAAACAGAAATTGGGATAAGAAACCTTTTAGCTGTTCAGTTTGTGAGTGCAGACAGAGCAGGAGCCACATGTCTCAAAATAAATGAAAAGTCAAACAATTCCATATTTGAGAAGACTTTATTGAGGTGCCACAGGCTCAAACAGTACATCACATCATTCAGTCTTTTCATTTAAACTCCCACCTGAAGCTGGAGTCTGGACCCTGCCAGAGTCTGGACCCTGCCAGAGTCTAAACTACTTTTGAATAGAGACACACCGATGCATCATTTTCTGTCCCAATACTGATGTTGATGCTGTGGCTTTAAGTGTCAGCTCTGGTATCAGTTGATATCAGTTGATATCAAGTATCGGCAGAGACTGAAAATATGATTTATTTCCTTTAAACAAAAATGGCATCAGGTAAGAATTATCCGAATATAATTTATAACTGTTATTTATCGATGAAAGAACATATTTGAAAAGTAATACCAATTATTACAGTTTGGGCCAATAGTAAATTAACTCATTACACCAGTTTATAGACCAAAATGGTATATTGAGTGGATCGATATGGACTGAGCCAATATCAACTGGACCGATATTGGCTTAGTTGATATCTGGACCGATCTGAACCAATACCCAATTCACCAAAATGTTCAATATCGGCACTGATAGTCTATACCAGTATTGGTGCATCTCTACATTTGACACAAAGATTTGAATAGAGACCTCAGGGACACTGCAGCCGCTGTGGCTTTAAAATCACATTTTATTTCTTGGTGAAACTCATTATTATTTTTAAATGCAGCACTGTTTTGCTGCTGTGTTGTAGCTCAGTCGAACAGCTTGGCAGCCGTGGCTTTGCCATCATATTTTGAACTTTTTCCATCGAATTCAGATGGAAGAATGTCGGCATCAAACTCTTTGTAATAACTCTCCAACTCATCCCCATGGACGAATACCTGCGGAGACACAGAGGATACTGAACATCTGCAGGGACACAGAGGGTACTGGACACCTGTGGGGGCGCACAGGGGTTAAAGAGCCCATATTACACTATTTTCTGATCTCTGTTCTAATGTTGTTTCCTCATCACAAACAGACCTGGAGTTGTGTTTTGTCTCATTCACACGTTTAACACAAAAACCCTGCATCTTTAGGCTGAGTTCTTTTCTCAAAAAGAAAACACTATGTTCCACCTTGTGATGTAATGTGGTAATGCAGGAAGTGCTCCACTGTGTTTTTAAACTCCATACACCTTCACTAGAATCATTTGGATGATTTCAGCCCTGGAATTGCCAAACTCTACTGAACTAAAGGTAAAAGGAGCTGATAACTTGAAAACTACCACCTCATGACATCACATGGTGGAACATGAGCATTTTGAGCTTTGAAGATGTAGACAGACTAATAATAAAGAGTTACTCAAACGTATGAATGAAACAAAACACAACACCAGGTATGTTTTTGAGGAGGAAACAGCATTATAACATGGAGCTCACAGGAGTGAGTTTGTGTGATATAGGAACTTGAATAAAGAGAGAGCGTAGTGAACAGCTGCAGGGATCAGAGTCACGAGAAAACGTGTGGTTAGTCTTGCAGAGTGGTTAGCCTTACCCGCTCTAGGAGTTTGCTCTTCATCAGGGGTTTCACCACGTTGTAGGTGGTGGTGAAGTACCATGGCTGATGAATGAAGTGCACGGCCTTGAACCGAGCAGGAAACGAGTCCTGAGGAAACAAATGTGTCAGATGCCCTTCCTGTGTGTCAGATGCCCTTCCTGTGTGTCAGATGCCCTCCCTGTGTGTCAGATGCCCTCCCCGTGTGCTGGGAAATCCCAGTATTTCATAATTATACAGATCTAAACTACAGGAAGGGCTCCCTGCAGTGTAGATCTGTATAAACATGAAATCCTGGGATTATCAGTCTAATTCAATGTACAAAATGCCAACCCAAATTACACAATTAAATTGTTTGAACTTTAATGAGAAAAAAACTTTTAAAAAGCCACAGTACATAACTTTTTAACTTAAAAAAATACTTTTTTTCCATTTTAGTTTTTATTGCACTGAAAAATATTTGTCTTCTTGAGCTTAATGTGTGTAGAGTGTGTGTGCGTGTAGTGTGTGTGTGGTGCGTGTGTTGTGTGTGTGTTGTGTGTGTGTACCTGCAGCATGTCCACCATCTTCTTTAGCTCCGTGGGCTTGATGCCAGACGCCTGCTGCATGGTGAAACCTTTGAAGTTCTCGATGATGCAAAAACCATTGATCTGAGTCTCCTCATTCTCCAGAAGCTTCTCCAAAATCACACAGTACGCACGAAGGATCTGGACATGGACAAAGATAAGACCTGGTTGAGACCTGGTTCAGTCTTGGTCCAGTCCTGGATCAGTCCTGCTTTAATCCTGATTTAGTTCTGGTCCAGACCTCGTCAAAGGTGATCTCCTCGTAGTCCCAGTTCTCAATGTTGAACAGCAGGACTACACGGCCATACTTGTCTCGGCTCTGAAGGATTCCCGGGTACCCGGCCTCGATGGTGCTACGGACCGCCTCTGGAGTCAGGTTCTCGAAGAGCTCAGGGTAGTCCTTACGGAACCGCACGTACCCTAAAGAAAACCAGTTATAGACCTGGACCAAACCATCAGAGCAGCAGCAGTGAGAGACCAATAGACCCTTCTTCAGATCTGAGCCAGGATCCTCAGGAAGACCTATCTGCCATGTGACATCAGGACTAAACCAGGACTAAACCAGGATTAAACCAGGACTAAACTAGTGTGAGTAGAGTTTGCATGTTCTCCCTGTGTGTAGTCCTGTCTCAGATGAGCTCAAGATCTGGAGATGGGTCCCACTGCTCGTGACAGGTTTAACCCAGAGACACTGAAGGATGGGTCAAATACAGAGGTCACATTTCTCAATAAAGTGGACCTTAACCTTACATCAGACCTGTTCTTCAAACTGTTATGTTCTTTAACCATGTTCTAGTCATTTCTTCTCATTGAGCCTCTGAACATGTATTTGGAGTGATTCATGTTTGACTAATCTTTAATTTCTCGCCATCTTGCCAATCTACTTCCATCTTCACCTCCACTGGTACACATCCACTGTGACGTACGCACTTCCTTCTCCAGCTCTATGTTCTTAATTGGTGATACTCGGAAGATTCAGCATTGTTACGTAGTCATTTTGGTACAAATGAAAAAATGGGCTGCTCGCTAGTGTGATGTGCAGCTATCCATAGGGGCACCGACAGCACGCGGCGCTTTGTTGTGATGAAGTTTAGAGCGACATCAGCTCCCACTGGAGTTTTATAATGCGGACGTCAGCGGACCTGTTTCTTTGATTACTTTGTTTTAGATGAATATTGTGATTTAAAATGTGCAAATTATAACAATGATCCACAGGTGTCAGAGATTATAACTATAGAGACCAGGTACAATAGAGCAGCTTTAATCCTTCTCCAGATGTGAGTACCTAGCTGGAGGTCCCTCACCTTTCATAAGGTCGTAGGCGCGGTTCACGTCGTATTTTCGTGCTCGGATGAATCGGACCAACATGGCGTCGGGTTTCTCTCCAAACGTGTCCCTCACGCCGCGGAGAAGCTCGTCTCCAGACTCCGCCCTCTCTCTGATCATGGCCCTCAGCTCCTTCACTGCAGACACACGCTTCTCCTCTGTCTCATTCAGCTCGTCTTTTGCCTGAAACCAGAGCAAAACCAGGTCTGACTAGGACTATATATATATATATATATATATATATATATATATATATATATATATATATATATATATATATATATATATATATATATATATATATATATATACACACACACACACACATATATATACACACACACACACATGAGAAACAGACTCTAAGAGCTTTCATTGTAAACTCGATGAGGTTGTGGAACACCACCCTTGAGGCCAATGGCAAGCCACTTACAGGCTAATAATTCATTTGAAGTTTTTTAATTGGGATTCAGAGCTCACCACAGCACAGAAACTGCACTACTTAAAGTCAGAAATGACTTATTATTAGCTGCTGACAATGGACTGGTCTCAGTCCTGTTTCTGTTGGACCTCAGTGCAGTGCAGTTTTTGACACCATCAACCACAATATTCTACTACAGAGGTTAGATTGTGACATAGGTGTCAGAGGGGGAGCCCTCAGTTGGTTTAAATCTTACATGGTGAGCTCCTCACTATGTTCTAAGGCAGCCTATGCTGTGTTACACAGTTCTCCACTTGGTCCAATCTTGTTCATACATTATATGTTGCTTTTAGGTAATATCATCAGAAAACATGGCATCAACTTCCACTGCTCTGCTGATGACGCACAGCTGTACTTATCAGTGAAACCAGATCAGACTGATCGAGTAGACAGACTTAGTGCCTGTGTGAAGGACATAAAAACCTGGATGACACTTAATTGTCTGCTTCTTAACCACGAAAAAACAGAGGTCATTGTTCTAGGCCCCAAAGGCCTGCGCGACTCTCTATCTGATCAAAGAGTCACACTGGACACTGTCAGTGTACCCTCCAGCTCTACTGTAAGGGACCTTAGAGTCTTATTTGACTAAGAGCTCTCATTCACACCATATACAGTGGGGCAAAAGTCAGCCACCAATTGTGCAAGTTCTCACATTTAAAAAGTTGGGAGGCCTGTAATTTTCATCATAGGTTCACTTCAACTATGAGAGACAGAATGGGGGGAAGGAATCCAGGAAATCACATTGTAGGATTTTTAACGAATTAATTGGTAAATTCCTTGGTAAAATAAGTATTTGGTCACCTACATACAAGTAAGATTTCTGGCTCTCACAGACCTGTAACTTCTTCTTTAAGAGGCTCCTCTGTCCTCCACTCGTTCCCTGTATTAATGGCACCTGTTTGAACTTGTTATCAGTATAAAAGACACCTGTCCACAACCTCAAACAGTCAGACTCCAAACTCCACTGTGGCCAAGACCAAAGAGCTGTCAAACGACACCAGAAACAAAATTGTAGATCTGCACCAGGCTGGGAAGACTGAATCTGCAATAGGTAAGCAGCTTGGTGTGAAGAAATCAACTGTGGGAGCAATTATTAGAAAATGGAAGACACACAAGACCACTGATAATCTCCCTCGATCTGGGGCTCCACGCAAGATCTCACCCCATGGGGTCAAAATGATCACAAGAACAGTGAGAAAGAATCCCAGAACCACACGGGCGGACCTAGTGAATGACCTGCAGAGAGCTGGGACCAAAGTAACAAAGGCGACCATCAGTAACACACTACGCCGCCAGGGACTCAAATCCTGTGCCAGACGTGTCCCCCTGCTTAAGCCAATACATGTCCAGGCCCGTCTGAAGATTGTTAGAGCATTTGGATGATTCAGAAGAGGACTGGGAGAATGTCATATGGTCAGATGAAACCAAATTAGAACTTTCTGGTAAAAACTCAACTTGTCATGTTTGGAGGAGCAAGAACGCTGAGTTGCATCCAAAGAACACCATATCTACTGTGAAGCATGAGGGTAGAAACATCATGCTTTGGGTCTGATTTTCTGCAGGACGACTGAGCCGTGTAAAGGAAAGAATGAAACGGCTATGTAGCGTGAGATTTTCAGTGAAAACCTCCTTCCATCAGCAAGGGCATTGAAGATGAAACATCTTCTTAGGTCTATCAGAATGACAATTATCCCAAACACACGCAACAAAGGAGTGGCTTTGTGAGAAGCATTTCAAGGTCCTGGAGTGGCCCAGCCAGTCTCCAGATATCAACCCCATAAAAAATCTTTGGAGTCTCTGTTGCCCAGTGACAGCCCAAAACATCACTGCTCTAGAGGATCTGCAGGAGGAATGGGCCAAACTACCAGCATCACTCTGTGAAAACCTTGTGGAGACTTACAGAAAACGTTTGACCTCTGTCATTGCCAACAAAGGGTATATAACAAAGTATTGAGATGAACTTTTGTTGTTGACCAAATACTTTTCCACCATAATATGCAAATAAATTCTTTAAAAATAAGTCATCGTGATTTTCTGGATTTTGTTGTCTCTAATAGTTGACGTGTACCTATGATGAAAATTACAGGCCTCTCTCATCTTTGTAAGTGGGAGAATGTGCACAATTGATGGCTGACTAAATACATTTTTTGTCCAACTGTATAAACGCAACTGGCCCTACAATCTTGAGTTCTATCTGCAAATGCAAGATATGCAAATTGACAGCCTGCCCGTCCATGGGAGTGGATCTCTCCTTCACTGTGGTTCTCCTTAAGGTTTCTCTTTTCCCAATGTTTTTTTGGTTGGGGTTTTTTTTTTTTTGGAGGGGGGGGTGGTGCTTGCTGAGAAGGAGGGTCTAAGGACAGGGGATATTCTGGGACAGTTACACATGTTTTTTAAATATATATATATATATATATATATATATATAAAATATGTGTGTGTGTTTATACTGTACCTTCTGCTGTGTGTGATCGGGGAGTTTGGTGCAGGGTCCGAACACGGGGCCATGGTCTTTGACGGTGAGTCTCTCTAGTTTGGCCCTGAGAGCCTGCTCCTCCTCTGACACCGCACGATAAGAACCACTCTGGAATATTTAAATATAAACATAATTAATCTCAATATAATAGAGAGCACAGGTGAAAACTCCTCTAGAGGTTCAGGTCACATATGTCAACGTTATAAATACACACATACAACTGCATCTTGATTTGTGTAATAGTGCCATTTATATTTAGAGCAGATAAGAATCATCACGTGTCCAAACTACTTCATCACAGACACTGACGCTCTGAGGTAACCTTGCAGCTGTTCAGATGCTGTAGTTTTTATTCTGACAAATTTTATTCTGATAAATCTCCTGTATTTTTCTTCTGTTGAAGAATATTCCTGAAAGACATTTTCATGTTGTAAAGTCCCTGTTGAAATGCCGCCTCGTGTTTTTCAAACTTTAATCTCTTTAAATCTTTAAATCTGACCCTTAAAAATCTGAAGCTGTGACACAAAGAACCTTTGTGTGAAATCCACCTCGAGACTCACACCACGCTCACACATGTACTTTTATATACGTGCATTCTCACGTGCACTTTCATGATCTCAGCTCCAGAGAAAACTGGCGTGAGGCTTTTGAGGCTCAAACTGATCCAGGACATAACCTGGATTTTTACAAATGATACAAATAATATTGAAATTTTCACCACAAACAAAATATTCAGCAGGACCTCGCACCACTGTTTGAAAAACACTCTAAACGGCACTAAACTGGTTCAAGTCCTATTTAGAAAACAGGGAGTACTTTGTTGAAATTGGAAAATGTATATCAGATAAAATGTCCCTGACCTGTGGGGTGCCCCAGGGTTCAATCCTGGGACCCCTGCTGTTCAATCTCTACATGCTGCCATTAGGCCAGTTAATACGCAGCAATAATGTGTCTTACCACAACTATGCAGATGACACTCAGATCTATGTCTCACTAGCAGCAGGTGAATATGGACCAGTGGATTCACTCTGCCACTGCATCCAACAGATCAGTGTGTGGATGCAAAACAACTTTCTCCAGCTAAACTCAGACAAGACTGAAGTTATCATCTTTGGCCCACAGAAACATAGAGAAAGTGTCAGCAGTCACCTCCAGTCTCTCTCTCTAAAACCTTCAAATCAGGCTAGAAATCTAGGGGTAATAATGGACTCAGACTTGAACTTTAACAGCCACATCAAATCAATAACATCTGCAGCTTTTTACCACCTAAAAAACATTGCAAAAATCAAAGGTATACTGTCAAAGCCAGACTTAGAGAGACTTATCCATGCATTTGTCTCCAGTAGGTTAGACTACTGTAACGGCCTGCTCACTGGCCTCTCCAAACGAGCCTTAACACAGCTGCAGTACATCCAGAACGCTGCTGCTCGGGTCCTGACTAGAACCAGGAAGTATGAGCACATAAGTCCTGTGCTCAGGTCTCTGCACTGGCTTCCTGTAGCTCAAAGAATAGACTTTAAAGCAGCTCTGCTTGTGTATAAGTCTCTCCATGGCCTAAGTCCAAAGTATATCTCCGACATGTTAGTGCCATATGAACCATCTCGCAATTTGAGGACTTCAGGGATCGGCCTCCTGCTGGTGCCCAGAGTCAGGACTAAACATGGGGAATCAGCGTTTAAATTTTATGCAGCTAAAACTTGGAACAGTCTTCCTGAAGATGTGAGACAGGCCTCTACTTTGACAATGTTTAAATCCAGGCTCAAAACAGTTCTGTTTAGCTGTGCATATGACTGACAGGTTTTTATTCTGCACTCTTCTCTTTTAATGTTGATTTTATGATGATTATTTGTGATTATTTATGTTTGATTTGTGTGATTTTAATGTCTTTCTTATTCTGTAAAGCACTTTGAATTACCTTGTGTACGAATTGTGCTATACAAATAAACTTGCCTTGCCTTGCCTTGCCTAAACATCTGAGTGGGCTCTGAAAAGCTGCAGGCTCTGAACAGTCATAAGGTCTGAACAGCTGTAAGGCTGAAGATAATTGTGATATTCTATAACTATGTCATATTTAGGGGGTTTGACTCACCACGACGGCCATGTTTTTGCAGCTCTGAATCTGAAAAACAAATGAGACAAATGTTCAAAACAAACAAGAATAAAAGAGTCCAAGATGTTTTTTTAATTAATTTAATTCAGTGGCAAACAGGTCACAAGTGTGTAGGAGAACAGAGAAGGAAGAAGAGAGAAGAGGAGAGAGAAGGAGGAGAAGAGGGGAGAGGAGAGATGAGAGATGAGGGGGAGAGGAGAGGGGAGGAGAGAGGAAGACAGAGGAGAGAGAAGGAAGAGAGAGGAGGGGAGGAGAGAGGTTGAGGAGAAAGGAGGTTTGAGGAAGAGAGGAGGAGAGAGGAAGAGAGGAGAGATGAGGAGATAGGAAGAGAGTGGAGAGGACAGAGGAGGAGAGACAAGAACAAAAGAAAATGAGGATGAGAGCAGAAGAAAGAAGAGGAGGAGGAGGAGGAGGAGAAAGGAGGAGAGAGGAGGATTTGTGCTGTTTTGAAAACGTATTTTTCCCAGAATCTCTTTAATCTCAGAACAATGGACTGAACCTCGTCATGAGTTTGGATCAGAGGATTATCAGCAGAGCGGCTTTAGGCAAGGTCAGGAAGTGGGGCTAAACCAGGTCTGGACCAGGACTAAACCAGGTCTGGACCAGGTCTGGACCAGGACTAAAGCAGGACTAAACCAGGTCTGTACCAGGGCTAAAAGAGACCTGTTTACATCTGTACCTCACTGATCTTGTCACATGTACCTAATCTGAAACAGAATCAGATGAACTTTGATTGAACACATTATGTAACAGAACATTTACTCAAGTAAAAGTACTATTACAAGTACATTTACACATGTAAAAGTACAGTTTTTTGGGGGTTTTTGAGAGTCAACTGGAATGTTCTGCAGTCTTAGTACAGGTCTAAAGCAGGACTAAAACGGGACAAAACTAGATCTAAAGTAGGACTAAACCAGGACTATAGCAGGACTTAACTAGGACTAAAGTAGACTTAACCAGTACTAAATCAAGGCTAATCCAGGTCTAAACCAGGACTAAAGCAGGACTAAAACAGGACAAAACTAGGTCTAAAGTAGGACTAAACCAGGACTATAGCAGGACTTAACCAGGACTAGAGCAGGACAAAAGCAGGACTAAACCAGGACTAAATCGAGGCTAAACCAGGTCTAAACCAGGACTAAACCAGGACTAAAACAAGACTTAACCAGGACTAAAACAAGACTTAACCAGGACTAAATCAAGACTTAACCAGGACTAAATCAAGACTTAACCAGGACTAAAGCAGGACTAAATCAAGACTTAACCAGGACTAAAGCAGGACCGTTCCCTGCTCAGGTGAGCAGGGAGGGGGCGGGGCTCACCTGTGATGTTCCCGAGGTGGAGACGTCTGGAGCCTCTGGACAGCTGCAGGGTTTTGTACCGACAACCCTCTGATGACATCATAATACTCACCTGGACTCAGCCAATCAAAGCGCAGAGAGGATTAGGGGCTTTAGAGTGGAGGCAGGGCATCTGGATGAAAGAGCAGTGTGAATGAGTTACAGAGAGGGAGGGGCTTTGATGTAATGCTTCAGGGGATTGTGAGGTCAAAGGTCGGAACAGTTTTTGTGTGTGTGGGCATGTATCTCTGACAGTGTGGGGACTAAACTCTTCAACACACTCACATGATGAGGACCTGCCACCTACTAAACCAGGTCTAAACCAGATCGCATTTAAAACAACTTGACCCAACCAAAGTGCTTCATATAAAAACAGACACACAGGAACAGAACCATGAAACACCCAGATGTGCTGTCGTCCAGGTCTGATCCATAGTAAAAGTTTGAGTGAAGACGTTTGGCTGCTCATCCAAGAGGCTTCTTCATTTTAGGTCAGATTACTGCTGGACACTGCTTTATATCTGTCTGAAGGGAGACGCCAACTACAGCTAACTTACGGAGAAAATTCTCCCAGCATGATGTCATCAGTGTGACGCCATCCGTGTGACGTCATCAGTGTGGGACTCTATCATTTTCCACTCATTTTTCATCTTTTCTTCACAAACCGTTCCTTGATTTGTGTAAAAGTATAATTTATATTTAAACAGGCTTTATTCAGAACAAGAGAGTCATCAGAACCTGTGACTTTAACCTCCTCTCTTCTGGGTGGTGGCTGAGAATGCCCAGGTGAAACATAGACTGTATATACAAATGGACATAGCTAATCTGCTAGCTGCTGCTGCTTTCGGCTCTGGCTTCAATTCTCTTTACATTAGAAAACTGTGGCTCCTCTCTCTGTAACTGCTGCTGTCAGCCATGTCATTTTGGTCTTAAAATGTTCATATTAACCCGCTCTACATGATCCTGGTGTTTTTATTAGGGCCCGAACATAAATGTGCAAGAAGGGTGAGTCAGTGACCTGTACCTGTAACTCATCTTTAAAAGTGACTCTACAGCACCCCCTGCAAAATTAAAATGTGACCCTGAGCAAAAACTACAGGCTCCACACTTTATCTGCAACGTGAAGGCAGCCATTTTGAATCAAAATATGCAGATGTCGAAAATCTAGCCCCCATACTTTAAAACACTTGTCCTAGAGTTTTTATCTGATGGACCCCAAACTGAGGCAGCAACATCAGGGCTTTTTGTCACTGCTTGCAGTTTTAATTTCACTATTGTGTCTGTAAATCAAGATATGAACATGAGACAAATCAAGCACCTTCTTTCCCTGAGGTCACTCCCACTAGCGTTAGCAACAGGTTTGCTAAAGTTTCACAAAAGTTGCAGCATTTCACAAACTCCAGAGTAGAGGTTGTTCTGATGAATGTGGAAATAAGGAGTTTAAAGTCTATTCCTCTGACGTCAGCGAGGCCTGAAGCAACTTTCAGATTTAGAGAAAAGGAGAGAGGAGGAGGAGTGAGGAGAAGAGAGGAGGAGGAGAGAAGAGGAGGAGTGGAGAGGAGGAGAGAAGAGGAGTAAGGGGGAGTGAAGAGAGAAGGAGAAGACGAGGAGAGAGGAAGAGGAGTGAGGAGAAGAGAGGAGAAGAATAAGAAGAGTGAGGAGGAGAGAACTGGACTGAGGAGAGAAGAGAAAGGAGAGGAGAGAGAGATGTGTGTTAGATGTGTACTTAGTTAGATATCTGTGTGTGCTAGATAATTATGTATGTGGGTGTGAGGTGTGTGTGTGTGCGTGTGATATGGTTGTGTGTATCAGATGTGTGTGAGATGTGTTAGATGTGTATCATGTAAAGTATCTACATTTAGCAGTGCACATAATTTTAAACTTGTATCTCAATGTACTAATGCTAAAGTTAATAACGTGTAATAGAAATTTAAGTATATTCATGTTGTGTCTTTAAAAGCATTAGATCTGTCAGTCTGTCAGACCCAGACATTAACATGTGTGAAGGCTTTGTCTCCATCCCACAGGAAACTCTGTTGTTCTACCTGTCTAAGTGTAAAAGTTCATTATTTTAAGGGTGTGAAACAAAACTCACTGCTTTGAAATGTATGTAGCATTGTCATTCTGGCATAAATACTTGGAGCTCAGATGCTCGGAGATGAAGACCTAGGGACACGCTGAAAGGCTGACGGTCTCTGGCCAGGACAGGCCTGGGCCCTATCATATCTGTATCTGCTGTAACAAAGAATAAACCTTTTTTCTGTATTTCAAAATTCACCAGGCTTCGCAAATGGATTACTTTTCATCTAGAATTATAATTTTTCCACAACACATGTGAATACCGGTAAAATGCAGACACATAAAATACAACAGAAGAATTGTTGCTCAGAGTCAAGGACAGAACTCTGCGTTCCTGCAACCCTGCTGTTGTGTGAGTGTGTGTGTGAGGACTGGGCCCCTCAGGACTCAAGAGGGTTTATATTTGTGGATTTCCAGCTTTAGGTTTAAGTTGAAGTACAAAAAGAGCTCTGTGAGGGTCACGTGTCTACTCCTGACCACAGCGCACGGACAAGCACACACACAAACACACACACAGACCCCAGACCCACACTTTCATAACAAATTGAACTTAAGTTTGTATTTTAAAGTTTGACTTTTGAGCATCTTCAGCTCTGAGGTCACATGAGATCGCACAAGGTCTCATGAGGTCACAGAGAAAATATGTTTAAGACAGACTATTTTATATCTTTTAATAAATACATTTGTTTTATTTTTCATACAGTTTGTCTCAGTTTCAGGTTTGTTGCAGAAATCTCAAAGATTCAAGTCAAAGTCCAGCAACAACAACTGCAGATTCAGGAAGGAGGGCATCTGGCTCAGAGGGGGGAGGGCATCTGGCTCAGAGGGGGGAGGGCATCTGGCTCAGAGGGGGGAGGGCATCTGGCTCAGAGGGAGGAGGGCATCTGGCTCAGAGGGGGGAGGGCATCTGGCTCAGAGGGGGGAGGGCATCTGGGTCAGAGGGGGAAGGGCATCTGGGTCAGAGGGGGAAGGGCCAGTACTCGTTCATGTGGGAGAGTATCTGGCTCAGAGGTGGGACGGCATCTGGCTCGATTTAAGGGGGGTGGGGCCAGTACTCATCATTCAGAAAGTGTTGTGATGATGCGTAGCTGGGTGGGGTGGGGTCTTGCTCATCCCTCAGTGAAAGCTCCGCCTCCCTCTCCCACTCACCCTCCACCAGTTTGTACAAGTCCAGAGCAGCGCTGGCGTCCTCCACAGAGCAGTGACCCCGACTGCCGACCTGTGAAGAGAGGAAATAGAACCATTAACCCAAATGTCAGAGAGAGAGAGAGAATAGAACCATCAACCCAATGTCAGAGAGAATAGAACCATCAACCCAATGTCAGAGAGAGAATAGAACCATCAACCCAAACGTCGGAGAGAGAGAGAGAGAGAGAGAGAATAGAACCGTCAACCCAAACGTCGGAGAGAGAGAATGAATAGAACCATCAACCCAAACGTCGGAGAGAGAGAGAGAGAGAGAATAGAACCATCAACCCAAACGTCGGAGAGAGAGAGAGAGAGAATAGAACCGTCAACCCAAACGTCGGAGAGAGAGAGAGAATGAATAGAACCATCAACCCAATGTCAGAGAGAGAGAATAGAAACATCAACCCAAACGTCGGAGAGAGAGAGAATAGAACCATCAACCCAAACGTCGGAGAGAGAGAGAATAGAACCATCAACCCAATGTCAGAGAGAGAGAATAGAACCATCAACCCAATGTCAGAGAGAGAGAATAGAACCATCAACCCAATGTCAGAGAGAGAGAATAGAACCATCAACCCAATGTCAGAGAGAGAGAATAGAACCATCAACCCAATGTCAGAGAGAATAGAACCATCAACCCAATGTCAGAGAGAATAGAACCATCAACCCAATGTCAGAGAGAATAGAACCATCAACCCAATGTCAGAGAGAGAGAATAGAACCATCAACCCAATGTCAGAGAGAGAGAATAGAACCATCAACCCAAACGTCGGAGAGAGAGAGAGAGAATGAATAGAACCATCAACCCAATGTCAGAGAGAGAGAATAGAACCATCAACCCAAACGTCGGAGAGAGAGAGAGAATAGAACCATCAACCCAAACGTCGGAGAGAGAATAGAACCATCAACCCAATGTCAGAGAGAATAGAACCATCAACCCAATGTCAGAGAGAGAATAGAACCATCAACCCAAACGTCGGAGAGAGAGAGAGAGAGAGAGAGAGAGAGAGAGAGAGAATAGAACCGTCAACCCAAACGTCGGAGAGAGAGAATGAATAGAACCATCAACCCAAACGTCGGAGAGAGAGAATAGAACCATCAACCCAAACGTTGGAGAGAGAGAGAGAATAGAACCGTCAACCCAAACGTCGGAGAGAGAGAGAGAGAATGAATAGAACCATCAACCCAATGTCAGAGAGAGAGAATAGAAACATCAACCCAAACGTCGGAGAGAGAGAGAATAGAACCATCAACCCAAACGTCGGAGAGAGAGAGAATAGAACCATCAACCCAATGTCAGAGAGAGAGAATAGAACCATCAACCCAATGTCAGAGAGAGAGAATAGAACCATCAACCCAATGTCAGAGAGAGAGAGAATAGAACCATCAACCCAATGTCAGAGAGAGAATAAAACCATCAACCCAATGTCAGAGAGAGAGAATAGAACCATCAACCCAATGTCAGAGAGAGAGAGAGAGAATAGAACCATCAACCCAATGTCAGAGAGAGAATAGAACCATCAACCCAATGTCAGAGAGAATAGAACCATCAACCCAATGTCAGAGAGAATAGAACCATCAACCCAATGTCAGAGAGAATAGAACCATCAACCCAATGTCAGAGAGAATAGAACCATCAACCCAATGTCAGAGAGAATAGAACCATCAACCCAATGTCAGAGAGAGAGAATAGAACCATCAACCCAATGTCAGAGAGAGAGAATAGAACCATCAACCCAAACGTCGGAGAGAGAGAGAGAATGAATAGAACCATCAACCCAATGTCAGAGAGAGAGAATAGAACCATCAACCCAAACGTCGGAGAGAAAGAGAGAATAGAACCATCAACCCAAACGTCGGAGAGAGAATAGAACCATAAACCCAATGTCAGAGAGAGAGAGAATAAAACCATCAACCCAATGTCAGAGAGAGAGAGAATAGAACCATCAACCCAATGTCAGAGAGAGAGTGAGAGAATAGAACCATCAACCCAATGTCAGAGAGAGAGAATAGAACCATCAACCCAATGTCAGAGAGAATAGAACCATCAACCCAATGTCAGAGAGAATAGAACCATCAACCCAATGTCAGAGAGAGAGAATAGAACCATCAACCCAATGTCAGAGAGAGAGAATAGAACCATCAACCCAATGTCAGAGAGAGAGAATAGAACCATCAACCCAATGTCAGAGAATAGAACCATCAACCCAATGTCAGAGAGAATAGAACCATCAACCCAATGTCAGAGAGAATAGAACCATCAACCCAATGTCAGAGAGAGAGAATAGAACCATCAACCCAATGTCAGAGAGAGAGAATAGAACCATCAACCCAAACGTCGGAGAGAGAGAGAGAGAATGAATAGAACCATCAACCCAATGTCAGAGAGAGAGAATAGAACCATCAACCCAAACGTCGGAGAGAGAGAGAGAATAGAACCATCAACCCAAACGTCGGAGAGAGAATAGAACCATCAACCCAATGTCAGAGAGAATAGAACCATCAACCCAATGTCAGAGAGAGAATAGAACCATCAACCCAAACGTCGGAGAGAGAGAGAGAGAGAGAGAGAGAGAATAGAACCGTCAACCCAAACGTCGGAGAGAGAGAATGAATAGAACCATCAACCCAAACGTCGGAGAGAGAGAATAGAACCATCAACCCAAACGTCGGAGAGAGAGAGAGAATAGAACCGTCAACCCAAACGTCGGAGAGAGAGAGAGAATGAATAGAACCATCAACCCAATGTCAGAGAGAGAGAATAGAAACATCAACCCAAACGTCGGAGAGAGAGAGAATAGAACCATCAACCCAAACGTCGGAGAGAGAGAGAATAGAACCATCAACCCAATGTCAGAGAGAGAGAATAGAACCATCAACCCAATGTCAGAGAGAGAGAGAATAGAACCATCAACCCAATGTCAGAGAGAGAATAAAACCATCAACCCAATGTCAGAGAGAGAGAATAGAACCATCAACCCAATGTCAGAGAGAGAGAGAGAGAATAGAACCATCAACCCAATGTCAGAGAGAGAATAGAACCATCAACCCAATGTCAGAGAGAATAGAACCATCAACCCAATGTCAGAGAGAGAGAATAGAACCATCAACCCAATGTCAGAGAGAGAGAATAGAACCATCAACCCAAACGTCGGAGAGAGAGAGAGAATGAATAGAACCATCAACCCAATGTCAGAGAGAGAGAATAGAACCATCAACCCAAACGTCGGAGAGAAAGAGAGAATAGAACCATCAACCCAAACGTCGGAGAGAGAATAGAACCATCAACCCAATGTCAGAGAGAGAGAGAATAAAACCATCAACCCAATGTCAGAGAGAGAGAGAATAGAACCATCAACCCAATGTCAGAGAGAGAGTGAGAGAATAGAACCATCAACCCAATGTCAGAGAGAGAGAATAGAACCATCAACCCAATGTCAGAGAGAATAGAACCATCAACCCAATGTCAGAGAATAGAACCATCAACCCAATGTCAGAGAGAGAGAATAGAACCATCAACCCAATGTCAGAGAGAGAGAATAGAACCATCAACCCAAACGTCGGAGAGAGAATAGAACCATCAACCCAATGTCAGAGAGAGAGAGAATAAAACCATCAACCCAATGTCAGAGAGAGAGAGAATAGAACCATCAACCCAATGTCAGAGAGAGAGTGAGAGAATAGAACCATCAACCCAATGTCAGAGAGAGAGAATAGAACCATCAACCCAATGTCAGAGAGAATAGAACCATCAACCCAATGTCAGAGAGAATAGAACCATCAACCCAATGTCAGAGAGAGAGAATAGAACCATCAACCCAATGTCAGAGAGAGAGAATAGAACCATCAACCCAATGTCAGAGAGAGAGAATAGAACCATCAACCCAATGTCAGAGAATAGAACCATCAACCCAATGTCAGAGAGAATAGAACCATCAACCCAATGTCAGAGAGAATAGAACCATCAACCCAATGTCAGAGAGAGAGAATAGAACCATCAACCCAATGTCAGAGAGAGAGAATAGAACCATCAACCCAAACGTCGGAGAGAGAGAGAGAGAGAATGAATAGAACCATCAACCCAATGTCAGAGAGAGAGAATAGAACCATCAACCCAAACGTCGGAGAGAGAGAGAGAATAGAACCATCAACCCAAACGTCGGAGAGAGAATAGAACCATCAACCCAATGTCAGAGAGAATAGAACCATCAACCCAATGTCAGAGAGAGAATAGAACCATCAACCCAAACGTCGGAGAGAGAGAGAGAGAGAGAGAGAGAGAATAGAACCGTCAACCCAAACGTCGGAGAGAGAGAATGAATAGAACCATCAACCCAAACGTCGGAGAGAGAGAATAGAACCATCAACCCAAACGTCGGAGAGAGAGAGAGAATAGAACCGTCAACCCAAACGTCGGAGAGAGAGAGAGAATGAATAGAACCATCAACCCAATGTCAGAGAGAGAGAATAGAAACATCAACCCAAACGTCGGAGAGAGAGAGAATAGAACCATCAACCCAAACGTCGGAGAGAGAGAGAATAGAACCATCAACCCAATGTCAGAGAGAGAGAATAGAACCATCAACCCAATGTCAGAGAGAGAGAGAATAGAACCATCAACCCAATGTCAGAGAGAGAATAAAACCATCAACCCAATGTCAGAGAGAGAGAATAGAACCATCAACCCAATGTCAGAGAGAGAGAGAGAGAATAGAACCATCAACCCAATGTCAGAGAGAGAATAGAACCATCAACCCAATGTCAGAGAGAATAGAACCATCAACCCAATGTCAGAGAGAGAGAATAGAACCATCAACCCAATGTCAGAGAGAGAGAATAGAACCATCAACCCAAACGTCGGAGAGAGAATGAATAGAACCATCAACCCAATGTCAGAGAGAGAGAATAGAACCATCAACCCAAACGTCGGAGAGAAAGAGAGAATAGAACCATCAACCCAAACGTCGGAGAGAGAATAGAACCATCAACCCAATGTCAGAGAGAGAGAGAGAATAAAACCATCAACCCAATGTCAGAGAGAGAGAGAATAGAACCATCAACCCAATGTCAGAGAGAGAGTGAGAGAATAGAACCATCAACCCAATGTCAGAGAGAGAGAATAGAACCATCAACCCAATGTCAGAGAGAATAGAACCATCAACCCAATGTCAGAGAATAGAACCATCAACCCAATGTCAGAGAGAGAGAATAGAACCATCAACCCAATGTCAGAGAGAGAGAATAGAACCATCAACCCAAATGTCAGAGAAAGAGAATAGAACCATCAACCCAAACGTCAGAGAGAGAATAGAACCATCAACCCAATGTCAGAGAGAGAGAGAGAGAATAGAACCATCAACCCAATGTCAGAGAGAGAATAGAACCATCAACCCAAATGTCAGAGAGAGAGAATAGAACCATCAACCCAAACGTCAGAGAGAGAATAGAACCATCAACCCAAATGTCAGAGAAAGAATAGAACCATCAACCCAAACGTCAGAGAACGGAACTATCAATCCAAACGTCAGAGAGAATAGAACCATCAATCCAAATGTCAGAGAGAATAGAACCATCAACCCAAACAGAGAGAGAATAGAACCATCAATCCAAACGTCAAAGAGAGAGAGAATAGAACCATCAACAAAAACAGAGAGAATAGAACCATCAACCCAAACGTCAAAGAGAGAGAGAGAATAGAACCATCAACCCAATGTCAGAGAGAGAGAAAAGAACCATCAACTCAAATGTCAGAAAGAATAGAACTATCAATCCAAACGTCAAAGAGAGATAGAACAGAACCATCAAGCCAAATGTCTGAGTCTCACCTGGATTTTGCGATGCAGAAGTCGATTGGTCAGAGCCTTAAGAGAGGGGCGGTGCTCCCGGGGGAAACCAGCCAATCGGGTGAGGAGGTGGGTGCAGCTCGTGTCTCTGATCATGTGACCAGGATGAACCAGGTCCAAGGACTTCAGGTCGAACTGGACCGAGTGCCCAACCAGGACTTTAGAATCCAGAAGAGACTGAACCTGAGACACAACCGAGTCAGAACCGGGACTTAACAGACTAAACCAAGACTTTACCCTCCAGAAGAGACCGAACCAGGACTAAACCAGGGACTAAACCAGGGACTAAACCAGGGACTAAACCAGGGACTAAACCAAGTCTGGACTTACCCGGTCTCGAGCATGGCTGAAGGGCATGGCTTTGGTCAGGTGGTGCTTCCTGATACCGCTCCATGGGCTCCTGTAGTCCGTGATCTGACCAATGGGGCGGATGTATTCGTCGAACAGGACGTTACCATGGTAATCGATCACAGAGCAGCGGGCAACCTCACTGACCCTGCCCCCTGGCCCCGTGCCCACCATTTCACAGTCCAGAGACACCACAGCGGTCTGAGGAGAGGGCTGGACCAGGGACCTGGGCAGGAGCTCGGACCCGGTCTGGACCAGAGACTGGGTCTGAAGTGAAAACCAGGACACACTTTAGATTGAAGCATTGTTGAAATCAAACATGACTCTTTCTTTCAGTGTTAAACCAGTCCTATTGTATCTGTGTCTCTATAGTTACCTCTGACACCAGTTAATTATGTTATAATTTACATATTTTAAATAACAATATTCATCAATAACAACTTAGTGAAAAACACCAGTCCGTTGATTACAGCTTTAGAAAACTGCAGTGTCCAACGGGAGGTAACTTCGCGGTAAACGTCATCACAACAAAGCGCCGCATGCTGCCAGCGCTGCACATCACACTAGCCAGCACTCCATTTTTTTCATTTGTACCAAAATATGACTACGTGACAGTGCCAAATCCTACGAGTATCACTGATTAAGAAAATAAAACCGGAGAAGGAAGTGTGTATTGCACAGTGGGGGTGTACAGGTGGAGGTGAAAATGGGGGTTGATCGACAAAATGGCTTCTTGAAAATAACAGATTAAAGATTACTCAAACATGAATCACTCCAAATACAACTTCATAGGCTCAATGACAAGAAAGAACTAAATCATGGTTAAAAGATCTAAGCAGGACAGTTTAAAGAACAGTTTGAAGAACTGATGTTGATGTTTTTTTAAATTTATTTTTATGTGTTTTATTGATTTTATTTTTTATGTCACTTTGTCTCTGTGCAGCACTTTGGAAACAATTTGTTTATGAAATGTGCTATATAAATAAAGTGGATTGGATTGGATTAAAATCTTTTTTTTAGCAGAGACGCTGCTAAAAAAAAGAGCAGCAGGCCTTCCCTTCACAGACTGGAACAGCTCAGGGGCATCATTTATAAAACTTTAATTAGACCAGTGGTTCTTAACCTGGGTTCAATCGAACCCTAGGGGTTCGGTGAGTCAGTCTCAGGGGTTCGGCGGAGGTCAAGACACACACCCGACTCATGATTAGCGGACTGCGAGCGTCGTCAGATGTTGGCCCAATTCAACAAATGCACCCTTTGATGTGTCTATCGAAGTACCTGCCCAACTTAAATGAGCCCTTTGAACAGCATAAAAACATAAAACGACATAAAAACGAAGAAAAGGAACAGACTTTGCTGTGAAAATGACATGAGAGTGGCCAAGGTGAAGCCATGCGTTTCTGAACTGGTCTCTCAAAGGCAACAGCAGAAGTCACTGATTTGCAGTAAATATTCATTATTATTGTAGCCTGATGGAAATTAGGTGATGGGTGTGTTAAAATGTTAAAAATAATAAATAGCATAAATACCATAACTTCAATATTGAAATACATAAGGTTAAAAATTAAAGTGATTTCAGTGTGGTAGAATTAAAAAAGGTCATGTCTTTGTAAAAAGGTATGCATGTAATTTGTTGTGAGTTCACAAATTGTATTGGTTTTATTCTTTGAACACAGTGATGTTAATGCACGGTTCATTTTGTGCACCAGTAAAACATACATGTCTTGAATTTGAAAAAAAATAAAATATATATATATATATATTTTTAATAAACAAGGGTTCGGTGAATGTGCAAATGAAACTGGTGGGGTTCAGTACCTCCAACACGGCTAAGAACCACTGAATTAGAGTTAGCAATAGGGATGGGACAATATGTTAATATTGCTATTACAATACAATGTTTAGATGCTAGTTCTGGTGTTTGCCCACAAGGGGGCCCTCTATCATAACAATGAAACTTGTTAGCTTCTTTGCCTATGGCTCATGGCTTTTGAGCAGGCAGTGGATCTCATTTATATAATTTATAGTGAATTGGAGCCAGAGGTCCATCTACTCGATTTTCACATCAAGACCAATGACATAATTTACACAGAGTATACACTGACCTGAGCCTCCACAGGTGAGACAGACATCAGAGGAGAGCTCCGCCCACTCACAGGTGAACTACGCCCACTGCTGAAGCCACTGTCCGACTCACACACCGCTGATTGGCTTCTGTGATGCTCCAAGCGCTCTGATTGGCTGGGTTTAGTCCTTTTCACGTTGCTTTCATCCAAAATCGTTTGAATTTTTTGTTTCATGTCGTCTCAGAGTTTAGCAGTGGGTTTGACAAAAACTTCAATCTAAGAATAACCAGGCTGTGTTTGTGAGTTTATCATCAAAATTATTCCAAAAAGTTTGATTTAAGGAAAACGTGAAGAAGAAAGTCCCACAATTTGAATCTTACTAAAGCAGTTTTCTAAATGTTTAAAATGTGGTAGGTCCATCTCGTCTCGTCTGCAGCACTTCTGGAAAACCACACAAGACTTTTATTATTACCATTTAAAATACAAAAACTATAAAACACACACACACACACCTACACAGAGCTATTAGAAAGCCTAACCCTGTTCATTTAACACAAATTGAGGTTCATATATGGTTTAAATGTCCCATAATGCACTATTTTCTGATCTCTGTTCTAATGTTTCCTCATCACAAACAGACCCAGATTTGTGTTTGTTTCATTCACACGTATTTAAGACGCAAACCCTGCATATTTAGGGTAAGTTCTCCCAAACAGAAAATGCTCTGTTCCACCTTGTGATGTCATGTGGTAATACAGGAAGTGCTCTACTGTGTTTCTAAACTCCACACACCTTCACTAGAATCATTTGGATGATTTCAACCCTGGAATTGCCAATCACTACTGAACTAAAGGTAAAAGAGCAGTTAACTTGTCACCTTGTGCGCCCGCGTAGCTGTCAGAGTTTTGTTCTTTTTATTATTGTAAAAGTCTGAACTGTTTTCAATTGATGATAAGCGGGAGCATTCACTGACATGATAAAGTTCACTCATTCATGTGACTCTGCAGAGAACGAACCAGAACCCGCAAATCCGACACGTGTCACCGCTTCAAACTCCACTAGCAGCAGAACCGAACCACTCCGGACGGGTTATTGTGATTTGGACTTACTGTATTTAACATGATCACTGACGTAAAACGGTGTTGTGTCAGATATAAGTTAAATCTGCGCTGTTTTTTTTGCCCGTGGTCTCATAACACGGACACCACAGAGCGCAGAACTCCACGGACAGACCCGTTTAAACCGGATTAAAGCTGAAATCTGCCTCTGACCGTGTTAAACATGAGATAAACGTGTGCTGTCCTGACTCAGATCATTACATAAAGGAGAAAAGCGCGGTTTAAATTAAATAAAGGTGATTTTTTTTTTTTTTTTACCTGAGCGCAAACGCAGGGATACACGTGCTGCACAGGTCCGGAAGTGGATCCCCCAGGCCGTAGCTGATTGGTCTAAAGTCTGACTCTGTGACGGAGAAAGCATGGATGCTCTTCTAGGGTGCCCCCTGCTGGAGACACGGGCTCACTGCAGCTTTCTGATGGTCCACACGCTCAATGCAACCTCCAGTATGACCTAATGCTTCAGCCTTCTCAGTACCTCCAAACTCAGGTTATGGGTTTGTGTAAGATTCACACTTAATGGACATGGATAATAATGGACATGACTGGACATGACATGACTCCAAGCACCTGGAGCACCTTTTACAGGTTAGGGTCAAATCTAAGGGTTTTTGTGAATGTGCCAAACTTCTGACACCTCGGCTTGGATGTTGAAAGAGGCAGCAGAATTTATTTTGAAGAAGCCAGGAACTATTTACATATTAGGAAACAATTATTCAAACCATTTTAGAGTCTTAATAATCTAAAAATTCTCTGACTCTATACTGTACCTTTAATGTCACAGATCTAGAGAAGACCTATTTAATGATTCCCAGTGAGGTCTTTACTGACCCACCAGAGCCCAAGGGTCTCTCCCACAGTTTAGTATACCTCCCGTCTCCTCTGTTCCCAAATCTTTTGGTACCTGAGGTAAAACAATTAAATGGAGGACAATAAAAATAATCTTTAGGATTTATTTAAGTTGAGGAGTCAGAGTGGTTTACAAAGTTGTTCTCCAAAGTGAAAAGAGCACTGCACTTGCTCCTTGGAGTCCGTGCAATCTTCTTCTCCCTCTTACATCTTCTGTACCAAATTCTTATACTATCTCTGGTCCACCCACGCAGGGGCGACCGCAACCTGACATGTATCAGTTATTTATGTGTCAACCAGTCCTGACTGGTTCTAGCTGATTTCCAACTGTTGTTTACCCTTTGGCATAGAGGATATGAGCATGCATGTAAGCTGTAGGTGCAATGGAAATTTATTTTAGCAGCACAGCAATAGAAAGACATTCGTTCAAATGTCATGTTTCCTTATTAGAAAATGTAATCTACTACAGAAACATGACTTCATAACTCTATTATATGAACGATGACCCTATTGTCAATCCTTCATATAATACAGTTTTGCATCTCCCCCTGTTGATGTGGCATAAATAGGCTCACATCACTTGAACTTGTTCATGTCATGTGTGCTAATTTTTCTATATGTGCATGCTGGGGTGTTCCGGGTTCCCCCAGACCCAATCTCCCACACCAGCTGATGGGTGCATTACAAACATTCTGTATTAATTTTTCTAACAGTTCTGTGAGTGTAAAAAAAATTAAAAAACGTCCTAAACCTCCCCTCAGTGTGCATGGCAATTTTTCTTTATCAACCTGAAAAATGTAGCACAGCAGAATGAAGCAGATAACATTGTATGGTGTGTATATCGTGGACCTAATCTAATATTTACACTTTCGAGTCTTCTTCCCTTTCATTGTAGTCTTCATTCTCCGCAAGTGGAATTGTTTCTTGATAGGCTTGGTAAGGAGGTGGCTCTCTGCCAATTTCTCAATTGTCTTTTCAACTAAAGATCTGATTGTGGGGATACAACAGCATCCACAAAGGCAAAACACGAATATGTACATTATTATAGTCAGGCCCATTGCAGCTAAATATTTACCCCATCTTCCAAATGTGGAGTTCAGCCAGTGTACTACTGGATTGTTAATGCCTGACTGTTCTTTGAGTTCAGTTGAGAGAGCCCTAAGTTTCTGCAACTTTTGGTTAGCTGTCCATCAGGGTCGGCGTTGATGGCTATAGTGGTACAGCACACTGATCCAAACATCGTAAATACTCCACCTCTTTCAGCCAGACTTGAATGTTTTGTAAAGTCATGAGTGATGTCTGTGCCAATTGTTCATGCGTTGCATCAATTGAATCTCTAGTGTAGTTAGCTAATCTCTGTACATTGTAATGTACCAAATTTATCTGTTAACATTTTTGTTAGTGTTTACTGTGAAAATACAAGTCAGGACTGGAAAAGCTTCAAATCCTGCTGCTACTTCATCTGCCAATTTGTATTTGTCTAGTATACTTCTTGCCTGTCCTATGGTGTCAATCCATACATTACCTTCTCCAGGCATCAACAGGTCAAGAGATCCTCTTCTTCCTTGCTCTTAGCACCTTGACGTCCCATATCTCTGTTTTTGGTGTGTCTGGAAGACTCAAAACAGGATACAATAGGTAAACAACTGCACATGTTCCTGTCCTCCTGGCAGGCAACATATCTTATAAGATTTTCTTTCCACAATACAACTACACATCAGCTCTAGGGACTATAGACTAGAATTTAGATTCTATGTTAATACCAGTGAGACTTGGTGTGGTTTTACATGTGCATAGGTGGCTTAAATCATAATGAGTACCCTCTGTTGGGCTAGAATCAACATTGGTAAAACAAGTCACATTTAGATCTCTATTTGGGTCAAATATAGGTGGAGCTACATCTGGTTTAGTCACCAGGAATATTTTGTTCCATCCCATACAACGTTTACTAGGGTCATCTTTGGTCATGACATTAATTAAGCAGAATAAGGCGCCTAACAAATAAAATGTATTATTATTATTATTATTAATAAATCTGATCCCTTTTCCTCAGTCCCATTTCTGTTAGTTTCAAATGCTGAGTGTATTAAAGAGAGAGCTGGACGGGCAGTTTGACATATTATACAGGTGGGTTGGCCAAATTGATTTGCTCTTTGCGCTGTCCATCGACAGTCTCTGTAAATCCTGTCTCAATTCCTAGTCTTTGTTTAGAAGTTAATTTCCCTTTGTCCATTACTCTTGATGCTGGGTCTTATGATTCCCTTTGGCTATTCTGGCTTTGTCTGGTAAGGGTGGGTCACATAAAATTTATTTTTATTATCCCCATGGGGTCTTTGCCTGCCTGGTCTATTCCTAGACATAAGTATAGTGGCTTACCTTGGTTTATGGGGTTCCCAACCAAACAGTTCAATGTGAGCACTAATGGGTTTGCTTTATTGCTATAATAGCCCATTTTGGACCCAATTAGGGTTATTCTTTAAGCTTCTACTGGGCCTCTATATTTTTCTCCTAAAGTTGGACGAGTGTATACCCACACATTGTGCCAGGAGCTCCATACTTCATCTCGGAAGCCACATTTTCTTCCCCATGGATCCATATCCTTTTCATAACACAAGTATAAGGCATCAGATCCGCATTCATATTCAACTACTTCACAAAGATCAATGTCGTAAGAAGTTTCTTATTGTATAGTTCAACTCCACACCTCCATACGCTTTAAGGCATCAGTCCTGTTTTCTGTTCATATTTCTTTTTGGTTGGTAATGGGTAAATGAAGCATCAAATTTTCCAGTAGGTGATTGTTCTATTGTGGCATAGATTACAATGCCTCCCACTAGAAATATTGCCACCATTAAAGCTAAACTCATATATTTACTCAACTTTTTATATTTTCATTATATACAGTTTTACATCTAGTTTTGCATTTAAGTAGGATTTGACTGTTCAAGGTCCTTTGTAACAGTTACCTTTTATCAGTAGGATCATCTACTGGTCTAACGTGATTTATGTACTAGTGCGCTTTCAGTTGTCGGTGTCATGACGTGTTTGAGTGTGAATTGTGTCACCTGCAAGACATTTAGAGGTCCTGTCCAGCGAGGTTCATTCCAGTGTCTGCTGAGCAGTTTTTCTCACATAGTTCCCAACCTTGATCTCTGCATGTTTGGTAGATGCAGCTAGCTTCAGGAACGCTGTGAGAGAAACTCAATACTCTTTATAAGTTCAGTCATGTAACCAGAATATTGGTCGTTTGCAATAGGCTCAATTGGGTCTGTGTGAGAGGTGTGTGTAATGAGCCCCCTAGGTAAGGTGAACCCCTGCAGGTTAATCCCTCAAGTTTTTCCTTTTTTTTCCTACTTCTCCCAATGTTCCCAAAAATTGACTGTTCTCCATTTGCTGTTGTTGTTTCCCTGTTTTTTGGTCTAACAATTCTACTAACCTTGATCTTTATAAATTGATTGGATCAATAACAAGCCAGATGGCTTTGTTTCACTTCTGACTTGACTTTCGAGGTGTAGCTGGTGCAAGTCTGACTCTGTGAGTGCAGATTCTAAATTTGATGTATTAAATGCATTGGTGAGTGAATATGATTGTTGCTGAGGTGGTGTGGGTGTTTGACATATGCGAGCGCATGGAAGAGCAAGATGGAGCTAGTTATTTGGGAACATTGGTTTCAAGTTTTTTGTAACCATGTCAAAATTAGATTTGAGCATTGCTGTTTCAAAGTCTTATCGTTCTTTCTCTTCCTGAGTTGGGACAACTTCAACTGTAAATTGTGGTATGTTAACTACTGGCAGTTGTACTTGTGTCAAGTCAGGTTGTGGGGGCAGTGTTGGCACATACATCTGTCTTGGGGCTTTAGTTACTGCGACATATGGGCCATTCTATGTTGTAGCCAGAAGTTCACTGTAGCTTTTGGTGGAGGTGGAGTCAAAAAGGGGTTGTATCTCGTTGGGTATGCCGTCATTGAAGTTCCTCCCTTCTCACCCTGGCTCATAACTGTTACTGTTTCAGCATTGCTCTGTGCCATCTGCATTAGCTGTATATGGCCTTTCTGCATGTTCTTTTTAGCTCCCTCAAATAACATGAAATGTAGATTGAAGCCTCACATATCATCGTTTACAGTTTTGAGTTATTTCTTTCTATGGCTTTTTGATTTCTCGATGCTGTGTTGTAGTCACAGCAGTTTTACAATTTTTTTGCTTTGATTTTGAGTGCTTCCCTTAAGTTGTCCCATTGTTTATTGTCAGGCATAGGTTCATCATCAGGTCCAAATTCTCCCTCTTTATGTTCTTTGAGTATAAATTTAGTCCATATTTCACCCTTCCTTTTTTGGAGAAGTGCTTCTAGGGTGCTTTCAGCTGGCTTCTCCTCCTGTTTGTTTTTTAAGCATTTTTACTGATTTTCTTCAATCATATCTACTTTGATCAGTGTTTTCGGACTCACAGCACAACAAAAGTAATGATATAAAAGTCATACAGTCCCAAACAGAAGTTATATATATATATATATATATATATATATATATATTAGTGTCTGTTGTATGAACCCCATGGGGTTCATGTGTATGTAAGTCGTGCAATTGCCGTCTATTATCAAGTCTCTTCCCTATTTGGATCTCTCAAATAACGTGTCTTATCAAAATTTGTCAATCACAGTTTCAAATACAACACCTTTAAGGTTGGAAGTAACAACACGTCCTTTTCTAAATAAATCAAAAAGCACCGTCAGTCTCGTGTTTCATTTTCAACAGGGAAACTCTGCTTAAAAAGCACACTGGATCACTCCAGTCTTCTGTATTATTTCAACAGGTAACGTCAAAGCCAGCATAAAAACGCACTGAATTTGGCATATACTTATCAAAATGCAGAAAAATTCTCATACATTAAAGAAATAAAATTACCACTCCGGTCCTCCTATGCAAACTTTATATTCCCCTTTAATTATATAAATTTGGATACGACTACGAATAGAGAACACAGCAGGAAGAAATTTATATCAAAAGGTTTTCTCCTTACTTTTTAGTTGTGGCCAGTTCTGCTGGATTCTCCTTCATCCTCGTATTTTATTCGATCCAATTCACCATCCGGAAACACCAAGTTGTTGAACAGGTTTTCATTTGACCATATGACATTCTCCCAGTCCTCTTCTGGATCATCCAAATGCTCTCTAGCAATCTTCAGACGGGCCTGGACATGTACTGGCTTAAGCAGGGGGACACGTCTGGCACTGCAGGATTTGAGTCCCTGGCGGCGTAGTGTGTTACTGATGGTCGCCTTTGTTACTTTGGTCCCAGCTCTCTGCAGGTCATTCACTAGGTCCGCCCGTGTGGTTCTGGGATTCTTTCTCACTGTTCTTGTGATCATTTTGACCCCATGGGGTGAGATCTTGCGTGGAGCCCCAGATCGAGGGAGATTATCAGTGGTCTTGTGTGTCTTCCATTTTCTAATAATTGCTCCCACAGTTGATTTCTTCACACCAAGCTGCTTACCTATTACAGATAGAGACTTCCCAGCCTGGTGCAGATCTACAATTTTGTTTCTGGTGTCATTTGACAGCTCTTTGGTCTTGGCCACAGTGGAGTTTGGAGTCTGACTGTTTGAAGTTGTGGACAACTGTCTTTTATTAATGGCACCTGTCTGAACTAGTTATCAGTATAAAAGTAATGAGTGGAGGACAGAGGAGCTTCTTCAAGAAGTTACAGGTCTGTGAGAGCCAGAAATCTTGCTTGTTTGTGGATGGCCAAATACTTATTTTACCGAGGAATTTACCAATTAATTCATTAACAATCCTACAATGTGATTTCCCCCCATTTTGTCTCTGATAGTTGAAGTGAATCTATGATGAAAATTACAGGCCTTTCAACTTTAAGTGGGAGAACTTGCACAATTGGCGGCTGACTAAATACTTTTTTGCCCCACTGTATTTAACATGATCACTGACGTAAAACGGTGTTAAGTTAAATCTGCGCTGTTTTTTGCCCGTGGTCTCATAACACGGACACCACAGAGCGCAGAACTCCACGGACAGACCCGTTTAAACCGGATTAAAGCTAAAATCTGCCTCTGACCGTGTTAAACATGAGATAAACGTGTGCTGTCCTGATTCAGATCATTACATAAAGGAGAAAAGCGCGGTTTAAATTAAATAAAGGTGATTTTTTTTTTTTTTTACCTGAGCGCAAAACACAGGGACAAGTGCTGCACAGGTCCGGAAGTGGATCCCCCAGGCCGTAGCTGATTGGTCTAAAGTCTGACTCTGTGACGGAGAAAGCATGGATGCTCTTCCAGTGAGCCCCCTGCTGGAGACACGGGCTCACTGCAGAGTTCTGTCCACACGCTAAATGTTTTGTAGTTTATTTTTTCTACTTTATACATTTTATAAAGACACAGAAGACATCAAATATATGAAGTAAGACATATGGAACTATGTAGAAAATAACTTAAAATAACTTTTTGGATAAAGCTAAGTGTGGCATTTACCTTTCATAACTCCATATTTCTGACTTCATATATTTGATGTCTTTTTAAAATGTAAAAGTAGTACAAATAAAAAACATGGAATAAGAGGGTGTGTCCAGACTTTGGACAAATCAGTAGTGGCACCCCTCATGTTGCTAACCACTGCAGTAGAACAGAGATCTGGCTGTTAGAACTGGACACTTGACCCCTGAACCCAGATCTGGTGACCCCAGGCTCAGATACACTGGTTTAATAGACCACATTCTCAACCTCCAGTATGACCTAATGCTTCAGCCTTTGTCTCACAGTACCTCCAAACTCAGGTTACAGGCCTGTGTAAGATTCACACTTAGATTAATCATGACATAACTAAGCACCTGGACACACAGTCTCTTTTACAGGGTCCACTCAAATCTAAGGGTTTTGTGAACGTGCCAAACATCCGACAGCTGGGCCTCGATGTTGAAAGAGGCAGCAGACTTTATTTTGAAGAAGCCAGGAACTATTTACATATTAGGAAACAATTATTCAAACCATTTTAGAGTTGTAAGTGTCCAAAAAGCACTCTATAAATTCACATTTCATGTTAATAATAATAATGCCTTACACTTGTAATGTGCTTTACAGGCTTGTCAAAGCCTCTCAAAGCGCTACACTATAGTCATTATTCATTCATTTCCACATTCATTCAATCAGGTTTGCACAATATTTATATTTCCATGTAAAAAGACGACAGACAGATGAGTACCTTTTATATTTTTATTTCCAAAATGTTTATGCCATGAGGACACAGGCGCCCCCTACGGCCTTGATCTTCTCCTCGGCTCTGCGACTGAAGAACTTCGCTTTGACGATCACAGGCTGTTTGGGCAGTTTGCCTTTTCCCAAGACTTTGTAATAACCCTGCAAAACACACAATATACACTTTAAATAAATCAGACATTTTCATTTTTAATTTGATTTCTGCAAAGCGTTCCAATGAAACTGGGACAGGGGCATGTTTACCACTGTGTTACATCACCTTTCCTTTTAAAAACAATCAACTATTAGGGAACTGAGAGCACCAATTGTTTAGGTTTTGCATCCTTTCCCATTCTTGCTGAATGTACAACTTGCTCAGCAGTCCGGGGTCTCCGTTGTCGTATTTTGCGCTTCATAATGCGCCACATATTTTCAGTGGGAGACATGTCTGCACTGCAGGCAGGTCAGTCTAGTATCTGAACTCTTTTACTACGAAGCCACGCTGTTGTAACACATGCAGGATGTGGCTTGGCATTGTCTTGCTGAAATAAGCAGGGACATCCCTAAAAAAGACGTTGCTTGGATGGCAGCATATGTTGCTCCAAAACCTCCAAATGTATCTTTGAGCATTAATGGTGCATTCACAGATGTGCAAGTTACACATGCCATGAGCACTAACACACCCCCAGACCATCACAGAGGCTTTTGAACTTTGCACTGCTAACAATCCGGATGGTCCTTTTCCTCTTTGGCCCGCAGGACACGACGTCCATGATTTCCAAAAACAATTTGAAATGTGGACTCGTCAGACCACAGCACACTTTTCCACTTTGTGTCAGTCCATCTCAGGTGAGCTTGGGCCCAGAAAAGTCTGCGGCGTTTATGGGTGTTATTGATATATGACAATGGTTTTCTGAAGTGTTCCTGAGCCCATGGTAATATCCTTTACACATTCATGTCTGTTTTTAATATAGTACCGCCTGAGGGATCGAAGGTCACCGGCATTCAATGTTGATTTTTGGCCTTGCCGCTTACGTGCAGAGATTTCTCCAGATTCTCTGAAACTTTTGATATTATGGACCGTAGATGCTGAAATCCCTAAAATCCTTACAATTGTATGTTGAGAAGCATTGTTCTTAGACTGCTGGACTATTTGCTCACACCATTGTTCACAAAGTGATGAACTTCGCCCTATTCTTGCTTGTGAATGACTGAGCCCTTCGGGGATGCTCCTTTAATACCCAATCATGACACTCACCTGTTTCCAATTAACCTGTTCACCTGTGGAATATTCAGGTGTATTTCAAGCATTCCTCAACTTTCCCATTCTTTTGTTTCCCCTGTCCCAGCTTTATTGGAACGTGTTGCAGACATAAAATTGAAATGAGTGAATATTTGCATAAAAACAATAAAGTTTATCAGTTTGAACATTAAATATCATGTCTTTGTAGTTTATTCAGTTCAATATAGGTTGAAGAGGATTTGCAAATTATTATATTCTGTATTTTGTTTAAGTTTTACACAGCGTCCCAACTTCATTGGAATTGGGGTTGTAATTAAAACAGAACATTTCCTCCTCACTGGGTCAGGGTCCTTATTTTAATCATTGTGGGCTTTACTCTGTTCATGCTTAGAGCTGCGGAGGCTTATTTAGATCAAAAAGTGCGAGTTAGGCCGAATCGAGGGCGGTCAGCGTTCACGTCACAAGAGAACTAGAACCAGAATCAGATACCACCTCCAGAAGGTTCTTTAGTCTGCACTAAATCGAACTGGTCCTTTCACACCAGCCCAAATCAAACCGGACTCACAGGTGATCAGAACGAGTACACTTAAAGTGGACCAAATGTAGGTGTGAAAGCCCCACACTGCACTTCCCTCCAACAATACCAAGTCTGAAGTGTACAATCTCAGACACAGGAGGGAATCTGACACACACAGGGACACAAGATGGGAGGGCATCTGAGACAGGAGGATGGGAGGCCCTTGACAGTGGGGGGCATCTGACATGTTGGTGGTACTCACAGCTCTGACTGCATCAATGATGGGTGCTGGGCCCTCAGGTTTCTGGCTGTAGTTGTCTCGGGTCTGTTCGCTCACCAGAGTCCACAGTTTGTCCAGGTTTATGGTTGGACAGTGGGTTGTGTTCCTCTTCAAGTGGTAGTGCCTCATGCCCACCTTCCCAAAGTACCCGGGGTGACTAGAGAGAGGAGAGGATTAAAACCATAGACTTTATATATAAATGGACATGGCTAACCGCCACTGCATTCCTAACAGGAAGTGAACATGGGTGTGATTCAACTCTGACTCCAATGCATTTGCTGTAAAATACTGTAGCCCCTCTCTCCAATTGCTGCTGTCAGGCTTGTAATTTTCAGCTTAGAATGTTTTTATTAACCGCTCTACATGATTCTGGGGTTTTTATGTTACCATTTTGTCCCAAAATCAAGATCTGAACATTGACAAATCAAGACTACTCCCCCCCCCCCAAGGACACTAGCATTAACAACAGGTTTGACTGACAGCGATGCTAAGTTGTTTCAGCAGAATGTGCACAAACAACATCTGATAATCATGACCATGCTTCAACACAGTCCCAGGCCAATCAACACAGGCAAACTACTCAAACTAGAGCACTTATTGTGGCACAAAATTAAGTAGAATTTTTGTACCATGAAGTAGTTCAAGAGTGAATTGGAACTGTTGGAACCAGATCTAATTTCTCTGAAGAAATTGACTCCTGTGAGCCGTTACCTCCTCAAAAACCTACCTGAAGTTGTGTTTTAACACATGTTTGAGTAACCTGTTTGTCTAAATCTCCAAAGCTCAAAATGCTCTGTTCCACCTTGTGATGTCATGAAGTGGTAGTTTGAGTTAACAGTTCCATTTTCCTTTAGTTCAGTAGAGATCGGCAATTATTCTTGTGAAGGTGTGTCGAGTTTAAAAACACAGTGGAGCACTTCCTGTACCACATGACATCTCAAGGTGGAACAGAGTTTTCAGTCTGAGAGAAGAACTAAATATGCAGGGTTTGTGTGTTAAACATCTGAATGAAACAAAGCTCCAGGTATGTTTGTGATGAGGAAACTATATCAGAACAGATGCCTTTCAGGACACTGAAAAAGATACAGGAGCAAACAGGCAGGTCTTGCCAAGCTAATAACTGAGGAGCGCAGCCCAGGCTCAGAGGAGGAGCACTCACTATTTGTCGAAGTTGATTCTGTGGTGATGCATGCCACCAGCGTTTCCTCGACCTCCAGGATGCTTGCGGTGCTTGCCTGAAAAAAAAAAAAAAACATGCCACATCAGACACAACACAAAGGGTGATGTGAACATTTAATATAAACGAGTTTGAAATCTTCATATTGTTAAAATGCAGAAGGGGATGGACTTCTGTTTAGGGATGGGACGACATACAAAAATATCATTTATCGCGATCAAAAAGGTCCACAATTTATCGTTTGTGCCATATTTTTAATAATCGTGATCATGGCACACGATTATAATTGCCTTTACGGCACCAGACTGCCTCATGTTTTCGGTTTCAATGTAATGTTTAGATGTTAGTTCTGGTGTTTGTCCTTTATCATAACAATGAAACTTGTTAGCTTCTGTGACTATAGCTCACAGGCAGGAAGTGGATCTGCATCCTTGCACCCTCAACTCAAGAAGGTGAAGTCTGATGTGTGGAATTATTATGGCTTTGAAAAACAAGACCAACAAGGCAATGAGCCACCAATCTGCAGAACCTGCTGAAAAAAGTTGAGGCTCCAAGGGAAAACACAAGCAACTTGCATGCACATTTGAGAGACAACCACCCTACATTTTTTAACAAACTTGAGCTGAAAATATCCATTGTAAGTAACATACAATGTGAAATAAACTATTAAATGTAGTTTAGATTTGTATGAATAATGGTATGCGTTTATTGACCTTATTTTCGCTAGGCTAGCACTACCTGAATAGCATTTTTGCACCACTGATGGCTGCGATACCAGCATTTCCTTTTATCTGGGGGCTTTCTCAGGTTGGTTCATGTGGGGGTTTTTTTAATAGTCAGAGTCAGCAAAAAAAAACAGCAATAGTTCAGACACCTGGAAATTGTATGGTAATTGATGTTTCAGTGGCTTAAAAAAGAACAACTAAACCTTGGTTTAACAATTACCGTGATGTTGTTACTCGTGATTACATTGGTCAAAATAATCATGAGTCTAAATTTTAATATCATCCCATTCCTACTTCTTAAACGGTTCATTGTTAAACATGAAATATATACAACTATTTAATAATAACATTTAATGGCCCCAGAAAGAGCGGAGCGATCACTGGGTAGAAGCTGATGCATGAATAAAGTAGCACTGACCGACGCGCCCGTGGCCGTGGCTCACATGTCCTCGCAGCTTCCTGGTCTTAGTCTTCTTGGTCGGCTGAGAAAAAAAAAAAAAAAAAAAGACATTTATAAGAACTTGGGAGTTTCACATTTACGTGAAAGTTTAAGAGGGCACAAAAATGTGATCCTCCACACAAGCTGCACTGGTTACACAGTATAAAGACCTCAAATTAGAACACAAACTGCATTGGTAGCACAGTATAAAGACTTCCTCACATTAAAACACAGGTTTCACTGCTCACACAGTATAAAGACTCCAATGAGGCAATGATTACAGATTAAATGCAGTTACTTGTATTCTGGCATATTTACATGCAAATGTTTATTAATGTGCATTGTCCCTGAAATAAATAAATAAATTTATGATAATACAGGTCATTTTTAACAGAAACTTCCTGCTCAGTTTGAGTTAGACTACGGGGGCCAACACAGTCTCTTAAAAGGGAAAGACTGAAGTTAACTATTAACTATAATATTCACTCTAATATTTTAGTGCAAGACAAGACAAAGATATCTTCTCAACTTCAAGTTTAAACAGATGAAGCATGATCCAAGATGCCGTCAAGAATTTTACAGAGCTACAAAGGAAAGCCTCTGCCTCTGTAAAGCTAAAAACAAACTACCCAGTGCATTTTAAGGAATTGGAATAAACTGAACAAAATCAAAAAACGTCACAGATGTCCTATCACAGCTCCACTAAACTAAGGATCTAAACCCGTCCCTCCTGAGACACGCTGAAGCTAGATCTGATGCTAATGCTAACGGAGGGAAAATGCCACTTTTACACCTTTCATTTAACATTTGCTAAACGTTTATTCGTATTTCAGGAGCAGACAGGAGGTTCGGTTTGTACTAGAATCCAGATTCACTCTAATAAATGTATAAAATTGTTCTAAAGAAGGGGTTCTTTGCAAACGGGAGACCACGGAAGCCGGGCGCAGACGGAACAGTTCTGCATTTTATTTTTTTTATATTTTTTACTATAATTCAACAACCATAAACGCATGAAGTTTAAGAGTGGACATGTGTCAAGCCTGCTCCGGGCAGTAGATGTGTAGTAAGTGGCGGATTAAAAGCAGATGGACGCGGATTCGGAGGCTTTAGAAGAGCGCGGAGAAGAAGCAGCACCTACCATTTTGGACACAGACGAAAGAGGACGCGATCTGCAAATCTCGCGGTTTAGTGCGAGATTTGGAGGAAGGGCGGCGGAAAACGAAAGCGGCGTCCAGAGGAGGAGGAGTGGAACTGCAGCAAACGGACGAAAATAAAACAAAAACATGAAAATACATTTATATTAACTCCAAACAACGTTTAAAAGAGACATGTAAAATGTGAAATAATAGTTTGAACCTCCGTAGACAAGCGCAGGCCTCGTGTCTGAAGTATAAAATTACAAGTTACATATTGATCCTTTTTAGTCCAATTTAAATCACAATTTTAATGGACTACATTTTTTTTTTTTTTTTTACAATAATTTCCTCCACAAACAACTAAATCTCCTGTCTTATTCTGCATAAAACCTGCTGCCCCCGTCGTTAAGGTCTGTACATACATGTTCTGGAATGTCCCTTTGTGTCAGATGCCCTCCCCGTGTTTCCATGGGGTCTTATTGTGCGTAAAACCTGCTAATCTTGTAGTTTAGATCTGTAGAAACGTGTTCTGAAATGTCCCAGTGTAATAATAATAATAATAATAATAATAATAATAATAATAATAATAATAATAATTTGATGAGGACGAAAAATGGGCTTGGTCAAATATGAAGCCCTTTAAATGCCTTTTAAATCAGCCCTATTGTGTCTCTGTAGTCATCATCTCTGACATCTGTGGATTATTATGTTATAATTTACACATTTTAAATCACAAAATTAATCTAAAAAGACTTTATAAAAGAAACAAGTCCGCTGACTTCCACATTAGAAAACTGTGGTGCCCAATGGGAGCTGACGTTGCCGTAAACGGCATCACAACAAAGTGATGCTGTCCGCGCCCCCTGGATAGCTGCACATTACACTAGCGAACCGCCCATTTTTTTCATTCATACTTAAATGTTTACGCAACGCTGCTGAATCCAATGAGTATTACCCATTAAAAATAAACAGAGAGAATAGAATAGAGAGAAGGAAGTGAGTACGCCAAAAGGGGCGTGTACCGGTGGAGGTGAAAACGGGGGGAGATTGACAAAATGGCGTCTTGAAAATAAGAGATTAAAGATTACTCAAACATGAATCACTCCAAATACAACTACAGAGGCTCAATGAGAAGAAACGACTAGAACATTGTTAAACACCTGAACAGAACAGCTCGGAGACCAGCTCTGCCTCTTTTTGTCATAGCTGTGGTGGTTATGGTTGAGCACAGGAGGTTTCAGAGCAGTGCGTGTAAACAGCAGGGGTCTGTCAGATGACCTCTATCAACCAATCAGAGAGTCCCTCAGGAGCGTCCCCTGTGACTGTGAGCACTTCACATCTGAAACGTACCTAACAGAGAGCACCTGCCGTAGAGACAGGTAAGATCAGAGCTTGATTTTTATGTCATATTAGTAATGTGATTAGATTTGTGATTTATGTTGAAAACTCCACATTAGTCATGTTTTAGAACTAGTTTAGTCCTGGTTTACCCCAGGTTTAGTGCTGGTTTAGATCTGGTTTAGTCCTGGTTTAGTCCTGGTTTAGTCCTGGTTTAGTCCTGGTTCAGTCCTGGTTTAGTCCAGGTTTAGAACTGGTTGATTCCGGGTTTAGTCCTGGTTTAGATCTGGTATAGTTCTGGTTTAGATCTGGTTTAGTTCTGGTTTAGTTCTGGTTTAGTCCTGGTTCAGCCCTGGTTTGGTCCTGGTTTAGTCCTGGTTCAGTCCTAGCTTAGCCCTGGTTTAGTCCTGGTTTAGTCCTGGTTTAGTCCTGTTCAGTCCTGGTTCAGTCTTGGTTCAGTCCTGGTTTAGTCCTGCTTCAGTCCTGGCTCGGTCTTGGTTCAGTGCTGGTTTAGTCCAGGTTCAGTGCTGGTTTAGTCCAGGTTCAGTGCTGGTTTAGTCCTGGTTCAGTCCTGGTTCAGTCTTGGTTCAGTCCTGGTTTAGTCCTGCTTCAGTCCTGGCTCGGTCTTGGTTCAGTGCTGGTTTAGTCCAAGTTCAGTGCTGGTTCAGTCCTGGTTCAGTCCTGGTTCAGTCTTGGTTCAGTCCTGGTTTAGTCCTGCTTCAGTCCTGCTTTAATAATAATAATACATTTTGAGTGTTTATTTTTCAGGTGAAACCCCAGAGCACCTACCCATCACCGTGGTAACACTCTCCTGAGATCCGCCTGGCAACAGACAAGTCACTGGAGAAACGTCTAAATATGGAGCTGGGACGCTCACCCAGGAGAAAGGTGAGGGACAGGTGAGAGATAGATGAGACAGGTGAGGCTGGTGAAAGACAGATGAGGCAGATGAGACAGGTGAGGCTGGTGAAAGACAGGTGAGACAGATGAGACAGGTGAGGCTGGTGAAAGACAGATGAGGCAGATGAGGCAGGTGAGGCTGGTGAAAGACAGGTGAGACAGCCTTGTTCCAGATTGGCTCTTTGATTGTTATGATACTCGTGGTCAGAATTCCAAATATGGAACTGTGCTCCAGATTAGCTGTTATAACTGCTAGCCTTGATGAGCTAAACGCTGTGAGTGATGTCACACTTAGGACACTTCTGTAAACAGTCTGAGGTCAGGCCCAAAGTTTAAAGATCTGAATATGAATTTATCTGTTTTGTTTTGTGAAACAGAGACAGATGAGTGACATGGGACCAGACCAGAGTCCACAGGAAAGAATCTGGAGGTACAACACTGTCTACGGATACTGGACCAGGACTAAAGCAGAACTAAAGCAGAACTAAACCAGGACTGAACCAGGATTAAGCCAGGACCTAATCAGGAGTAAAACAGTACTAAACCAGGATGAAACCAGGACTAAACCAGGACAAAAAAGGTCTGAATCAGGACTGAACAGGACTAAACCAGGACTAAACCAGGACTAAACCAGGACTAAACCAGGACTAAACCAGGACTAAACCAGGACTAAACTAGGTATTTAACCCTGTATCTTTTGTCTGTGATCAGGAGCTGTTTGCGTCGGAAACTCTCAGTTCAAGTGGAGCGTCTGTCATGCCGCTCGCTGTTTTTCCCATCTCTGCAGCCCACGGTCAAACTGACCAGAGTCCAAGTTCCTCCACTACAGGTGAGAGAGGGAAGGGTGTGTGTGTGTGTGTGTGTGTGTGTGTGTATGTGAACCAAAGAGTCAACCAGGAACAAAGCTATTGAAGGTAAGGCCCCTTCCCGCCCCCACCACTGTTTTAGCTGGGGGACTAGTAACACTGTTCAAACCAGTTGCTAATGCTAGCAGCAGTTACAGAGAGAGAGACCACAGCAGAATGTGATTTGAAGTTGATGGAGACAGAAGCACAGCCCATGATCACCTCCTGTTTGGAATGCGGCAGCAAGCATCTTAGCTATGTCCATTTAGATATACAGTCTATGCGTGTATAATACTACTACTACTACTACTACTACTACTACTACTACTACTACTACTAATAATAATAATAATAATAATAATAATAATAATGTTATTTATTAGCTGGAGGACGTGTCCGGGGTGAGGGAAGTCTGGGAGTCCCTGCTTAGACTGCTGCCCCCGCGACCCGGCCCCGGATAAGCGGAAGAAAATGGATGGATGGATGGATGTTATTTATTTATGATTATATTGTCAAAAATCAGACCAAAGTGGATCTCAAAGAGGCTAAAGCTAAACACGTCTCAAACCTGTGTCATTCACAGACAGCCAATCAGAGCCCAGAACAACCAGAGCCGGACCAATCACAGAGCCCGAAGAAGATGACCTCACCAGAACCAGGACTCAAACCACACCCAGATCTAAAACTAGTCCCGGAGCACACAGTCATTTTGCTGGACTCAGAATGGAGAACCTTCTATTTAGACCCAGAATTGAACCCAGAACTAGACCCAGAACTAGACCCAGAACTAGACCCAGGAGTAGACACTGAAGTAAACCCAGGACTAGACCCAGAACTGGACCCAGAATTAGACCCTGAACTATACCCAGGACTGGACCCAGGACTGGGCCCAGAACTGACCCCAGAACTAGACCCAGGACTAGACCCAGAACTAGACCCAGAACTGGACCCCAAACTATACCCAGGATTAGAGTCAGAACTAGACCCAGAACTGGACCCAAGTCTTGAGGGGGACTTGGTTTTGGACTCAGACGAAACTGAAACAAACAAAAACAGGTCAACATTTGTAGAAAATATTCCCAAAGTTAAAATCAAAGTGTCAGATTTTTTCGACAATACAAGTTCAGTTGAGGCGCCGGCGTTTGGTTTGGGAGATGTAAAGATCCAAAACATTGCTTCAAATCTAAAATCACCACGTCCAAAAGTTTCCACTGCATCAAAACGAAAATCTGTAGAATTTGGAGATTATGAGCGATTTAAGGCGGAAAGGACAGAATGTGAAACCACTGAGGAGAGTTTTAAGGTGGAATGGGACAACACTGAAGTTATAATGAAAGCAGAAAAAGATTTTAGAATGGAGCAGCATTTTAAGATGGACTGGAGAAATGATAAGGATTGTGGGAATGATTTTAAGGTAGACTGGAGCAGAGATGAAGATGATGTTTTTAAGGTGGAATACAGTGAGGAGGACACTGTTAGGGTGGACCAGAGGGATAGAAGTGAGGATAAGGAGTGTGAAAATGCTCTTAAGGCGGATTGGAGTCATGACAATCATTTTAAGGCGGACTGGAAGCAGGAGCAGAGTCTTAAGGTGCAGTGGGACAATAATGGGGGCTGCGGAAGTGGTTTTAAGGTGCACTGGAGCAGAGATGAAGATAGTGAAGAAGTTTTCAAGGTGGAATACAGTGAGGGGGACACTGTTAAAGCGGACCAGAGGGATAGATTTGGGGATAAGGACTGCGTAAATGCTCTTAAGGCAGACTGGAGTGATGAACAGGCTCTTAATGTGGACTGGGAGGATTTCTGTGCAGTGTGTTCAAACGGAGGAGAGCTGCTCTGCTGTGACCGCTGTCCCAAAGTCTACCACCTTAACTGCCACTTGCCCCCCCTGCACGGAGTCCCAGAGTGAGTATCTCTGTGCATCTGACATCTGTGTGTCAGATGCCCTCCGTGTGTCAGAGTGTGTCAGATGCCCTCTTGATTTCATGTTTGTGTGTTTCTAGAGGAGGCTGGATCTGCTCCCTGTGCAGACCGGACCAGGACTTGGACCAGGACTTGGACCAGGAGCTGTTTGGCGTGGTCCCGTACGCGCTCTCCTCTCAGGATCAGAGGGTTGGTGCATCAAACACACACATTACATCTGATGTTCTAGGTTCATCCCAGAGGCTCATATTTTGAAAAGCTCATGTGTGTTTACAGATTTGGGTCTTATAGTTATTTGTTTATTTATTTGTTGACAAGTTTAGTAAAACTGTAGTTTGTGTGTTGTGAGTTCATTTACATTACATTGATTTGTTTGTTTGTTTCAGAGATGTGAGAAACTGACTCTTCTGCTGCTCACTCACAAACTCAGCTCTCCATTTCACAGACCTGTCAGTCCTCAGGTACAACTACACTACTACAGTACTACTACTTCTACTACTACTACAGTGCTACTACTACTGCTACTGCTACTACAACTATTGAAATGTACTGAAATCTTTAATTTCACTGACTGGTCAGTCCTCAGGTACTATTTATGTACTATTGTACTAATGCTATCAGTAATACAGCAACTACTACTGCTACTACTTTTATTTTTTATTTATTTATATGAATGGGACAATACATGCTAATGAACAGACATGATACAACATGAATGTAAACACACCAGATTATAGCCAAAGGCTAATTTCCATCCATTGTCCCAAGGGCTGGGGTCACAAAAGGGCCAAAATAAAAATTGCACACTACACGCAATGCACAGTTCCCATAATTGCACATTCCACTCATTGCACATTTCATTATACCCCATTATAATATTACTACTAAAGTACTGCAATATCAACACTACTTCTTACACAGTTTTTCCCATAATACAGAAGACTATGGCGACCCCCCAGAGTCTAAAGCCAACCTGTACAATACTGGCATAACACAGACTGCTACCAGAGACAACACTGAGATTAAGACAGATGAAAGCAGTAATGTTAGTACTCCAGAAATGAAGTAAAAATACTACATGCCCTCCACAAACTGAAAGAGACAAAATCCATGAAGTAAAAAGACTTCTCACCACAATCGAAAACGCTCTTTCACATCTTTTGCTTCTGTCTTTTCAGTTCCGTCATTATTATCAGATTGTGCGGCGCCCCATCGACCTCAGTTTGATCCGGAGGAAGCTGCAGACCACGCCCCCTCGCCATACTCCTTCCCCTACAGCCCTGAATCCTCCCCCCCCTGCTCTGACCCCTCCCCCTGCCTCACCCCTCACTATTCTGACTCCACCCGCCACTCCGCCCCCTGCTGGCCTGAAATACCTGAGTCCAGAACAGTTTGTGGACGACATTCTGCTCATGTTCCACAACTGTGCCACTTTCAACTATGTGAGAAACAAATGAGATGATGACACAAGGCAACAGCTATTACTGCTAATGCTACTATGACTACTAATGCTACTATTACTACTAATGCTACTATTACTGCTATTGCTAATGCCACTATTACTGTTAATGCCACTATTACTGCTAATGTTAATGCTACTACTACCGCTAATGCTACTATTACTGCTAATGCTAATGCCACTATTACCACTAATGCTAATGCCACTATTACTGCTAATGCCACTATTACCGCTAATGTTAATGCTACTATTACCGCTAATGCTAATGCTACTATTATTATTACTGCTAATGCTAATGCCACTATTACCACTAATGCTAATGCTACTATTACTGCTAATGCCACTATTACCACTAATGTTAATGCTACTATTACCACTAATGCTAATGCTACTATTACTATTACTGCTAATGCTAATGCCACTATTACCACTAATGCTAATGCTACTATTACTGCTAATGCTAATGCCACTATTACCACTAATGTTAATGCCACTATTACCACTAATGCTAATGCCACTATTACCACTAATGCTAATGCTACTATTACTGCTAATGCTAATGCCACTATTACCACTAATGCTAATGCTACTATTACTGCTAATGCTAATGCCACTATTACCACTAATGCTAATGCTACTATTACTGCTATGTTGTATGTTCGTAGCCAGACTCTAAGGTGGCTCATCAGTTGGATCTTGTTAAATTTGTTTGTTTGTTTATTTGTAGCCGGACTCAGAGGTGGCAGAGGCAGGGCTGAAGCTGAAGGTGTTTTTCCTGCTGAAGTTAAAGGAAGTCTTTCCTGAAAGAACCTTCCCCTTGACCAATCAGAGCTCAGCAAACAAGAAGTTCCAAAGAACCTTCCTCTCCACCAATCAGAGCTCAGCAAACAGGAAGTTTCACCTCAAATGGAGCCAGAGGAGAAGAAACAAACTGTCCTTTTTCAAATAAACCAGAGAGAGGAGCGTGCTGACCATGTGCACCAAGATAAATTCTTGCCATAAATGTCATAAACATCTTTTAAAAGCTCCTTTGTAACAGTCAAAATGATCAGTCTGTCTTAAATAAATACTTGTTGTTATTGTTATTATCAGGGCCTGAGTATGAATGTGCGAGGAGGGCAAGTCAGTCGCACATGTGCAAGCAGTAAACAATAATGCAGAGGCAAGTAAGTGGTATCAAAAATTTGAGCTCTAATTTTGAGTAAAGACCCCGAGAAACAATATTAAAAGACAGCTCAATAGCTCCACCTCAAAAATTGATTTACATTGTACTAATGGGAGCTGGGCCCGGAAAAATGTCATCGTAGACAAATAAAACTTAGCATCAAAAATAGGTCACGTTAGGACATGTAAAAAATGATATTATGGCCCTGCCCTAAACCCTACGGGAAGTCAGCCATATTGGATCAAACCTGGGGCTGACAATATCACTCATCATAATCTTTTGACATCTCCAACAGTTTTCATCAAAAACACTTCAAATGTGGCCAAAAGACACAAAACTCATATGCAATAAAAGGTTATAATTTACACTTTAAATAAAATGCTGGACGTTGTCATGGTGATTTTTCAACAAAATGCCAATTTTTGGAAAAATTCAAAAACTCTGTCACAAACATCGTCAGATATGAATGGACCCAATGAAGCGCGTGTGTACATTTCTGAGCTGGACGTAATGACATGCAAATTATGGCTCTATCATTTTAGATGACTCTATAGCGCCCCTTTAAATTTTATTTTTAAAAAATGTTAAAAGCCAATCTATTTGCCATGGACTTGTGAAAGAATTCATGTTCATAATGGGGAACAATATGACAAAGTCCCATCATTTTAACTTTTATTAAATATTATTAAATCGCTTCTGAGAAAAAGAAAAAGTGCTGAAAAACTCAAACTCAAATTTAAATTACATAACATCACCAAGAATCTACATTGCAGGATGGCTCAGTGGCACCCTCCGGAAAATTAAAATACATTACTTGATTGGAGGGACAGAGCCTATTTTTTCACTGTGGGCATATAAAACTTGGCAAGTACAATAAGCATTTCGAGATAGACAAAAAAATGATATTATGACCCTGCCCTAAACCACACAGGATGGCTGCAATACGGCAACTTGAGACGTCCAAAATCTAGACCTCATACTTTAACTTTAACTTGATCCGATGGATTCCAAAACTGAGGCAGCATTATGAGGACAAAGAATTTACAAAAAACTCGGGGTGTGGTCATGACAAGCGCTTAACAAAACAGCCATTTTGAAAGTTTAAAAATCCCTATAACTCCTGCAAAAATTCTCAGATCCAGACAAACCCAATGTAGCATGTATATTTTGGATCTGGACATAATGATTTATGAATTAAACTTGTGTCTTTAAAAATGTCTCTCCAGCGCCCCCTGCAAATTTAAAATGTGGACAAAAAATTTTGTATGTCGCAGACAAATGAAATTTGGTACAGACACCCTTCATGACATTCTGAAGTCAATGAAGACCATGCCCGGTCTACATCCACACTTACATGGCCATGTCTCAAAAAAAGGCAGTAAGAGGTGAAAAAAATAAGTCATAATCCAGTGAAATTTGGTACACGCATCCTTTATGTGACCCTGAGCAAAATATTCTATGGGGACCACACCCTATCTCAAACATGAAGGCTGACATTTTGAATAAAAATATGCAGATGTGCAAAATCTAGACCTCATACTTTTACACACTTGTTCGAGGGTTTTTATCTGATGGACTCCAAACTGATGCAGTATCATCAGGACATATCTGGAATCAAAAGTTGTTAAAAGAATTTACTTAAGTCCAAGGGTGTGTTCATAATGAACTCATACTGAAACAGCCATTTTGAAAGCATAAAAATCCCTGTAACTTTTGCAAACACCGTCTGATTCAGACAAACCCAATGTAAGTATTTTGATGATCTGGACAAAATGATGTGTGGATTAAAATTCCAGCGCCCTCTGCAAAGTTACAATTGGCCATAAACATTTGAATCTCCACATGTCAAGGTAAGGTTGATATACAGCTCTCCCACTGTGACATGGGAGAGCTGCATATCACCCTTGCATGGTTTCAAGGGTTGCGAGGGCCCTTTATCACTGCTTGCAGTTTTATTAGGCCCGAGCCTGAGACAACGTCCCAGCGACTCATTAAAACCGCGTCCGGAGCGTGGAAAATGGCAAAAATCAAGTAGTAAACATACCCCGACATGGCAGTGATTCAGGACATTTTCTGGCACAGTTTTCATCACAAACACTTCAAATTTGGCCAAATCCCACTAAACCCATGTGTGATTAAAGATTATCAGTTACATTTTGATTATGACTTTGGGTGTGGTCAGGGTGAATTTTCAACAAAATCGCAAATTTTGGAATATTTTTAAAAAAAAAATTGTCTTTCACACATTTTTTGTTGGGAAAACGCTAATACAGCGTTTATGCACATTTGTGAGCTGAACGCAATGATATGCAAATCAAGACACTCTCTGACAAAATGGCTCTCTAGCGCCCTCTTCAAATTTCATTTTCAAAAATTCGTAGCAGACAATCGATTTGTCGTGGACGTGTGAAAAAATTCACAGGGGCCTTATTTGTGACGGGGCACAATGTGAGAAAGTCACATGACTGTAGCTGTTATGGTTTAGGAGAAAAATAATGGGTGGAAAATGCGTTTCCATTATTATTATTATTTTGGTGGCTACTTTGAAGCCACTTTTGACCCCCTGAACGTTAACGAAAAGTCAATTTTATTGGACCCCAAATTCAAGGTTAGTGAAAAATTTATTATTTTGATGTTCAAAAAAATGTATGTTTCAAAATGACTCAATAGTGCCACCTCACATTGCGGCAATGAGAGACCTTTTTCATCGTAGACAAATGAAATTTGGTACAAACATAGAACATATCAAGACAAGTAAAAAATTATATTATGACCCCACCCTAAACCCTACAGGAAGTCGGCCATTGTGGGCGGAACCCCATTTTTTCAAAATTTTAACTCTCACATTTGGATTTTTTACGCCGTGGATTTTTATTCAAGAAACTTGCTAAATGGTCAAAATGAACTAAATCCATGTGGGATTATAGGCTACTCTCCTGAATTTTTTTAAGTCATAAAATGTGGGTGTGGCCAGCCTGCAAAGAAAAAAGACGTTTTTTGAAGTTTTAAATGGCCCATAACTCAAACATGCAATGTCCTATTTTCCGGCATTAATATACGTTTTGTTCAAAATCGTATTTTGAGTGCATAGATATGCAATTTACATATGTCAAATATTACATTGCTCCACAGCGCCCCCTTGAATTTTTAAATGGTACGCAAAAAAAATTACTTTGTCACAAACATTTGAAATTTGGCATGGACATCCCTAATCCTATACTGAACCAAAAAGTCATTGACATCATACTTCTATTTCCAAAGGTGTTGCCATGGCAACGTCTGACATTTCTCATTGAAATACATGGGTTTTGGTTAACTAGGATGAAAAATTATTACTTTGTCATAGACCATTGAAATTTGGTACACATATTTCTCTCATGAGACTGAACAAAAAAGCCAATGAAGACATATCTCTATTTCCAACCATGCCGGCGTGACAATGTCATAAATGCTCTCATTGGAATGAATGGAGTAGTATTACTCAGTTGCTGATTTTGGGGAGAGGGGCGATGTAAGCGGGAACGAAAGGCAGGATCTCCGCGGTGGCGTGTACCCCGCGGTCGCAAGGGGTGGCGAGGGCCTTTATCACTGCTTGCAGTTTTTAATTATTATTATTATTATTGTTGTTGTTGTTGTTATTATTATTATTACTGTACTGAGATAACTCATTGTGCCTTATAAACCTTTGAGTGGCTCTGTCCTTGTGGGGTTCGTTTTTTTCATCTGTATAAAAAGATCTGAACCAAACAACTTCAATATTCAACTCAGTGCAGGGTTTCTCAGTTTGCACATGCGCAGTGATTCCCCTCCGTGGCTCCAGTATGACGCATGCGCACTCTTTTCAGCTAATGCACCTGCTCCGTCCCTGCGTCTTTCCGTGCGTCCCACTGCGTCTCTCCGCGGATGCTCCGTGTTTCCTGGACTCCTCGGTGTCTGTGCCCGGTCCATGGCGGTCAGCGGGTTCCAGAAGCTGACCGTGGCCGCAGTGGTGACGCTATGTGCGGCTCTGATCCTTCCCAAGATGCTGCTGCGGAGAGAACCGACGGAGGAGCAAGGTGCGGGCCACATACCGGTGTTAGACCTGGTTTAGTCCTGGTTTAGTCTTGGTTTAGACCTGGTTTAGGCCTGTTTAGTCCTGGTTTATACCTGGCTCAGACCTGGTTTAGACCTGGTTTAGACCTGGTTTAGACCTGGTTTAGACTTGGTTTAGACCTGGTTTAGACCTGGTTTAGACCTGGTTTAGACCTGGTTTTGTCCCTGGTTTAGACCTGGTTCAGACCTGGTTTTGTCCCTGGTTTAGACCTGGTTCTGTCCCTGGTTTAGACCTGGTTCAGACCTGGTTTAGTCCTTGGTTTAGACCTGGTTCAGACCTGGTTTAGACCAGGTTTGTGGGGTCTGTACGGACAGGATCCTGAGAGCAGTGAGTGCACGCGGTCCCAGAGGGAGTTTAATCTATCTTCTATCTTCGGTGAATGTTTAAAAGGATAAAACGCGTCGGTTTGTTTCTGTGACGTCGCATCGGCGCAGTGCCCTCTCCTCCCTGTGGGGGGCGCACGCGTCTACTCAGTGCGGTTATGAAAATACTGAGCAGCGCAGCGTAATTATTTTTTAAAAACATAATATTTTGTGTGCAGATCCACAAATTAAAGTGCCTCGTGTCCCAGCTCCTTGACCTGATCTGAGTTGTCTTAAATTTGATAAAGAGATCAGAGACCTGCATTTGTCCCAGTGGGAAAATCTCAGTGTTGCAACATAAACACATTTGAAGTGCGATCCATAAAGTCTCTTTACAGTTTAAAGCATTTATTAAAAAGGGCCCTTGATCTGAGATCTGAATCAGACTTGTTCTTTTGTACTCAGAGGTTTCCAAAGTGTTTTACCTAATTTAAACCTCTCTATGGGTCCCATGAGTCTCATGGACTCACCTCTATATGGGCCCCTCAGATGTCCCACTTCCCTTTCTCTCACTGTTTGTCTCCACACATTTCTTTCTCTGTCATACTGTCCCTGTCTCCATACATTTCTTGTGTCATGTACGACTTGATGGAGGTGATGGTGGAGCTCTCCCAGCCTTTGTGTCTGATTTAGTCTCAGTAAACCATGAAACACACTGTGGCTTTTATTGAGATGGAGACATTTCTTAGATTCAAAAGCCTTTTTAATCAACAGGACAAAATACACAAATGCAATGAGATTAAAGACTTTTATAACCATTGAGTACAACAGAACAAACCTAATGAAAATATCTGATCAACGGCCTTTGTAATGACATTTAAATTACAAAGAGACTTTATGGAGACTTTGTAAATGGTAATACTGAAACTGCATAAAGTGGGATTGTTGTGTAAGTAGATCGTATATAGTTCATAATTCAAACTTCTTCAGCTCTGATCATAGTGATGAAAAAAATAACAAAAGTCTCATTAATGCAAAGAAAAAAGTCCCACCATAAAAACTGAGCTCAAAACCTCACTGCCTCATAACGACAAGTCGATAAGGTGATTCTGGAGATGGGACCGAACAGCACAGCCAGTGTTTGTCAACATGGTCTCAGAATGTGGTCTCACAAACTCACAAACCATGTCAGCGTCTAAAACCCACTATGTAGCTTTAAACAAAATGTGTTTGATAAAACATTCTGACTATATACATGCATGTAGTATTATTCTAAACATGTCTTCTCTGTGTGTTGCAGCTCCTGGCCGGTTCCCTCCCATGATGCACCGCCATATGACCCCTAACCCTGGGGTCAGGGGTCACGGAGACGTCAGAGGAGCAGGAAGCGGAGGGGTGGGGACAGGAAGCGGAGGGGCAGGGACAGGAAGTCCTGGAGGGAAGTCCAATCTGGCGGCGCAAATCATCCCAGTGTATGGCTTCGGGATCCTGCTCTACATCCTGTATATTTTATTTAAGGTTCAGTTTGATATCCTTTGTGTTTACACCAGCCCTATTGTACCTGTATTTCTATAGTTATAATCTCTGACTGCCATGTATCATTATGTTATAATTTACACATTTTAAAACACAATATTCATCTAAAACGACTTAATAAAAGAAGCAAGTCCACTGACTTCCATGTAAAAAAACGGTGCCCAATGGGAGCTGACGTCACTATAAACGTCATCACAACAAAGCGCCTCATGCTGTCAGTGCCCCTTATGGATAGCTGCAAATCACGCTAGCCAGCACTCCATTGTTTTCATTTGTACCAAAATGACTACGCAGTGCTGCAGAATCCTACAAGTATTACCGATGAAAAAAATAAAATTGGAGAAGGAAGGGTGTATGACAAAATGGGCGTGTATCAGTGGAGGTGAAAACAGGGTTAGAGTGTCAAAATGGCATCTTGAAAATAACAGATTAAAGATTACTCAAACATGAAACACTCCAAATACAACTTCAGAGGCTCAATGAGGAAAAAATGACTAGGACATGTTTAAATAGGTTTTGTTATTTTGACAGATGTGAAAAGTTTAAGCTTAAGCTCCCTGTGGGGGCCTTGCTGTGCACAAAAAAACAACAACATTTGGGCCTTTCCCTGGTCATTGTGTGCTTGTTGTTTCAGATCACATCTAAAGGGGGCAGTAAACCAGCCCCGAGTCGCCTCCAGTCTCTGCGGTCCGAGAACAACAAGAGGAAGATCAGTGAGTTTAAATCTGAAATATATTTAATACGATATAAACATCTCTCTCTTCTGAATTCTCTCCATCCTCAGCCTCTGTCTAACATCTCGCTATTCTCTCCATCCTCACCCTCTCTCTAACATCTCTCTTCTCTCCATCCTCAGCCTCTAACATCTCCATGCTCTCCATCCTCATCCTCTCTCTAACATTTATTTATTGTGTCCATTCTCAGCCTCTCTCTAATATCTCTCTCTTCTCTTTATCCTCAGCCTCTCTCTAACACCGTTCTATTGTCTCCATCCTCACCCTCTCTCGAACATCTCTATTCTCTCCATCCTCAGCCTCTCTCTAACATCTCTCTCTTCTCTCCATCCTTAGCCTCTCTCTAACACCTCTCTCTTCTCGCTTCTCTCCATCCTCAGCTGACTTTGAGCTGTCTCAGCTTCAGGAGCGTCTGATGGAGACAGAGGTTGTGATGGAGACACTGGTCAACTCCTCAGGACTCAGCCACGACAGGTGAGTCAATATCGCAATATATGCAATATCGAGTACCACTAGGACCAGTACTGAGTCTGCTGTTATTGCACTTACTGCTGCAACACCATTCAGCTGTTCAGTGAGATGTTACAGTGTTAGGACAGGGGAATCCTACACTCAACTGTACAGAAAACCCTGCAGCTGTCCAGGTCCTATACTCGCCTCTACAAGAAACCCTGCAGGTGTCCAGATACCTGGGATATTTCCCACCTCCAAGTTGAGAAAATTCAATGGAATGCCACTGGAGCTGGTATTTCCAGTTATGAAGTGAGAGATGATTGTAGGACTCCCAGTTCACACAAGAGTGGCTCATTGACTCTGAGGTCTTACAGCACATAAACCTGGACACTTGTACTGGTTATATCTGACAGTGTTCTGTAATGGAATACATTTAACACGTGTCTACATGTACATTTCTTTAGCCTTCGGGTTAGCATTAGCACTGTTGTTTACATACGAGTGAATTCAGCTGGATCATTATGATGTCAGTATGATGTTGTTATGATGTCACTATAATGTCATTATGATGTCAGTAGGATGTCGTTATGTCATTATGTCATCATGATGCCATTATGATGTAACTATGATGCCATTGTGATGTCATAAATATGTCTTTATGTTACTGTTGCAATGCCATTGTGCTATTGTGTAATGATGTTATGATGTCATCATTATGTCATTGTGATGGCATTAAGATACCATTGTGATGTGATGATTTCGTTATGATGTCTTTTTGATTTCATTATGTCATTGTGATGTCATAATAATCTCATTGTGATGTCATCAATATGATTATGATATTATTATGTCATTGTGATACTGTTACAATGACCTTACGATGTTGTTATTATCTCATTGTGACGTCATTGTGATGTCACTATGCTGTCATTGTAATGTCGTTATGATTTCACTATGATGTAGGTTTTATTAGTCTTTTCCGTCTCTCTTCTCCTTGTGAGTCCTCTGTGTGTTTTATATTTCATATGTTTCTGTGTTTCTCCTCATCAGTCCTCCGTGTGTGAGTCTGGAGCAGGAACAAAGCCTCCTCCAGCAGCTCACAGCCATTACACAGGTCATGAGGAGCAACCACTTGGTCCAGGACTTCACCCCATTCACCCCATCAGAGGAGGGGGAGAGAGATGAGAGAGGTAAGCAACACATGAGAGAGGAGAGAGAGAGGAGAGAGATGAAAGAGGTAAGGAACACATGAGAGGAGAGAGAGAGGGGGGGTGAAGGAGAAAGAGAAGGGGAGGAGGAGAGAGTGAAGGCAGAGAGAGAAGGGGAGGGGGAGGGAGTGAAGGAGAAGTAGGTTTAGATGAAGATTTGATTTAATATGAGTAAAAATGTAAAAATCTTCATTCATAATAATAATATATGTTTGACAGATTTGTGCGACAACTTTGAGCCGTTCTGGAGCCGCTGCGACTGTCACTGTCAAACACACAAAGAACAAACGCCCCACGAGGACTGGCCAATCAGAGACCGGCTCCACGAACCAGCCCCGCCCACAGAGGAGAGACAAACACATCACGACAACTGGCCAATCAGAGACCAGAGCCACGAACCATCCCCGCCCACAGAGAATAGACAAACACGCCACAAGGACCAGCCAATCACAGACAATGCCCAGCAAAATCGACCAATCAGACCTCAGAATCCACCAGAACAGAACCGACCAATCAGAGATGAGCACCAGGAACTAGCTCCTCAAACAGCGGATCAACCAGATGAGGACCGGCCAATCAGGGACAAGAACTGGGAGATCAACAATGCTTTAGCCTCGCCTACAGAGGAGAGAGAAATGGAGAGTGACAGAGGAGAGGAGGAGGAGAGAGAGGAGGAGAAGAGACAAGAGACTGTGAATCGGTGCCTGGAGGAGCGAAAGAACTGGGAAGGAATGTCTCAAAATGCCCAACATGAAAAAAAGGAGATACAAAGGGAGGGGGAAGAGAGAGCGGCACGGGAAGAGGAGAGGGGATGGAGGAATTTTGAAGGAGAAAAACGAGATGGGGAGAGAGAAAAGAGGAGAGAGAAAAGTCTACAAAGCAGAGAGGAGCGACATCTAACACTGGAGAGAAGAGGAGAGGAGGAGAAAGCAGAACAGAGGGAGAGAGTTCCACAAACAAACGTCAGGCGCAGAAACAGAAGACGCAGAGGACGCAGGGAGTAGGAAGAAGGAGATAAGAGATAAGGAGGCGTGGAGAGAGCAGATGAGGTGAGAGGAGATGAGAGAAGGAAATGAGGAATGAGGAGAGAGGGGACAAGGAGATGAGGAAAGAGGAGAGAGTACAAGAGCCACAGACTTCAGTGCTTCCAGAAGATTTTGATACTTGAATAATTATTTTCTTTTCTCAGAGACTCAGAGGATTCAGAGGCTTCAGAGGAGTCAGAGACTCGGGATCAGAGGATTCAGAGAAGTAAGAGACTGAGAGAAGTCAGAGGAGTCGAGGAGTCAGAGACTTCAAGGAGTCAGAGGATTTGGAGGATTCAGAGACTCAGAGGAGTCAGGAATTAGAGACTCTGTGTCAAATATTAAAATGTGATAAAGTTTGAAAATGATTTAATTCAAATTATCTGTAGCATGTTTCCTTAACCACAACACTGAAAAACTCTTGAGCTCTGATTCAGAGTAGACAATGACCTAAGGAGACGAGGAGACAAGGACATAAAGAGACAAGGAACCAAGGAAACAAGGATGCAGTCCAGACACCCTCCCCGTGTGCCAGATGCCCTCCTCGTGTGTCAGATGCCCTCCCTGTGTGTCCATGGGGTCATATTATGTGTGGTCAGGACCTGGAGTATTGTGCCTGTTAGAGGTCCCTGTGCCTCACTGGATTATGGAAGATGCAGTTTAAACCAAAGGCAGACACTTGTATAACAAGAATAATTTATTCAAATGTGAGGCAGCAGCTCAAACATCTTTCTTAATAAAAGATAAACTCATTAGGTGTTCATCATTTATACAACATTGTTTTGTAAAGTTTAAAGTAAAGCTTTAAGATGTGATTATAAATGGTACAGCAAACATTATGAAATCTGTAACTGAGATAAATGCATCATCCTGTTACTATTGATCCTATGCAGGTGATGTCATCCACTTTCTGGGGGGTGATACTAACAGTAGGTACTGCTCTGTCTGAAGTTCTGACAGACTTTAGTCTGAGATTTATTTTAACACAGTAAAGAAGAAGGAACATAAAGCTGAACTGATTTATCTGAACTTCAACAGGTGAGCTGATTTGTGCTGTCCTTCTCAAATAACATTACAGTCACAAGCTAGCTAGCATTAGCCAACAGTTTTTCAGTTAGTCACTCACTGTTTTGTGGCCCTAAACAGGACCATGAACACTCGGATTGATCATAGATTCCTGAAAATATGCTCTTTAAATCACTTTCCATTTTTTCAAGAGTTTTCAGAAGATCTTAAAACTTTTTTGTCATTGTTTCCGAATGTGTGGATCCTGTCACCATGGTAACTGTTGAAGTTTCTACCCTAGAAATACATGTAGAACACCCCCAGCGTGACGTCACTGCAAAGTATCAATCCCCGTCATAATAAAAGTAATTATAATATAATTAATAATTCTGTTTTTCTAAAATCATTTGGACACATTTCACACATTTTTCCTGCTTTGAAAACACACAGTCTGAATGTAGAAAAGAGAGCCCCCTGGGTGTGGGCACAGGCTCAACATTCTAACGCCTATAACTGTAACTGTAATTTCCCAACTATGGGACAAATAAAGGTTTATCTCATTTTTTACTTTGGAACACTATAGCCCAAGAAACAAGACTTTCATGGAATCAAGCAGGAGGAGGGGAAACAACAGTCAGTGCAATAAATATGATTTTATATTGGCTAAAAAGTTAGACACTGTGGCTTTAAACTAGAATTACGTAAATGTTCCTGAGAAAGATGAAGGTTTAAAGTCCACTCTCAGGTCAGTCACATGACCTGGGGGCATGTACATAGCCTGTGTATTTTAAGTGAACTAAGTGAGTGTGCCATCACCCACAGCATTCAACTCCTAATGAAGTTCATCGAGGCTAGCAGTTATAGCAGCTAATCTGGAGCCCAGTTAAATATTTGGAATTCTGACTGCAAGTATCATAGCAACCAATGAGCTAATCAACAGCAAAGCTCTGGAAGGTAGTGCCCTTTACCATCTGCACTGCTGGTTTAGCAGAGATTGGGTGCTTAGCAACACTGTCAATCAAACCTGTTGCTAACGCTATCAGGAGTGACTTGGGGGGAAGAAGGTGCCCGATTTGTCTGTTATTGATGTTCATATCTTGATTTATTGAGACAATAGTGAAATAAAAAAAAAACAGGATCATGTAGAGCGGGTTTTTAAGACCAAAATGACAAGCTTGACAGCAGCACTTACAGAGACAGGGGCAACAGTTTTTCAATTGAAAGAAGTTGATGGAGCTGAATCGTGCCCATGCTCACTTCCTGTATGGAACGTGGCGGCTAGCAGGTTAGCTATGTCCTGGGATATGTGCAGTCTCTGTCTGTGTCACATGACCACACTGCATGACCTCTGACCTCCTGTAGAGTGCCTGAATGTACTGGAGCAGGACTCTGTCGATCCAAGAACCTGACTGAGGAACAATCCAACCCTCAAAGAATCCAAGATGTCCGCCATGTGAAGAGAGCAAGAAGGTCACACACGGCTTAGACTCTGAGGAGAAACAACAGGACTAAAGCAGGACTAAAGCAGGACTAAAGCAGGACTAAAGCAGGACTAAAGCAGGACTAAAGCAGGACTAAAGCAGGACTAAAGCAGGACTAAAGCAGGACTAAACCAGGACTAAATTTAGTTTAGTCTTTATTTAAGGGACCATGTACAGAGACATTAAGCATAAAACAGAGATGTTCTGCACCAGATTATAGCTAAGTAGCTAATTTCCATCTGCAGTCCCTGAGTAAACCAGAACTAAATCAGGACCAGTACCTGCGAGTGATTTGGCGAGGTGTAGCAGTGTGGGAGGGACCAGAGGGTCATCAGAGGAGTTCACGAGGAGCAGAGGAACTGAAATCTGAAACACAACAAGATCTTATTGTGAAGGAGCAGAAACACAGGGCTTTTACTGTTATAGAGACAGGCAACAGACACGACAGAATGCAGCAGCACCAGCAGTAGTAGTAGTAGTTGTAGTAGTAGTAGCAGCAGTAGTAGCAGCAGTAAAAATGTAAACTCTTCACACATGTAGTAGCAGTAGTAACAGTAGTACTAGTAGCACTAGTAGTAGTAGTAGTAGTAGAAGTAGTAGTAGCAGTACCATTAGTAGCAATAGTACCAGTAGTAGCAGTAGAAGTAGCAGTAGTAGAAACAGCAGCAGCAGTAGCAGTAGTACTAGTAGCAGTAGCAGTAGCAGTAATAGCAGTAGTAGGAGTAGTACTAGTAGCAGTAGTAGTAACAATAGTAGTAGTAATAGTAGCAGTACTAGCAGTAGTAGCAATAGTAGTACTCACATTGTGGAGGTAGTGCTCACAGCTCTCAGTCTCATAGTACTCCTTTAAACTACTGTAGCCCTGGAACCTCCTGTAATAGTAGAACTGGGTCAGTAGTGTTAGTAGTATGAGTAGTATGAGTAGTATGAGTAGTAATAGCAGTAGTAGTAGTAGCAGTAGTAGCAGTAGTACTTCTGACCTGATGTAGTGCTCATCAATGTCTCTCAGGGCTGTGGCTCTGAACAGAGGACTCAAGTCCTGGTCTGGACTGAACAGAGTCTGTCTGAAACACATCAGTGAAATGTTCTACACACACGTGTGTAATACACACATGTACTACACGCGCGTGTACTGCACATACGTATACTAGACATATGTGTACTATACACAAATATGTATTACACATGTACTAGACACACATGTACTACACACACATGTACTAGGCACACATTTGTACTACACACACACGTGTAAATGACACACTCGACTCCTCATTCCTGATTGGTTCGTAGACTTGCGTGTGGGGGGGGGCAGTCTCAGTGCTCAGGGGTGGGGTCAGTGCTCAGGGGGTGGGGTTACCTGTGTCGGAGGAGGAGCCTTCTAAAGGAGCAGGTGAGCAGGAAATTATAGAAACGTCGCCCCTGAGTCCAACAAAGAAGAGACTCCTGAGCCCTGAACACAAGAGAAAACCAAGTCTGAACCAGGTCTGAACCAGGTCTGAATCAGGTCTGAATCAAGACTAAACCAGGTCTAAACAAGGTCTGAACCAGGTCTAAATCAGGTCTGAATCAGGACTAAACCGGGACTAGACCAAGACAGAACCATGTTTAAACCAGATCTAAACTGGGTCTGAACCACAACAAAGCCAGGTCTGAACCAGGACTAAACCACGATTAAACCAGGACTAAAGTATGTTTGAACTAGGACTAAACCAGGTCTAAACCAGGTCTAAACCGAGAATAAACAAGACTAACCCAGGACTCTGGGGGTTCTGACCTGGAGGCGCTGTATCCCTGGCACACACTGAGTCCACATAGAACCCGGTCTTGATGAGTCCGGTCTTCGCCCAGATATTTACACACAATGTTTCCACCGAGACTGAACCCGACTAGAACCAACTGGGTCTGAGGAAACCGGGACTTCAGGGTCTGGACCATAGACCCGAACTCCAGAGTGCAACCTGCAGAGACCAGGGACGAGAATCAGGACTGAACCAGGACTGAACCAGGACTAAACAAACACTAACCGTAGCTGAAGACCCGGGGCGCAGTCAGAGGGACTGTAGGTAGCGCCCCCAGCAGGTTAAGTGTGGCACAGCGGAACCCCTGTCTCAGAGCCTCGTGCACAAACGAGCGCACGTACCTCTGTTCACTGTGGTTACAGAAGCCTGGGCACAGCGCCAATGTCAGGTCAGCTGTGGAAGCACAAGCAGACTGAGCTTTGAGAAGGGCTCAGCTGGTTCCATGGAGTATAAAATGTAAGAATTGATACTTTGCAGTGACATCTTGCTGGGAGTGTTCTATGGTAGAATGCTCAGCAATTACCACAGAGACACAATGCACACATGAGCAAACACTGTCAAAAAGTTTTAATATGAAAAATTAAAGACCTGTTTTGCCTGTGTGTCTCTATAGTTATAATCTCTGACACCTGTGGATCATTATGTTAGAATTTACACATTTTAAATAACAATATTCATCTAAAAGAAACAATTCCACTGACTTATGCATAAGAAAAGGTGCCCAGTGGGAGCTGACATCAACGTAAATGTCATCACAACAAAGAACTGCATGCTGTCGCCGCCCCCTATAGATACCTGCACATCACACTAGCGAGGAGCCCATTTTTTTCATTTGTACCAAAATGACTATGCAACACTGTCGAATCCTACGAGTATCACCGATAAAGAAAATAAAACTAGAGAAGGAAGTGCATACGTCACAGTGCACACACCCCGTTAAGACTCAAAATAAATGTTTATATTATTATTATATTATCTCACCAGATTAAACCTGTCATAGGCGCTTGTGATGAACATCTGTCATGGGCACCTGTCATAAACTCCTGTAATGGGCACCTGTCATAAACTCCTGTCATAGGCACCTGTCATGGGCATGTTTAGGGAGCTGCACACGAGCGTGGTGTGAGATGAGCACAGAGCACAGAGATGTTCCATACCTGTTGGCCTGCATAGGGAGCTGGGGCTGAAGAGTTTGAAGGACGCTGTGGAGCCGTCACTCAAATGCATCACAAACTCCTCCCCCTTTGGACTGGGGACTCCGAATCGACCAATCAGAGAGTAGACCCAAGTCTGCACATGACCACTGCGTCCCCACAGAGGAGGGATGTACCTGAGGACGAGAGAGACTAGCCGTAGTAGATGTAGTAGTAATAGTAGTAGTAGTAGTAATAGTAGTAATAGTAGTAGTAGTAGCAGCAGTGGTATCAATAGTAGTAGTGATAGTAGTAGCAATAGTAGTAGTAGCAGCAGTAGTAGTAGTAGTACTAGTAATAGTAATAGTAGTAGTAGTAACAATCCCAGCAGCAGCTGCAGCTACAGCAATAGTAGCAGCAGTAGTCTCAGCAGTAGTAATAGTAGTAGTAGGAGTAATAGTAGTAGCAGTAGTAGTACTCACGGCTCGGACAGCAGGGGGCAGTTCTCCAGGAGGTACTGGTTCAGCTCCGTCTCTCTGTTGTGGATCACAGGAACTGAACCAGGTCTCATCAGGTCCAAAGTCCAGACCAGGACCAAGACCAAGACCAGGACCAGGACCAAAACCTGACTGAAACTGGACTCGAAGGGGGACCACAGGGCAGACATATTGGATCTACCGTCCTGGTTTAGTTCTGCTCTGATCCTGGTTCAGTCTTGGTTTAGTCTGGTTTAGAACTGGTTTAGTCCTAGTCTAGATCTGGTTTAGTCCTGGTTTAATCCTGATTTAGACCTGGTTTATTCCTGGTTTAGATCTGGTTTAGTACTGGTTTAGAACTGGTTCAGTCCAGGTTTAGTCCTGGTTCAGTCCTGGTTTAGAACTGGTTTAGTCTTGGTTCTGTTCTGGTTTAAACCTGGTTTTAGTCCTGGTTTAGATCTGGTTTAGATTTGGTTTAGCTCTGGTTTAGTCCCGGTTTAGTCCCAGATTAGACCCAGTTTAGACTTAGTTTATTCCTGGGTTAGACCTGGTTTAGATCAGGTTTAGTCCTGATTTAGACCTGGTTTAGTCTTGGTTCAGTCCTGGTTTAGACCTTGTTTAGTTCTGGTTTAATCCTCGTTTAGACCTGGTTCAGTCCAGGTTTAGACCTGGTTTAGTCCTGGTTTAGTCTCACAGGGCAGAGCTAGCACACACAAGCTGTAGAGTTAGCTTATATGACTTACACAAATGTAAAATATTAAATGAAAATAAACTTTACCTTTGGAGCTAAACCCGCAGATCTGTGTCTCGTGGGCCTACGCGCACGCCAGATCAGAGGCGTGAGGCGTCTCATTGTGGGTCATTACGCGTTACGCACAAACAACAGCACCAACTAAACTAAACTGAATCAAACCAAACTACAGAGAAACCGAACCCAACCCGGACTTCCGTCACTTTTACCCTGGGTTCGAACTGACTGGCTCCTCACTGAGCCCGCTGACCCCACTGACCGTGTCACGTCAACTGTAGGAATTAACAGCAAAACTCTGGCAAAACTTCAGAAACTCCTCCAAACCCCCAACAAACCGCGACAGAAGCCGGTACAGACCTCCTGCAGCCCCGGTACTGGTGCATGCAACCCCCGGGCTCACCCCAGCCCCAGATCAAAGTCATAAAACCCGGTTTAGACCTGGTTTAGACCCGGTTCGGTTCGCTCCAGTTTCCTTAAGCCGCGCTGCCTTCACTGCGTCTCGGAAATCTTAGCTCCTCCTCCCAAACCTCGAGACCCCGCGCTCAGACCGTCTCCCACAGAACATCACCTGTCTCACCTGTCCTGCGGCCCCTCTCCCCCATCACAATGTCATTTTATATTTTATTTATTCACTTTTCTTGGACTTCCCGCTGTGGCGGGAACAGTGGACAATCCCACCGCAGTGAAGCAGCGCGCGCTCAGGTGTAACTTACCTGGAGCGAGACAGGACACCTGAGGAGAGGACAAGGCGCGTACGCACGGCGCAAGGAGTGCGCGCATTACACAGGTCTACCTCTCCAGCACACAGTTTCTATGGTTATTCAAGTGTTTTATCACAGTAGGTCATAGTTTAACCACAAGATACGTTTTAAATACTGTGACGTCGTTAGTGCGTCACGTGGCCGTCTCTGCAACAAACAGAGATAAACAAAAACATGAATAAACTAAAATAAATAAATAAATAAATAATAATAATAATAAAAAAAAAAAAAATAGAAACAATAAAACAAGAATTAGTCCCAAAACTGCAGCAAAACCCGCGGGGGTTTATTTAGGTCATAACTTGTAGTTCTTAATTTGAGCCACTAGATGGACCCGTTTGACACAGAGCTGAGCGATGCCACGTGCAGACGCTCATGAACATGTATTGATACTTTGCGGTGACATCATACTAGGGTGTTCTACATGTATGTTTACGGTGGAATGTTCAGCAGTTATTATGGAGACACAATGCACACATTAGCAAACACTGACAAAAAGTGGCATTACACCCCAGAGAGACATCAGCTGTATCCATGCTTATACGTGTACATGTGTAGTTTAGTAACTGTGCTTGCATGAGCGTGTGAAACAGATGGTTAGACTGTGGCTCTGGTAAAGGCCTGTCACCTGCCATCTCAGCTCTGACAGGAATGTTTCACTGTATGGCATTAAACACATCTGTCTTTCATTCAAACAATTCCAGACATTTTAACACCAAAACACTCTCCATAGAGATTGCCAAGGTTTCTGCCTTTCTGTGGAACATTCACGCAAAACAACATCTCCTTGGAGAATAGTAGGTTTTCCAGCAGAAAATATTCCACAGTGTCCCTTTAAACAGAGCCCAACCATAAAGTGAAGGAGTATTCCAGTCAGGATTATCTGAGTCTAATCCAGAATAATCCCCAGCATGTGGTAGAGTCCTGCCTCCTCCCTCTCACCAGGAGGTTGTGTGTTCGACTGATCTCTCTGTGGCAGTAGTGATCCTGGGAGTTGTGGGTTTGACTCCAGGTGAACATCTCATGAGGCTTGAGGTAATTTTTCGTGTAATTCTGGCCCCTGTTCTTACCAAAGAGCAGCTGCTTTTCTTTGACATGTGGCTGTGACACTGGAAAACTACGGTGCCCAGCGGGAGCTGACGTTGCTGTAAACGTCATCACAACAAAACGCCGCGTGCTGTCGGTGCCTCCTATCAATAGCTGCGCATCACACTAGCCAGCAGCACATTATTTTTTTATTTTTACCAAAATTACTACGCAACATATCACCGATTAAGAAAATAAAACTGGAGAAGGAAGTGCGTATGTCACAGTGGGTGTGTACTGGTGGAGGTGAAAATGGGTGTAGATTGACAAAGTGGCATCTTGCAAGAGATAAAAGATTACTCAAACATGAATCACTCCAAATACAACTTAAGAGGCTCAATGAGAAGAAATGACTAGAACATGATTAAAGATCTGAATAGAACAGTTTGAAGAACAGGTCAGATTTAAAACATAGCTTCTTTATATATGTTTCAATTTAACTGAAAGAGTCAAACTGATTGTAACTGTATTTTTAGATTTTGGTTTGAGCAAAATCCACACACACAGAACTGAGAAATAGTCCAGCAGGAACAGCACAAGAAGAAACGCACAGCAAACATTTTATAAATAAAACAAAAACAGATGCTGAGACAGTGGATTTTTCCTCTGAAACTTTCATAATTCCCTAAAAAAAACAATTTCAGGCCACAGTGACCAGAAACCTAAAAATAAGGTGAGAGTTTGGCTCAGATACAGAATTTGAACTGCAGTGACCTCACACTGGGGAGTTCCACATGTATGTCTATGGTGCAATGTTCAGCAGTTACCATGGAGACACAATGCAAACATTAGCAAACACTGACAAGTTAATTATAAGGTTGTCTGAAAACTCAAGAAAAAATCCAAAAGTGATTTAAAGAGCACATTTTCAGGAGCCTGTGATCAATCTGAGTGTTCATGGTCCTGTTTAGGAGTTTAATTTTAAACAAAAAGGTGAAAGTGTCTGACTGAAGTCCATTGGTTAATGTGATGCTAACTGCCTCCAGTTTGCATCACGCTCCCTGAGAATGTGAATGACATCAGCTGCGAAGCATCACTAGGACGCATGTGTGGAAATCTCATCAAAATCCTGCATTTGGAGACAGATTTAGAGCTGCAAAAATTGTTTTATTCAGTAAAAGTTTGAAAATCTCTAATTTGACCAAATCTGAAACTGAGCTGCTGGAAAACATGAAGTCAAAGAAAAAAAAAAAAAGTAGTTTTTCTCCATAAACTATAGGAGATAAAACATTTATAATTGAGGTGTATGGGAGCAGTCTGCACTGACCAAAGATTTGCTCAAACTGACCAAAACAAAACATGAAACAAACTGAACAGAGAAAAGTTCAGCAGCAGCACAAAAACCAACAAACTGAACAGAACCATGAGCCACAGTTACACAGAAGTGAGAAAAAGTTCAGCAACAGCACACGATAATTATTATTAAATTATTTCCTGTAATTCAAAAGTGCTGTGCGTGGTATTGGGCCTACCCGGGCGTCTTAAGGGTTAAGTTTTTTATAATGGTAACGTTCTGTCATTCTGAAGAGAACTCTTCAGAGAAAAGATACAAAAAAAACGTTTTAAAAATATAAACGTTTTACGAGTTTATGGCATTTTAAAAAATACACTATTTCAACAAAACAACAAAGCAACAGGACACAGGGATTAACCAAAACAAAACCCTTTTTGTCTCCTAACCTCCTCGTCTCCTCAGCTGTCAATCACGACGTCAGAGGAGACACAGCCAATAGACGAGCAAGTGGGTGTTTCCTATTGGCTGGGTATCCTTGAGGGGCGGGACGAGAGCTCCGAGGAAACGAGGGGGTAAAGGGACAGAGGAAGCAAGGAAACGAGAGGTGAGGAGACGAGGAGACACATGCCAGCGCACAGAGCGTGGAATGGCGCCGTACTGGGCTCCTCTGATTGGCTGCTGCTGCTCGGGGCGCACGTGGTTCCGCTGGGAGCAAAGGAGCCCAGCGGAGACGGAACACACACGCAACAGACACGGAATACAGCGCGTCAGAGCGGAACGCAGCGTCGAGTTTATCCCAGAAAAACAGCTCCTCCCCGGACATAGACTCCTTCAGCCGCAACCATGGAGCTCCGCGCACGGACCCTGCTCCTGGGTGAACTTTTAGCGGCGGCGCTGGTTCTGGGAGTCCGCGGTAAGACGCTTGTTTTCAGCGTGTTTGTTCCGTTTGTCCCGAGCTTCGGGCCGTTATGTGTGAGCGGAGCCCGTGGGAATGTGCGGGACCCGGGGTAAACAGACGGGGTTTAAACAGGTAAAACCGTACAAACTGGGTCTAAAGAAACATAAAAGAGGACGAGACAAGGCTGTGACGGTCCTGCGCAGATTTCACGCGTGTTTTATCTGTGTTTTTGGACTTGAATTCTCCACATTTCCCCAGGACAGTAGCGGTCCTGGTTGTGAGGCGCTGGTGACCGCTTCGGTTCTGTTTGGCTGCGCTGAGACGTTTTACTTTGCTCTCGCCTCTTTTACTTTTACGATTATTTACGTTTAGCTTTGTTTGTGATTTGAATGCCTGATTTAATCTGTAAAACACTTTGAATGACTCTGTACGGACTGTGCTGTACAAATAAACACACCTCGCCTCCGGGTTCTGACTCACTTTAGGTTTGGCCGTGTCTGTGTTTTGTCGGGTCCAGTTTAGGATCTGGACAAACTGAAGGTGGGATTGAAGAATTGGTTTGGTTTGTTTGTGAGTAGAGAAACCACATGGGAGTTTCGCTTGTGACAGTTAAGAGAGTGAGCTGATTTTGCAGTCCAAAACTGGGACGCCCGGGTTTGGTCGGTAATGATCCATCTAAATAATCTAAATAATAATCTGAGAGACGTTAAACTCCTGTATCACACAAAGCTGACCCCTGTGAGCTCCATGAAACAAAACACAACTCCAGGTCTGTTTGTGATGAGGAAACATTACAATAGAGATCAGAGACTAGTGCAGTCAGAGCAATACACTTTCTTTGTGTTCTGGTCGTTGTTTAGCATGTTTTGGGTAAATCAGTGAGATTATGTGCCTCTTTTTACATAATCTTAGAAGCCCAGAAATCACATCATAATTAGATGTTGTTGTGCATAGAACGTAGACAAGGCCACTGACCAATAAGAGAGGATTTGAGTTCTGAACAGTTTGGGGTGTGTGTGTGTGTGTTGTTGACAGTTGAACATTTGTGTGACTCACTCATGTTGTTATAGAGATAATCCCAGACTCTGTTCAGTCATGGTGAACTCTGAGGTCTAAAGTGACACAGTGGAGTTTTACCTTTGTGACAGTGTAATAAACCAACACATTCACCGCCTTCAGGTTAAATACTGGTGTCATAGGGCTGGATGATATGACAACAAAAAACACAACAATGAATACATAACAATAATACAACAAAAACATAACAACAAACACACAGAAAAACCACAACATAGAACAAGAACAAAAACAAAACAAAACCAAAAAACACAATGAAAACACAAAAAACATCAATGATGGTTTTGTTGTTTTTTGATGTTGTTTAACAAAAGCACAACAAATAACAAAATCAATAAAAACACAACCAACAAACAAACACACAACAAAACCACAACAACAAAAACACAACATAAAACAACTATGAAAACACAACAAAACAACAATGAAAAGAACAACAAAACCACAATAAAAAACAAAACAAAAAAATTATGAAAAGACAACAATAAAACAAAAGAATAAGAAAACATCAATAACACATGACACGATATTGAAATTTATTTCAGGATTCTCATGACCACAGTAATTATGATCAACAATTATATCAGGATCATGATTAAAGTTGAACAGTTTAAACATTTTCTGGATATGACTAATTAGAATTTTTATATTATGAATAATTTCCACATTTAAACAACTTTTATATAATTGTACTTTGTTGTCAGTGAAAACTATGATCTAGTGAACCTCATGGAGAAATGTTTTTTCTGCACATTCTGGAGACATAATGGAGATGAACCATTATTAGCCACACTTTTTTATCACCATCTTCTCACGCTTTATCCGGGGCCGAGTCATGGGGGCAAGTTTAAGTAGAGAGTCCCAGACTTCCCTCACCACAGACACTTCCTCCATGTCCTCCGGTGGGACTCCCCTAGGCGTTGCCAGGCTAGCCAAGAGACATAGTCCCTCTAGCCTGTCCTGGATCTTCTCCGGGGCCTCCTCCCAGTGGGACATGAGCACCTCCCCAAGGAGGAATCCAGGAGGCATCCGGAACAGATGCCCAAATCACCTCAGCTGCTTCTCTCTACATGGAGGAGCAACAGCTCTACTCCGAGTTCTTCCTGTGTGACTGAGCTCCTCACCTCATCTCTAAGGGAGCGCCCGCTACCTCGTAGAGGAAACTAATTTAAACGCTCCTTTTGGTCATTACCCAAAGCTAGATCCAGGTTGTTCTGTAGTCGTGTTCATGTTGTTCTGTGGTAGGAATGGGACAATATTAAAATCTAAGTTCACGATTATTGTGGCCAAAATAATTGCGATTAACGATATTATCACGATAGTTATTAACGTGTTAACGTTACCTTATTTTACAACTCTACAACAAGATACATATACTTCTGCATCACCCACACAAATAATCTACACATCAAATGAAAGCTACAGCGCTCGTCTTTCTAATTATGCAATCCAATTTCACCTGAAATCACCACAGTGCTCACAGGAAAGCCGTTTTTACAAAAAAGCCAAAAGTTTGGATTTGGACTTCACTTACCTTTGAGCGCTCTGGTTCTGTCAAACATCAACATATTCCCAGAAGGTTGGTCTCTTTGTTCCATACAGGTCCAGAGAATATAATCCAGTCAAGAAATTATGTCCACAAAATAAATTAGATTCTCCATGTCCAATCTGCTGCAGGAATGTATTCCAAATGTGAAATCTGCCCACTGCCCCTGTCACTTTTTTGCATTTCTTTTGTCAATTTCAGGCATGATTAACTGACAGTGCCAATTTTCTTCCTCAGTGCTAAACACACGCGTTAGCTTCTGATTGACACCAGTGTTGGCCAATAATGTGGGGGTTGTGGGTTACTGGAGCTCCAGACAGCGAATTGGTGCTACAGATGACTGAAAGTTTATGCCCCACTCTCCCCCTTGTAGAATCAACCAATTACATCACACACATTTAGTGACATTTTACCCTTATAGCCAATGAGCAGCGAAACACGGCAATGTATCACATGGCATGTTTTTACGTGAACAGACGGATCTTGACAAGTGCGTAAATGAAGGCAGTGTCCCAATTCTTCAAATGCACCATTCAAAGTACCTTTCAATGAACCTGGCTGAAAATGTGTACTCAGTGTAGCTGCCATCTTGCCGAAATGGGACAGCCCTTATTGTGCCCTTCGACGAACACTTCGAACACTTTGATGAATTGGGACACATCGGAAGCCAAGTTGTTAGGTGTGTTCTATCAAAATGATGACTGGATTCGGTCAATTCAAATCTCAAAAGTTTATTTCCCTGACAGTTACAATCTAATACAGCACCCGGGGTCAAATGATCTATCCCTTGTATGTGCAGCAGGCGGTCTGTCTGCCTTTCCCTGGCCCCAAAGAATAAAAATGTAACATGCAACATGAATATGCAAATATTATGTTGAGCAGGTAGACGCCTTAATCCCTCCTTCCGGCCTCTAAACCCTCCTTCACCTCTCCGGGCTGCACCGGTCTGTTTTTCGGCCTTGAGTCTACTCCAACAGCCTTATCTCTGTAAAGGAGTGTCTACACAACCCCGACAGTTTCCCATAATTCATATCACACAATGTTGCCTTTAAAGAGAGACTGTTCTAATGAGTGAATAGTTAGTGCTTGTTAAACAACCTTCAAAAGGATACAGCATTCAAAGAATATATGCATTCAGTATAAAAATGGTGCTTACATGACAATATTCAAAGGATATATGAATTATTATATTTTGATTTGATATATGAATTATATAATGCATCTAAGCTTTATTCAAACTAATATGCATTCAATATTTTGATATATGTATATGTGATGCAACTAAGAAGCTTTATTACTTAGCATAGCCTTCAGAGTGGATGCAGAAATCTCCATAATGGCGCATTTTACACACTGTTTTGCGTTTTAAACATGACGAAACAGACAAAACAAAGGAAGTACACGATCAAGGACACTGTGGATGTTTGTACAAGTTAAACTAGAGGCACCTCTGACCTGGAGCGGCTTGTGGCAAAGAGTAAAGATCCCACAGTGGACTCAGGAGTAAAGGACCTTATTTTTTGATGGATTGGATGCTGTTCTCAATTGGTAAGCGTGGTTCATTCTGCTATTGACATAATTGTAGGTAAAATATATCATGTGCAATCGTTACTATTGCTTCTGTGCACATAGTGTGCATTCGAACCATGCGCTCTGGCACATTTGTGTTTAGCTGCATGACTTCGACTTCATTTGTCTATTGTTTGAAAGGTGTTGTTTTATTCTGCAGTTTGCATTATTGTACGCAAAAATATAAGATGTGCACACATTAGCATCTCATATGTGTACATGGGTGAGGCGCGCTCTGGCACGTTCCTCTTGAAAGTTATGGATCAGACTTGTTTATTGTTAATTTCTGGCAGAATATACTTCTGACAACGATAACTGTGCTGTCCAATAGGCACAGAAGCTAACAAGTGTAATTTCTATGACAGAGGGCCCCCTTGTGGGCAAACACCAGAACTATTGAAACTGCAAACATGAGGCAGTCTGGTGCCATAAAGGCAATTATAATCGTGTGTGATGATAATTATAAAAAAATGCCATGAACAACTAATTGCGGGGTTTTTTATTGCGATATTATCAATCAATTAACGTTTATTTATAGAGCACTTTACAACACTCAAGGTGACCAAAGTGCTTTCCAGTAAAATCAGTTATCGTATATCGTCCCATCCCTATTCTGGTTGTGTTTATGTTCTGGCTGTTCTGTACTTGTGTTTATGTGGTTCTGGCTGTCCTACAGTTGTGTTAATGTTCATGCTGTTCTGTAGTTCTGGCTGTTCAGTAGTGCTCATGTTCTGGCTGTTCTGTAGTTGTGTTTATGTTCTGTTTGTACCGTTTGGCTGTGACTCAGTCTGTGTGGTTCTACTCCTGCACTTGGCCTGTTTCACATTAAACCGGTCCAACTCGTCTGTTTTGTTTCTCTCCACATTCTAGTGGCCCTTGTTTAAAGGGTCCATATTACTCTATTCTCTGATCTCTCTGATTAGGTTAAGTTCTTCTCAATCCATCCATTTTCTTCCCCATATCCTGGGCCAGGTTACGGAGGCAGTACTCTAAGCAGTGACTCCCAGACTTTCGTGACCCCAGACACGTCCTCCAGCTCCTCTGGAGGGACCCCTAGGCGTTCCCAGGCCAGCCGAGAGACATAGTATGTCCTGGGTCTTCCCCGGGGCCTCATGCCATTGGGACATGCCCGGAACATGTCCCTAGGGAGATGTACAGGGAGCATTCTGAATAGATGCCCGCGCCACCTCAGCTGGCTCCTCTTGATGTGAGGCCGGTTACTCTACACTGCTGTTTGGCCCGTAGGTGAGAGACCTGTCTCGACCCAAAGGCACAAGAATGCAACCCTCTCATTCACTGAGGTGAACTCCATCACGTGGTGGCTGAGCTGTGGAGCAATAAGCAAGCCCACACCAGCTCGCCGGCTCTCCCCGCGGGCAACGCCAGAGAAATGGAGAGTCAACTCAAGGAGTTGGGTTCCAGAGTCCAAGCTGTATGTGGAGGTGAGGCCGACTATATCTAATCAGTAACGCTCAACCTCCCGTACAAACTCAGGTTCCTTCACCAGGCACGAGGTGACATTCCATGTCCTCAGAGTCAGTCTCCATAGACCTTCACTAGAATCATTTGGAGGATTACAGCCCAGGAAATGCCAATCTCTACTGAACTAAAGGTAAAAGGAGCTGTTAACTTGAAAACTACCACTTCATGACATCACAAGGTGGAACAGAGAATTTTGAGCAGAAATTTTTCATGAAACAGACTCATTTTAAAGGGTTACTCAAACATGTGTGAATGAAACAAAATACAACTCCAGGTTTATTTTTTTAGGAGGTAATATTATAACATGGAGCTTACAGAGTGTCTGTGTGATACAGGAGCTTTATATTCTCCTCTTATCTAAACGTGTTGAAACACTGAGATGACCATGACACATTTGCACATCTGTATCACACTGATAAAATCCTGCTGTTTAGACCTCTACAAACATGTTCTCAAGTCTCCCTGTGTGTGTCAGTTGCTCTCCCTGTGTGTGTCAGATACCCTCCCCATGTGTCAGATGCCCTCCCCATGTGTCAGATGCCCTCTCTGTGTCTCATGTGGTCTTATTCTTCGTAAAAGCTTCTATAATCCTTTAGTTTCGACCTCTACAAACATTTTGTGAGCTACATGGGTGAGTCTAAACTTCAGATTTTAGTCTCTCAGATGTGAATGCTGCTGGACGGGTTTAAAATGTCCATATCTAATCAGTTATATTTTTCTTTTAAAAAAGCCTTGATAAAGCCCTGATAAACTAGCCTCCATCTTGAGAATAAACCAGTCTCCATTTTGAGTGAGCGCGGAACAGAGCTTGTGAGTTAAGTTGGAGTTTAATCTTGTGTTTTGACTCTACAAACATTCATATTTGTGTAGGAGCACACAGAGGATCAGAGAGAACCACTTTAAACCCTCACAGGGCTTCTGCTCCATGGATTTATTAAAATAACTGGATATGGTATTGTTGTTTAGAGCTATCACAAGTTGGACTAGTGGCCACTCATTGGTAATACAACAAAAAATACCTCCTGCCCAGAAAGGATTTTTTGTCATTGAGCGCAATGTAATCACAAACTGTTCGACTGACAGGGACTGACAGGGCACCTACAGCTTTCACAAAGGTCCAGTTTTGTGCCTGTTTTTACCTATTTTCAGATCATAAACTTTTTTCAGCTCAAAATCTGTTTTCTTAAAAAACTCTTTAATTGTTAACTTTGGCTACACTCTATGTCCGCTATAGGTAAGCTCAAAAATGTACATATCAACCCATGAACAAAAGCAAAAGACCTTGTAAAGATGCTGCTGGTAAGAGTGTTATTATCTACAGTGAAATGAGTACTGTACCAACATGGACTGAAAGGCCACTCTGCCAGGAAGAAGCCATTACTCCCAAAGAAACATGAAAAAGCCAGATTACAATTTGCAAATGCAAATAGGTACAAAGAGTTGAATTTTTGGAGACATGTAGTGTGGTTTGATGATAATGAGCATCATTACGTTTAGAGGACAAAACGGGAAACTTGCAAGCCTGAGAACACCATCCCAAGTGTGAAATATGGGGGTGGCAGCATCATGTTGTGGGGATGAGGAAGTACAAACTTGGCTCAGTTACACCAATTCTGTCAGAAGGAATGGGCCAAAATTCCTGCCAACTATCGCGAGAAGCTTGTGAAAGGATATCCAGAACTTTTGACCCAAGTCATACAGTTTAAAGGCAATGGTACCAAACACTCATGAAATTTATGTAAACTTCTGACTTTGAAGAAAGTCATGAAAAATTGTCTAAAAAAATTCCTCTCATTATTCTGGCATTTAGTAAATAGAAATAATTTTGGTATTTCTAATTGATCTAAAACAGGAAAAGTTTAGTCTGATTTCATATCAGACAGTGAGGGGGAAAAAAGCATACATGTCTTTTTGTAAAATGTATGTAAACTTCTGTTTTCAACTGTACCTAGTCACTAAAGACTAAACTAGCAACATACGCCATTGAACAGGGCCCATTGACTTTAGTGGGTGGCCATGATTAGGCCCCGAGACTTGGTCTGCTTCAGTCTAACCCTCAGAGTTTGGTCACAGGTTTAGTTTAGACGGTGGTAGCACAAATACTTTCTATATTTATCATTTTATATTATATATATTTACAGTTTTACAGAGTTTAATGTCACTGAGCTTTAGACTATGGGGGAGAGCTTTAGAGTGTGGAGGCCGCCATAGTCTCCTCTGTGAAGAGGAAACACAGTCATGTCTCTTCTCTGACCTCTCGAGGACACAGACAGGGACAGGGACAATCGGACAGAGACGGAGACACGGACAGAGACGGGGACAGGGACACGGAGCCCTGCACTTGTTTCTTTGCGATGAGGTGGTCCCATCGAGGAGTGATGGGAGACAATGACACCCGCAGTGTGATTATGTCTAGTCTGCTCTGCAGTTTCTTTCAAAAAAACTCAAAATCTTATCTTTTAATCCCAGGTTGTTTTGAAGGTTTCATTGTCTCATTTGCTTTTTCTCGCATGTTACTCAGAGCGGACTTGGCGTGTGAGAGTCACCTGTAGCGACAAACCCATATTTTAAGTAGGATTCCTGGTATTGTCTGTTAAATTTATCTTTCTTTTTCTTGGAGGTCGTAGGCTCCTCTTCTGGCTCCTCAGTTGTCCTTTTCCCCTTCGTTAAAAATCTCTCCAAATACTTTTGTTTTGGCTCATTTTCACTCGCTTATGGCTGTACTTTTGGGCGACGTGTCTGATGTGTTATACGTGATACGTCATCACGGAGACAAGAGCAGATTTATCACAGATATAATAAACTTGTTACTACATAGATTTCTGTGGCGATTTCCTATCAGGATTTTCATGATATATCTACGGACAAGCTTATTAGCGTGTCACTATAGACAGGCGAAAGTTACGCCGGGGTAGATCCTCCTGCTCCTGACCCCAATGCGCACAGCGTCTGCAAATCTGTGTCTTTATGCAGGACTGTGAGCTGTGTCTGTGACACGTGAGCAGTGTTGTTTTTAATGTTGTTCCGCGAGTGTGACGCTTATTTTGAGCAACGAAAAATACGAAAATATAATTTTATTTAATATATATAATAATATTTATAATAATATTATAAATATTATATAATATTAAATATATATAATAATATTTAATATTATATAATAATATTTCAAGATCATAATAATCTTCCAATTTAAACTACAATAAAAAAGGACTAACACAAATAAAATACACTTCAATTAAATACTTAAAATTTATTTTCCCAAGCCACGCAGAGCCGCAGTATAAGGATGAAAGAGCTGCATGCAGCTCCAGAGCCGCAGGTTGCCGACCCCTGCCTTAGTGTGTCACATTTAGCCAAAAAACTGATTCAAACCTGTGTCCTTACTGTGAGTGGGCTCACGTCTCCACAAACCTGACTCGTATTTGGCCTCCTGTTTGTTTCCTTGTTATCCTTTAAGTCATTTGTTGGACTGTCCCACACTTGAGGCAAATCTGATTACATCATACATATTACACAATAACAGTGACATAATCAGCCCACAAACGGGTAGTTCTCCGGTTCAAATCTCAGTCTTTGTCACAGTGAGGCTGGGTGTGTTAGGAAGGGCATCTGGTTTAAAGGTACCCTAATATGTAACATTTCTGGTTGGTGGTTCACTACCGGCTTGTTTCCATGGAGATGTTAGTGCTTTGTTGGGAATGTTCCATAGTATGGCATTAAACTTATCCTGCATTTATTCACTACAGGTGTTTTTATTGCTCTTTAAACACAGATCTTACCTGTAACTCGGTCTGAGTTGTCATCTGCTGGTAACCATGGAGATATATATTGTAAGGATGTTGGTTAGAGCAGTCACGTGAGTGTCCCACAGGTAAATCTTCAGCTGCAGGCCTCTAGAGAGGGGCAGAGGGGCAGAAGGACAGGGAGCAGAGGACAGAGGGGCAGATAGGCAGAAGGACAGAGTGAAAACCTGGTGTGTGTGACAAGCAGAAAAGTTAAACAGCGCAGCATTCACTTCATTGTTTACCAAATTTTTTTATTTATTTTTTTCAGTTCAAATATCTATTTCAATACTTTGGGTTTAAGTATCTGCTGATACCACAGACTGTATATATACAGAAAGCTAATGCTGTAGTCGCTGTGATCCAAACAGGAAGTGAGTATGGGCACACTTCAGCTCCATCAACTGTTGTTGTAAGACGTGTCATTCTGACCTTAAAATGTTTGGAGCTGAATGCTGCGGACGACTCGCACTCCTTGAGTCCTTTTTTGTAAACGGGCTGTGGTTGTAAGTATCTGCCGATATCGATCAATACCAGAGCAGAGACTGAAAACATGTATTTCCTTTAAACTAAATAAAAGGCCAGACTGATCCAGATGTTCTGTGTCTGTTATGTCTCTGAGGAATGACTTTGTGTCAATAAAAGTTCAAACTTTGTTTACTGATCTTATTTGTCTCAGAAATTCTCAGTCTTATTACATCAGTTTGTCCAACCAGGATATCCACTGGACCATGTTTGGAAGAAGAAATCTGATCCAGTAAATCTGTCAGTATTATATTAGTGTTTACCCGCTGTATGATATGGTCATGTGACCAGAGGTGCTCTTTGATGTGACTCTGCCCCCTCCTTTCATCCTGATGGCCGTACTCTCCGTGGTCCTATTGTAGACCCTGAATAGACCCAGAATCAGTCCAGTCCATTCCCATTCAGACTCATTGACCCTGAAACCTCTGAGTGTGGTAGAGGCCAGCTTTAGTTTGCCCCGGGGCGGGTCTGCTCCTGTCTGTGCTCCTGTCTGTGCTCCTGTCTGTGCTCCTGTCTGTGCTCCTGTCTGTGCTTCTGTCTGTGCTTCTGTCTGTGCTTCTGTCTGTGCTTCTGTCTGTGCTTCTGTCTGTGCTTCTGTCTGTGCTTCTGTCTGTGCTTCTGTCTGTGCTCCTGTCTGCTTTGTTTGCAGAGGTCTAAAGTACAGGGTTATCAGCTTTTACAAAAAATAAGACTCCATTGACACATGGGAGGGTATCTGACACACAGGGAGGGCATGTGGCGCACACAGTGAGTGGCATCTGACACATGGGAGGACATCTGATGCACACGGGGAGGGCATCTGATGCACAACGGTCATTTCAATACATGTTTGTAGAGGGTGTTCTCTCTCACAGGAAACTCCATCTCAAACAGGAAACAGGACATGTGGGCATTTGTAATAAGAGAAATATTCCAGTCAGCGTGAGTTTGAGAGTTTAGGAATTTGAGAATTTGAAATGTCTGAGATCTTGGGGATGTTTGAATGTTGAGAGTGACAGTTTGAGATATTTGAGAGTTTGACATATTTCAGACATTTGGCTTGTGTTCCATCCACTGTAACAATGAATGGACTAAAGGTAAAACTAGTTGAAAACAGCCTTTCCTCTCACGTTTGATGCTAAGCCAGATAATAACCTTTAAACAGATCAAATTCAGAGAAGAATTTACTTTATCAGGTGGAAACAACACTGTTTCAAGGCGTTCGGATGTTTATACCAGACTCTAGTGTGAGGCGGTGTGGTTTAGACTTTCTTTATATAAACAGGAACAGGAGGGGGGGGGGGCGGCGAAGCACAGTTCCATATTTGAAATTCCGACCACGAGTCTCATAGCAACCAAAGAGCCAGTCAGGAGCAAAGCTTTTGAAGGTAATGCCCCTTCCTGCCTGCAACACTGGTATAGCAGGGAGTGAGTGCTTAGCAACACTGTCAATCAAACCTGTTGCTAACCCTAGCGAGAGCAACCTCGGGGAAAGAAGGCGCATGTCTTTTATTTTGTAGGGGGCCTGTATAAATGCATTGTATGTCTTTTATTTTGAAGGAGACCTGTGCGAGCTGAACTTTTGTGCAAACGGAGGAACCTGTGTCACCTCTGGATCTGGATCTTCTGAGTTTTTTTGCATCTGCCCTGAAGAATTCACAGGAGACAACTGCACCGAGAGAGAGACAGGTAAATATCATATATACTACAGGTGAGACGGGTGAGAGAGAGAGAGGTACATACACTCCCTGGCCAAAAAAAAGTCACCACCTGGATTTAACTAAGCAAATAGGTACGACCCTACTTTAGTTGGTCAGGTCGAGGTTCAGCAACAGTCTGTGCTCAAAGAATGAGGTCAGCTGACACCTGAATATACTGAATGACCACGTTATTCCATCAATGGATTTTTTCTTCCCTGATGGCACGGGCATATTCCAAGATGACAATGCCGGGATTCATCAGGTTCAAATTGTGAAAGAGTGGTTCAGGAGCATGAGACATCATTTTCACACATGGATTGTCCACCACAGAGTCCAGACCTTAACCCCATTGAGAATCTTTGGGATGTGCTGGAGAAGACTTTGTGCAGAGGTCAGACTCGACCATCATCAATGCAAGATCTGGGTGAAAAATGGAAAACACTGGATGGAAATAAACCTTGTGACATTGCAGAAGCAAAATCGAAACAATTCCACAGTGAATGTGTGCTGTAATCAAAGCTAAAGGCGACCCAACGAAATATTAGAGTGTGTGACCTTTTTTGGTGGCAACTTTCTTTTTGGCCAGGCAGTGTATCATATATGCTATAGGTGAAAGAGAAAAGTGAATATTACATATTCTATAAGTGAGACGGGTGAGAGAGAAACAGGTGAATATCATATATATTACAGATGAGAGGTAATTATATTATACGGGTAATTATATACACTACTGGTGAGGGTGAGAGACAGGTGAATAGCATATACTACAGGTGAGACAGATTAACATATACGACAGGTGAATATCATGCATACTACAGGTGAGAGACAGACAGGTGAGCGTGAGACAGGCGAGCGCTGTACTAGTCTTGTTTTAGTCCTGGCCCGGTCCTTGTCTGGTCTTGGTCCCGGTCCCCGTCCTGGTCCCGGACCAGTCCCGGTCCAGTCCCGGTCCAGTCCCGGTCCAGTCCCGGTCTCACAGTGTGTTCACATTGGGGCGTCAAAAACCCGTTGAACGCCTCTAGTTGGACACCTTTGCATTTAAGGACAAAGGCCTCTGACACACGTCATGGATGCCGTGGACGCACGTTGGAGAAAAATACTGGATGTTCATCCAGGGTATCCGTTGCGGTCTGCGAGTGCCTTTGGATGTTTTGTTTTCCCGGTCTCTTTGTGAATAATGCAGACCAGGTTGAGAGAGTGGCTTTAGTGTATTTATTACATAAAATCCAGTAACTGAGGTAATCAGCTCTGCAAGGGCGTGTCTGGGTCCGTGACTAGCCTTTATGCTAGCTGGTGCCCCCAGCATAAATAAGTTGCCGCTAGTTTGTGGCTGATGTCTTTCTACTTTTTCCAGATAATGACATTGCTAAATCACTGTAGCGTAGTCTCTGATTGGTTGATGCTACACGTCATACACCAAGAGTTTAGCTTTTTCAACTCTGGCGTCTGATGCTTTGCGTGCATGAACGCTCAAGAAGCACTGTGTCAACGCCAAATTCGCGCCGCTCTGACGCTTGAAAATGCACCACAAAACCGCAGGGCAGCCAAGACGCATGTCCACCAAAGACTTTACATGTAAACTCGACACCCCGGTGTGAACGCATCATCAGTCCTGTTCTCTCCTCAGGTCCGTGCATTCCAAACCCATGTCTGAACGACGGACAGTGTGAGGTGGTGTCAGAGAAACGAAGAGGAGATGTATTTAGCCAGTACTACTGTGTGTGTCCCCCCGAGACCACCGGGGGGCACTGCGAGACACGTGAGTACCCAACACACACGTCAGATAAAATGAAACTGATCATTCAGGATTCAAAATTCCTAGCACAACTTTAATATCACAGACCATTACATCACTGACCATTAGACTTGACTGATCTCTCCATCAATGGTGCAGGTGCAGCAGGGCCAGGTTTACACGGCTCCAGCGGGGTCAGGGCCGGGTTTACGTACACGACCAGTCAAAAGTTTGGAGACTTTTACATTTGAGTTTCTTCATTTCTATGATTATTCACACTGTAACATCAACACTATGAAGGACACATGTAAATGTAGTACTGAAAAACAAACTCTGACCACTGCTCTTCTGATCCTGACACAGCTGTGAAGTGAAAATCATTTCAGGGACTTTATTATGAAGCTCACCTTTGAGCTCCTCAAAGGAAAGGGAGGAGACTCGTTTGACTGTGTGAGGTCAGAGGTCAGAACAGCTGAAGGAGGTGTCCAAACATTTGACTGTGTGAGGTCAAAGGTCGGAACAGCTGAAGGAGGTGTCCAAACGTTTAACTGTGTGAGGTCAGAGGTCAGAACAGCTGAAGGAGGTGTAGTGATGTTCAACTGTGTCCACAGGAGTCCCAGGATCTCACCTACCCTCAACTCAAGGTAACACCTGAGAACTAAACCAGCACTGAACCAGGACTAAGCCAGGACTAACTGAGAACTAACCATGGACTAGCTCTGAGCTGGGACAAACATCAATTTAACCTGGTCTAAACGTTGCTGTGACACTAACCACACTTCTGGCTTTCCTCAGACTCCTTTAAAACCAGTTAGGATCCTCATGGATCTGGTCCTAACAATCTGAAATGGTTAGGATTCTCGTTGAACTGATCCTAATGATCTGAACCAGTTAGGATCCTCATAGACCTGGCACTAATCATCTGAACCTGTTGGCATCCTTGTAGACCTGGTCAGACCCCGGTTCTGATCCTGGTCCAAACCCGTGAAACATTCTGATATAAAACGGTTGAATCTGAGTGTATTTATAGAAGTGTCCTCATACGACTCAGCCCGCCTCCTCAGCCAATCAGAGTACGCCGTGTGGTCAGCTGCTCCTGTCGCCAGGCGGAAAACACGGCCGCAGACAACAGTTCAAAATGGAAAGAAAAAGAAGGAAGAGTCCTAGTTTAGTTCTGGATTAATCCTCCTTTAGCCCAGGTTCAGTCCATGAATCCTGCTGAGGGTCTTTGGAGTCAGTCTCACACAGGGTTTAGTCATGGTTTAGTCATGGTTTAGTCCTGGTTCAGTCCTGGTTCAGTCCTGGTTCAGTCCTGGTTCAGTCCTGGTTCAGTCCTGGTTCAGTCCTGGTTCAGTCCTGGTTTAGTCCTGGTTCAGTCCTGGTTCAGTCAAGATTTAGTCTAGGTTTAGTCTAGGTTTAGTCTTGGTTTAGTTTTGGTTTAGTCTTGGTTTAGTCTTGGTTTAGTCCTGGTTTAGTCCTGGTTTAGTCCTGGGTCTTTGGGGGCTGTTGGTTTGAAAAATTTGTTTGTTTTTACTCTGTTTGGTTCTTGAAGATGCTCAGTTTTTAGTGTGTAACCTACTGTAGAGTGTCTCCCCCTGGTGGCTTCTTCGCTCTCTCTCTTTCTCTCTGATATCTGTGATGCATGTGTGTCCCTCTCTCCCCCCTCTTCTCTTTCTCTGATGCATGTGTCCCTCTCTCCCCTCTCCTCTCCTCTTTTTATCTCTCTTTCTCTGATGCATGTGTGTCCCTCTCCTCTCTTTATCTCTCTCTTTCTCTGATGCATGTGTGTCCTTCTCTTCCCTCTCCTCTCCTCTCTTTCTTTGATGCATCTGTGTGTCTCTCTCCTTCTTTCTCTCTTTTTCAGATGCATGTGTGTTGTGTGGGGTTACATGTGTCAAACTAATGTTGTTCTGTTTGGGACATAAACTCTGATCTTTGACTCTGACGTTTGAATTTAGTAAATGTTTCATTCACATGTATTTCACATGTATTTATTATTGTATGTACAACAAACACTTCTGCCTTGTGACGTGCATGTGTGTGTGTGTGTGTGTGTGAGAGATGCATGTGTGAGACATGTCTGTGTGTCGTGTGTGTGTCACCTGTGTGTATGAGACATGTGTGTTTGTGTGTATGTGTGTCACGTATATGTCCTGCTCACACGTGTGTCTTGTTTCAGAGATAAACGAGTGCCAGGAGCAACCCTGTCAGAATGGAGGAACCTGCTCAGACCTGAACGGAGACTTCTCCTGCACCTGTCCCTCCCCCTATGTGGGCAAACGCTGCCACCTGCGTGAGTCCTGATTTAGTCCTGATTTAGTCCTGATTTAGTCCTGGTTTAGTCCTGGTTTAGTCCTGGTTTAGTCCTGGTCTAGTCCTGGTCTAGTCCTGGTCTAGTCCTGGTCTAGTCCTGGTCTAGTCCTGGTCTAGTCCTGGTCTAGTCCTGGCTCAGACGTGGTTTATACCTGGCCCAGACCTGGCCCAGACCTGACCCAGACTCTTTTCTCTCCTCAGGCTGTATCTCTCGCCTGGGTCTGGAGGGAGGAGGGATCTCAGAGTCTCATCTTCGGTCCTCATCGGTCCGGTACACTCTGATGGGTCTCCAGCGCTGGGGCCCAGAACTTGCCCGACTTAACCTCAAAGGACTTGTCAACGCCTGGAGCCCCGCCCCCCACGACCGTTACCCCTGGATACAGGTTAGCTCCGCCCCCACAACTATTACTCCTGTATACACATTAGCCCCGCCCATAGCCCTGCCCCCATGACAATTACCCCTGGGTACAGGTCAGCCCTGCCCCCTACGACCGTTACCCCTGGAAAAGGGAATGTTCAGCAGTTACCACATTTGCAAACACAGCCAAAAAGGTTTCACAAATATACAAGAAAAAGTCCAAAGTGATTTAAAGAGCAAATTTTCACGAGCCTGTGATCAATCTGAGCGTTCATGGTCGTGTCTAGGAGTTTGATTTTACACAAAAAGGTAAGAGTGGCTAACTGAAAAACTGTTGGCTAATGAGCTTGTGACTGTAATATTATTTGAAACAGACTTGTTTAACAGCACAAATCAGCTCACTTGTTGTAGTTCAGGTAAGGGAAGGCAAGTTTATTTGTATTGCACAATTCTTTCACAACGAATTCAAAGTGCTTTACAGAAGAAGAAAGACATTAAAATCACAATACAACAAATCAAAACATAAATAATCACAAATAATCATCATAAAATTAACATTAAAACAGAAGAGTGCAGAATAAAAACCTTTCAGTCATATGCACAGCTAAACAGAACTGTTTTGAGCCTGGATTTAAACATTGTCAAAGTAGAGGCCTGTGTCACATCTTCAGGAAGACTGTTCAGGTTTTAGCTGCATAAAACTGAAATGCTGATTCCCCATGTTTAGTCCTGACTCTGGGCACCAGCAGGAGGCCGGTCCCTGAAGTCTCAGAGTGTGAGATGGTTCATATGGGACTATCAATGTTGGAGATGTACTTTGGACCTAGGCCATGGAGAGACTTGTTCACAAGCAGAGCTGCTTTAAAGTCTATTCTCTGAGCCACAGGAGCCAGTGCAGAGACCTGAGCACAGGACTTATGTGTGAAGTACTTCCTGGTTCTAATCAGGACCCGAGCAGCAGCGTTCTGGATGTACTGCAGCTGTTTTAAGGCTCATTTGGAGAGGCCAGTGAGCAGGCCGTTACAGTAGTCTAACCTACTGGAGACAAATGCATGGATAAGTCTATTCTCTGAGCTACAGGAGCCAGTGCAGAGGCCTGAGCACAGGACTTATGTGCTCGTACTTCCTATTTCTAGTCAGCTAAGTCAGTTCTTTATAGTCAGATTGTGTTCAAATAAAGCTCAGATTAAAGTCTTACAGAGCTTCAGACAGAGCAGTGCCTCCAGTTAGCCTCATACCCCAGAGAATGTTGATGACATCAGCTGCAAAGTGTCTGTAAAGATTTGGACTGAGGTAGTGTGACGTCACCCACAGTATCTGGTCTGACCAGGTGAAACCCTTTCACTGAACATCCTGAGGTGCGTTACATCTCCTGTAGGGGGCGGGGCCATACCCTGTACATATCAGACAAATAAGGCGCCATCTTTCCCAGAGGTTACTCCCTCTAGCTTTAGCATCAGGTTTGATTGACAGTGTTACTAAGCGCCCGCTCCCACATTACTTCCTCTCTTCTGATTGGCTTTTTGGTTGCTATGACACTCGCAGTCAGAATCCCAAATATGGAACTGTGCTCCAGACTAACAGTGGGTGACATCACACTCGTTCACTTCTTCATACAGCCTGTGGTTCTAACCCTGGTTTCTTCTGGTTCTAGGTGGATTTGACCCGGATCATGCGAGTCTCTGGTCTGGTCTCTCAGGGGGCAGGGCGTCTGGGATACTCTGAGTTTGTGAAGGCCTTTAAAGTGTCCTACAGCCTCAATGGAACTGACTTTACCTACTACCAGAGAGATGGGAGAGACGTGGTGAGTACCAAGATCAGCAATATATGAGGACACTAGACCAGGAGCATAACCAGATCTGAGGTCCTCCCAGGGATACTGACTCAGATCTGGAGAAGAGTCCATCTTTCTCAGGTGTTCTCAGGTGTTCCCTCTCACTGTGTTCTTAGGTGTTCTCAGGTAACATGGATAAAGACTCTCCAAAGACCTCTCTGTTAGATCCTCCTCTTTTGACTCAGTTCATTCGGATCGTTCCTGTGGTCTGCCGCCGCGCTTGCACCCTGCGCCTGGAGATCATCGGCTGTGAGCTCAATGGTACCTGCTACTGTCTGCTCCACTGGTGTAGTCCTGGTGTAGTCCTGGTGTAGTCTTGGTGTAGTCCTGGTGTAGTCTTGGTGTAGTCCTGGTGTAGTCCTGGTGTAGTCTTGGTGTAGTCCTGGTGTAGTCCTGGTGTAGTCCTGGTGTAGTCCTGGTGTAGTCCTGGTGTAGTCCTGGTGGTTCAGACCTGCTCCTCTCCTCTGGCTCTGCTCCTCTGGCTCTGCTCCTCTGATATTCTCATATGTCCAGGTTGCTCGGAGCCATTGGGGATGCGTTCTCGTCTGATCTCGGACTCTCAGGTCTCTGCCTCATCCTCCTTCAGGACCTGGGGTCTGGACTCATTCACCTGGAGACCAGAGTACGCCCGACTGGACAAACAGGGAAAAACCAATGCCTGGACCGCCGCCGTGAGCGATCAGAACCAGTGGATACAGGTCAGAACCTTAGACTAGACCAGAGACCAGACCAGACGATTTGTTGCCAATCTGTCATGATTTTACAGTTGTTTTTATGAGAGGACATTTATGTCCTGAGGGTCCTGAGTGTGACCTTTCCTGTTGTCTTGTTCTTAAGGTGGACTTGACCTGTTGTCTTGTTCTTAAGGTGGACTTGACCTGTTGTCTTGTTCTTAAGGTGGACTTGACCTGTTGACTTGTTCTTAAGGTGGACTTGACGTGTTATCTTACTCTTAAGGTGGACTTGGGCTCACCAAAGAGGCTCACTGGAATCATCACTCAAGGCGCCAAAGACTTCGGCCACATCCAGTTTGTGACAGCGTTTAAAGTGTCCTACAGCAACAATGGACGAGACTGGAGCACTGTGAAGGACCAGAGGGGCCAGGACAAGGTCTGGACCTGGACTGTCTTGTGTGTTGTTTGTGTTGTTTGTGTTTTGTGTGTCGTGCTTGTCTTGTGTGTCGTGTCTGTCTTGTGTGTCCTGTGTGTCTTTTCTGTATCGTGTGCGTCTCATGTTTCTTGTGTCTCGTTGCAGGTCTTTGCTGGTAACTCTGATAATAACGTTCATAAAACAAACGTGTTTGAGCCTCCTTTGTTCAGTCGTTTTGTTCGTGTGGAGCCGTGGGCCTGGCACGGCCGCATCACTCTGCGCCTGGAGCTCCTCGGCTGCAGCCAGTGACTCCTGCTCTGAAATACTGCAAAGATTACTAACTAAATACATATACAGAACATGAACAAAACATGAACAGAACACTGACAGAACATGAACAGAACACATACAACGGGTTTAAGTACTTTCAAAGTGTTCAGGGCTGTACAAAAGACAAAATTTCCAATCTCCTTTATGTATAAATACAAGTCCAGCTGATTCTGACTGGGTTTAGCCCTGGTTTGGCCCTGGTTTAGGCCTAGTTTAGTCCTGGTTTAGTCCAGATCTTCTTCTGAAGCCATTTTCATATGATGTATAATTAATGTGTTAAAGTGTGTCCCATATTTTAGATTTTTTTAATTCAGATTTGTTGATTTCACTGATCCAGCCTTTTCAGATCTGATACTAGATTGATACTGTTGATACCGAGACACACCGATACGATACACACCAATACCAGAACAGAGCCGTAAAGTGGCTCTTATTCCCTTAAAACACAGTTCATTATTATAATAATTAGAGAGCCAGTAGTGTTTTCATATTGAACCTTTTCTTAATCCAAAGCCGTTCCGACTCTTTGGACCAAACTTGGCCCGTAAAGTCTCATTTCATCCAATTAACAAGGAACCGATACCTGATCCAGCTCATTTTACAGTATTTGTGTATCGTATCGGTGCGTCCATGATGAGTTTTATTCTTCGATCAATTCTCGATGTCCTCATGTTAAGCGCAGGTCACTCCTTTTGCCCAGAGACTGTTCAACTGTTTTTCTGTGAAGCTTTGATTTGCACATGGTTCATGTTTTTGTGGTTCCAAAGTTTTATATATAAAGAGTTTGTTTATAAAAGGGGAGGGGCTAAATATGAGGGAGGGGCTTAAAGTATTATGGGTGGGGCTTAAGTATTATGGGTGGGGCTTAAGTATTATGGGTGGGGCTAAAGTATTATGGGCGTGGCTAAAGTATTATGGGACGCTGCAATAAAAGTGTGAAATCCAAATATTCCGTGTTTGTTTTGTATTAAAATAAAACATTTAAAGCTTAAAGCAGGTCTGAGTTTGAGTTTGTCTGAGATTTTGGGTCAAAAAGTTTAAAAACATTTCCTGATCACCTCACTTTGTGTTGCTAGATCCTTTGACTAAAAGATTAAAAGTACTGAACCTAAAAGGCCTGTGTTTGTCATAAAGTTGCGGTTACACCACACTGGGGGTGTTCTACATGTATCTCTGTGGTGAGATATTCAGCAGCTACCATGGAGACATAATGGACACATTAGCAAACACAGCCAAAAAATTCTGAAAAGTCAAAAATACAAAAGGAGCCAGTGGTCAATCTGAGCGTTCATGGTCCTGTTTAGGAGTTTGATTTTACACAAAAAAGTGAAAGACTGTAATGTTATTTGGACATATTTAACAGCACAAATCAACTCACCTGTTGTAATTCAGATTAGTCAGCTCTTTCTGGTCAGATAGTGTTAAAACAAAGCTCAGATTAAAGTTTAACCCATAAGAACCCACGGTGACACCAGTGTAACAAACACTTTGCAGAAATGTGTTCTATGTGGTCCACTTGGTCTGTGGTATATCCCACATAATTCTCCTTTAAGGAAAAATGGGTCTGGGTTCTTATGGGCTAATAAAACATCAGAGAGACAGCAGTACCTCAGTTACCATCAGCATTACTTGGGGGTGTGATTCTTCAACTGCATAGTTTAATAAGCAATGAACAGAAACAAGTGCAGTCCCAGTCCTCCTTAAAACTCCTTCCCGATCAATTGAGTGTGGTGTAAAAAAAAAAAAAAAAAAGGCTCGGGTTTTGATTTAATGAACCAACAAACTCCTGATCTGTGATTTTTACCCAAAAACATCACGTTTCTTTCTTCAATCTCTGAGTCTGCTCTAAACCACAGAGGCTCTGGACCTCTCCATCTAAAAATCCTGACCACATCACTGACCATTAGACTGAGCTCATTTCATTCCAAGCATCTCCCACTGGGAAGAGACCCCTGAGAAGAACCAGGACAGGTTGGAGGGACTGTCTCTATGTCTCTTAGGTAGCCTGGGAACACCTTGGAATCCCACAGGAGGAGCTGGAGGACGTGTCTGGGGTGAGGGAAGTCTGGGAGTCCCTGCTTAGACTGCTGCCCCTGCAACCCAACCGTGTAGAAAAGGAAGTAAATGGATGATTCACAAACTCTCCAGCTTTCGATTAATCACAAAGCCCTAATGCTTCTGTGTAAGCCTGTCCCGCAGACGGTCTATGGCCATGGCCCTGTAGGCCCGTCCCGTAAAGAACCAATGTCTTCAGATTGTCCTCTTTCCTTGTTCACATCTGTCCTCGTTCTGTCCTCATTCACATATGTCCTCCTTCACATCCGTCCTCGTTCACATCTGTCCTCTTTCTGTCCTCGTTCACATCTGTACTTATTCTGTTCTTGTTCATGCCTGTCTTCGTTCTGTCCTCGTTCAAACCTGTCCTCGGTCACTTCTGTCCTCATTGACATTTGTCCTTGTTCACAGATGTGTCCTCATTCACATCAGTCCTCCCTCACGTCCGTCCTCATTCACATCCTTCATTGCTCACGTGTGTCCTCCTTCACAACGGTCCTCATTCTGTGCTCATTCACATCTGTCCTCGTTCTGTCGTCATTCACATCTGTCCTCACTCACATTCGTCGTCATTCACATCTGTCCTCGTTCACATCTGTCCTCGCTCACATCTGTCCTCGCTCACATCTGTCCTCGTTCACATCTGTCCTCGTCCACATCTGTCCTCGTTCTGTCCTTGTTCACATCTGTCCTTGTTCAGATCTGTCCTCATTCACATCTGTTCTCGTTTCGTTCTCGTTCACAACACAAAACACAACTGTCAAAACTTAACTCAATGATGTCTATAAACCTTAAAATATTTGATTTCATTAATAGTTAATTTGGTGAATGTGTAATCACAGGATCTGGTTGTTTTACATTTCTGAGCAGAAAGAGAAGTGACAAGTAAAATATCTGCAGGCATTTCTTATTCAAAACAATCTAGTTTTATAAAGTAAACCAGTGATGCCTCACTCCTAACGCCCTGTATATGTGGTATTACTCCTGATGCCCTGTATGTGTGGTATTACTCCTGATGCCCTGTATATGTGGTATTACTCCTGATGCCCTGTATATGTGGTATTACTCCTGATGCCCTGTATATGTGGTATTACTCCTGATGCCCTGTATATGTGGTATTACTCCTGATGCCCTGTATACGTGGTATTACTCCTGATGCCCTGTATACATGTTTTTACTTCAACAGCAAAATTTACAAAATGATTACCACATTTGCCACAACAGAACCCACGTTGCACCTTGATTATAGCACTGTTCTTCATGTCCCAGAATGCATCACTCTGACAACGCCGCTCACATCTTTACTTTTATTGAGCGCATAAAAAAAACAGACAGTGGCACGTTTCAGCTCAAACAGTTTAAGTGTCAATGTTGAATTTTATCCAAGTTTCATTTTGATTCTAATGTTCCATCGGCTCGTCTGCCGCTTCCACGGGAGCCGCCTCCTCTGCTGCTGCGGCAACCTGCAAATGTAAAGAAAATATAAGACAGGTGCAGAGCCAGAGGAGCAGAGCCAGAGGAGCAGAGCCAGAGGAGCAGAGCCAGAGGAGCAGAGCCAGAGGAGCAGAGCCAGAGGAGCAGAGCCAGAGGAGCAGAGCCAGAGGAGCAGAGCCAGAGGAGCAGAGCCAGAGGAGCAGAGCCAGAGCAAGAGCAGAGCCAGAGCAAGAGCAGAGCCAGAGCAAGAGCAGCAGTACTGTAGTAGTAGTACTTAAGCAGTATTAGTAGCATTAGTATACATATTCCGACCTTTCTCTGGGGCCTCTCCTCGAGTCCTTCTAAAAATGGAGCCACATCGTCGTCATCGTATATGGTGAACTCCAGATCTTTACCCACGATTCCAATAGACACGTTCTGAAACAGACAACAAACAACATTACACCTGCCGCTCAGAGTGAGCTCAGTTACAGCAGTATTTTGAGTAGGAGCAGTTGCAGGTTTTGCACTGATAGCAGTACTGGTAGTAGTAGTATAAATATTAGTACCTTGGTGGTGAGGTCCTGTTCCGTAGTAGTAGCAATACTAATAGTAATAGTAGTAGTAGTAGAAGCAGTAGCAGTAACGGCAATAGCAGTAGAAGTACAGTGGTCCCTCGTTTATCTCGGGGTTACGTTATAAAAATAACCCGCAATAGGCGAAATCCAGAAAGTAGTCAGCTTTATTTTTTAACAATTATTATATATGTTTTAAGGCTGTAAAACCCCTTACCACACACTTTATACACTTTTCTCACACAGGCATTAACATTTTCTCACATTTCTCTCTTGTTTAAACACTCTCAAAGTTCAAAACTTTGTAGATTATATCCCCCTTCCTCGACGATCGCTTTAAATGTGTTGCTCACGTGCCTCTGCTCCAGCGGAATCTGCAGAGTTGGCCTCTCTGTGCAGAGAAGCACTTAAGTCCAAAGCGATTCTGAAATTTGTAAAACTAGCCTTTGCTGGCATTAAATGGGTTTTGTACTGCATGAAAAGTACTCATCAATGGCCTGGGCTTGGCACCACCCTGCTCCTCAATGTCATGAATGTCATCGCTGTTAAGAAAGGTTTCAGTACTTCACAGTCACACTGCTAGTGATCGAACATTTATGTAAATTTGTCTGAACACATTCTATACTGTACAAGAAACACGGCACGGAGGAGACTGATGGACAATGGTCTACAGTCTCTTAGCCAATCAGGACGCAGAACACTATGCATGTTAATACTCTAAAAAAAAAAAAAAGCATGCAAAACGGCACAAAAAAAATCTGCGAAACAGCGAGACCGTGAAAGGTGAACCACAAAATAGCGAGGGACCACTGTAATAGTAATAGCAGCAGCACCTTGGTGGTGAGGTCCTGTTCCGCAGGCAGAGTCTCTCTCAGAGCTCTGAGGCCGTGCTGCACCAGCTCATTCAAGTTACCTACAACAAACAGCCAATATAAACAAAAATATACAACGTGTGATACACAGCAGTTATATATACAATAACAGGCAGATACACCCTAGGAGTGTGCACATGTGTACATGTACAGTATACACGTGTGTACGTATACAGTATACATTTGTATTTGTGTGTGTGTGTGTGTGTGTGTGCGTGCGTGCACGTACAGTCGCTAAACTGGTCCATGGTTCTCTCCAGGTATGTGCGTGCGCTCTGAGAGCGTGCACCAATGGACATGGCTTTACAGTCGAAGTAATTCGCCGAAGGACAGGTCTGGAAAATGTGAGGGCCCATGTCCTGAAACATATATACAAAATATATACTAAAGATATAGACATTAAGTATTTACATCATAATACTGAAAACTACAGTACAGTTTACATACAGGTGTAAGGGCTCATGGAAAGAAACTTATACATACATCACTAAATACACCATAATACTGCACTGTACTACAGGAACAGGTGTGGAAGATTTGAGGGCCCAAGTCACTGTAAAGTGCACATGCAGTACACTGCAATACTACAGTTATAGTGCTACAGTATAACTGTAGTACTGTACAGTACTACATTTATAGTTTACATTTTTAGTACTTGTACTCACGTCATATCCTGCGATGAGCAGACCCACTCCGTACGGCCTCCTCCCGTATCGCTGTGTCGGAATCTGTGTCTCTGAGACTCGAGTTAAAGGTCCTAAAAGTCCTGTGACTGTAGTTGGCTGCTCTTGTGGCTGACTGGCTTGCACACTGACTAGTTTAAACTTGTTACATTTTTTTCTTACAACTTAATATTTTGACCAACTAAGAAGTGCAGCTTCTTGGACTGTGACCAGACTGTATAAAGAAGGCGGTTAAAGGTAACGCGACTTTCCGCCCGCATCTCTGGTTTAGCAAGGACCAGGCGCTTAGCAACGCTATCAATAAAAAATCATGCTAATGCTAGCGGGAGCAACCTCGTGGAAAGAAGGTATCTGACTTGTCTGTTATTTATGTTCATATCTTGATTTGGGGGATTTAGTGAAATAAAAACACCAGGATCATGTAGAGCAGGTTAATACAAACATTTTAAGACCAAAATGAAGAGTCTGACAGCAGCAGTTACAGAGAGAGGGGCCAGAGAGAGTCATTGGAACCAAATCATACCCATGCTCACTTCCTGCTAGCAGGATAGCTATGTCCAGAGATATGTACACTCTAGGATTGTGTGATTTGAGCAATTTGTTTTTCCTGTATCCTACTGGAGCCCTATATTCCAACCAGAGCCCTGAGGTCAAAGGTCAGCTCCTGCTGGCTGTGCCCAAAGCCAGGCTCAAGACCAGAGGTGACGGTGCCTTTTCTGTGAAATGCCCAGACTATGGAACAGAACCCTCTGCCTGTAGAGCAGTTTAAGACTAGACTAAAAAAAAAACCCACCTCTTCTCTCTGGTGTTTGATTCTAGCTCAGCAGGACATCCCGGTGTTTTATTGTTTGTCCTCTTCTCACACAGATCTGATGACTTTACCTGTTGAGACGTTTTCTTATTGTATTTTCTTGCTCATTGTATTTATTTGTCCCTGAGGGGCCATTTAAAGTGATATTAATTTGATTTGACACTCACAGGGCAGTGCAGGTACAGCAGTATTGCAGTAGTAGTAATAGTTGTAGTATATGGTAGTTTAAGTACTGTAGTACTATAGTACTACACAAAGGATACTGCTCCCGATGAGAGACACCAGTCTGGAGGTGGGCAGAGGACGGTCAAACACAAACCTGGAGTCCAGACACTCTTGACGCATGAAGTTACTGGGGAGGAAATATTAAATATTATATTTACAGAAGGTTACTTAAGAAACAACATGTAATACATAATAAACAAATTTACTGAGGTGGCAGACCAAAATATTTATTATTATGACCCGATCGATATACAGGTTGGGCCTTAACCCTTTAAGGACTGAGCACACTATGGGCCAGTATAGCTCACCTAGACTTTTATTCTTTTTTTAGCCATAAAAATCAACTTAAACAAAGTATCAGAATTTACTGCATTTTTTCACACAGCTACTTCTATTTTACACATCCATCCATATGTTTTCTTTTACGCATCGAGTAAATGACTGGGAAAATCCTCGCAGCACCCGCGCTCTCATTCGTCACCTTCAGGACAACAGAGGCAGATAACCGTAATGATGGTAAAATATTTAAATAGCCCCATGTCTCCGCTTTGAGACGCCGTTTGCATTTACTTGAGAGCACGACTGGTTGTGGAGTTACGCTGCTGGAAAGTCCGCAACCGCGCTCTATCGGCGACGATAGGATCCGACGCTATAGGGATAAGTGAGAAGGACTCACTTGGCTGGTATTACCAGCCAATATGGGCATGATTGAAGAAATATCAGTTATGAGCCTAAATCTAGCCAATATGGTTTAACATCAGAGTGTACTGTATATGTTTTGAGTTTTGAGATGTTATGGTATATTGTGTTACCATGGCAGCCTACAGTGATATAACATTAGATTATAGAGTTGTTCTGTGATGGCATCACTTCCAGAAATTTCACCACTGATTTCTATTTTAAGCTTTGTTTTTGTTCCTTACTCATTAAACCAGACAGTTCTTGTTTAAAAGTGTTTAACGTCAGACTATATCAGATACGTAAATATTGTCATAATAATCTAGCATAACATAGGATTACTTCCTAACAGCTGTGCAACGCTAACGTTAGTTTAGCCCAGTCTAGCTCCTTACCTCAGCCTCCCTCGTACACAATCTGTCAGTTATAACCATAGATCCATGTTTATGACATGTTCATTTTAAACTACTACAGCTGCTTTTTTTAATAAACAACACTTTTTCACATTAAACAAAAGCCATTTTAAACATGTTCATTATTTTCAATCAACTGATAAACAGAAGTGACATCACACTTAACTCTATAGTGTAATAGTGTACTGCTATATGTGGTTACCATAGCAGCCTGGCATCTGCGGTGAGTCCTGCGATGGAGATTCCCACGTGATTATCGACATGAAGAATCTTCTTCTGATGAGCTGCCAGTTCAGACTGAGCTCTCTATAAAATATACATAAATAATATACAAGTGTGTTTAATAGAGACGACAGAAAACATCAAACAAACACAGAGCTCAGACTGGCTGAGGCCACAGCTGCCTGAGGCACACTGACAAACATGTACAACACAACCCACTGCTCTTACAAGCAGACCAGAGCAGGCACATAGATAGGTGCACAAACACAGGCAGAGGCACACAGGGGCACACAGACAGGGGCACACAGACAGGGGCACACAGACAGGGGCACACAGACAGGGGCACACAGACAGGGGCACACAGACAGGGGCACACAGACAGGGGCACACAGACAGGGGCACACAGACAGGGGCACACAGACAGGGGCACACAGACAGGGGCACACAGACAGGGGCAGACCTTTAGAGCCACTAGAACAGCGTGAGTTTTTGACTTGAGTCCCACTGTGGCTGAGCCCTGCTTCACCGCCTCCATCGCATACTCGATCTGATGAATACGACCCTGGAATATACAGAAAAATATCTTTATATTGCACAGTTTAAATGTTTTATAGTCAATACTCTATGTACTCTGAAAACACAAATATATAATACAAAATACTGACAGTGAGCTCTGCAGTGGCTGTGCAGTTTGAACTCACTAAGTTTTTCTTCACATAGCTAGCAGTATCAGTAATAGTAGTAGTAGTAGTAACAGTAACAGTAGTACTGACCTGAGGGCTCCAGACGGTGACATCATTGTCGTACTGATTTCTGAACTGAAATCAAAGGAAAACATCAAAGACATTGGTCACATCAAAGACATCACAGGATTGGACTGTAAAAAGATTAGTTATGAATCCTTTCACGTGATTGTGGAGTGACTCTTAAAATGGCTCCTCACATAGTCCTGCATGCTCCAGTCAGCCCTGCTCCAGTCAGCCCTGCTCTCTAATACTTAGCAGTAGTAGTAGTAGCAGCAGTAGTTGTAGTAGTTGTACTCAGTAGCAATAGCAGTATTAGTATGAGTACTTATCCCTTGTGGAGCCTGTTCTGTTCTGAGCAGCAAAGACTCAGGTGCACTGTACCTGTGTCACCTGAGATAGCTAATTAAATATGGAGGAGAGGCAGGGCTAAGAGAAACTGACAGGCTCGGGTGATTGACAGCTGTGGACCTCAGGACCAAAGGAAGATCAGACCCACAAACCCAGAGCTGAGTCCATGTTTGTTCTGTCCTCATCCAGAGTAGAACCTTATATAAGCTGTTAACAGTGCTAAAAAAAAACCCCTCCGTCCTCACTATGAATATGCTTGCACCTCCACAAACCTGACTCTTAATTGGCGTCCTGCTTGTTTCCATGGAAATGTTGCTCCTCTGGCTACAATATTCCAGTTAAGCATCAAACGCATCTATCTCCATGGAAAAACAATTCTGTAGAATGGTTTTAACTTTCTAACTCTATGAAATGAGGCAGGTGTCGTGCTACCTTCAGAAAGTTAAAGACTCCAGCTTTAATTGAAACCAATTTAGATTAGTCATTAGATTTAGATTTGCCATTTCCGAGTCTGAACTCTCGAATAATCACAAGAAATAGTAAAACACAAAACAAAACATGTAAACCTTGACCCTAAATGACCCGGACACTGCAGTTTCACCTTTAAAACCTGTTAAATGTAAAAAAAAAAAAATTTAAACCTGCACATTTTGCTTCACATGAAACCGAAAGTGAATCAGTCCGTGTCATTCTAAAGTTTGGGGCGTTAGCTTTAGCATGTTAGCTCCTGCTGCTAAAAACATTCTCCTTTTTTCAAACTTTAACATTATTTCTGCTCAAACTTCACAATAAACTCAAAACAAGACACAAGTCCCGGGGTTTGTTCCTTTTGTAAATGTTCTGAAACCTTAAATCTGTTCAAGTTAGTGAGTTTGTGAGTCTAAAGGCTAGTGAGTTTTGCTTACTCACACCGGGATAGAGCTAATGCTAATGCTAACGGCACTAGGCTATCCCCAGGTCTCCCTGATCTCTCTGCCCGGGTTTGGATCGATTTCCCCAGGGATATGGCTCCGCTGTAGCCGGTGACAGGGGAGATCCGCGGTGCTAGTCTTTATTTTATATTTTAGTCCCAGTTTGTAGTAAAACATCCTCACCATCTCTGCTCCGTGTGCTTTCCCTCCTCTTCAGCTCGTCTTCAGCTCGTCTTTAGCTCGTCTTTAGCTCGTCTTTGGCTCCGCAGCTCTGGATCGGCTGCTCTGTTCTGTAAAGCTGCTGTGCAGAGCCCGATCACGTCAGGCCGAAGAGCCGATCCCAGAGCCGCGGTCTCGGAGCTGCAGAGGAGAGGGGGGGACAGCAGGGGGCGCCATGTGACTGTACACGTGTCTCCCTCAGATGGAGCAGAGGCTGTTTTATTAATTTAAAATAAATCTCCAAAAGTCAAATCCACATTTGGCCCCCGGGCCGTAGTTTGCAGCCCCCTACACAAAAACATGAAGGCAGATCTATAACAGGACTATAACAAACGTAATCTAGGTCTAAACCAGGTGTAAAACCAGGTCTATAACAGAACTATTTCAGGTCTATACTAGGGCTAAACCAGGTCTAAAAGTGGACTACATCATTTCCACTGCAGTTTAAACAGATGAGTCAAAGGAGGACATAAAAGTGGGTCACATGAAGCATGAATGTCCCAGGCCACCTGAAGAAGCAGGACCACAGTTTGAGAAACACTGCTGTAGCATAGAAGTTTGTTAAGATTTAAATATCCCATAATGCACTGCTGTCTGATCTCTGCTCTAATGTTTCCTCATCACAAACATATTTACAGTTGTGTTTTGTTTCATTCACACATGTTTAACACTCAAACCTGGCATACAAAACTCCAGGTATGTTTCTGAGGAGGTAACAACTTTACCTCCTCCTCTCTCTTCCTTTCCTCCTCTCCCCTCTCCTCCTCTTCTCCTCTCTCCTCCTCTCTCCTCTTCTTTTCTCTCCCCCTTGCTCCTCTTCCCCCTCTCCTCTCCTCCTCTCTCCTCTCCTCCTTTTCTTTCCTCTCTCCTCTTTCTCCCCTCTCCTCCTTTACCCTTCTCTCCTCTCCCATTTTCCTCTCCTCTTTTCTCCCCCTCTCTCCTCTCTTCCTCTTCTCTCCTCCCTCTCCCTCTCCTCCTCTTTCCTTCTCTCTCCCCTCTCTTTCCTTTCCTCTCCTCCTCTTTTCTCCCCCGCTCTTCTCTCCTTTCTCCTCCTCTTCTCCTCCCCCTCTACTGCTCTCCCCTTCTCTCCCCTACTCTCCTCTCCTTCTTCTCCTCACTCTGCTCCACTCTCCTCCTCTTCTCTCTCATTTCCTTCTCTCCCCCCTCTCCTATCCTCTCCTCTCCTCCGCTCTTCTCCTCCTCTCTTATACAGTCACATGTTCTTCAAATGTCGCTGGATTGATTTGAGCATCAGAATCAGAGGAACATTTGAATCGATGAGTTTTCTGCTTCGTGGATCAGAAACACCACATTTATCCTCCTCCATCCTTTTCATGACTTTCTTCAAAGTCAGAAGTTTACATATAATTAGTATTTGGTACCATTGCCTTTAAACTGTATGACTTGGGTCAAATGTTTTAGATATCTTTCCACAAGCTTCTTACAATAGTTGGCAGGAATTTTGGCCCATTCCTTCACACAGAACTGATGTAACTGAGCCAAGTTTGAAGGCCACCTTGCTCGCACATGCCTTTTTAGGTTTGCCCATACATTTTCAATAGGATTGAGATCAGGGCTTTGTGATGGCCACTCCGAAACATTGACTTTGTTATCCTTAAGCCACTTTGTAACCAGTTTGGCAGTATGCTTCAGGCCATTGTACATTTGGAAGACCCATTTGCGCCCATGCTTCAACTTCTTGGCTGATATCTTGAGATGTAGCTTCTGTATTTCCACATAATGTCCTTTCCTCATGATGCTATTAATTTGTGTCCCTCCTGCAGCAAAACAACACCACAACATGATGCTGCTACCCCTGTATTTCACAGTTGAGATGGTGTTGCCAGGCTTGCAAGTGTCCCCCTTTTTCCTCTTAACGTAATGATACTCATTATAACTAAACAGTTCAATTTTAGTGTTGTCAGACCACAGGATATGTCTCCAAAAATTAAGGTCTTTATCCCTGTGTACATTTGCAACCTGTAATCTGGCTCTTTTATGTTTCTTTTGTAGTAACGGCTTCTTCTTGGCAGAGTGGTCTTTCAGTCCATGTTGGTACAGTACTCGTTTCACTGTGGATAATGACACACTCTTACAGCTTCAGCAGCATCTTCACAAGGTCTTTTACTTTTGTTCTTGAGTCGATATGTATATTTCCGACTAAAGCACTTTCATCTCTGGGACACAGAACCTGAGCGGTGTGATGACTGGACATTCTCATGGTGTTTATACTTGTGTATAATTGTTTGAATAGATGAACATGGCACCTTCAGGCATCTGGAAATTGCACCCAAGGATGAACCAGACATGTGCGAGAAAACAATTCTCTTTCTGATTTCTTGACTGATTTCTTTTTACTTTCCCATAATGTTACACTAAGAAGCAGGTTTGTGTTTCAGGTTTGCCTTCAAATACATCCACAAGTGTGTTTCTAATTAACTCAAATGTTGTCAATATACATCAGAACCTTCCAAAGACATGACACCGTCATCTGGGTTTTCCCAAATTGTTTAAAGTCATAGTAATCTTACTGTATGTAAACTTCTGACTTTGAAGAAAGTAATGAAAAATTGTCTTAAAAATCCTTGTTTCATTATTCTGGCATTTAGCAAATAGAACTAATTTTGGTAATCAGACAGTGAGAAAAAACAGTGTATGTGTCATTTTATATAGTGAATGTAGTATAGTGTGAGTCATCATGGTGATGTCATCAGGATGACGGCCTAAAGTTTTACACTTCTTTTCATTTTTCTCTGTTCTGGTTTAGACTTTGCACTTTTCACAGAAACAACTGAATGTGTCAATCCAAAATCAAGTATGAGCCTGGTGAATGTATCCTACTGAACTTCCACCTCTGTAACCCGGTGCTATTGTGGTGAAATGTTACGCAATGGGGCTTTAACCCTGTTCTAATGTGAAATGTCTCGCAGTGGGGCTTTAACCCTGTTCTATTGTGGTGATATGTCCCACACTGGGGCTTTAACCCTGCACTGAACTCTCTTGGTGATGATGTTTGTGTGGGTCCTGAGAGTCCTTCACATGTTATGACATTATTATGGTAAATGTGTTTGTTTCTGTAGCAGAGTAGGGGATTCTGGGAAACGTCCGAATAAAACAACATCTACGGCTCTTCAGAAGGGACAAATATCAGCACAGATACAGCCTTTGCACTCACACAAAATGAGCACAACGGTACGTGTACGGGTCCTGAAGAGGGACAAACATCAGTGAGATTATGCTGCTCTAAACATAATGAAGCTCAGACCAAACTCAAATACAAACAGGACAATCTGAATCTGAAGACCTGCTGCGGGAGGACATCACGCTGGAGGGGGGTTCTACATGTTTGTCTATGGTGGAATACAGACACAATGCACAAATTAGCAAACATTGGCAACTCAAAAATTCCCAAAGTGATTTAAAGAGCACATTTTGAGGAGCCTGTGATCAATCCGAGCATTCATGGTCCTGTCTAGGAGTTTGATTATACACAAAAAGGTGAGAGTGACTATCTGAAAAACTGTTGGCTAATGCTAGCTATCTTGTGATTGTAATGCTATTTGAGAGGGACTTGTTTAACAGCACAAATCAGCTCACCTGTTGTTACTCATATAAGTCAGTCTCTTATGGTCAGTGTTAAAACAAAACTCAGATTACAGCCTAAAAGAGCATGAGACAGAGCAGTGCCTCCAGTTAGCATCACAACCGAGAGAATGTTGATGACGTCAGCTGCATATTATCAGTTATGGGTTTGCATGACACAGGAATGGGTCCAAACACACTACAGAGGCCAGGATTATCTGAGCCACACTTGGACTTTTTTTTTTTTTTTTTTTTTTTATTTATTTGAAGGACAGTGTGCAGATACATTAAAAAGATGGCTGCACCAGATTTAGCAAAATGCTAATTTCCATCTGTAGTCAACATCAGAGCTGTTCTTTTCAGAGCTTTAACCATGTTCAGAGCTTTAACCATGTTCAGAGCTTTAATCATGTTCAGAGCTTTAACCATGTTCAGAGCTTTAACCACGTTCAGAGCTTTAACCACGTTCAGAGCTTTAACCATGTTCAGAGCTTTAATCATGTTCAGAGCTTTAACCATGTTCAGAGCTTTAACCACGTTCAGAGCTTTAACCACGTTCAGAGCTTTAACCATGTTCAGAGCTTTAATCATGTTCAGAGCTTTAACCATGTTCAGAGCTTTAACCATGTTCAGAGCTTTAATCATGTTCAGAGCTTTAACCATGTTCAGAGCTTTAACCATGTTCAGAGCTTTAATCATGTTCAGAGCTTTAACCATGTTCAGAGCTTTAACCATGTTCAGAGCTTTAATCATGTTCAGAGCTTTAACCATGTTCAGAGCTTTAATCATGTTCTTGTAATTTCTTCTGAAGTTGTATTCGGAGTGATTCATGTTTTAGTAATCTTTAATCACTTCCTTCTCCAGTTTTATTGGAGTCCCTGGAAGGGGTACTAGACAGTGCACAGAATGGGGACTCTGTTGTTCTACTGGGGGACTTCAATGCACACGTGGGAAATGAGAGTGGAGTGATCGGGTGTTCTGTTATGGACTTCACAGTTTGTCCATAACAAATACCATGTTCGAGCACAAGGGTGTTCATCAGTGCACGTGGCACCGGGACAGTCTAGGACAGAGGTCAATGATCATCTGACCTCCAGAGCTGTAATGCACCACCTGACGGTGAGTTGGAGCTGCTGGTGGAGGAGGAAGCCGGATAGACCTGGCAGACCCAAGCATACTGTGAGGGTCTATTAGGAACATCAGCTGGGGGTCCTCTGTCATCTGACTCTTCAACTTGCACCTCCAGGAGAGCTTCTCCCAGATCCGGAGGGTGTTTGAGGACATGGAGTCCGAGTGGGCCATGTTCTCCACCACTATTGTCGATATAACTGTGTTGCGCCGGTATGGGCTCATAAGTGTGGTCATAAGGTCTGCAGTGCTTGTCGTGGCGGCAATCCCCAAACCCGGTGGTGGACACCAGAAGTAAGGGATACCATCAGGCTGAGGAAGGAGTCCTACCAAGCCTTGTTGGGTTGTGGGAATCCTGAGACAGCTGACGAGTACCGGTGGGCAAGTCTGGCCAGGTGAGCCCGGCGTGCTGTGGCTCGTGTGGTTGCAGAGGCAAAAAGTCAGGATTGGGAGTAGTAGGAGGCCATAGTGGAGGACTATTGGTCAGAGATTCTGGCAAATCGTCCAATGCATCAGGAAGGGAAAGAGTGCTTCATCAACATTGTTTACAGTGAGGGTGGAGAGCTGCTGACCTCAACTGGGGATGCTGTCAAATGGTGGATGGAATACATTAAGGATCTCCTCAATCCCACTGTCACGTCTTCAGAAGAGGAAGCAGAGACTGGGGACCTGGAGGCGGACTTATCTATCACTCTGGCTGAAGTAACAGAGGTGGTTGGCAAGCTGGCTCCACTATCTTAAATCTCAGGATGTTGTGGATCTAGGCTGACACATCTCTGGGATAGTGCCGCTGGTCTGGTGATGATGTGTTTATCATCACCAGACCAGCCCCCACTCTGTTTAAGAGGGGTGACTGGAGGGTGTGTTCCAACTACAGGGGACTCACTCCTCAGCCTTCTTGGTAAGATTCCAGGGACTGGAGAGGAGAATCTGACCAATAATCAAACCTCAGATTCAGGAGAAGCAGTGTGGTTTTCCTCCCAGTCGTGGAACACTGGACCGGTTCTATACTCTCCATTAGGTCCGTGAGGGTTCATGGGAGTTTGCCCAACCAGTCCTCATGTGCTTCAGGGATCTGGAGAAGACATACAACAGTGTCCCCCGTGGTGTCCTTTGGGGGGTACTCCGGGAGTATGGGGTCCGGGGACTTTTGTTAAGGGCTGAGCTCCCCAGCAAGGAGCTGTGTTCGCATTGCTGGCAGTAAATCAGGGTTGCCCTTTGTCACCGGTTCTGTTCAATGTATTTATAGACAGAATTTCTAGGTGCTGCCAGGGGCCGAGGGGGTCCGGTTGAAGGTCCGAGGGGGTCCAGTTCATGGACTGGAGGGGATCTGGTTCAGGGACCACTGGATCTCATCTCTGCTGTTTACAGATGATGTTGTCTGATGGCTTAATCGAGATATCAGGTACTGGAATGGTTTGCAGCTGAGTGTAAAGCAGCAGGGATGAGAATCAGCTCCTCCAAATCCGAGGCCATGGATCTCCACAGAAAAAGGTGGTGCCCTCACCAGGTGGGTGGCGAGTCCCTGAGTTGAAGTATCTTGGAGTCTTGTTCACAAGTAAGGGGAGCATGAGCTTGAGATTGATAGTTGGATTGGTGCAGCATCTGAAGTGATGTGGTCGCTCTGTCAGACTGATGTGGTGAAGAAGGAGCTGAGTCAAAAGGCAAAGCTCTTGATTTAACGGTCAATCTACATTCCTAAAATCACGTTTAGTCCTGGTTTAGTTTTGGTTTAGTCTTGGTTTAGATTTCTGTTCCTACTCTCACCTATGGTCATGGGCTTTGGGTAATGACTGGGTAAGGACAAGATCACAGACCCAAGAGGCTGAAATGAGTTTCCTTCGCAGGGTGGCTGGGCGCTCCCTTAGAGATAGTATGAGGAGCTTGGTCACGTGGGAGGAGCTTGGAGTAGAGCTGCTGCTCCTCCACGTCAAGAGGAGCCAGCTGATGCTCAGACATCTGTTCCTGGATCCCTCCTGGACGCCTCCCTAGGGAGGTTCTCCGGGCATGTCCCACAGGGAGGAGGCCCCAGGAAAGACCCAGGCACACCGGAGGGACTATGTCTCTGTGCTGGCCTGGGAATGCCTTGGGGTTCCACCAGAGGAGCTGGAGGACGTGTCTGGGGTGAGGGAAGTCTAGTAGTCCATGCTTAAACTGCTGCCCCTGTGACCCGGAGAAGTGGAAGAAAATGGATGGATGAAAAAAATGGGCTGCTTGCTAGTGTGACGTGCAGCTATCCATAGGGGCACCGACAGCACGCAATGCTTTGATGTGATGACGTTTATGGCATATTTAGTTCCCATTGTGCATTGTTAAATGTGTGGAGAAATGTTCCGCCATGTCTATGGTCATTTGAGCCAATTCACTAGTTTGGACCGAAAAGAGAAAACATGAAACTGAAACTGTTAAGTAAATGTGACCCTCTCTCTATCTGTCTCTCTCTCTCTCTCTCTCTCTCTCTGTGTCTTCCTCTATGTCTCTCTCCCTGTCTCTCTCTTTGTTGCTCTCTGTCTCTCTCTGTCTGGCTCTCTCTCTCTATGTCTGTCTACCTCTCTCTGCCTATGTCTCTGTGTCTCTCTCCATCTCTCTCTCCCTCCATTTCTCTCTGTATGTCTGTCTCTCTGTCTCTGTCTCTCTCCCTGTCTCTCGCTCTGCTTTTTCTCTCTCTGCGTCTCTCTCTCTGTCTCTCTCTCTATCTCTCTCTCTGCTTGTCTCTCTCTCTGTCTCTCTCTTTCTCTGTCTCTCTCCCTGTCTCTCGCTCTGCTTTTTCTCTCTCTGCGTCTCTCTCTCTCTGTTTGTCTCTCTCTGTCTCTCTCCCTATCTCTCTCTCTGCTTGTCTCTCTCTCTGTCTCTCTCTTTCTCTGTCTCTCTCCCAGTCTCTCGCTCTGCTTTTTCTCTCTCTGCGTCTCTGTCTCTCTCCCTATCTCTCTCTCTGCTTGTCTCTCTCTTTCTCTGTCTCTCTCCCTGTCTCTCGCTCTGCTTTTTCTCTCTCTGCGTCTCTCTCTCTGTTTGTCTCTCTCTGTCTCTCTCCCTATCTCTCTCTCTGCTTGTCTCTCTCTCTGTCTCTCTCTTTCTCTGTCTCTCTCCCTGTCTCTCGCTCTGCTTTTTCTCTCTCTGCGTCTCTCTCTCTGTCTCTCTCTCTATCTCTCTCTCCGCTTGTCTCTCTCTTTCTCTGTCTCTCTCCCTGTCTCTCGCTCTGCTTTTTCTCTCTCTGCGTCTCTCTCTCTGTTTGTCTCTCTCTGTCTCTCTCTCTATCTCTCTCTCTGCTTGTCTCTCTCTCTCTGTCTCTCCCTTTCTCTGTCTCTCTCCCTGTCTCTCGCTCTGCTTTTTCTCTCTCTGCGTCTCTCTCTCTCTGTTTGTCTCTCTCTGTCTCTCTCTCTATCTCTCTCTCTCTGCTTGTCTCCCCCCCCCCCCCTCCCATCTCCTCCGTTTGGCTTCTTGGCTCCTACTCCTCTTCTCTTCTTGGGTCAATTCTTTCTCCTCTCTCTTTCCCCTCCTCTCTCTCCTCTCTCTTCTTCTTGGCTGAGTGCTTTCCTCCTCTCACTCTCCTCTCTCATCCCTCTCTCCTCTTCTTCTTAGCTGAGCCCACCCCCCTCCTCCTTCTCTCCTTCCCCTCTTTCCTCTCCTCCCTCTCTCTTTCCCTCTGTCCTCTTTCCTCTTCTTGTGGGCTGAACCCCCTCCTCTTCCTCTCCTCCCATTCTCTTTCCTCTACTCCACCCCTCTCTCTTTCCTCCTCTCCTCTTCTTCTTGACTGAACCCTCTCCCCCTCCACCTTCTCTCCTCCTTCTCCTTCTCTCTTTCCTCTACTCCCTCTCTCCCTTTCTCCTCCTCTTCTCTTCTTCTTGGCTGAGCTCCTTCCTCCTCCTCTCCTCTCCTCCCTCCCTCCCTCTCTCCTCCTTTCTTCTTCTTCTTGGCTGACCCCCCCCCCCCCCACACACACACACCCTCCTCCTTCTCTCCTCCCTCTCTCCTCCTCTTCTTGGCTGAGTTGTGGCTGATGCAGCAGACTGTGGGACACTGACGTCATGAGGCTCTGCAAGAAACCATCACCAGCTCTACCATTAGTCTGATATATACAGGAATCTAACCCACAACCTCTGACACACACAACCCCCCCCCACACACACACACACCCACACATCCACACGCAGTTCAAGTCTGGTTCTGGTTTTGTGATAGTTTCTTAAAGAGAAGAATCAGGGCTCAGAATATCCCAGAATAGGGAGAGACAGGGACAGACAGGAGCAGAATAATCTTTTAGTTTGTGATAAAATTTAACCCCGGTGCATTGTGGGTAACGTCCCTGGTGCACTGTGGGCAAGCGTCGGGGTCTAAACATGGCTGCCCACAGAAGTCAATGCGAAGAAAAGGAGGCAAGGGAATAATAAATAAATTATAAATTCTATTGTTTGTGCTTCCAGGAGCTTCTGGACCATGTTCTAAACCTGCGGCTCGTTCATGACAGTTGGGCTTGTTTACATCGCTCACATCGTGTCGTACTACATGACCGCTCTAACTAATCAGAGCTTGAGCTTAGCTAGAGCGCACACAGACCATAGCTGAAGATAATGATTAAAAGGCGTTTTTAAAGACAACAGAAGGATATTGATTTGAGAAAAAGTTTATGATCTGAAAAAAGGTAAAAATTGCCACAAATCTGGACCTCTGTTAAAGCTGTAGGCGCCCTGTCAGTCCCTGTCAGTCCCTGTCAGTCCCTGTCAGTCCCTGTCAGTCCCTGTCAGCTGAACACGAGCAGTTTGTGATTACATTGCGCTCTATCACAAAAATCCTTTTTAGGCAAGATGTCTTTTTTGTTGCAGTACCAATAAGTGGCCACTAGTCCAACTCAAGGCAGCTCTAAACAGCAATACTCTATCTAGTTATTTTAATAGATCCATGATTGTAGGTAAAGTCCCTAGTGCTCTGTGGTTGAAGTCCTTGGTGCATTGTGGGAGGTGAGTCTGATCTGATCTGACACTTGTAGAATGTCGCTTGATTTGATCCAAACTAAATCATGAATCATTCAAAAGTTCAGAGTTATTTCAGTTAAAGAGACGTCAGAGGAGACAGGGACCGACAGGGACAGACAGGAGCAGACAGGGACAAACAGGGACAGACAGGGACTTACAGTCTTCAGCTGACAAAATACAACTCAGAGCTTTAACTTCAGATGTGTGTGACTGCGTGTCCCTCTTTCTCTCTCCTCCTCCCTCTCTCCCTCTTCTCTCTCTCTTCTCCCTCTCTCCATTTCTCCCTCCTCTCTCGCTCTCTCTCCCCCTCCTCCCCTCTCCTCCTCCTCCTCCCTCTCTTGTCCTTTTCCCTCCCTCCTCCCGCTCTCTCCTCCCCTCTCTTTCCCTCCTCCCTTTCTCTCTCCCTCCTCCCTCTCTCTCTCTCTTTCTCAGATCAGAGCTGAGTCAGGATTCTGCTCTTGACTGGACTCTGTGACATCATCAGAGTCTGGTCCTGGTCTGGTCTTGGTCCAGGTCTAAAGAGGTATATAAATACCCTGGCTCTGGCTCTGGCTCTGCTCCTCTGGCTCTGCTCCTCTGGCTCTGTTCCTCTGCTCCTCTGCTCTTCTGGCTCTGCTCCTCTGCTCCTCTGGCTCTGTTCCTCTGGCTTTGCTCCTCTGCTCTTCTGGCTCTGCTCCTCTGCTCCTCTGCTCCTCTGGCTCTGCTCCTCTGTTTCTCTGTTCCTCTGGCTCTGCTCCTCTGGCTCTGCTCCTCTGCTCCTCTGCTCTTCTGGCTCTGCTCCTCTGGCTCTGCTCCTCTGCTCCTCTGCTCTTCCGGCTCTGCTCCTCTGCTCCTCTGGCTCTGCTCCTCTGCTCCTCTGCTCCTCTGGCTCTGCTCCTCTGCTCCTCTGGCTCTGCTCCTCTGCTCCTCTGCTCCTCTGCTCCTCTGCTCTCCTGGCTCTGCTCCTCTGAGGTGAGGACAGGGAGATGATTGGAACATGAGAAAATAAACACCCCAGCTGCAGCTCTTTTGTCTGAATGAGTTTGCTCTGCAAATGGACTTTTATCTTTATCCCATGTTTTAATATTGTTCCTCATCACAAACATGAACATTCAAGCCCTCCTTACAGTTAGCAGTACAAGGCTCCACCCACAAGCTCCCACAGAACAGTTCTCCATAAATATACAAAAACATGACACAAAACTGTAGACAACTGTTGACAAACTTGGTGTGATTTGCAGTAATTTCATTAGTGGGATGCACACTGATTGTGTGATAGCGCTCTGAAGGGGGAAGAACTTAAATGGACAGAGAGCATCAAACACGAAAGTGAAACTTATAAAACATGGAGTAAATATAACATTTCCAAAACAATAAAATGAAACATGGTGATCTAAATATGTTATGTGTTACAGTTAATACCTCATAGAAGTAAAATACCCCCTCTTTAAAAACACAGCACCAAACATCCACAATATAGAAGTGTAGCGCTTTTATTTCTCTCTCTCTCTGTCTCTCCCTCTATCTCTTTGTCTCCTCCTCTATCTCTCTCTTTGTATGTCTCCCTCGCTCTCCCTCTCTTCTGTACTTTGGCTCATATCTCGTTATGGTCTCTATCCCGTTAGTGTCTCTCTCTCGTTAGCATCTCTCTCTCATTAGTGTCTCTCTCTCCTTCTTATTATTGCCTGTCTCTTACGTTAGCATCACACACACGAAGCGTCTGTATAATCTCGTTATGGTCTCGCTCACGTTAGAATCTCGCTTTCTCGTTGAAGTCCCGACCACACATAGCATCTGTATGATCTCGTTATGGTCTCTCACTCTCTCTTGTTATCGTATTTCTCACTCGTTAGCATCTCTCTATCTCTTGTTAGCTTCCTGCCCACGCAAAGCGTTTATATGATCTCGTTATGGCCTCTTTCTCATTAGCTTCCCTTTGTGTCCACACAAAGCGTCTGTATAATTTCGTTATGGTCTCGCTCACGTTAATGTCCCACCCACACAGACACTTTGTTTGTATGATCTCGTTAGAATCTCTCTCTCTTGTTAGCATCTCTCTCTTGTTAGCATCTCTCTCTTGTTAGCATCTCTCTCTTGTTAGCATCTCTCTCTTGTTAGCATCTCTCTCTTGTTAGCATCTCTCTCTTGTTAACGTCTCTCTCGTTAGTGTCCCACCCACACAAAGCCTCTATATGAAGTGACTCAGAGACACATTGATCCTCTGTGTGATCGCTCTGGACACTCGTGTCATACTCTAACCAGGAGGGGGCGCTGTAGGCTCCCAGGGGACTTATACAGACTCTAGAGTTATTAACATAGCAGCGTCAGTCATGTTATGTTAATTCTTTATTTTCATGATTTCACTCCAGAAACAGTTAAATATTTTGTCAAAACCTCAGATTGGCTGTTTAAATCAGACCTATTCTGCAAACTGTACTTCAGATATTTCACCATGTTCTAGTCGTTTCTTCTCTTTGTGCCTCTGAAGTTGTATTTGGAGTGAGTCATGTTTGAGTAATCTTTTATCTCCTTTTCAAGACACCATTTTGCCAATCTACCCCTGTTTTCACCTCCTCCAGTACACGGCCACTATGACGAAGGCACTTCCTTCTTCAATTTTATTTTCTTAATCGGTGATACTTGTAGGATTTGACAGTGTTGCATAGTCAACCCTTCAGATAGATATAAAGTAATCTGACCAGAAGTGAAGAAGGGGACGGGTGTGGGGCTGGTTGCAGGCATGTTTGCAGTAGGGATGCACTGATACTTTGACTTATCTGTTGATCCCCAGTACTCACAGATCCCAGAGCAGAGATGTCACATGTCTCTTATTTCCTATTTACTTCCTTAAAACACAGTGAACTTGTTCCACACAGATCCAGTAGTGTTTTATAAGTGTTCAGATGCAGTAGTGTTGTGTAACTGTTCTTTCTCCTCAACATCAGACTGAAACTTTGGATGAAATTGTCTTATTTCATCCAATTAAAGGCCAACCAGGATATCAACTTGTCGTAACGGGTGAGTGTAGCGGACCAAAGGATGCAGACTCGGGGAATATTTACAGGATTTATTGTAGAAAAGGGACAAGGTACAAACAGTGGGTGATCCGGAGGTGAGCAGGTGAGCAGGAACACAGGAAACACAGGGACCGAGGACATGAAGGGACGACAGGAAGGCAGGCAGACCGGACGGGCGAATGGGCGTAGGGCAGAGCGGGCAGGAGACATCCAGGGCCGGAGCATGACAGGAACGCAGGCACGGCAGGAACAAGTGAGGATGACAAACACAGCACAGACAGGGTGAGGACATGCAGACGATCTCGCACTGAGTGTCTTCCCCCATCTCCTCTTATCCATGGCAGGTGTGATGATTAGCCAGATGGGGAGCAGGTGTGCGCGGGAGGAGCCGAGAGCTCCGCCCAGCTCCAGGTACAGGCAGGTGAGGGAGGGGGAAGAGCACACAGGGAGGAAAACCAGGAGCGGACAGTGCGGATCATGACACAACTGAACCCATATCATGGAACTGAAACACTATCCAGCTCATTTTACAGTATTGCCTCTGATAATTGATACCAGTATAGGTATCAGTGCGTCCCTGGTCTGCAGCAGGTGTAGCCGCTCCTCTGTTTGAGGTTGACAGTGTCCAGACAAGACAATATGACTCCTGATCCTTGTTAAGACACAAAAAGCTGTTGTCATGGTGATAATCACAATATAAACAAAGAATCGGAGATGGAAAAACAAACATGATCCATCTATGTAAACGGAAATATGACCCAGAGCAAATACAGCCTGTAAATCTGTGCAGCAGACACACCTGAGGCAGCGCACAGGCTAGTGCTAATGCTAGTGCTAATGCTAGTGCTAATGCTCATGCTATTGCAAATGCTGATGCTATTAAAATAACTGGATAGGGTATTGCTGCTTAGAGTTGTCCCGAGTTGGACTAGTGGCCACTCATTGGCACTATAACAAAAAAATCCCTTCTGTCCAGAAAGGATTTTTCTGATAGAGCGCAATGTAATCACAAACTGCTTGTGTTCGGCTAACAGGGACTGACAGGGACTGACAGGGCACCTACAGCTTTCATAGAGGTCCAATTTTGTGGCGATTTTTACCTTTTTTCAGAAAACTTTTTCTCTGCTCAAAATCCATCTGTTGTCTTTAAAAATGCTTTTAAATCATTAGCTTTGGCTACACCCTATGTTCGCTCTAGCTAAGCTCAAGCTCTGATTGGTTAGAGCGGTCATGTGGTACGACATGAACGAGCATGTGAGCGAAGTAAACGAGCCGAACTGTCATGAAGGTGTTGCAGGTTTAGAACATGGTTCAGAAGCTCCTGGAAGGACAGACATTAGAATTTATAATTTATTTATTATTCCCTTGGCTCCTTCTCTTTGCATTGACTTCAGTGGGTGCCCATGTTTAAGCCTTGAGGCTTGGTGCTGATACTAATTCTAATGCTGAGGCGCATGGTGATGGGAGAGACCGGGTTACGTGCCTGATCATGAACATCCTGCTGTAGTCCCTCAGATCTGGTTAGATTCTTGTGTAGTTCCTCAGATCTGGTTATGATCCTGGTGTAGTCCCTGTGGGGCTGTTTTAGACAAACTGTAGTTAGGTTAAACAGAATCTTTATTGATCCTCCTGCTTGTCCTCCTCCTCTCCGCTTACTCTCCTCTCCTTGCTCCTCTCCTCCCCTTGCTCCTCTCCTCTCTCTCCTTCTCCTCCTCCTGCCCTCCCACTATCTCGCTACCTCAAAATCTCTGTCTCATCCCTCATTTCACAACCACCTTTCTCCAGGCCTAAACCAGAACTAAACCAGGACTAAAAAGACTAAACTAGGACTAAACTTGGACTAAACCAGGACCACAGAATTATTATCATTATCACATCCTCTTCTCTCATCCTTCCATCCTCCTCTCATTCTCCTCTCATCCTCCTCACATCCTCTCCTCTCATCCTCTTGTTGTCTTCTCACACTCTCATCCTCCTCATCTCATCGTCATCTTCTCCTCTCATACTCATCCTATCATAATCCTCTACTTCTTTTATCCTCCCATTCACCTCTCATGCTCCTCCTCCACCTCTCATCTTCTTCTCATCCTCTCCTTTTCTCATCCTCCTTTCATCCTCTGCTCACCTCCTTGTCTTCCTCTCTCCTCGCCTCCCTTTCTTCTCTGCCGCTCTCTTCTGCTGCCATCTTTTCCCTCTCCGTCGCTTCACCCTTCTCTCCTTTTGTCATCCCTATTTCCTTTCACTTCCTCCTCTCTTCCTCCACCTTTCTCTTTTTCCTCCCTCTTTAGTTTTTCATCCTCATCCCCTCACCTTTCTTACCCTCCTCCTCTCCCTTTCTCTTCCTCTCTATCTTTTCTCCTCTTCTCCTCCTCTCCTCCCTCTTTCTCCTCTCCTCCTCCACCTCTTCTCTCCTCCTTCACCTCTACTCTCCTCCTCTCCTCCTCTTCTCCTCCTCCCCTCCCTCTTTCTCCTCTCCTCCTCTTCCTCCTCCACCTCTCCTCTCCTCCTCCTCCCTCTCCTCTCTTCATACCCCTCTTCCTGTCCTCCTCCTCTCCTCCTCTTTTGTATTTGTGTAAATGATATTTTATATTAGTGTGATTTTTATGAATGAAGCGGTCGCTGACGTCACTGAGAGCACAGAGGCGGGGTCAGAGCTCCTCCCTGCTGCGTGAATGGCTGCTGCGTCTGGCTGCTGGGCTGTCATTGGCCGGTGTGGTGTCGGTGTGGGGTATAAAGGAGGGGCAGAAGGGCAGATGCTCAAAGCCTGAAGCCGAAGCTTCATCATCAGAACCAAACGCTTTTTCATCTTTTGGTTTCGCTGCTGATTCTCAACAAGGTAAGTAGAGACTTTATGTGTTCAGAACTGTTGAGCGCATGGTGGCAGGGCGTAGCGCAACTCTGAGGCCAAGGAACTAAAACTGAAAACATTCAAAGAAAAGAAACATAGAATCTTTAAATTAACAGCACTTTAAAAGATGACGACACAGATGAGACTCAGAGATGACGACACAGATGAGACTCACTCAACAATTTATATATATATATATATATATATATATATATATATATATATATATATATATATATATATATATATATATATATATATATATATATATATATATATCCCTGAAAAAGGAAATACATTTTAAAAGTCCTGTTTCAGTTCTGGTTGAGTCCTGGTTCAGTCTTGTTTTAAACTTTGTTTAATCCTATTTAGACCTCATTTAGACCTGGTTTAGACCTGGTTTAGACCTGGTTTAGACCTGGTTTAGACCTGGTTTAGACCCGGTTTAGACCTGGTTTAATCCTGGTTGAGTCCCGTTTTAGTCCTGGTTTAGTCCTGGTTTAGACCTGGTTCAATCCTGGTTTATTCCTGGTGTAATCCCGGTTTAGATCTGTTTCAAATCTGGTTCAATCCTGATTTAGTCCTGGTTTAGTCCCGGTTTAATCCTGATCTAGTCCTGGTTTAGTCCTCATTTAGTGCTGGTTTAGACCTGGTTTAGTCTTAGTTCAGACCTGTTTTAGTCCTGCTTTATTCCTGGATCAGTTTTGGTTTAGATCTGGTTTAGACCTGCTTTAGCCCTGGTTTAGTCCTGGTTTAGTCCCGGTTTAGTCCTGGTTTAGTCCTGGTTTAGACCCAGTTTAGACATGGTTTAGACAGGGTTTAGTCCCGGTTTAGTCCCGGTTTAGACTCGGTTTAGACCTGCTTTATTCCTGGTTTAGACTTGGTTCAGTCCTGGTTTAGTCCCTGTTTAGTTCCCGTTTAGACCCGGTTTAGACCTGGTTTAGTCCTGCTTTATTCCTGGTTTAGTCCCGGTTTAGTCCTGGTTTAGTCCCGGTTTAGTCACAGCTAAACTATGACTAAACCCGGTTTAGATCTGATTTGGACCTGCTTTAGTCCTGGTTTAGACTTGGTTCAGACCTGGTTTAGTCCCGGTTTAGTCCCAGATTAGTCCCTGTTTAGACCCGGTTTAGACTTGGTTTAGACCTGGTTTAGTCCCAGTTTAGTCCCGGTTTATGCCCAGTTTAGTCTCGGTTTAGACCTGCTTTAGTCCTGGTTTAGACTTAGTTCAGTCTTGCTTTAGTCCCTGTTTAGTCCCGATTTAGTACTTGTTTAGACCTGGTTTAGACTTGGTTTAGTTCTGATTTAGACCTGTTTTAGTCACGGTTCAGTCCTTGTTTAGTCACGGTTTAATCCTGATTAGGGTTAACCCCATTTTCTGAGAGCAGGTCAGGTCCCTCTGAACACAAAGAGCAGATCACAGCAGTTTGAATCAAGATTTCAAACATTTTGTAAATAACAGATGAGCTCTGTGTCTGAACCCGGAGCCACGACACAACTCTCCAGTCTGCACTCTCTCTGTGTCATTCAGACTGTATGGACATAATCGTTTGAAATGATAATTTAAAGCTGCAGTGTGTACATTTCCCACAGTGCAGCATTAAACCTGCTCATCTCCATGGAGAAAAAATGATAAATGTTGTCCCAAGGTATATTTCAATGATAAAAACCTGTTGTTAAACAAATGAAAGATGGATACTTTATTGTCCACTTTGACCTTACGGACAAAGCAGGAATCACAGATATGAATAAGATCTCACAGATATGAACAGACTCAGCAGATCTGTGCCAGAATAAAATATAAAACTTGAGTCTGAAGAAGTTCATAAGTTAAGTTTCATTTATTTGTTTAGATTTTGGCTCTCGCTCTGAGGCAGACGTGGCTCATTCTGAGGCAGACGCGACTCATTCAGAGGCAGACGCGGCTCATTCTGAGGCAGACACGGCTCGCTCTGAGGCAGACGCGGCTCATTCAGAGGCAGACGCAGCTCGCTCTGAGGCAGACGCGGCTCATTCAGAGGCAGACGCGACTCATTCAGAGGCAGACGCGGCTCATTCTGAGGCAGACACGGCTCGCTCTGAGGCAGACACGGCTCCCTCATTCAGAGGCAGACACGGCTCGCTCTGAGGCAGACGCGGCTCATTCAGAGGCAGACGCGGCTCATTCAGAGGCAGACGCGGCTCATTCAGAGGCAGACGCGGCTCATTCAGAGGCAGACACGGCTCATTCTGAGGCAGACGTGGCTCATTCAGAGGCAGACGCGGCTCATTCAGAGGCAGACGCGGCTCATTCTGAGGCAGACGCGGCTCGCTCTGAGGCAGACACGGCTCATTCTGAGGCCGACGCGGCTCGCTCTGAGGCAGACGCGGCTCATTCAGAGGCAGACGCGGCTCATTCAGAGGCAGACGCGGCTCGTTCTGAGGCAGATGCGGCTCGTTCTGAGGCAGACGCGGCTCACTCTGAGGGAGACGTGGCTCATTCAGAGGCAGACGCGGCTCGCTCTGAGGCAGACGTGACTCATTCAGAGGCAGACGCGGCTCGCTCTGAGGCAGACGCGGCTCATTCAGAGGCAGACGCGGCTCATTCTGAGGCAGACGCGGCTCGTTCAGAGGCAGACACGGCTCGTTCAGAGGCAGACACGGCTCGTTCAGAGGCAGACGCGGCTCGTTCAGAGGCAGACGTGGCTTGCTCTGAGGCAGACGCAGCTCATTCAGAGGCAGACGTGGCTCGCTCTGAGGCAGACGCGGCTCATTCAGAGGCAGACGTGGCTCGTTCTGAGGCAGACGCGGCTCGCTCTGAGGCAGACGCGGCTCATTCAGAGGCAGACGCGGCTCATTCAGAGGGAGACGTGGCTCATTCAGAGGCAGACGCGGCTCATTCAGAAGCAGACGTGGCTCATTCAGAAGCAGACGCGGCTCATTCAGAAGCAGACGCGGCTCGCTCTGAGGCAGACGCGGCTCATTCAGAGGCAGACGCGGCTCGCTCTGAGGCAGATGCGGCTCATTCAGAGGTAAATGCGGCTCGCTCTGAGGCAGACGCGGCTCATTCAGAAGCAGACGTGGCTCGCTCTGAGGCAGACGCGGCTCATTCAGAGGCAGACGTGGCTCGCTCTGAGGCAGACGCGGCTCATTCAGAGGCAGACGTGGCTCGCTCTGAGGCAGACGTGGCTCATTCAGAGGTAAATGCGGCTTGTTCTGAGCTCTGAAACAGATGCGGCTCGCTCTGAACAGCGTTTATTTTCTTTTTGTTTTTTAGTAGACAAACTCTGCTCAGTTTTTCATTGCTGCGTGCGTCTAAATTCATCAACATTAAAATTTAAATTAATGAAATCTTGAAAACATTAAAAACAACAACTCCCTTGATATGTTTACAAAAGCTCTATCATAGATATGTTTTACTCATGGCCACTGTGATTGTTAGAATCAAAAATAATAATTATAATATTATATTAATAATAATAAGCTCTGCCGATATTTTTAGGCAGTTTTGGTCATTTTTATTGTCATTTCAATTTACTACAAACTCCCCCACAGCCCTTTTATACCACATACATGTAAGAGGGCTGTACTCGTGTTTATACACCACAGACATGTAAGAGGGCTGTACTCGTGTTTATATACCACATACATGTGGTATATGTATGTGTTTGTGGAGTTCTCTCGTCATATTAAAAATGTTCAAATTAAACTTCTCTCATAGCTCATAGCAAATATTGGCGCAATATATCACTCTGTCTCTGTTTTAGACTAAAGTTTTTTTGTTTCACTCAAAGAGGATTTAATAGCACTGCAAATGCCTGTGGTCCTGGTTTAGACCTGATTTAGACCTGGTTTAGACCTGGTTTAGACCTGGTTTAGACCTGGTTTAGACCTGGCTTCAACCAGGACAAAACCAGGTCTATTTTTTATTTTATTATTATTATTTTATTTATTTATTTATTTATTTATTGAAGTAGAAAACAGACAGAATATGTTTGATTTAATTTAGAGCTGTAAAAGAGAGGGATAAGAAAGAGGAGTGCACCTGTGGAGAGGAGGAGGAGAGGAGCAAGGGATGAATGAATAGAAGCTTGTACAGTAGAATGTGTAACAAAAGAGGGATGAGATGGAGGAGTAGTTTATGTGTGAGGTAAGACATTAGAGAAGGAAGGATGAATGAAAGAAAGAGGAGAGACTATTTAAGTATTTTGTGGATTCCCTCTTTAGTTAAATGGAGAGATGGTGGAGGGATGAGACGGAGTGGTCCCTCTGTTATAGTGTAAGGGAATGTGTGGGTGTGTGGGTCGGGGGTGATGGGGGGATGTGAAAGAAGAATGAAAAATGGAGGGATGAGATTGGTCAGTTTCGGGATGGAGGCTGTGATAGAGGGATGAGTTGGGGAGGAGTGGTTTCCCTTTTTAAGGCAGTGGGAGGGATGGAGGGATGAATGAAGGTGTATTTTGGGTGTGTGGGGAGGGGGGATATGGATGGAGTGATCAGACAGACAAGTGTGTGTATGTTACAAAGATGGAGCGATGAATGAAGGTGTATTATGGGGGGTAGTATAAAGATGGAGGGATGAAACAGAGGAGGGGTTTAGTGTGAAGGAATGAGAGGTGATAGAGGGATGTGTGTGGAGGAGGTAAAGATGGAAGGATAAGGAGGAGGAGTGTGTAATTTCACTAATGCACTGAGCTCCGGTGGGACCAACACTTCTGGAAGTCTGCCATAGCCTCCATTTAGAGAGAGAGAGAGAGAGAGAGAGAGGCAGAGAGAGAGAGAGAGAGAGAGAGAGAGAGAGAGGAAAAGCAGAGAGAGAGGGGGGTTGAAGAAAAGAGGAGAGAAAGGGAAGAGAAGAGAAAAGAGAGAGGGAAGAAAAGAGGAGCATTGAGAGAGGGGGAAGAAAAGAAGAGAGACTGGGAAGAAAAGAGGAGATGGGAAAAGAAAATGTGAGAGAGAGAGAGGGAAGTCAAGAGGAGAGGGAGAGAGAGAGAGAGAGAGAGAGAGAGACAAGAAAGGAGGGGAGTGAGAGAGAGAGAGGAAAAGAAGAGAGAGCAGGGTGAATAAGGGGGTAAGGATGGGGAGAAGAGATGGAAGAGGGAGGAGAAAAGAAAAGAAGAGAGAGGGGTAATTGTGAAGAAAAAGGAGAAAGAAGAAAAGGAGGAGAAGGAACCATGAGGCTAGGGATCAAACAGAAGACAAAATGAGCTTAAGGAAAGTGACGTCACAAAATCAGGCTTAAACCAGGGACTAAACCAGGACTAAACCAGGGACTAAACCAGGACTAAACTAAAGACTAAACCAGGGACTAAACCAGGACTACTAAACCAGCTTTGATTGACAGCGTTGGTAAGCGCCTGCCCCCTCTTACCTGCGTTACCTTCAACAGCTTCGATCCTGATTGGCTCTTCAGTCGGAATTCTAAACATGGAACTGTGCTCCAGCACCTCTTTGTAAAGGCTCTGGGTTAAACTTGTCAGGAGCAGTGGGACCCATCTCCAGATCTTGAGCTGGTCTTGGTCAGGACTGCACACAGGGAGAACATGCAAACCCCACAAAGACACAGGGAGAACGTGCAAATTCCACACAGACACAGGGAGAACGTGCAAACTCCACAAAGACACAGGAAGAACGTGCAAACTCCACACAGACACAGGGAGAACATGCAAACACCACTCAAACACAGGGAGAACATGCATACTCCACACAGACACAGGGAGGATTTGTGCTATTTAAAGTGTATGGCCCTGTCTGTCTCCCTTAGGGCGCCATGTTGGTAGTGAAGATCTCCGCTGTCCTTGTTGCCTACGCTCTTCTTCTGTGCCACGCCCACCGCTCACAAGCCGCACCCACAAGGTACCAAATATGGGCATGACCATGAAGAAGGAGCAGAGGAGGGGGTCAGAGGAGCAGAGGAAAGGGTCAGAGGAGCAAAGGAGAGGGTCAGAGGAACCATATCCTGCACATATCTCTGGACATAGCTAACCTGTTAGCTGCGGCGTTTCAAACAGATAGTGACATTCAGCTCTATTGACTCCACTTTCTCTGTAAAAACTGTGGCCCTCTCTCTGTAACTGCTGCTGTTAGACTCGTCATTTGGTCTTAAAATGTTCGCATTAACCCATTCTCTTCTTCACTTTTATGGCCATAAATCAAGATATGAACACTAAGGACAGACCAATCAGGTGCCTTCTATCCCCAAGGCCACTCCTGTTCGGTTAGCAACAGGTTTGATTGGCAGCGTTGCTAAGTGCCCTCCCTCTGCTAAACCAGCACTTTGGGCAGGACCTTTGTCAGCCTCGCTCCTGATTGGCTCTTTGGTTACTATGATACTCAAATTTAGAATTCCAAATATGGAACTGTCTCCAGATTAGCCGCTATAACTGCTAGCCTTCATGAGCTTCATTTGGAGGTCTCAGGTCTGGTCTATCGTCTAGTTCTAGGTCTGGTCTGGACTCGATCTCCCTGTCGGACTTGGAGGTCAGGAGACTTCTTAACGCAATTCTTCGAGAGTTTGTCCAAATGAGTGCTGAGGAGGAGCAAGACGCCACCAGGTGAGGGCACTCTAGCGCGCAATGAGGGTGGGGTGAGTGATCGAGTGAGTGAGTGTGAGAGAGAGAGAGGTGCTTGAGGTCAGGTGTTCGAGAAATATAAATAACCTTTGGTAAATTAAAACTTAAAACTCTAAAAACTGTTCAAACAGAACTGAAAGTTTCACATTCTTCACATTCTTCTGCAAACATGTGAGGAGCAGGTCTGAGTGCGGACTTTGAGGAGTGGGTCTGAGGACATTGAGGAGCAGGTCTGTCAAGGCTTTGAGGAGCAAGTCTACGTCAGGACTTTGAGGAGCAGGTCTGAGGACTTTGAGGAGCAGGTCTGAGTCAGGACTTTGAGGAGCAGGTCAGAGGACTTTAAGAGCATATATGAGGGCTTTGAGGAGCAGATCTGAGTCAGGACATTGAGGAGCAGGTCTGAAAACTTTGAGGAGCAGGTCTGAGTGAGAACTTTGAGGAGCAGGTCTGAGGACTTTAAGAGCATATATGAGGGCTTTGAGGAGCAGATCTGAGTCAGGACATTGAGGAGCAGGTCTGAAAACTTTGAGGAGCAGGTCTGAAAACTTTGAGGAGCAGGTCTGAGGACTTTGAGGAGCAAGTCTGAGTCAGGACTTTGAGGAGCAGGTCAGAGGACTTTAAGGAGCATATATGAGGGCTTTGAGGAGCAGATCTGAGTCAGGACATTGAGGAGCAGGTCTGAAAACTTTGAGGAGCAGGTCTGAGTGAGAACTTTGAGGAGCAGGTCTGAGGACTTTGAGGAGCAAGTCTGAGTCAGGACTTTGAAGAGCAGGTCAGAGGACTTTAAGGAGCATATATGAGGGCTTTGAGGAGCAGATCTGAGTCATGACTTTGAGGAGCAGGACTGAGGACTTTGAGGATTCTGCTGAAAATAAATGTTTAACCAATAAAAACGACAGATATATATATATATATATATATATATATATATATATATATATATATATATATATATATATATATATATATATATATATATATATATATATATATATATATATATATATATATATATATATCTGTATATAACATCATTATATATGTCTATGACATTATTACATAACACATAACAGAAAGTAGATACAGTCTCTGCATGTATCTGTGCATTTGTGCATGAGGCATGAGCTTTGACAAACAGGAAATGAAGGAGGATGGAGGAATGAATGAGTGACGGAGGGATAAATGAGAGATGGAGGAAAAAACGAGTGATGGAGTGATGAATGAGTGACATAGAGATGAATAAGTGAGAGGAATGCACGAGGGATGGGGGTGAGTGACAGATGAGAGGATGAGTAGATGAACTGGTGTAATGATGGAGGGATGAGAGATGGAGGGATGAGAGAAGGAGGAGAGCATGTTTGCGTTGAAGCTTGAGAAGCATGGCCTGAACCTGGGGGATGTTCATGCATGTTCTTTTCTGATGTTCTGCTCAGACTCACAGACTCAGGGCTCATTTGGACCTGGACTCAGACTGCACCCACAGTGGTCTCGGACTGGACTTGGACTGGACTTGGACTGGGCTCAGGCTGGATTCAGGCTGGACTCAGACTTGGGACAGACCTGTGTCGGGTTTTGGGTTTAAAAGAGCATACTATAGTTAAAGTCTGAGTTTGTTGAGTCTGTGAGAGCTGAGCTGCATGAAACTCCTCTGAACCAACCTTTGCATGTCTCCTGTCTTCTACCTCCTACCTCCTGTCTCCTCTTCCTACATCCTATCTCTTTGTTCTTCCTCCTGTCTCCTACCTCCTATTTTCTATCTCTTGTCTCCTGCTTTCTATTTCTTGTTTCCTACCCCCTGTCTCCTTTTCCTAACTCCTTTCTCCTACCTCCTATCTCGTACCTTCTATTTCCTCTTCCTACATCCTGTCTCCCATCTCCTACCTTTGGTCTCCTACCTCCTATCTCTTACCTCCTATTTCCTACCTCCTATCTCTTACCCCCTATCTCCTACCTCCTATCTCTTACCTCCTATTTCCTACCTTCTATTTCTTACCTCCTATCTTCTACCTCCTGTCTTCTCCTCCTACCTCCTACTCCCAACCTTCTGTCTCCTCCTCCTCTCCCCTGTCTCCTGTCCCCTTGTTCCCTGGAAGTCGAGAGCACCCCCTGCTGTCCAAGCGCTGCTCCGGCCTCAGCACGTGTGTTCTGGGAAAACTGTCTCAGGATCTGCACAAACTCCAGACGTTTCCTCGAACCAACGTCGGAGCCGGAACGCCAGGAAGAAAGAGGAGCGCTCTGTCCAATCTGTCCTATCAGAACCTAGAAAGGGAGGCAGAACACGGGGGGGTGCTGGGAACGCTGGGAACACTGGGAATGCTGGGTCAGAGATTCAGCCTGGACCAGGACTGATCACAAACTTTAAACAATAAACCCAGATCCAAACCCAAGCAGACACAGAAGAACCAACAGGAATTTAACTTTACCTGAAGGAAAGAAGGAAGGATGGAAGGAGACATGAGGAGGAGACTAGGAAGCATCTTAGGAAGCATCCTAAGATCCTCCAAAGAAGCCATATTCTGTCTGTATCTCTGGACACAGACAACACGCTAGCTGCCATGTGCACCACTCTACTACACTGAACCAGAATCGAACCGACAACCTCCTCCTTTGGCTCCTTAGCACACAACAGCATCTCCTCCTGGTTCAGCCCAATTTCAAACACAAAAAGCTCCTGCCATCCTTCTTATCTGACCTAAGAGTCCTTGTTCTGATTGGCATGTCTCCTATCTTAACTCCTTATCTCCTCTCTCCTCATCTCCTCTCTCCTCATCTTCTCTCTTTCCTTGTCTCCTTGTCTCTTCATCCTCTTGTCTCCTCTCTCCTTGTTTCTTCTCTCTTCATCGCCTCTCCCTTCGTCTCTTCTCTCCGCCTCTCCTCTCTCCTTGTCTCTTCTCTACTCGTCTCCTCTCTCCTTGTTTCCTCTACTCGACTCCTCTCTCCTTGTCTCTTCTCTCCTCGTCTCATCTCTTTCCTTGTTTCCTCTCTCTTTGTCGCTTCATCCACTCATTTCCTCTCTCCTTGTCTCCTCTCTCCTCATCTCCTGGTCTCCTGGTCTCCTTCCTACTCGGCTCCTTTCTCCTTGTCTCCTCTCTTCTTCTGCATGGCCTGATTCTGGTTTGGTCAAACCTTCTGAGTTCATATTTAATAAACATATTTTTCTACATCACAAACTGTGAGTGTGAATGGCAGCAGGAGGCGCTCTGCAGAAACACAACAGGAAACTGAGCGAAAGAACCGAACTCTGAGACTCAAATTAACTAAAGAGATTTCAAAATAAAGCACATAGTTAAAGTTTAAATGTAGTGAGAGAACAGAGCCTGCACCTCCCTTCTGCACCTCCCCTCTGCACCTCCACTGTGGACATCTGGACATCTGACACCAAATATAAAACAATAAACTCTAAAAATAGTGAAACACTGAGGCCCAGAATAAAGATGTTTTAAATGAAATTAAAAATAAAATTTAAAGTTCAGATTCAGAACATTTTAAAAAAAGACACAAATGCAAATGTATGAGAGTGTGAGGAGCTGCTGCACAAGGAATCAGACTGACCCAGTCTGACAGGTAAGGTCAGAGGTCACACTGTGTGTGTTTGTGTATATATATGTGTCTCTGTGTGGGTGTGTGTGTCTGTGTGTGTGCATGTGTATGTACTGTGTATTTATTTATATGTGTGTGTATTTATTCATAAATGTGTGTGTGTATGTATACATGTGTGTGTGCGTGTGTGTGCATTTGTGCATTTATACATGTGTGTATATTTATTGATGTGTGTGTGTGTGTATTTATTCATATGTGTGTGTGTGTGTGTGTGTACTTAATCGTATATGTGTGCGTGTGTATTTATTCATATACTTGTGTGTAGATTATTCATATGTGTGTGTGTATTTATTCATAAAAGTGTGCTGTGTATTTGTTCATATATGTGTTTGTTCATGTGCAAACACACTCAGATTCAGATTCAAAGCACTTTATGCACCCCACCACCAGGGGCATTAGTTTGAGAGAGGAACTGTGAGGTCTATGAGAAGCTGTAAGGTCTACAAGGAGCTGTGAGGTCTGAGAGGAGCTGTGTGGTCTGAGAGGAGCTGTGAGGAGCTGTGAGGTCTAAGAGGAGCTGTGAGGAGATGTAATGTCAGTGAGGAGCTGTGAGTAGTAGTAAGGTCTGAGGAATTGGGATGAGTTGAGAGGAGCTGTAAGGAGCTGTGAGATCTGAGAGGAGCTGTAAGGAGCAGTGAGGTCTGAGAGGAGCTGTGAGGAGATGTTATGTCAGTGAGGAGCTGTGAGTAGCAGTAAGGTGTGAGAGGACTTATGAAGAGTTGTGAGGAGCTGTAAAGTCTGAGAGGAGCTGTGAGGTGCTGTGATGTCTGTGAGGAGCTGTGAGTAGTTGTGTGGTCTGAGAGAAGCTGTAAGAGGCTGTGAAGTCTACGAGGAGCTGTGAGGAGCTGTGAGGTCTGAGAGGAGCTGTGAGGAGCTGTGAAGTCTACGAGGAGCTGTGAGGAGCTGTGAGGTCTGTGAGGAGGTGTGAGGAGCTGTGGGGTCTGAGAAGAGCTGAGAGGTCTTAAAGGAGCTGTGAGGTCTGAGAGGAGCTGTGAGGAGCTGTTAGGTATGAGAGGAGTTGTGAGGAGCTGTGAGGTCTGTGAGAAGGCGTGAGGAGCTGGGAGGTCTGTGAGAAGGCGTGAGGAGCTGGGAGGTCTTAGAGGAGCTCTGGAGGAGCTGTGAGATCTTAAAAGAGCTGTGAGGTCTGAGAGGAGGTGTGAGGAGCTGTTAGATATGAGAGGAGCTGTGAGGAGCTGTTAGGTATGAGAGGAGTTGTGAGGAGCTGTGAGGTCTGAGAGGAGGTGTGAGGAGCTGTTAGATATGAGAGGAGCTGTGAGGAGCTGTTAGGTATGAGAGGAGTTGTGAGGAGCTGTGAGATCTTTGAGGAGCTGTGAGGTCTGAGAGGAGCTGTGAGGAGCTGTTAGGTATGAGAGGAGTTGTGAGGAGCTGTGAGGTCTGTGAGAAGGCGTGAGGAGCTGGGAGGTCTAAGAGGAGCTCTGGAGGAGCTGTGAGATCTTAAAAGAGCTGTGAGGTCTGAGAGGAGGTGTGAGGAGCTGTTAGGTATGAGAGGAGTTGTGAGGAGCTGTGAGGTCTGAGAGAAGCTGTGAGGAGCTGTGAGGTCTGAGAAGAGGTGTTAGGAGCTGTTAGGTATGAGAGGAGTTGTGAGGAGCTGTGAGGTCTTTGAGGAGCTGTGAGGTCTGAGAGGAGCTGTGAGGAGCTGTTAGTTATGAGAGGAGTTGTGAGGAGCCGTGAGGTCTGTGAGAAGGCGTGAGGAGCTGGGAGGTCTAAGAGAAGCTCTGGAGGAGCTGTGAGGAGCTGTGAGATCTTAAAAGAGCTGTGACGTCTGAGAGGAGCTGTGAGGAGCTGTGAGGTCTGAATGGTCTGCCACTGTAGTACCAGTAGTAGTAATAGTATTTGCCGTTGTAGTATTAGCAGTAGTAGTACTTATTTCAGTACTTCTTGTGTAGTACTTTACAGAAGCGTGCGTGTAACACGGCCACATGTGTCACTCATCGTCTGGCTGACTTCTTGAGTCGTTCGGGCGGAATGGGAAATGCCCACTTTGTTCCAACCAATGTGGGAGCCAAGGCCTTCGGAAGGCGGAGACGGACCGCCCACTGACACGTCAAGAGGCACAGACTCCGCCCACGGCCATGCCCCACAACAGGTGACTGCACCATCCCCCTGTCTCTCCTCTCTCTGTCCTCCTCCTCCCCACACCTCTTTCTGTCTCTCCTCTTTTTCTTATCTCTCCTCTTTTCTCCTCTCCTCATACAGGCTCCCTTTCTTTCCTCCCTCTCTCTCCTCTTTTTCTTGTGTCTCATCCCTCTCTCTCTCTGTTCTTTCAGAGTTAAAGGAGTGACAGGAAGTCTCCCGATGCAGATCAAACCTTCAGAATAAGATCCGGTCTCAGATCCAGGACTCATCCTTTCAAAATAAAAGCCTGAAGTCTCCAGTCAAAGCACTTTATGTTGAAAGAGAGAGCAGAGGTTATTAATAAAGATTTTTATACCACTCAAAGAACCGCAGCGTCTCTGGCTCCTAATTGGTCCATTTAAGCTTCTAGATGTGATGATGTCATGCTCCAGATGAACTTTACCATGAAATATCCAAATGGTGAATTCACAACTGTTGAACCTGATCATTTTTATTAGAGACTAGAGTCAAGACCTTGCTGTGTGACAACACACATCTGAACTCACTATGAGACAAGAACAACACAACAACGACAACAACACATCTGAACTCACTATGAGACAAGAACAACACAACAACACACATCTTAACTCACTATGAGGCAAGAACAACACAACAACACACATCTGAACTCACTATGAGGCAAGAACAACACAACAACACACATCTGAACTCACTATGAGACAACAACAACAACAACACACATCTGAACTCACTATGAGACAAGAACAACACAACAACAACAACAACACACATCTGAACTCACTATGAGACAAGAACAACACAACAACAACAACAACAACACACATCTGAACTCACTATGAGACAAGAATAACACAACAACAACAACAACACACATCTGAACTCACTATGAGACAAGAACAACACAACAACAACAACAACACACATCTGAACTCACTATGAGACAAGAACAACACAACAACAACAACAACAACAACAACACACATCTGGACTCACTATGAGACAAGAACAACACAACAACAACAACACACATCTGAACTCACTATGAGACAAGAACAACACAACAACAACACACATCTGAACTCACTATGAGACAAGAACAACACAACAACAACAACAACACACATCTGAACTCACTATGAGACAAGAACAACACAACAACAACAACAACACACATCTGAACTCACTATGAGACAAGAACAACACAACAACAACAACAACACACATCTGGACTCACTATGAGACAAGAACAACACAACAACAACAACACACATCTGAACTCACTATGAGACAACAACAACACAGCAACAACAACAGCACACATCTGAACTCACTATGAGACAAGAACAACACAACAACAAAAACACACATCTGAACTCACTATGAGACAAGAACAACACAACAACAAAAACACACATCTGAACTCACTATGAGACAAGAACAACACAACAACAAAAACACACATCTGAACTCACTATGAGACAAGAACAACACAACAACAACAACAACACATATCTGAACTCACTATGAGACAAGAACAACAAAACAAAAACACACATCTGAACTCATTATGAGACAAGAACCACAAAACAACAACAACACACATATGAACTCACTATGAGACAAGAACACAACAACAACACACATCTGAACTCACGATGCGACAAGAACAACACAACAACAACAACACACATCTGAACTCACTATGAGACAAGAACAACACAACAACAACAACAACACACATCTGAACTCACTATGAGACAAGAACAACACAACAACACACATCTGAACTCACTATGAGACAAGAACAACACAACAATGACAACAACACATATCTGAACTCACTATGAGACAAGAACAACAACAACAACAACAACACACATCTGAACTCACTATGAGACAAGAACAACACAACAACAACAACAACACACATCTGAACTCACTATGAGACAAGAACAACACAACAACAACACACATCTGGACTCACTATGAGACAAGAACAACACAACAACAACAACACACATCTGAACTCACTATGAGACAACAACAACACAGCAACAACACACATCTGAACTCACTATGAGACAAGAACAACACAACAACGACAACAACACACATCTGAACTCACTATGAGACAAGAACAACAACAACAACACACATCTGAACTCACTATGAGACAAGAACAACACAACAACAACAACAACACACATCTGAACTCACTATGAGACAAGAACAACAACAACAACAACAACAACAACAACAACAACACACATCTGAACTCACTATGAGACAAGAAGAAGAAGAAGAACAACAACAACAACAACAACACACATCTGAACTCACTATGAGACAACAACAACAACAACAACAACAACACACATCTGAACTCACTATGAGACAAGAACCACACAACAACAACACACATCTGAATTCACTATGAGACAAGAACAACACAACAACAACACACATCTGGACTCACTATAAGACAAGAACAACACAAGAACAACAACAACACACATCTGAACTCACTATGAGACAACAACAACACAACAACGACAACAACACACATCTGAACTCACTATGAGACAACAACAAGAACAACAACAACACACATCTGAACTCACTATGAGACAAGAACAACACAACAACAACACACATCTGGACTCACTATGAGACAAGAACAACACAACAACAACAACAACAACAACAACAACAACAACAACAACAACAACAACAACACACATTTGAACTCACTATGAGACAAGAACCACACAACAACAACATACATCTGAACTCACTATGAGACAAGAACAACACAACAACAACTACACACATCTGAACTCACTATGAGACAAGAACAACACAACAACAACTACACACATCTGAACTCACTATGTGGTGATAACAACACACATCTGATCTCTGTGTGACAACACAAACATGAACTTTAAAGCTTTAAATCTATGTTCTAATGTTCCGCTTTAAAAATAGACCTGGAGTTGTGTTTTGTTTCATTAACACATATTTGAATGATCCTTAATTTTTAGCACCTCTACATCTCCAAAGCTGAAGTTAACAGCAATTCCAGGGGTGAAATCACCCAAATGATTCTAGTCAAGGTTTATGGAGTTTAAAAACACAGTGGAGCACTTCCTGTATTACTACATGACATCACAAGGTGGAACAGAGAATTTTGCTCAGCTCCAGGTCAGTTTTGTCGTGAGGAAACAGCATTATAACAGAGATCAAAGAATAGTGCTTTATGGGACATTTAAATATATTCATTTTATCTGTCCACATCTGTATTTACCTGGTATCTGAGCTCATACAGAGGTCACAGAGAGGTCAGAGGCTTTAAGGTACGATTGGACTACTGAATGTGGTGATGTCATCTGAAAACACATAAACATTTGAACAGGTCAAAGGTCAAAAGTTTAGTCCTGGTTTAGTCCTACTTCAGTCTTGGTTCAGTCCTGTAGTCCTGGATTAGTCCCATTTCAGTTCCGGTTCAGTCCAGTTTGGGCAGGTCCTGCTTTAGTCCTGCTTTAGTCCTGCTCTAGTCCTGGTCTGATCCTGGTCTGATCCTGGCGTGGTTCTGGTCTGGTCCGGTCCTGGTCTGGTTCTGGTCTTGCTCAAGTATGGACCTGGTCCGGTCTTGGTCTGGTCCCGGTCTGGTCCTGGTCTAGTCATGGTCTGGTCCTGGTCCAGTCCTGGTCTTGTCCTAGTCTGGTCCTGCTCTAGTCCTGGTCTTTTCCTGGTCCAGTCTTGGTCTGGTCCTGGTCTGGTCTTGGTCTTGGTGTGGTCCTGCTCTATTCCTAGGCTAGTCCTCGTCTGGTCCAGGTCTGGTCTGGTCCTGGTCTGGTCCTGGTCTGGACCTGGTCTGCTTCTGGTCTGATTCTGTTTAAGTCCTAGTTTAGTCCTAGTTTAGTCCTGGTCCAATCCTGGTCCGGTCCAGGTCCGGTCCTGTTCTGGTCCTAGTCTGGTTCTGGGTCTAATATTTTGCAGCTGTTTCACATTTTTCTCTTGTTTTTTTGGAACAAATGGAAAAAACTAAACCTCAGAAATGTTCCAAGTCCGGTTCCCAGAATCCAGACCACAAATGGACCCGACCCGAGACCCAGTCCAAGTCTAGACGTAGACCCAAGACCTGAGAGCCTAGACCTGAGACCCAAGACCTGACCAGAGACCCGAACAGAGACCAGACTAGAGACCAGAGAGCAGATCAGAGACAAGACCAAAGGGCAGAGACCAGACACCAGACCAGAGACCAGACCAGAGGTCAGACACCAAAGACCAGACCAGAGTCCAGACCAGAGACCAGACCAGAGACCAGACCAGAGACCAGACCAGAGGCCAGAAGTCAGAGACCGGAGACCAGAGCAGAGACTAAAGCAGAGAACAGATCAGAGAACAGAGCAGACCAGAGGCCGTACCAGAGACCAGAGACCAGACCCGACTAGAGATTAGAGACCAGACCAGAACAGAGACCCGAACAGAGACCAGAGACCAGAGACCAGAGACCAGAGACCAGACCAAAGGCCAGAGACTAGAGACCAGAGACCAGAGACCAAAGACCAAAGACCAAAGACCAGAGTCCAGACCAGAGAGCAGAGACCATACGCCAGACCACACTAGAGTCCAGATCAGAAACCAGAGACCAGACTAGACCCCAGACCATAGACCAGAGGCCAGACCAGAGACTAGAGACAGAGACCAGAGACCAAAGAACAAACCAGAGACCAGACCAGAGACTAGCAATCAGACCAGAGATCATAGATTAGAGACCAGAGACCAGAGAAAAGACCAAAGATCAGAGACCAGACATCAGAGACTGGAGACCAGAGACCAGACCAGAGATCAGATCAGAGATCAGAGACCAGAGACCAAACCAGACCAGAGGCCAGAGACCAGATATCAGACCAGAGGCCAAACCGGACTAGAGACCAGAGACCAGACCAGAGACCAAAGACCAGGACTGAACCAGGTCTAAACCAAAACTGAATCAGGGGTGAACTAGGACCAGTGCATGTGCATGGACCTGCGGTTTGAGACCAGCTGAGGACTAAATCAGGATCCTGGCTCAGATTCAGACTTCTGCAAAAACACTGATGTATTTTTCCGAGTGTTTGTGAAAATCCGGAATATTGGTTTAAAGACGTCCAACGAGAAGACCAGGAAATGAAATGTTTATGTTTTAACTCGAGCAAAAGGTACACACGAGGAGCAGAAAACGAGGAGCACTACACGAGGAACAGACACAGAGGAGCAGACACAGAGGAGCAGACACAGAGGAGCAGACACAGAGGAGCAGACACAGGAGGAGCAGACACAGGAGGAGCAGAGCTAGAGGAACAAAGTCAGAGGAGCAGTGGTTGCGGGTTTTTTTTTTTGAGGTTGAAATCCGACTCTCTCTCTCTGTGATTTACTTTGCTCTCTCTCTCTCTCTCTCTCTCTCTCTCTCTGTGTGATTTAGTCTGCTCTCTCTCTCTTGCTCTCTCCCTCTCTCTGTGATTTATTCTCTTGTTTCCCTCTTTTCCTCCTCTCTCTCTACTCTTCTGTCGTTTCTGTGGTTTTGTCTCTCTCCTCTTTCTCCCTTCTGTCGTTCCTGTGGTTTTGCATCCCTTTCCTCCTCTTCTCTCTCACCTTCTCTCTCTGTTCGATCGTTCCTGTGGTTTTGTCTCCCAATCCTCCTCCTCCTCTTGCTCTCTTCTGTCTTTCCTGTCATCTGTTGTCTCTCTCCCTCTTCTGTCGTTCCTAACGTCTGTGGTCGCTCTCTCTCTTCAGGGTTACACTCAGTTCCACATCTGTTTCTTTTTCTTTTCGTTCCTCTGGTTTACTTTTCCCTCTTTGGTTGGGAGCAAGAGATTCAGATGAAAGTGTGTCAATCCAGAAGCAGGATTAAAGCAGGACTAAACCAGGAGAAAATCAGGACTAAAGCAGGAATAAACCAGGACTAAATTAGGATTAAATCAGGACAAAACCAGAAATGAACCAGGATTAAAGCAGGACTAAACCAAGACTAGACCAGGAGTAAATCAGAACTAAACAAGGACCAATCCAGGACTAAACCAGGACTAAACAGAATTGCACCAGGACTAAAGCAGGACTAAACCAGGAGTAAAACAGATCTGCACCAAGATTAAAAGCAGGACTAAAGCAGGACTAAAGTTGGGCTAAAGCAAGACTAAGCCAGGTCTAAACCAGGACTGAACCAGGTCTAAACCAGAACTAAAACAGAACTGCAAGAGAACTAAAGCAGGACTAAACTGTGACTAAACCAGAACTAAATCTGGTCTAAAGCAGAACTAAAGAAAAACTCCACCAGGACTAAACCAGGACTAAACCAGGTCTAAACTAGAACTAAACCAGGACTAAACCAGGACTAAACCAGGACTAAACTAGATCTAAACCAGGACTGCACCAAGACTAAAGTAGGACTAAGCCAGTACTAAAACAGGACTAAACCAGGACTAAACCAGGACTAAACAGGGACAAACTGCTCCAAACATTTATTCACTTAAAACCAAATAAAAGGCTAAACTTGTCCAGATGTTTTGTGTCTGTTCTGTCTCTGAGGAAACGACAGAATGACTTCTTGTCAATAAAAGTTCAAACCTTTGGAGACTTTCTGAGACAAACATCAGTAAACAGTTTTATTACATCAGTTTGTCCAACCAGGGTATCCACTGGACCATGTTTGGAAGAAGATCCAAACAATCTGATCCAGTTTAGCATTAGTGCATCCCTAGTCTAAACCAGGTCTCTACCAGGTCTAAACCAGGACTAAACCAGAACTGAACCAGGACTGTCCCAGGTCTCTCCAGGATTCTCTGGTCTGTGGTCTTGGCTCCTCCCAGAGCCTGAAATAGAGACGAGTGTTTGGAGAGCAGCCCACAACTGCTCTCAGCCTCGTTTTACCCTCTCTCTCCTCTCTCTACCTCTTTCCCTCGCTCCTCTCTCTTTCCTCTCTCTACCGCTTTCCCTCTCTTCACACACCCCCTTTCACTTCTTCTCCCCCTCTTTTCTACCCTCTCTTCCTCTTTCCTCTGCTCTCTCTCCAAACGTTCAAAGACACACAGACTGAAGGAGGGAGCAGCACAAGTCTGAGAGAAAGTCAGAGGAGCAAAACAAGAACTAAAGAGTTTGAAAAGAGGAGGTAAAAAGGCCAGAGACAAGCAGGACTAAACCAGGTGTAAACCAGGACCCAACCAGGACCAAACCAGGACTAAAGCAGGAATAGACCTGGACCATCTGCAGAGCTCTGGAGCAGAAGGTGAGTGTGATCTGAAGAGGCTCAGGTCTTTATCTCAGACCAGAATGTTCCACTCTACAGTATGGTGTAGGTGCGCTTGTCCCTGTCCTCTGCATTTGACCCATCCACAGTCCCACACCTGGGGACCTACCTCTAAGAGAAGACACAAATTCCACGCAAACACAAAGCGAACATGCAAACTAACAGAACTTTCTTGCCATACCATGCCATTAAAACTGCACTATGTCACATTTCTGGGTCCATCTGCCTGTCTCCATGGCGACATTGGCATAAGACCTTATACGTATCTGTTCTGCTTGATACTATCACATGTGTTTTATTGTCCAAATGACATGCTGCATTCTCACAGATCTGACTCGGCCTACTGCGGTCACCTGCTTGGTTCCATGCAGGCAAAGCAATTGCATCTCCATAGAGACAAGCAGGTAGCAGGGCCTCAACTGGAAATGTTACGCAGTGTAGATTTAAAGTACTGAGAACAAGAACATCTGAGGCTTTGTGTGTGTGAGCACAGAGCAGGCTAAATGAGGCTGAAACAATAGCTGCTAACTCACCACATTAAAACAGGGTTAAAGCCCCACCGCGGGACATTTCATTGAACTGCAGATGTGTTGACTTGGTTTATGGTTAATATCTGTGTAACTGCTGGGCCTATCCACATGAAACAAAAACTGTCCCAAAGTTCAGCCTTTTCTCTGTCAGTTTAAATAAACAAAAGTCAAATCATTTTTCACACTATCTTCAGGACGTGGAGCCATTTTTCAAGCCCAAAGACATGAGTGTCGTCAAAGAACTTTAAGACATAAGATTAATATGAGAAGTTTGTGGAGCCAGATCTAAACCAGAACTAAACCAGGACTAAACCAGGACTAAACCAGGACCAGGACAAAACCAGGACTAACCCAGGACTAAATCAGGACTAAAACAGGTCTAAACCAGAACTAAACTTGGTCTAAACCAAGTCTAAAACCAGGACTACACCAGGTCTAAACCAGGACTAAATCAGGTCTAAACCAAGTCTAAATCAGGTCTAAGCCAGGACTAAACCAGGTCTAAACCAGGTCTAAGTCAGGTCTAAACCAGGACTAAACCAGGACTAAACCAGGACTAAACCAGGATCACAAGTTTGTGGCATCAATCCTAAACTAATAAGAAAAAATTTCAACATTTGTGAAGCAGCAGTATGGAGATTTATTTAAAAAACAGAGAATCTGGAATTGTCTTATGTTATCCCTGGTGTTATCCCTGGTGTTATCCCTGGTGTTAATCCCGGATGCTATTCCTAGTATTATTCCTGGTGTTATCTCTAGTGTTATCCCTGATGTTATTCCTGGTTATTTCTGATCTTGTTCCTGGTGTTATTCCTGCTTATTTCTGGCCTTGTTCCCGGTATTATTTCTGGTGTTATTCCTGGTGTTATTCCTGGTCTTATCCCTGGTGTTATTCCCGGTCTTATCTTTGTTGTATTCCTGATGTTATTCCTGGTATTATCTCTGGTCTTGTCCCTGGTGTTATTCCTGGTGTTATCTCTGGTTTTATTCCTGGTTATTTCTGACCTTTTTCCTGGTGTTATTCCTAGTTATTTCTGGTCTTGTTCCCGGTGTTATTCCTGGTTTTATTCCCGTTCTTATCTCTATTGTTATTCCTGGTATTATATCTTCTCCTATCGCTGGTGTTATTCCTGGTGTTATATCTGGTCTTATTCCTGGTGTTATATCTGGTCTTATTCCTAGTGTTATTCCTGGTGTTATCTCTGGTCTTATTCCTAGTGTTATTCCTGGTGTTATCTCTGGTCTTATTCCTGGTGTTATTCCTGGTGTTATTCTTGGTTTATTCTTAGTATGGCATCTCATTAGTGACTCTGGTGTCAAACTGTTATCTTCAGATCTTTCAAAGTGGAGATCAGATGTTCCATAATGAGAGGCCTGAGTCTGACTGAGACAATGGAGATGTTCTTCCTGGACCCAGTGGTCAGGGGGTGGTCAGAGGGGGCGGACTCATGTGGTCAAAGGGGGCGGACTCATGTGGGCAGAGGGTGCTGTGGTCACAGGGTGCCTACGGGTGCTGTGGGAATGATGAGTGTGAACTTTGGGCGTGAGGTGGGGCTCTGTTCTATTTAAAGTCTGTGACAGAGACATGACACAAGCAGACTGAGTCATGACCACAACAGCCAGACCAGGACAAAACAGGACTGAACCAGGACTAAATCAGGACTAAACCAGGACTGAACCAGGACTAAAACAAAATGAAAACAGGACAAAACCAGGACTGAACCATGACTTTGTGTGGTCCTCAGTCTTTACACTTCATAGAGTTAAATGTGGGTTCTTTCAGTTCTTGTGGCACATATTTTGAATTGTCCATGTGGAGTTTTTGTCCAGTCGCCTCAGAGAAAACTTTGGTTCTATAGACTCTACATCTTCTGGACATAGCTAACCTGCTACCCACTGCATTCAAAACAGGAAGTTCATTTGGAGCTGAACGCTCTGGGTGACAGGTTCAGGAATTCCACAGGGGACAGTTTATCCCTACTGCTTTTTTCTGTTTCACACACACAGACACACGCACACACACAAACACACATACACACAGACACACACACACAAGCACACACACAGAGACACACACACGCATACACACAGACACACACATACACAGGAAGGCACACGCACACAGACACACACACAGAGACACAGACACACACACCCACACAGACACTCACATACAGACACACACATATGCACAAATGCACACACACATATATAGGCACACACGCAGACACACGCAAAAATACACACAAGCCCCTCTCATAAAGATAAACTTGAGGAAAGAGAGAGGTGTGGTCCCACAACCACACCTTGAACCATCTGTCCAGAGACCAAACCAGATCTGAACCAAGACTAAACAGGACTAGACTAGGTCTGAACCAAGACTAAACCAGGACTAAACCAGGTCTGAACCAAAACTAAACCAGGTCTGAACCAAGACTAAACCAGGACTAAACCAGGTCTGAACCAAGACTAAACCAGGACTAAACCAGGTCTGAACCAAAACTAAACCAGGTCTGAACCAGGTCTGAACCAAGACTAAACCAGGTCTGAACCAAGACTAAACCAGGACTAAACCAGGTCTGAACCAAGACTAAACCAGGTCTGAACCAAGACTAAACAAGACTAAACCAGGACTAAACCAGGTCTGAACCAAGACTAAACCAGGTCTGAACCAAGACTAAACCAGGTCTGAACCAATACTAAACAGGACTAAACCAGGTCTGAACCAAGACTAAACCAGGATTAAACCAGGTCTGAACCAAGACTAAACCAGGACTAAACCAGGTCTGAACCTAAACTAAACCAGGTCTGAACCAAGACTAAACCAGGTCTGAACCAAGACTAAACCAGGACTAAACCAGGTCTGAACCAAGACTAAACCAGGTCTGAACCAAGACTAAACCAGGACTAAACCAGGTCTGAACCAAGACTAAACTAGGACTAAACCAGGTCTGAACCAAGACTAAACCAGGTCTGAACCAAGTCTGAACCAGGACTAAACCAGGTCTGAACCAAGACTAAACCAGGACTAAACCAGGTCTGAACCAAGACTAAACCAGGTCTGAACCAAGACTAAACAAGACTAAACCAGGACTAAACCAGGTCTGAACCAAGACTAAACCAGGTCTGAACCAAGACTAAACCAGGTCTGAACCAAGACTAAATCAGGTCTGAACCAAGACTAAACCAGGACTAAACCAGGTCTGAAACAAGACTAAACCAGGTCTGAACCAAGACTAAACCAGGACTAAACCAGGTCTGAACCAGGACTAAACCAAGATTAAAGCAGGTCTGAATCAGATCTGAACCAGAACTAAACAAGGACTAAATAAAGGTGTCTCTGGTTAAACGCTGAACATGTCCCAGCTCAGATCTATGTGGCCCTGATTGCTGGAACTAATCTAGGTCTAGAACAAAGTCCAGACCAAAGTCCAGACCAAACATGTGTCCCCTGCTGTGACCCCTGACCTCTGAGTCCCAGGCACATGTCAGGGTCACATGACATCACACAGAGGTTACAACAGGTCACAGCTGCAGCAGATCAGAAGAACAGCTGGACGAAAAGAATCTGAACTCGGACTAAACCAGGACCGAACCAGGACTAAACATGGACTGACGCAGGACTAAAGCAGGACTAAAGCAGGACTAAAGCAGGACTAAACCAGGACTAAAGCAGGACTAAACTAGGACTAAACCAGGACTTAAACAGGACTAAACCAGAACTAAAGCAGGACTAAACCAGATCTGAAACAGGATCAAATACATTTTGGGCAGAGTCTGTTCTGAAACACATGGCTTTAAACCCACAGACCTGGACCAAACCTGGACTTGAGCTGGTTCTAATGTGGATTTTGGAGCAGGATCTTGGTCAGGTTCCTGGTTTTCTGTCCCATTTTACAAACACAGAGACACACAGGGAGGGCATCTGACACACAGGAGGTTTGTTCCATTTATCAAATGAAGCATTGATTTATGTCCCTCAGGGACACTGCACTCTCATACGTGCACTCTCATACGTGCACTCTCACATGTGCACTCTCATACGTGCACTCTCACACATGCACTCTCACATGCACACTCTCATACGTGCACTCTCACATGTGCACTTTCATACGTGCACTCTCACATGTGCACTCTCATACGTGCACTCTCACATGTGCACTTTCATACGTGCACTCTCACATGCACACTCTCATACGTGCACTCTCACATGTGCACTCTCATACGTGCACTCTCACGTGTGTCTCAAGTGACACAGAAATCTGCAATAAACTATATAAAGAGAATCGGGTTTAGACCTGGTTCATTGCTGGTTCAGTCCTGGTTTAGTCCTGGTTTAGTCCTGGTTCAGACTAGATTCAGGCCTGGTCCAGACCTGGGTCAGACCTGGTCTAGACCTGGTTCAGACCTGGGTCAGTTCTGGTTCAGACCCAGTTCAGACACGTGTCTGTGATAAACAGAAAATAAACAGAAGTGAACTCAAATAAAATGCCCCTCCCTCTGTAATAAAGAACAGATGAGCAGAGAGAAAAGAGGGAGAGAAGACGAGAGGAGAGGAGAAGGGAGGGAAGATTGAAGGAAGGTAGAAGAGGAGAGTCAAAGAGACATGGAGGGAGGAGAGGAAGAGGAGGAGGGGAAAGTGAGCATTTAAAGTCTGAGCAAAAATAGTAGTGACCCCTCCCTCTGTAATCACTAACACCTGAGGACAAGGAGGCAAGAGAGGAGACGAGAGAGGAGTTGAGAGAGGAGACAAGGAGACGAGAAAGGATAGAGCAGCCAAGAGAGGAGAGACGAGAGAGGAGACAAGAAGAAAGGAGATGAGGAGACGAGAAGAGAGGAGACAACTCTTTGTCTCCTCTCTTCTCGTCTCCTCACCAAGGAGAGAGAAGAGAGGAGAGAGTAGACAAGGAGAGAGGAAAGAGGAGACAAAGAGAGATGAGACAAAAGAGAGAGGAGATGAGAAGAGGAGGAGAAAGAGGATGTGAGAAGTTTGGAGCTAGGAGATAGGAGCTAGGCATTAGGAGCTAAGACATAATGGTTGAGGAGGAGATGAGGAGAGGAGAAGACAAGGAGAGAGGAGGTGAGGAGACAAGGAGAGAAGATGTGGAGAGAAGAGACGAGGAGACATGAGAAGTTAGGAGCTAGGAGTTAGGAGCTAAGAGCTAGGGGTTAGGAGTTAGGAGGTAGTGTGCAGTGTAATGTTCTCCAGCTGTGAGAGTCCAGATGTGAAACTGATGTAATTTAATCTGAGTCCAGTTATATATGGACAAAACCAGGACTGAAGCAGGACTGAAGCAGGTCTAAACCAGGACTAAACCAGGACTAGACCAGGACTAAACCAGGTCTAAAACAGGACTCCCTTGTACATCTCTGTATATTTGTTTGTTGTGAATAAACAGTTTGTTGCGGTTTTGTTTCCTACAGTTTCATGAGTCCCTAAGCTCAATTAAACTCATTTTAACAGGTTTTATACTGAGACTGACTCATTTAATCAGGTTTTATTCTGAGTCTGTCTCATTTAAACAGGTTTTATTCTGAGTCTAACTCGTTTGACCACGTTTTATTCTGAATCTGACACATTTAAACATGTTTCATATTGAGTTGAGCACATTTAAACAGGTTTTATTCATGTAAATAGGTTTTATTTTAAGTCAGGCTCATTTAAACAGGTTTGATACTGAGTCGGGCTCATTTAAACAGTTTTTATTTATTTAAACAGGTCTTATTCTAAGTCGGGATCATTTGAACAGGTTTTACTCTGAGTCTGACTCATTTAAAGAGGTTTTATTCTGAGTTGGGATGAGGTTTTAGGCTCCCTTCTCTCCTCCCTCCCTTCCTTGTCTCATCCCTCTCTCTTTCTCTTCTTGTCTCCTCTCCCACTCTCCATTCCTTTCCTCTCCCACCCCTCCTTCTCCCTATCTCTGCCTCTCTCTCTTTGTCTTCTCTGTCCCTCCTTCTCTTCTCTCTCAGGTGTTCTCAGGTAAATGACAGTCCCCCTCAGCTCATTGTCTCACCCCTTCTCTCTCTTTCTCTCTTCCTTTATTCCTCCCCTCCATCTCTCCTCCCTTTCTCCTTCCCTCCCCCTCTATCTCTCCCCCCCTTCCCTCCCCCTCTGTCTTTCTTCCCTCTCTCCTCCCCCCTCTGGCTCAGGTGTTCTCAGGTAAATGACAGTGTGGCATTAGCCATGTGTGTCTCATCTATTATTAACTCCACCAACGGCTCCTTTTACTCACCACAGACCGGGACTAGACCGGACTAGACCAGGACTAGACCAGGACTAGACCAGGACCAGACCAGGACCAGATCAGGATTACATTTGGCCTCACATTTGTGGAAGCAGCAGGTGGATTGTCTCTGGCTCAGGTATGTTCTCTGACTGACCTGTAATGAGCATTTGCCACACAGGGACACAACAGTATGGGAGGGCATCTGGCACACTACAGTGATAGAGGAGGATGGGAGAGCATCTGACACACAGGGACACAGGAGGATGGGAGGGCATCTGGCACAGTTTGGTAGTTTGAACGTGTAAAAGTGTATTTTTGATTCTTAAGTTCAGTGGAGGATTTTTAAAGTGCTTCGGTTTTTCAGAATAAAAACCTCTGAGTGACACATGCTTTTAATATGAAAGGGCTTTGTGTGGAACAGGTCACAGCGATCCAACAACGAACAACAAGAATGGAGAAATGTCAATCAAACAGAGAGAGGAGACAGAGGACGGGGGAGAGAAAGATAAGAGAGGAGAGGTGGGGAGAGGGAGAGGGAGAGGGAAAGAGAGAGACAGGAGCGAGGACAGCAAGAGAGAGAAAGAGAGAAGAGAGGACAGTGAGAGAAGAGGGCGAGAGAAAGAGAAAGAGAGAGAGAGGGAGGTGTAGAGAGGAGAGAGGGAGAGACAGAGAGAGAGAAAAGAGAAGAGAGGACAACAGGAGAGAGAAATAGAGAGAGAGGAGAGGGCAGTGAGAGGAGAGGTGGAGAGGAGAGCGGGAGAGTGGAAGAGGGAGAGAGAAGAAAAGGAGAGCGGAGGAGAGAGAGAGAGAGAGAGGAAGAGAGGAGAGAGGAAAGAGAAGGAGAGAGAGGAAGAGAGGTGGTAAGAACATATATTATTTGTGTGACACAAAAGCCTTCACTGTTCTGTATCTATTTATGCAGAATGCACTGTGTAATATGTGACAATGTGGTGTTCTGGTTCAGTTCTGGTCTAGTCCTGCTTTAGTCCTGGTTTAGTCCTGGTTCAGTTCTGATCCAGTTCTGGTTTAGTTCTTGTTCAGTCCTGGTTCAGTCTTGGCTTAGTCCTGGTTTAGTCCTGGTCTGGTTTTGTTTCTGGACTCTATCAGTTTGTTATCAGCTGAGACTGAATCTGAATTTAACCTGTCAACAGAGTTTAGTGTGAAGATGTGGCCGTGAAGATTTAGCCTTGGTTCGGTAATCGGTAATATTCGGTTGGTAATATGTGACAATGTAGTGTTCTGGTTCAGTTCTGGTCTAGTCCTGCTTTAGTCCTGGTTTAGTCCTGGTCCAGTCCTGGTCCAGTCCTGGTCCAGTCCTGGTCCAGCCCTGGCTCGTTCCTGGTCCAGCCCTGGTTTAGTCCTGGTTCGGTCCTGGTTTAGTCCTGGTTTATTCCTGGTTCAATCCTGCTTTAGTCCTGGTTTAGTCCTGGTCTGACTCTAGTTTCACACTCGTCTTTATCTCAGTCTGATGTTGAAGAATTTCTATATTTAAATGTTCCTAGTCTGAGACAGATTCCCACGGCTCTGAGGAAGAGGAGAAGGAGAGGAGAAGGAAAGGAGATAAGGAGAGGATGAGGAAAAGAGGAGGTGAGGGGGGAGGAAGAGGAGAAAAAGAAGAGGAAAGGAAGTGAGGGGAGGAAAGGAAAAGAGGAGGAGATTAGGAAGAGGAGGAGGAGTGGAGGAGGAAAGGAAAAGAGGAGGAGAGGAGCTGGTTCCTCTACACAGATCAGATTTAACACTGAGGCCGACTCTGGTGTGAGAACATCCAGCTCCTCTTCTGTGGGAGATGCTTTGCGCTCTGCATCTGCTCACCTCTCCTGTGGAGATCTCACCTGTCCTGTGGGCACAGGCCTCCTCTTTTCCTCCTGTGGAGACCTCGCCTGACCTGTGGGCAAACACCTCACCTGTTCTGTGGAGACCTCATCTGTCCTGTGGAGATGTCGCTTGTCCTGTGGGCACAGACCTCACCTGTCCTGTGGAGACCTTACTTGTCTTGTGGGCACAGATCTCACCTGTCATAAAATCACCCCGAACCTTATATTTGCCTATTGATATTGAAAGGGAAACATTAATTAATTACTTTATTCAATCAAAACAGAAATAAACGGCTGCGACAACGACACCTTGACTCTTCTTCTATTAAATAATAAATAATTAAAAATAACATATGTAACGTATGTAACGTAAGCGCACAGCAGTTGAAGTATGGTCCGTGGTGTAGGCCTGTCCCATTTCGGCAAGATGGTGGCTACACTGAGGAGTATACATTTTCAGCCAGGTACTTCAAACGGTTCTTCCAAGGGTACTTCGAACAGTGCATTTGGCAAATTTGGGCACACCTGAAGATCTTTGTCTTTCAGAATGCCCCAGACGATCAAGCCACAAACAGAAACATGTAGATTTATAGAGAAATACTGTTACTTCAGAGGGCACTGTGACGCAACAGAAGGCACTGTGACTCACCAAAGGGTGCTGTGTCCCACCAGAGGGCTGCGTCCCATCAGAGGGGTGCAACCTATGAGAGTGGGCTGTGACCCAACAAGAGGTTCTGTGACCCACCAGAGAGTGCTGTGTACCACCAGAGGGTACTGACCCACCAGAGGGCGCTGTGTCCCAGCAGAGAGCACTGATCCACCAGAGGGCGCTGTGTCCCAGCAGCGAGAGCTAACCCACCAGAGAGCGCTGTGACACACCAGAGGGCTGTGTTCCATCAGAGGGGTGCGACCTATGAGAGTGGGCTGTGACCCAACAAGAGGTTCTGGGTCCCAGCAGAGGGCACATGTCCCAGCAGAGGGCTATGTGACCCACCAGAGAGTGCTGTGTCCCAGCAGAGGGTGCTGTGACCCACCAGAGCACGCTGTGTCCCAACAGAGGATACTGTGTCCCAGTAGAGGGTGCTGAGACCCACCAGAGGGACACATACCATTGTTTGAGACACTCTGGTTTAGGCCTGTTGTGTTTCTGGTTGAAACCTGGATACTTCGGAGTTTATGTAAAAGAGATCTGAACTGAATCTGAAACACTTTTGTTTGTCAGGGTCTGGGACATTTTTCCCACAACTTCAGACAAAGACGCTTCAGACAGAGAAGGAGTGAGGGAGGAGAGGAGAAGAGGAGGAGAGGAGGAGAGAGGCGAAGAGAGACAGAGGGAGGACACAGGGAGCCATACATCTGCACAGAGGAGCTGTTTGTGCTACAGGGGGCGCTATTGATACTCTGCTGTGATATCACTCTGGACGTGGATTTAAAGAGCACATTTTCATGAGCCTGTGATCAATCCGAGCGTTCATGGTCTTTGATTTTACACAAAAAGGTGAGAGTGACTAACTGAAAACTGTTGGCTGATGCTAGCTAGCTTGTGACTATAATGTTATTTGAGAGGGACTTATTTAACAGCACAAATCAGCTCACCTGTTGTAGCTCAGATAAATTTGGTTTAGTCCCGGTTTAGTCCTTGTTTAGTCCTGGTTTAGTCCTGATTTAAACCTGTTCAGTCCTGGTTTCGTTCTGGTTTAGTCCTGGTTTACACCTGGTTTAGTCAAGTTTTAGACCCCCTTTAGTCCTTATTTAGTCCTTGCTTAGTTCTGGTTTAGAACCTCTTTGGTCCTGGTTTAGTCCTGGTTTAGTCCTGGTTTAGTCCTGATTTAGACCCCTTTAGTCTTGGTTTAGTCCTGGATTATTCCTGGTTTAGACATGGTTTAGACCCCCTTTAGTCCTGGTTTAGACCACTTTTAGTCCTGGTTTAGTCCTGTTTAGACCACTTTTAGTCCTGGTTTAGTCCTGTTTAGACCACCTTTACTCCTGGGTTAGTCTTGGTTTAGTCCTGGTTTAGTTCAGGTGTAGACCTCCTTTAGTCCTGGTTTAGTCCTGATTTAGTCCTGGTTTAGTCCCGGTTTACACCTGGTTTAGTCCAGTTTTAGACCCTCTTTAGTCCTTATTTAGTCCTTGTTTAGTTCTGGTTTAGAACCCCTTTGGTCCTGGTTTAGTCCTGGTTTAGTCCTAGTTCAGACCCCCTTTAGTCCTAGTTTAGTCCTGGTTTAGTCCTGATTTAGACCCCTTTAGTCTTGGTTTAGTCCTGGATTATTCCTGGTTTAGACATGGTTTAGACCCCATTTAGTCCTGGTTTAGACCACTTTTAGTCCTGGTTTAGTCATGGTTTAGACCACCTTTACTCCTGGGTTAGTCTTGGTTTAGTCCTGGTTTAGTTCGGGTGTAGATCTCCTTTAGTCCTGGTTTAGACCTGGTTTAGTCCTGGTTTAAACTCCTTTTAGTCCTGGTTTAGTTCTGGTTTAGACCCCCTTTAGTCCTGGTTTAGTCCTGGTTAAGCCCTGGTTTGGTTCTGGATTAGACTCCCTTTAGTCCTGGTTTATTACTGGTTTAGAGCCCCTTTAGTCCTGGTTTAATCCTGGTCTGGTTTCCATTAGTCCAGTGGAGACAGGAGCAGACCGCAGACATGAGCTCATGGTGCAGATGTTCCACACGAGGAACCACTCTGGTCCAAAAATAACATGAGGAGAGTGTTTACAGGGCAGAGGCTGCAGGGGGCGCTGTGCACGACCAAAGTATCTCCATGTGACCCTGATGCAGTGTTTCACATTAATATAGTAGATTATGGCACCCTCTAGAGTCTAAAATACCTCCCAAAGTTTAAAATAATCAGATTTGTCAGATTCCCTTCCAGAGGTGGTAGTATGTCAGATGCCCTCCCAGATGTTGTGGTGATGTGTCAGATGCCCTCCCAGATGTTGTGGTGATGTGTCAGATGCCCTCCCAGATGTTGTGGTGATGTGTCAGATGCCCTCCCAGATGTTGTTGTGGTGTGTCAAATGTCCTCCTAAATGTTGTGGTGTGGTTGGAGAATGGAGCTTAGAAATGATCAGGGGAACATGTGTGGGAGGGCATCTGACACAATGATGTTCAGATGTCATATGTTTAGTGTCTGAGGAAATCCCTCTGAGTCTTGTTCTCTCACACCTGAGCAGGAAATGAGATTAAACCTGATGCACAAACAGAACTGATCAATATGAACGAGAGGGAGAGGGGAGGGGGGGCAGAGGGACAGAGGGAGGGAATAGAAAGCGGGGGAGAGAGGGAGAGGAGGAGAAAGAGAGGGGGAGAAAGAGGGAGGAGGTAGGAGAAAGAGAGAGGGGGAGGGAGGAGAGGAAAACATTGTAATTAACCTCTGATGTGAGTTTGAACGTTTCATATATATTCGTCTTTAGGATGAGGAGGATTGGACGGCATCTGACACATCTGGTTCACATGACTTTTATCTTCTGTTCCAGGTTCTGACCCGGATCCAAGACCAGGACCGAGACCGAGACCAGGACCAAGACCAGGACGGAGACCAGGACCAGGACCAAGACCAGGGCCACACATATACCACTAGAGAACATCTGTTCTAAAGTGTTCTAGTGTGTTCTCCTTGGACCTGTCCAAGATGGCATCTCCTCACAGCGGCTCCGTCTGCTCCTCGCCCTCCAGGTTTAGATCATTTTATTTAGACTAGAGTGGGATTAGGTTGGGACTGGACTGGGACTAGAACAGGACTCAACCGGGACACGACCAGGACTCGGCCGGGACTAAAGCGCGACTAGAACAGGACTAGACCAGGACTCAACGAGGTCTAAACCAGGTCTAGGCCAGGACTAAACCGGGACAAAACCGGGACTAAACCAGGATATCTGTGCGTGCTGCTGTGACCTCTGACCTCTCTGTACATTATGATTCATGAGTACTAAGAAAAATCATTTTTCTGTTTGTGTCAAAATAAAACGTAATGATATGAAACCAGACACAGGTAAACATGTGAAGAGGATGTTTTAGACCCCTCTCTCACTCTTCTCCCTCTCTCCTCTCTCCTCTCTCCCTCCATCTCATTCTCTCTCCTCTCTTTCTTGCTCTCTCTCCCTCTTTTTTTCTCTCCTCCCTATTTTATCCCTCTCCTCTCTTTCTCCTTCTCTCTCTCTTTTCTTTCAAAAATGATCAGTGCTTTTACAGTACACTTTGTATGTAAAAACAATATTTAGTCATTTTTGACAGTCTCACCCTGACTCTGTCCTCAAGCCTGACCCTGACTCTGACCTGGCCTGAACTGGGTTCTTTCGGCGCTGGCTCTGCCCACACCACACCACCTGCTCTGTGATTGGTCAGTTTCTGTCACATGCAAACACTTCAGTCAGAGCCGAACAAGGCAGACTCTCAACAGTTTGTGAACACACACACAAAAATCGTGAGAATCTGTCGAGCTGGTGATGTCACGGTATCTGAAGCAGGAAGTTAAAGCCATTCTCCATGGAGAGAACTTTAATACCGTCCTCTGTAATATCATAGCCAAAGGAACAACCGTTTCGTTTGCTGGAGCCAAACACAGCAGAATCTCACATGAGCCCTCTAAATGAGCCAGAGTAAAAACATGAGGTTTACACCTCTGCTGTAAATATACACCTCTACTGTAAATATACACCTCTGCTGTAAATATACACCTATACTGTAAATATACACCTATACTGCAAATATACACCTATACTGCAAATATACACCTCGACTGCAAATATACACCTCTACTGTAAATATACACCTCGACTGCAAATATACACCTCTACTGTAAATATACACCTCTGCTGTAAATATACACCTATACTGCAAATATACACCAATACTGTAAATATACACCTCTACTGTAAATATACACCTCTGCTGTAAATATACACCTATACTGTAAATATACACCTATACTGCAAATATACACCTCTGCTGTAAATATACACCTGTACTGCAAATATACACCTCTGCTGTAAATATACACCTGTACTGCAAATATACACCTCTGCTGTAAATATACACCTCTACTGTAAATATACACCTCTGCTGTAAATATACACCTATACTGTAAATATACACCTATACTGCAAATATACACCTATACTGCAAATATACACCTCGACTGCAAATATACACCTCTACTGTAAATATACACCTCGACTGCAAATATACACCTCTACTGTAAATATACACCTCTGCTGTAAATATACACCTATACTGCAAATATACACCAATACTGTAAATATACACCTCTACTGTAAATATACACCTCGACTGCAAATATACACCTATACTGCAAATATACACCTATACTGCAAATATACACCTCTACTGTAAATATACACCTCTACTGTAAATATACACCTATACTGCAAATATACACCTCTGCTGTAAATATACACCTGTACTGCAAATATACACCTCTGCTGTAAATATACACCTGTACTGCAAATATACACCTCTGCTGTAAATATACACCTGTACTGCAAATATACACCTCTGCTGTAAATATACACCTGTACTGCAAATATACACCTGTACTGCAAATATACACCTCTGCTGTAAATATACACCTGTACTGCAAATATACACCTCTGCTGTAAATATACACCTCTACTGTAAATATACACCTGTACTGCAAATATACACCTCTGCTGTAAATACACACCTATACTGCAAATATACACCTCTACTGTAAATATACACCTGTACTGCAAATATACACCTCTGCTGTAAATATACACCTGTACTGCAAATATACACCTCTGCTGTAAATATACACCTCTACTGTAAATATACACCTGTACTGCAAATATACACCAATACTGTAAATATACACCTCTACTGTAAATATACACCTCTACTGTAAATATACACCTCGACTGCAAATATACACCTATACTGCAAATATACACCTATACTGCAAATATACACCTCGACTGCAAATATACACCTCTACTGTAAATATACACCTCGACTGCAAATATACACCTCTACTGTAAATATACACCTCTGCTGTAAATATACACCTATACTGCAAATATACACCAATACTGTAAATATACACCTCTACTGTAAATATACACCTCTACTGTAAATATACACCTCGACTGAAAATATACACCTATACTGCAAATATACACCTATACTGCAAATATACACCTCTACTGTAAATATACACCTATACTGCAAATATACACCTCTGCTGTAAATATACACCTGTACTGCAAATATACACCTCTGCTGTAAATATACACCTGTACTGCAAATATACACCTCTGCTGTAAATATACACCTGTACTGCAAATATACACCTCTGCTGTAAATATACACCTGTACTGCAAATATACACCTGTACTGCAAATATACACCTCTGCTGTAAATATACACCTGTACTGCAAATATACACCTCTGCTGTAAATATACACCTCTACTGTAAATATACACCTGTACTGCAAATATACACCTCTGCTGTAAATACACACCTATACTGCAAATATACACCTCTACTGTAAATATACACCTGTACTGCAAATATACACCTCTGCTGTAAATATACACCTGTACTGCAAATATACACCTCTGCTGTAAATATACACCTCTACTGTAAATATACACCTGTACTGCAAATATACACCTCTGCTGTAAATATACACCTGTACTGCAAATATACACCTCTGCTGTAAATATACACCTATACTGCAAATATACACCAATACTGTAAATATACACCTCTACTGTAAATATACACCTCTACTGTAAATATACACCTCGACTGCAAATATACACCTATACTGCAAATATACACCTCTACTGTAAATATACACCTCTACTGTAAATATACACCTCTGCTGTAAATATACACCTCTACTGTAAATATACACCTCTACTGTAAATATACACCTATACTGCAAATATACACCTCGACTGCAAATATACACCTCTACTGTAAATATACACCTGTACTGCAAATATACACCTCTGCTGTAAATATACACCTGTACTGCAAATATACACCTCTGCTGTAAATATACACCTGTACTGCAAATATACACCTGTACTGCAAATATACACCTCTGCTGTAAATATACACCTGTACTGCAAATATACACCTCTGCTGTAAATACACACCTGTACTGCAAATATACACCTCTGCTGTAAATATACACCTGTACTGCAAATATACACCTCTGCTGTAAATATACACCTGTACTGCAAATATACACCTCTGCTGTAAATATACACCTGTACTGCAAATATACACCTGTACTGCAAATATACACCTCTGCTGTAAATATACACCTGTACTGCAAATATACACCTCTGCTGTAAATATACACCTCTACTGTAAATATACACCTGTACTGCAAATATACACCTCTGCTGTAAATACACACCTATACTGCAAATATACACCTCTACTGTAAATATACACCTGTACTGCAAATATACACCTCTGCTGTAAATATACACCTGTACTGCAAATATACACCTCTGCTGTAAATATACACCTCTACTGTAAATATACACCTGTACTGCAAATATACACCTCTGCTGTAAATATACACCTGTACTGCAAATATACACCAATACTGTAAATATACACCTCTACTGTAAATATACACCTCTACTGTAAATATACACCTCGACTGCAAATATACACCTATACTGCAAATATACACCTATACTGCAAATATACACCTCTACTGTAAATATACACCTATACTGCAAATATACACCTCTGCTGTAAATATACACCTGTACTGCAAATATACACCTCTGCTGTAAATATACACCTGTACTGCAAATATACACCTCTGCTGTAAATATACACCTGTACTGCAAATATACACCTCTGCTGTAAATATACACCTGTACTGCAAATATACACCTGTACTGCAAATATACACCTCTGCTGTAAATATACACCTGTACTGCAAATATACACCTCTGCTGTAAATATACACCTCTACTGTAAATATACACCTGTACTGCAAATATACACCTCTGCTGTAAATACACACCTATACTGCAAATATACACCTCTACTGTAAATATACACCTGTACTGCAAATATACACCTCTGCTGTAAATATACACCTCTACTGTAAATATACACCTGTACTGCAAATATACACCTCTGCTGTAAATATACACCTGTACTGCAAATATACACCTCTGCTGTAAATATACACCTCTACTGTAAATATACACCTCTACTGCAAATATACACCTCTACTGTAAATATACACCTCTACTGCAAATATACACCTGTACTGCAAATATACACCTCTACTGTAAATATACACCTGTACTGCAAATATACACCTCTACTGTAAATATACACCTGTACTGCAAATATACACCTCTACTGTAAATATACACCTGTACTGCAAATATACACCTGTGCTGCAAATATACACCTCTACTGTAAATATACACCTCTGCTGTAAATATACACCTGTACTGCAAATATACACCTCTGCTGTAAATATACACCTGTACTGCAAATATACACCTCTGCTGTAAATATACACCTGTACTGCAAATATACACCTCCGCTGTAAATATACACCTGTACTGCAAATATACACCTGTACTGCAAATATACACCTCTGCTGTAAATATACACCTCTACTGTAAATATACACCTGTACTGCAAATATACACCTCTGCTGTAAATATACACCTCTACTGTAAATATACACCTCTGCTGTAAATATACACCTGTACTGCAAATATACACCTGTACTGCAAATATACACCTCTGCTGTAAATATACACCTCTACTGTAAATATACACCTGTACTGCAAATATACACCTCTGCTGTAAATATACACCTCTACTGTAAATATACACCTGTACTGCAAATATACACCTCTGCTGTAAATATACACCTCTACTGTAAATATACACCTCTACTGTAAATATACACCTGTACTGCAAATATACACCTCTGCTGTAAATATACACCTGTACTGCAAATATACACCTCTGCTGTAAATATACACCTCTACTGTAAATATACACCTGTACTGCAAATATACACCTCTGCTGCAAATATACACCTCTACTGTAAATATACACCTGTACTGCAAATATACACCTCTACTGTAAATATACATCTCTACTGTAAATATACACCTCTACTGTAAATATACACCTGTACTGCAAATACACACCTCTACTGCAAATATACACCTCTACTGTAAATACACACCTCTGCTGTAAATATATACCTGTACTGTAAATATACACCTGTACTGCAAATATACCCCTCTGCTGTAAATATACACCTGTACTGCAAATATACACCTCTGCTGTAAATATACACCTCTACTGTAAATATACACCTGTACTGCAAATATACACCTCTGCTGTAAATATACACCTCTACTGTAAATATACACCTGTACTGCAAATATACACCTCTGCTGCAAATATACACCTCTACTGTAAATATACACCTGTACTGCAAATATACACCTCTGCTGTAAATATACACCTCTACTGTAAATATACACCTGTACTGCAAATATACACCTCTGCTGCAAATATACACCTGTACTGCAAATATACACCTCTACTGTAAATATACACCTCTATTGGAAATATACACCTGTACTGTTCTGAAAATAGAAAATACATATCAATATGTTTGTTGTGAAGACTTTAACAGCAAATATTTAAAATATATATATATATATATATATATATATATAAAAATATCAACAAGTTTCTGCTGTAACTCCTAAATATAAAAAAATCAATCATAAAAATATAAATATGAACAGGTTTGACAACAGGAAGTGACTCACAAACAGGAAGTGGCTTACAAACAGGAAGTGCACTCATGAAATATTCAAATTGTCAGTTTAATAATAAGTTTCAAATCAAAACTGTTCTGGAGATCACATTTGGATTCTGTGTTTGTTCAAATCTGATGCCCTCCCATTCTCCTGTATCCCTGTGTCTCAGATGCCCTCCTGTTGTATCCCTGTATGTTAGATATGATCAGGTTTTCTTATAAAACTCAGATTTTAGTAAGCGCGGCTACAGTGCGTCAGAGCTCCATTTGATCACCCGTGCCTCGTTAGCAGCTCTCCCTCGTTACCGTTCGCCCCGCCCCCTCCCTCCTCGTTAGTGAATTGTTTGTTTCCTGTTTGGTCTGTGATTGGTCGATGGCGTTGGGGCGTTTGGTCGATTGGAGCCGTGGGTTTGGGGCAGTTATGGATTATAGATCTATAAAAGTGACAGAGGCAGAATCTCCCACGCTCTGAGGTCATTAAACATACCGTGAGGGAACCGGCTCAGATCTGCGGAGGGAGGACGCAGCACACAAGAGAGTTATTAAAGTGACGGTATGCGTTTCTTTTCATGTAATAAAGTCACATGTGTCTGAACCCAGTACAGATGTAAGGCATAAGGAGCTCTACAGGTCAAAACAAGTCCTCTGTGTCTAACTATTAGGAGTTTTATCATCTGAGAATCAGAAAGTGCATGGTACTGACATAAAAGTGAGTACACATGAAATGGTAGTACTTTCTTTTATATTTATTTATTTTATTTAACCTTTATTTTACCAGGTAGGTCGGTTGAGAACCAATTCTCATTTTCAACGACGACCTGGCCAAGAGGCAGAAATTTCAACATACAACAGAATAACATCCATACAGGCAAAGACAAGACAAAACAACAACATTAAGACAGTTCCTATTTTCCACTATTTACATATATACACATAGGTGAGCAGAGTTTAAAAACAGAGTTATTCCCATGTGGCCTTACTTCTGTGTAATCCCTCATTAGCCCAAGTAGTTTCCATAGTGGTCCATGGGTGTATACTATTTTATGTGGTTTTATACTTGTTCTGATACAGCTCAACATCATTATAAAGATATTCAGGAAAGGTTCCTTTCTGTCAATGGGACTTTTTTTCTGTGAAAAATGAGGATTTAGTTTCGATGTTAGTTTTCGATTAGTATCAGACAATTGATACTTTTGACAGTTTGTTTTTAGTGGATTTATTTATTTGTTTGTTTAGTTTCAGATTACAGTCGGACTCGGTGCAGCGCTGGTTGGACGATCTCCGTCATATGACTGAGGTGGAGTGTATGTGTGTGCTTCAGGCCAAACCTCTGGGCGTCGACGAGGAGGAGCTCCTGGTGAGACATGAGCACCTGTCTCTGCCCCTGTCTCTGACCCCGTCTCTGCCCTTGTCTCTGCACCTGTCCCTGTGTGAAAGGGTTAGCTCTAACTCTCCTGCCATCCCTTTCCTTCAGTCCAGTGTGTTCCAAACTGTTCAAAAGGCTATAAATATCACAGTCTATGGTGTAACTTTTCTACTGAAGAGTGCATCACCTGCTTGTTTCCATGGAGATGTTGTTGCTCTTTCACTATACGAGCATGATTTCCTCTGTCTCTTTCACAATAAGAGGGTGAATTCCTCTGTTTCTTTCCTTTATGCATATTTCAGAATAAGAGCGTGACTTCCTCTGGTTCCTCGTCCTCTTCTTCACCTGTCTCCTTCTCCTCAACTGTCTCCTCCTAGCCTGTCCCCTGTTTCCTCCTTCTCATTTGTCACCTTCCATTTGTCCAGGTGAGCTCTGGGGGGGCGTGGCCTGCACGTTCTAACCTGCAGACACTGTTACGGCGCGCCCTAGTGGTCAGTACAGAGCTGAGCAGAATGTTTAGCCGAGTGGAGAAAGGGAGATGGCAACGTACGCACAGCACCTCTATAAGAGCCAACTGTCACCTACGAAGTCTACTGCAGCACTATACTGCAGGGAGGAGTGTACCACAGGAACTACTGCAGGTACTACGAATACTACTTCCACTACTACTACTACTAAATTTACTACTGCTTCCACTACTACTATTACTACTACTAAAACAGCACCTCCATAAGACCCAGCTATCACCTATGAAGTCTACTACACCACTATATTGTGTAAGTGTAGCACAGGAACTACTGCGGGGATACAACACATACTACTACTGCTACTGAGAACATGGTGGAAGTGAACGCGCTAGCATAAGTGACGCAGATCCGGTAGGCTGCTGCAGATCTAATGAAATGAACTGTGTCTGTTTCAGTACGAGAAGATCCTCCTGGAGAAGAGTCAAGAGCTGACCTCCATCACAGAACGGTGAGTCTGAACCAGGACTAAATCAGACCTAAACCAGACTCAAACCAGGACTAAAGCAGGCCTAAACCAGATTTAAACCAGGTCTAAACCAGGTCTAAACCAGGTCTAAACCAGGTCTAAACCAGGTCTAAACCAATTCTGAACTAAGACTAAACCGGGACTAAACCAGGTCTAAACCATGACTAAACCAGGACTAAACCAGGACTAAACCAGGTCTAAACCAGGTCTAGACCAGGACTAAACCAAGTCTAAACCAGGTCTAGACCAGGACTAAACCAGGTCTAAACCAGGTCTAGACCAGGACTAAACCAGGTTTAACCCCGTCTGTTTCAGGTGTGTGCAGAGTGAGGATCAGAATTTCCTAAAGTCTAGTCGAGAGTCCATCCACCGGATCCTCACAGAACTCAGCCAGGATTTCAGCACCATGATAGACCTGGCCCTGGCGAACGAAATCCGGGTACAGACAAGGATTAGACCAGGACTGGACCAGGACTTAACCAGCACTAGACCAGGAATAAACTAGGAGTAAAACAGGACTAAAACAGGACTGAACTAAGACTAAACCGGGACTAGACTAGGACTAGAACAGGACCAGGTATGAACCAAGACTAGACCAGGAGAAGACCAGGACTAAAACAGGACTGAACCAGGACTAAACCAGGTTTAAACCAGGTCTAAACCAGGACTGAACCAGGACTGAACCAGGACAAAACCATGACTAGATACTGATTGACAGGTGCTGTTTGACTGACAGGTGATGTTTGATTGACAGGTGCTGGTGGAGCAGGTGGAGAGCAGTTCTCAGCCTGAGACTGTAGAGGGTGCTATCTCATCTCTGCTCAGTCTAACTCAGGACGGCCCCCAACTCTGCAGCATCATCGCTCAGGTATGCCCCCTCAGGTCACCACAGGTCACTGCAGGATCAATGATCAGCTATGCCCCATTCAGGTCACCACAGGTCACTGCAGCAGCATCGCTCAGGTACACCCCCTCAGGTCACTTCAGGTCACTGGACCATCATTGCTCAGGTACTCACCTAAGGCCTAGGCCTTTTGAACAATGCCATGCTCATGTACGATATTGTAGAGTTCTATGTCCCACATTCTGACCTGCACAACCGAACCGAGCCACGGCCCGGTGACATCATCACACGGTGCTGTTTGTTTACATGTGTCTGGCGTTATCGTCACACGCCGGTGTTTGTTTACATGTGGAGCAGCAGAGCTGACGCTTTAATGGAGAAAATAAGACGAGGGCCATGAAATATCTGTTAAACAGTGAGTCAGATCTGAGTCCTGCTGTGACACTCTGTGAGTTTATGAATTAAACAGTGCATTCACTTTTTCCTCTTCTCCTCTGTTCACTCCGCCACAACACACTCTAAACAAAAAACATGTATGTGTGCGCGAAAATCAATAACCGCGCCATGCTCTGGCCCACCTCCTCCAACCGGGCCAATGTTCTAACCGGGCCAAAATTAAAGTCCCATGATTCTTTTGCACTCTCGTCTCTCATGTCTCTCATATCTCGTGTGTCTTATGTCTCTTTTGTCTCCTGTGTCTCTTGTGTCTCCCGTGTCTCTTGTGTCTCATGTGTCTTGTCGCTTGTGTCTCGTCTCTCTCGTGCCTCATGTCTTGTGTGTCTCGTCTCTCGTGTCTTGTATGTCTTGTCTCTTGTGTCTCTTTTCTCTCGTGTCTCATATCTCTTCTGTTTTGTGTGTCTTGTCTCTTGTGCCTCTCGAGTCTTGTGTCTCATGTATTGTGTGTCTCATCTCTCATGTCTCTCATGTCTCTGGTGTCGGTCATGTCTTGTGTCTGTCTTGTGTCTCTGGTGTCTTGTGTCTCTGGTATCTCTCATGTCTCTGGAGTCTTGTGTCTCTCATGTCTCTCATGTCTTGAATCTCTCATGTCTCTTGTGTCTCGTGTCTCTTGTGTCTTGTGTCTCTGTTCGTCTTTTCTCCGATAAAGTGCAGCTGATAAAACTCTTCCTGTTTCTGTAGTTTATCTCAGGCATCGATTCTGTCACCAACAATTACACAGACAGGTACCTGGAGGAGAGGAAGAGGAGAAGAGGAGAGAGGGGAGAGGGAGACAACTACACAGACAGCTACCTGATGGAGAGAACGAGAGAGGGGGGGGAAGAGAGAAGGAGGAGAGACAGAGAAACTGAGGAGGAGAGAAGGAGGAGAGGGGAGGTGGAGGACAGGTGGAGGAGAGGGAGACAACTATGCAGACCGCTACCTGACGGAGAGAAGGAGAAGGAGTGAGGGAAGGGGGGAGGAGAGGAGAAATGGAGGAGGAGGAGAAGGAGACAGCTACACATCCAGCTACCTGACAGAAAAAAGGAAGAGAGGAGGAGGAGGAGAGGAGAGGGAGACAACTACACAGACAGCTACCTGATGGAGAGAAGGAGGAGAGAAGGAGGAGGAGAGAGTGAGCGATAGAGAGAGGCAATTACACAGATAGCTACCTGACGGAGAAGGAGAGAGTGAGGAGGAGAGGAGAAGGAGAGGAGGAGGAGAGAAGGAGGAGAGAGACAACTACACAGACAGCTACTTGACGGAGAGAGGGAAGAGAGAGGGAAGAGGCAAGGAGAGGAGAGAGGGAGGAGAGCAAGACAATTGCACAGACAGCTATCTGGGAGGAGGAGGAGAGGAGAGGGGAAAGAGGGGAAGAGAGCCAGTTGTAGAGATAGTCACCTGACGGCGAGGAAGAAGAGAAAGAGAGGAAGGAGAGAGGAGTGTGCTCTTGGCTCCTGTGTTGAGTACGTCTGATTAAAGAGGAGGTGTTCTACAAATGGACTTTTACCTTTGTCCCATGTCCCACTGTTCCTCATCACAAACATAAAGATGTTTTAGATGTCACCCATGCATGTTTGAGTAATCTAGAGATCTCTCCCGGGCCCTACGGCTTACGGTTGGCAGTTCGAGCCTGTACATAGCTCCGCCCATAAGCCTACATCGCCCATGCTCCCACATGACAATTCTCCATAAATATACAAAAACATGATATAAAACTGTACACAACAACTTGACAAACCTGATGTGATGTGCAGTAGTTTCATTAGTGGGATGCACACCGATTGTGTTATGATAGCGCTCTGTAGGGGGAGAGACTAAGCACGGGGAACAAAGAGAGGGGGGATGCACGGTGGTTGTGCTGTGATAGCGTTCAAAAGGGGGAGAGACTTAGCCTGGGGAGTAAAGGGAGGGGAGACTGAAAGTGACATGAGAATTAAAAACTAAAGTGACCCTGTTTACATTTACAGAGTGACTCTTGTGTGACACAAACTCTTTTGGACAAACACCTCGTCAAAATAAAATGCCTGACTTCCTCTGAGCCACACCCCATTTCACAATAAGAGCGCCTCACCCCTCATTACCTGCTCCAGTGAATACACAAAAGATGAGCAAAAGAGAGGAGGAGAGGAGAAAGAAGTAGAGAAGGGGAAGAGGAGGAGAGGGGGAGAGAGAAGCTCTTTCTTTCTCCCTCTCTCCTCTTCCTTTCCTCTATCTCTCCTCTCTCTCTGTCTCCCCTTTTCCTCTCCTCTATCACTCCTCGCTCACTCTCTGTCTCTGTCCCCCCCTTCCTCTCTTCTTACTCTCCTCTATCTCTACTCTCTTCTCTCCCTGTCCTCTCCTCCCACTCTTCCTGCACATCTTCCTCTCCTCCATCTCTCCTCTCTCTCTATCTCGGTCTTCTCTTCTCCCTCTTCTTTCCCTTTTCCTCTCCTCTCTCTCTCTGTCCTCTCCTCCCCCTTTTCGCTCCCTCTCTTCCTCTCTTCTCTTTCGCTGCCTGCGTCTCGATCCTCTCCTCCCCCTCTTCCTCCCCCTCTTCCTCTCCTCTATCTGTCCTCTCTTCTCTCTCCATCTCTTGTCTTGAGTGATATTAAAATAATGGGTTTGTTTACGAGCGTTGCTTGTTATATCTGTGCTTGAGAGCTTTGTTTACCCGTTTACACAGATATGACTCGTAACTCACCTGGCAATCCATTAAGCCAGATGCCTGTCCACAGATCTGCATCCGGAAATAGGGACAGAGAGGCATGAGGGAGGGGGAAGGGAGAGGAGGAGAAGAGAGGAGAAGAGGATGGGAAGAGAGCAAGAGGAGGAGAGAGAGGGAGTGAGAGGAGAAGAGAGAGGGAGAGGGAGAGAGGAGGGAAAGAAAGAGAGGGGGGAGAAAGGGGGAGAAGGAGAGAGGGAGAAAGAGGAGGAGAGGAAGAGAGAGGAGGAGAGTTAGGAGGGAAAGAGAGAGGAGGAGAGAGAGGGAGATGGAGGAGGACGAAAGGGCGGGGGAGAAAGAGGAGGAGAGGAAACAGGGAGAGAGAGGGAGATGATGAGAGGGAGGAAGAGAGAGTGATGGCGGGGAAATGAAGGAGGGAGAGGAAAGAGGAGAGGAGAGAGAAAAAGAGGGGGAAGAGAGGGAAGAGCAGGGTGGACTGAGAGAACTTTTTGTTAATTTTATTTTTATATCTCACTTTAACTAAAGACAGATCCATGGAGGAGTGGGAGTGTGTTGCTCAAGGACACACAGTCAATACGTTCAGGGAAAGTGGGATTCAAAGGAGGGACACACCGATACTGTAAAATGAGCTGAATAGAGCATCGGCTCCATGGTTCAGTCGATCTCCTGGTCCTGTTTGTTTATTTGTTTGTTTGTCTCTTCCAGGAGGGAGCAGTGGTGGCCCTGTTCAAACTCTGCAGACAGGATCAGTTTAAAGAGCTTTACGCGCCGGCTCTGCGGACCATCGCCTCCATCTGCTGCGTGGAGGAAGGAGTACTGCAACTGGACAAGGTACTACGAATACTACTACTACTATACAACTACTGCAAATACTACAACAAATACTACAACCATAACTGCTCCTCCAAACTCTGCTCCATTCATGTAGTCCTGGCACCACGTGCGGATTCCCAGTTTCTTCTCCAGAAACAGCCCCTCTTTAATACCCATCTCATCCCTCTCTCTCCCCTCTTTTCTTTCCCTCACCTCTCCTTCCTTCTCTCCCCTCGCTCTCCTCTTCCCTCCCCTCTTCTTCTCCCTCTATCTCCTCCTCTCGTCCCTCCTTCTCCTCCTCTCTTCCCTCCCCCCTCCTCTCCTCGCTTTCTTTCCTCCTCTCATGCCTCCCTCTCCTCTCTCCTATCCTCCCTCTCCTCATTAAGCTCATTTTCTACAGAGCTACCATTGAGTCAGTTCTAATCACCAGCTGGTTTGGAAACTTGCTGGTCAAAACAAAAACTCAAATTTTAAATCTGGTGAGGACAGCGGGGAAAATTATGGGCTGTGCTGTCCCTCTGAGCCCTCAAGAACTTTATGAACAGGCCATGAGGAGACAGACCAGGAGCATTCTCTCTGACCCGACACATGTGTTGTACCCTGAATATGAACTATTGAGTTCAGGGAGGAGGTACAGGGTACCACGGTGTAGATATAATAGATATAAACATTCATTTGTACCTGTTTCAGTGAAACTGTTAAATGATGTAAAAATGAGTGATGGTGTGTGGAGAGAGATGTACTGCACCCTGTGTGTGGTTCTGTTGTTTACTGTGGTGTGAGCAGCCCATTGGTCTAAGAAAAATTTCTCCTAAGGGAGACAAATAAAAGAAATCTTGAATCTTGAATCCTCTCTCCTATCCTCCCTCTCCCCTCCTGTCCCGTCCTCTCCTTACTCTCTTCCTCTCCTCCCTCCTCTCCTCTCTCTCCCCTCCTCTCATCCCTCTTCTCTCTCCTCTCCTCTCCTATCCCCCTCTCCTGACCATGATCCGGCTCAGAGCCGGTCCAGTTCTCGTGGTGTAGCAGAATGCTGTTTGTATCAAATGCCCAAAATCAAAGTCAGGAAAATAAAGTGATATAAACAGAAAGTTAAGTGTGCAGTTCTCCACTGGGACATAGGTGGCGGCAGAGGCACCTGTGCTCACGGAGCGATGAGGCGAAGAAATGGAGGCGACAGCGTCTTAACGAGTCTCCGCGGTCCCACAGAAAACCAGACGGAACACCACGGAACCGTGACATGTTTATGTAACGAGCAAGAAAAACGAAAGAAAACACTGAAGCAGACCTGGGACCGAAACCAACAGAGCGACAGAACAGAAAGAAGGAGAGAAGGGGGGGGGGGGGAAGGAGTGGGAGAGAGAGGGAAAGGGGGAAGAAACAGAAGGAGTGATACTGTAGTGTATTTCTGCTCTTAACTCTAAGATGAAAGTCTGATAAGTTGCAGAGGTTTGAAAGGTGCTAAATACAGTTGAACTGAAGGAGAAGGAAGGGGGCGGAGCTAAGGACCAGAATGGACTCAGACTTTGAAGAGGAGGCCTTCTGCACATGGCCGCTGTCCATCATCACAAACATGAAGAGGTTTTAGATGTCACCCATGCATGTTTGAGTAATCTAGAGATCTCTCCCAGGCCCTATTCAAACCCTCCTTACGGTTAGCAGTACGAAGCTGTACAAGGCTCCGCCCACTGCCTTTTTTCTCACAGAACAGCAAGTGGCAGAGACTCAGAGCTTCAAAAACGAACATGAAACTTATAAAACATGTTGCCTCTTTAATACCCCACATAAGTCAGATACCCCCTCTTTAAAACCCCATACCCCATAGAACTCAAATACCCCATCTTTAAACTACGTTTTTAAACTCTAGACTGGGGTCAGACACAGTGCTATTGATTACATTGGACTTTACCATGAAATATCCAATGTTGAACCTGATTGTTTCTATTCGAGACTAAATCTCTGGTCTCTGGTGTAGTCTCTGGTGTAGTCTCTGGTGTAGTCTCTGGTGTAGTCTCTGGTGTAGTCTCTGGTGTAGTCTCTGGTGTAGTCTCTGGTGTAGTCTCTGGTGTAGTCTCTGGTGTAGTCTCTGGTGTAGTCTCTGGTGTAGTCTCTGGTGTAGTCTCTGGACACTGGAGACAGGAGATGAAGAGGTAGGAGGGATGGGGCGAGAGAAGGAAACAAGGATACAAGAGAGGAGGAGTCAGTAGAAGGAGGGAAGGAAGCACAGCAGTGGAGAAGAGGATACAGGAGGAAAGTCAAACTGAGGCAACACTGACCTCTGGAGGAGAGTCGAAATCACAAATGTGAATTCAATTAGAGCAGCTTTTACACAGAACAAGACAACACAAAATATTAAATTTTCATAAAATCTTTTTTAACTGCAGTTTTTGAGATTAAATTTGAAAAGTATGTAATGTCTCTTAAGGTAGTATTGTCTGTCTTAAAGCAGTATTCTATCTCTTAAGGCAGTATTGTCTCTCTTAAGGCAGTATTTCTCTTAAGGCAGTATTCCTCTCTTAAGGTGGTATTGTCTCATTAAGGCAGTATCGTCTCTCTTAAGGCAATATTCCTCTCTCTTAAAGCGGTATTACTCTCTTTAGGTGGATGGGCTCTTGTGTCTGGCCGACCTCCTCACCGATGACCACGCCCCTGAGGCTGTGAAGGCGGAGTCAGCGGCAGTCGTGGCTCAGCTCACGTCTCCTCATCACAGCTCCACGGCTCACCTCCTCAGCTTCATTGAGAGTATGAACGACATCGTGACCGCCCTCATCTGTGAGTCCTGATTTAGACCAGGATTAGATCGGGTTTACAAAGGGTTTAGACCAGGTTTAGACAAGGTTTACACAGGGTTTACACAGGGTTTAGACCAGGTTTAGACTGGGTTGACACAGGGTTTAAACCTGGTTTAGACCAGGTTTACACAGGGTTTAGACCAACTTTAGACCAACTTTAGACCAGCTTTAGACCAACTTTAGACCGACTTTAGACCTGCTTTAGACCAACTTTAGATTGGCTTCAGACTGACTTTAGACTGACTTTAGACCTGCCTTAGACCTGGTTAAAACCAGGTTTAAAACAAGTTCAGTCATTGCATTCTAATTTAAACCTGGTTTAGTCCGGGTTTAGTCCTGGCTTAGTCTTGGATATGTCCTGCTTTAGTCCTGGTTTAGACCTGGTTTTGTTCCACTTTAGTCTTGGTTTAGTTCTGGTTTAGACCTGGTTTAATTTTAGCATAGACCTGGTTGTGACCTGGTTCTCTCTCAGCGCTCTGCTCGTCGGCATCTTGTGGGGAGGTCTTCCTGTTGGCGGCGGCGGCATTGGCGAACATCACGTTCTTGGACTCTTTAGCCTGTGAGATTCTGCTCCAGTCCAATGCGGTCCAAATCCTGGTCCAGGCCTCCAGAGACCGGACCCGAGTGGACACACCCTACTCCAAAGACCAGGTCAGACCCAAGACGAGACCAGACCAGAGACCAGACCAGAGACCAGACCAGAGACCAGACCAGAGACCAGACCAGAGACCAGACCAGAGACCAGACCAGAGACCAGACCAGAGACCAGACCAGAGACCAGACAATAGACCAGAGACCAGACTAGAGACTAAACCAGAGACCAGAGACCAAAGGCTAGACTAGAGGCTAAACCAGAGACTAGACCAGAGACCAAAGACCAAACCAGCGACCAGACAATAGACCAGAGATCAGACAAGAGGCTAAACCAGAGACCAGACCAAAGACTAGACTAGAGGCTAAACCAGAGACCAGACATTAGACAAGAGACCAAAGACCAGACCGGAAACTAGACCAGAGACCAGACCAGAAACTAGGCCAGAGAGTAGACCAGAGACCAGACCCGAGACCAGACCAAAGACTAGACCAGAGACCAGACCTTTCAGAATATGTCTTGTAATAATTTTATTTATATATATTAAATAATTGTGTATATTTATTTTCCAGGTGGTGACGATCTTGGCAAATCTGTCTGTGCTGGAGCAGTGTTCTCAGGAGGTGCTGCAGGAACAAGGTATATTTTAGATTTGAATTTAATATAATTTAAATTTTCATTTTATAAAATTGACATATATTAACACGAAATAAAAATGATGTGACCTGTAGAGTGTAGTGCTCTTGATGTCCAGCAGAGGGCAGCAGCACCCCACAGAGAGAGATGATTAAGTCTAATGAAGATTTACCTATTTACATAAAGTTTATTATTTGTCATGTTTCAGTAGTGAATAAAAATAATAATATTATTATTATTATTATTATTATTATTATTATTATTATTATTATTATTATTATTATTAGTAGTAGTAGTAGTAGTAGTAGTAGTAGTAGTAGTAACAATAATAATAGTAGTAGTTGGTAGAAAGTGGTAAAGTGGTATAAGTAGTATATTTGTGAGTCAGGAGTGAGCTGTGTGAAGGGCTAAAAGTTAAATGTCAAAGGAGACAGACAGTTTTCTGTAAACGCTGGTGTGAGCCATGGATCTATTAAAATAACACAGCGCTACAGTACAGAACACAGAGTTAAACTGGAAAATGACATTATTCTGTCCTCACATTTTTATTTGGAGAAAGTAACACTTTTATTCTCATTTATAGTTTGTTTTGGAACATTTTAAGGGTAGGAGTGTATACGTCAATAGGGGCAGGGCACATGAAACATTCAGGATGTCGGGGGCCAAACATGACAACGGTTTACAAATGTTGTTCTGCAAAGAATTTTAAGATAGATTTAAGTTTAAATATTAGTAAATAGATAGAGCTGTCGTCCTTGTCATCTCCTGACAGTCATTTCATCAAACTCAAGCAAAATAGATTTTTCTTAAACTCTCAGAGGCGCTCCTGGGCCAAATCTGCCATGTTTCTTCTGCAGGAGCTGAGTTTGATCATATTTTTATGTATTTATTCTTTAGGGGTGGAGCGTCTTTTGTCATTTCTGGGCGAGAGGCCCTCCTCCTCCAGTCCATCAGAGGGTGCTGCGTGTGAGAGGGTCCAGCAGAAAGCCGCCGTAACTCTGGCCCGTCTGAGCCGCGACCATGACTTCGCCCAGAACGCCATTAAACTAAACGGTTCAAAAATCAAGTGTTTATATGTTATATCTAATAGCTCCAGTACAACATTAAACTCTACTCTTTCTCAAAACAGTAAAGCTAACACTAACTAGCATGCTAACGTGTGCTAACCCTGATTCTCAGACAATAAAAAGCTTTATAATTAGATGCAGACAGGACACAGTGGACTTATTTTGACCTCTGCTGCTTGTATAATCTGCCTGTACTGAGCAGGACACATTTATTCAAACACATAGGATAAAATCAAAGATAAAACCTGAACATGTTTTATGTTGACAATAAATACAATAACTTTAACAACTATTAAATGTCCCATAATGCACTATTCTCTGATCTCTGTTCTAATGTAGTTTCCTCATCACGAACAGACCTGGAGTTGCATGTTCTTTTCTCAAACAGCAAAGTGTTCCACCTTGTGATGTCATCATGTGGTAATACAGGAAGTGCTCCACTGTGTTTTTAAACTCTACACACCTTCACTAAAATCATGTGAATGAGTTCAGTCCTGAAATTGCCTATCTCTACTGAACTAAAGGTAAAAGCAGCTGTTAATTTGAAAACTACCACTTCATGACATCACAAGGTGGAACAGAGCATTTTGAGCTTTTGTTTAATACAAGACCTTAAAGTAAGTAAAGAAGTAAAAATATTTAAAACAAATAAACTTTAATATTTTACAGCTGTTCCTCGTCTGATCGAGCTGTGTCGCTCTCCCACTGAACGCAACAACTCTGACTCAGTCCTGGTCGCCTGCCTGGTGAGAAATAGTCCTTTAGACCTGGTCCAGTCCTGGTCCAGTCCTGATCTCACCCTGTATTTCTGTATATATATTCACAGGCTGCTCTGAGGCGTTTGGCAGCTGTCAGTCCAGAGAGTTTGGAGCTAAGTGATCATCAGCAGCTCATCGCCCCCAGACTCGTCGATTCGTTTCTGCTCTGCTCCAACATGGAGGAGAGCTTTGTGTAAGGACTACAAATAAAGACTACAAACATGGAGGAGAGCTTTGTGTGAGGACTACAAATAAAGACTACAAACATGGAGGAGAGCTTTGTGTGAGGACTACAAATAAAGACTACAAACATGGAGGAGGGCTTTGTGTGAGGACTACAAATAAAGACTACAAACATGGAGGAGGGCTTTGTGTGAGGACTACAAATAAAGACTACAAACATGGAGGAGGGCTTTGTGTGAGGACTACAAATAAAGACTACAAACATGGAGGAGAGCTTTGTGTGAGGACTACAAATAAAGACACAAAAGACTACATCACCTCACGTCTGTGGCTCATTGGTTTAAGTGACCACAGGGTACAAGTCACTAGAGTGCCCCATGTGGACTGAGCATGAAGCACTACAGAGAACAGCCAATAGGACAGCAAGGACTACAAACACCTGTGTAAGGACTACAGCCCTCTGCTTTGGGTGGGACTTAAAGCTGCACTGTGTCACTTTTCTGGTGAAGGGTGTGGCACCTGCTTGTCTCCAAGGAGATGCTGTTGCTTTGCCTGAAGTTTCCCACAGCATGGCATTAAACATTTAACTATTGTTTTTTTGTATTACTCAAAAAAACACGCATTCTTTCTGTGAGTAGGCTCAGCTCTCTACAGATCTGACCTGTCACCTGGTTGTCCACAGACAAGGATGCGTTACATGCCAAAGCCATAACTGATAAATCTCCTCTACCAGAAAAGTTCCATATTGTGACTTTAAATGAACCCTTAACGCTACATTTTCAAATAAACTTACAAGCCTATTAGTAATTTGCCTTTTGCTATTTTTGCTTTTCTGAAATATGATTTTATGTGTGCAATAATTGACCTTATAATCAGTTATTTATTCCAGTTTAATTTGTTTTTAAAATGTTCAAAACAAAAACCTGAACATGAAAAGTTGCAATATTTTAAAGGTTTATTTATCATCTGTGTAAACATCCTGATCGGTGTCATTTTAAAATGTTCAAATGTTTTATTTAAAATGATAATGCATGAAGTCCACATTAAAATGCTTCTGTCAAGTTCCTGTTTGTCTGACTCTGTTTGGTGGACAGAAGCTTCACCACAATTTACATCAGCTCAGTGTCACTTTGTGAAGAAAAGTTGAGAAAAGTCCAAAAATCCAGGAAGCATTTGAGATGTAAAACAGAATCCCTCTGCCTCCGACATCAACACAGAACACTCCAAAACAAAGACACAAGAGACTGACACTTTAAACCTGCATTTCACTGTATGAAGCTGTTGTCTCATAAACCACAGTCTGTATAAAAAAGTGAATGAGTGTAACGTAAACCACAGTGTTCAGCTCCAAATGAAACACATCGAGGCTAGCAGTTATAGCAGCTAATGTGGGGCACAGTTCCATATTTGGAATTCCGCAAGTATCATGGAAACCAAAGGGCCAATCAGGAACGAGGCTGTTCAAGGTAACATCGCTCCTTGTCTGCACGGCTGATTTAGCAGGGAGTGACCTCAGGTAAAGAAGGCGCCTGATTTGTCTGTTACTAATGTTCATATCTTGATTGGTGGACACAATAGTGAAATAAAACCTCACGATCATGTAGAGTGGGTTATCATTTTAAGACCAAAATGACGAGTCTGGGAGCAACATTTACAGAGAGAGGGGCCAGCTTTTCAGTGTAAAGTGAATCGGAGCCAGAGTTGATGGAACCAGAAGAGAATCCATGCTCACTTCCTGTTTGGAACGTAGCGGCTAGCAGGTTAGCTGTCCATTTATATAAACAGTCAGTTGAATCATTACTATTGTCTAATTTAGACATGTGTTGACCACTGTTCCCTCTAAGCTGCGCGCGTGTGCAATTGCGCACTGCTGACACGGTCTCTACGCACAGAAAATCTGTGCTGCGCACACAAAATCGAACCGGAATTGAAAATAAAATAAACACACAACAATTCATTCTGCGCTATTTTTCAACGTGAGTCAGTGGCCGTGTCTCAATTCGCCAAATGCACCTTTTGAAGGGTCCCTTCGAAGTACTCTTCAAAGTGTGGTTTCAAGCTTCCAGTCGAGAATCTGCCCTCCTCAGTGTAGCTGCCTTCTTGCTGAAGTGGGACAGGTCTACACCATGGACCGCACTTCCACCGATGTCTTTGAACGTACATTACGTACGTTATTTTTAATTATTTATTATTTAATAGAAGAAAAGTAAAGATGTCGTCGTCGCAGCCGTTTCTTTCTGTTTAGATTGAATATCAATAGGCAAATATAAGTTTCAAGGGGATTTTTTTTCTCAATTGTAGCTACTTCTTAACCTTAACAAAATAAACCTTGTGAAAACGTAATAACAGAGACAGAGGTAACAATATAATTTTTACATTCATAGTCTATAAACCAGAGAACACTGATTAGTTGTACATATAGTGGGATATTGCAGTTTAACGGTTCGGTATTTTGGCCAGTGGCTACACCACTTTAATAACAGTAGAGGGCACTGTTTCCCTTCTATGCCGTGCCAGTTCTTTTCATATTATTATTGTAAAGTATTTTCTAGCAGTGCAGCGCTACATCAAGCTAGTGTCTTGATTTACTAACACGAAGGTAAATGACACGTGCCCACGAGGGAGTGCAGACGTATGGAATGTACGGAACTCATGAAGATTTTGTGCACGTCTCAGGACTCTCTTCTGTCCTTTCTGGAGAGTCCGTTATTTCATTGTTCACATTACCTGTGTGGATCATTAAACCTTCTGACTTTACGTTTCAGTCTCTTGGTCTTTGACACTTACAATAGAAACAAACATTCTTACATTATTCTTATTGCAGTCATAATTTTTAATGATAATAATGTCTTCTTATTGTCTAGCAATAACTGCACATTCCTTTATTTCATGTAACTCCTTTTTAATCATCAAACACACGGCCTGTACAGATCTTTATTCAGATTTAACAGTTTCATGTCGCACTGTTGTAGATGAGGTAAACCAGTACGAACATTTGAACGTATATTGCGCAGCGGACTCCATTTTCTTCTCTTTTTTGCATAGTTGCAGTGCATGATGGGATATAGAAGTGCGTGAAGTCTGCATGGATGCACGCTTCGGTTACGTCCGATCTCCATGGAAACGGTGCAAAGGGAAGGGCAGGTTTGTGGGCGCATTCAGTAGGGTGGGTTGAAATGGGACAGCCCTTGTCGCGCCGGAAATTACGTAACTGCCCTTTGATGCACACTTCCAATGGTGATTCTAAGGCCATTTTGTCGAATTGGGACACGGCCAGTGAGTGTGACCGGTGACTAGCTGCTCCAGCCAATTATGTGATTCACATACGTATTTACGCAGTTTATAAACGGCAGGCGTCGTCATGCGCCGCTACCAGAGTTTTAGCCCATGTGGCCGATGTGGAGTGAAAACTCTCTAATGATGCTAAGTGTTTAACCCCTTAACGTCCCGACGGCCCGCCCCCGGGGGCACTGTTACGCACTGTTTTGTAGCAGTTTTGCGTTTTAAACATGACGAAACGGACGAAACGGACAAAACAAAGGAAGTACACGACCGAGGACACTGGATGTTTGTAAGTTAAACTAGAGGCATCTCAGACCCGGAACGATTCGTGGAACTGGGTGAAGATCTCATGGTGGACTCAGGAGCAGAGACTTAATTGTGGGTCAAATGTGTATTATGTGTAATTATTAGTATTAGCTAATGCCAATCTGCCAATCAAACCCCCCCCCGACCACCACCAATCATTCACGCACACTCCACTTGGGTGAATCTTGCCTAAGGACACAATGACAGAAGCTGGTCCGAGCGGGACTCGATCCTCCAACCTCTGTCACAGAATGACTGTCACACTGTCACATGTACAGTGTGTTTTTAGTTTCCAGTGTGTGTTTGTTCACTGTTTGCAGTGTGTGGTTTGTAAATATATATTTATTTTGACCCATACCACTTGTTTGAATATATTTTATATACAAATACACATTTTATATTGTGTTTTAATATATAAATGTACAGTAATAGAGCAGCTGTGCAGATACAGATTCCTCTCAGTGTGTGTTGGTCATTGACTGTCACTAGTTTATGAGTTGTAAAAATCAAATGATCGTGTCATATACTGAAAAAGAGTTAACGGACTGTCTCCCAGACACAGTAGGACAATCGCACTCAGTGCACAAAGCTTCACACAATGGCTTATACTCATAATACAAGTCAGAGCTTTATAATAAAAATGTTAAGTGTGTTTTCAACATTGGAGTTTACAGTTGGCTTGGTTTGGTTGGAAGCTCATGTTTTTCCATAGTTAAAATTAAATATTTATACTTCCAATAGCATTAACATACTGCACAGGTCATGAGCAAGATTTTTGTCACTTTTATTGTATAAGTGGCTAAAGCACTTAATTAAAAGTCTTATAACAGAAATGTAAATGCGGTAATTTGATTCTTTTAATAAACCATTTAACTTGGATGGATGTGATGCAGCATGACCACAGTGCGCACGTCTGATGTTGCTCACAGTGGTCCATGGGACGCTCAGGGAGTTTGTGTGTTTGCTCAGACTCGTGAAAAATTAGGGAACAATGGTGGACCCTTGTTTACATTATGGTTGCCAGGTAACAGTTATGGAATTACATTTCCATGTGTGTCACATCTGCTTGTGTCCAACCAGGAAGTTGTATTTGGAGTGATTCATGTTTGAGTAATCTTTAATCTCTCATTTTCAATATGCGCACTTCCTTCTCCAGTTTTATTTTCTTAATTGGTGACACTTGTAGGATTTGGCAGTGTCGCATAGTAATTTTGGTATTAAAAAAATAAGTGCTGCTAGTGTGATGTGCAGCTATACATAAGGGGCGCCAACAGTATGCACCGCTTTGTTGTGATGGCATTTATGGTGATTGGGCACCACAATTTTAGATGAATATTGTGATTTAAAATGTGTAAATTGTTACATAATGATCCAGAGGTGTCACAGATTATAACTATAGAGACACATATAGGACAATAGGGCTGGTGTAAAATGGGGATTTTGCATCGAGGCCAAAGTCAGAAGTTTGAGAGCTGCAGATTTTCGAAAGAGTTTTGTTTTTGTGGTAAATTTTTAAAACTTTTTCCTCTTTTAAGCCTGAACTTATCCATATTTAATTTTTCTCACAAAGGAACGATTTCACAAAGAGCCGGACCCCACAGACCGGACCAAAGACCAGGACTAGACCCAGAACTGGACCAAAGACCCCCCTTAGACCCCCCTGGACCACAGACCCTCCGAGACCCAGTCCAGAGTCCAGCCCCGGGGTCAAATCCTGTCAGACAAGAAGAAGGGAGAAGAGAAACAAAGACTAAACCAGAACTAAACCAGGTCTAAAGCAGGACTAAACCAGGATTAAACCAGGACTAAACCAGGACTAAACTAGGACTACAACAGAATTGAACCAGGACTACAACAGGGTTGACCCAGGACTACAACAGGGCTAAACCAGGACTAAACCAGGACTAAACCAGGACTAAACCAGGACTAAACCAGGACTAAACCAGGACTAAACCAGGACTACAACAAGATTGAACCAGGACTAAACCAGGACTAAACCAGGACTGTACCAGGACCTGAGGGACCAGAGCTGGGTCTTTGCCTGGACTTGTGTGTCATAAGAATTTAACCAAAGATCTTTTCAGTCTCAGAGGAGCCCATTATTCTGTGAGAGAAACAAAGCCAGGAATGTCCAGATGCCCTCCCATCGGCCTGCATCCCCTGTATGTCAAATGCCCTCCCTGTGTGTCAGATGCCCTCCCTGTATGTCAAATGCCCTCCCTGTGTGTCAGATGCCCTCCCTGTGTGTCAGATGCCCTCCCTGTGTGTCAGATGCCCTCCCGTCCCTGGTGTTCTGTCTGCCTTCTGTTAGAAGTGCCTCCTGGTCTGAGTGGATCACTGGGAATTATAGCCGTCAAATCACATGCCTCACCTTCAGCTACGGCACGCCGAGACAAATGTCAATCTGAACAAGAGCCAAAAGAGCCAAAGGAGCCAAAAGAGTAGAGGTGCAGAGCCAGAGGACTGGACGCTTTACCAACACTCAGCTGATGTCATCCACATTCCCTGGGGGTATGATGCTAACTGGGAGCACTGCTCTGTCTGAAACTCTGTTACTCAAGTTAGACTTTTATCTGAGTTTTGTTTTAACACAATCTGATCATAAAGAACTGACTTATCTGAATTCCAACAGGTGAGCTGATTTGTGCTGTTAAACAAGTCTGTCTCAAATAACATAAGTCACAAGCTAGCATTAGCCAACAGTTTTTCAGTTAGTCACTCTCACCTTTTTGTGTCAAATCAAACTCCTAAACAGAACCATGAACGCTCGGATTGATCACAGGCAGAATTTTCAGATGATCTTAACGCTCTTTGTCCTTGTTTGCTAATGTGTGCATTGTGTCACCATGGTAACTGCTGAACATCCCACCATAGACATACATGCAGAACACCTTCAGCCTGATGTCACTGCAGTATCAATTTGGAGAGTCAGTATAAAGGGGCCTGATGCTCCTCGGGTCAGATCAGACCAGATTGACCCAGGTCCAAGTCCAGTCCTATTACTGGTCTCAGCCTGAACTTTTCTCCACTTTTTAGTTAAACGTTAAACTTCGGACAGAAGCAGAAGCAGAGAGAGCGTTGAACTCGCAAACCCCCTCCTACAGAAACCAGGCGAGGATAGACCCGGTTTAGACCAGGTTTAGACCAGGTTTAGACCAGGATTTGGACCAGATATTCAGGTTTGAGGACAGAGTCTGGAGAAACTGAGGTTACCACAAATCCTTGGAGGTTAGTGGTTCCTTTCAACGTTCTGTGAGGTCAGGACTTCTGGAGGACATGGAGCTCAGATGTTCTGACATTCCTCATGTGGATCTGGAAATAAACGAAGAAGAACCAGAACCTGGGATTTTAGAACTTCTACAAATCCTCAGACCAGACTGGTGTCTGGAGCAAGTCTACATGAAGGTGAGGACTGAACCAGGACTAAAGCAGAACTGAAGCAAGACTAAACCAGGACTGATCCAGCACTAAAGCAGGACTAAAGCAGGACTAAAACAGGACTAAAGCAGGACTAAAACAGGACTAAAGCAGGACTAAAGCAGGACTGAACCAGGACTAAAGCAGGACTGAACCAGAACTAAACCAGGACTAAAGCAGGACTAAAGCAGGGCTGAACCAGGATTAAACCAGGACCAAACCAGGACTGAACCAGAACTAAACCAGGACTAAAGCAGAACTGAACCAGGATTAAACCAGGACTAAACCAGGACTAAACCAGGAGTGAATCACTGAACCAGGATCAAACCATGCAGGACTTGAAATAAACCAGAAGAGGAGGAGAGGAGGAAGGGAAGGAGAGAGGGGGAGGAGGGGAGAAGCTGTCAGTGGGAAATAAAGTACCTCAGAGCGCCCCCTGCTGTTGTAACATCATGTCAGAATAATGAGAGCTTAGTTCAGAGAGTGATGGATGTCCTGAGAGAAAGAATGGAAAAACAGAAAAAACAGAAGAGAGAGAAGACAAGTAAGAGGGGAGAGAAGAAGGGGAAGAGAGGAGGGGGGGTGAAGAGGTGCTAGAGAGGAGGGAAAGAAAGAGGAGAGGAGAGGAGAGAGAGGTGAGGGGAGAAGAGAGAGAGGAGATGGGGTGTCTTGTGGGAAACTGCAAAAGGAAAAACAAAATACACAAAAGAGAGAGAGGAGATAAGTGAGAGAGGAGAGGGAGGAGGGGAGAGGGAGTGAGGGAGTCCAGTGGGAAAAGAAAGGAGAAAATGGAATATTATTATAAGCAAGAGAAAATACACAGAGAGAGAGAGAGAGAGAGAGATACAAGAGGAGGAGAGAAAAGAGAGGAAAAAGACAGGAAAGAGATTAACTTATAAACAGAAAGTTGGTGATACAATCAGTTACCGCTGTGTCCTTGGACAAGACACTTCGCCCTCCATGAGGAGTGAGGTCAGACCTGGTCCGCTTTATTGTCCATCCAGTCGTCTGAGCAGAGAGGCCCAGGCTCCCCTCACCCCAGACACTTCCTCCAGCTCCTCTGGCATTTCCAGGCCAGCCGAGAGACATATTCCCTCCAACATGTCCTGGGTCTTCTCTGGGGCCTCCTCCCGGGGAAGACCCAGGACATAAACACCTCCCCAGGGAGGCATCCAGGAGGCATCTGGAACAGATGCCCGAGCCACCTCAGCTGGCTCCTCTCCACATGGAGGAGCAGTGGCTCTACTGAATGCGCTCCTCACCCTATCTCTAAGGGTGCTCCCACTCGTGAACTTGCTTCACTTAAGTGTGAACAAGTGAACAAGACCCTGAGATACGACAGTGGCTCAGTGGTTAGAGTGTTGGTCCCCCAACCCGAAGGTCGGAGGATCGAGTCCCGCTCGGACCAAGTTCTGTCGTTGTGTAAAGGCAAGACACTTCACCCTCACATTGCCTAGTGGTCGGAGGGGCCTATGGCGCAGATTCAGCCTCGCTTCTGTCAGTCTCCCCAGGGCAGCTGTGGCTACAATAGTAGCTTACCGTCACCAAGTGTGGAAATGAATGAATAATGACTATAGTGTAGCGCTTTGAGAGGCTTTGACAAGCCTGTAAAGCGCATTACAAGTGTAAGGCATTATTATTATTATTATAATCCTCCTCAGATTTGGAGGAGATGATTCTCATCTCAGCCGCTTCACACTCAGCTCAAACTGTCCCAGTGCCTGCTGCAGATCCTGGTTCATTGACGCTATCAGGACAACATAATGTGCAAACAGCAGAAATGAGACTCTGTGGTCACCAACCCGGACCCCCTTCGGTCCCTGAACCAGACCCCCTGGCCGCTGGCTGCGCCTAGAAATTCTGTCCATAAAAACAATGAACAGACAAAGGGGCAGCCCAGCATGCATCGGGAACAGGTCTGACTTACTGCTGGCAATGCAAACACAGCTCAATCATACAGGGACTGGACAGCCCTTAGCAAAGGGCACTGAGTCATACAAAGGGCTGAGAGTTTGATACGCTCTTCTGAAATAACAAATTTGCTCAGTTTGCCTAGTTAATTGCCTTAATAATGATTAATGATAATCATCTATATCTGTGTAAACCCTCAGTCGTCCAGGTCTGATCTGAAAGTCAGATCTGTCAACTGTCAACTGGACAAATCGTCCTACAACGATTTGTCCAGTTAACAGATTTTAAGATTCTGTCTGACTTTGTCTTTTGCTATGATAATCATCTATGTGAAGACACTGATCACATTAATGATTTCTCGTAACTGTCAACAATGACAGCAAGGTGGGGAACAGATATCAATATTCAGCACTTTAACTTTCTTAGTAATTGTTAAATTTTCAGATAATCACTTACATCATTACATCTCATAGGAAAAATGTCCCATTTTCACCAGCCACTGACAAACCCGTTGAACAAAACAAACTATGTTGGATCATGTTTCAAAAGTTTTCAATCATGTAATGTTAAAGAAAAATCAACTTACATATTTTTAAATAAATCTCGGTTGCTTTTTGCGACTTTTGCCATCGCCACAGTCGTCCCGCAGATGAGACACACGCAGGTTTCTTTTACACTGGTTGTAAAATTCGTTGTGAAAAGTGATAATTTTTTTCCTGCCATCTTTGGGATAAACTGCATTCAGCGCATCGTCACAGCACTCGCAAGCGGAGCACTGGTTTTGTCAGGCGCACAATACTGACCTTTGAACTGAGTAGGTCAGAGTACACCTTAACTTATCTAAACTTAACATATAATGAACATATTTTTTAAATATGATTTTTTTTTTTTTTTCATTTTTAAAGCTATATAAATGCAAGAGTGTTGGGTGTTGGGTGTTGTGACATCTAAAATGAAGATAACACTGTATATATTGTTTGTTTTTTTTACCTTTAGGTTTAGTGTAAACAACTATAGTGTGTTTATGACAGGGGCCCCCAACCTTTTTTGCACCACGGACCGGAATAATGTAGGTTTTATTTTCACGGACCGTCCATGTAACCATGGCAGATAAATATGGCAAAAATAAGTTAAGTGCATAAAAAATACAACTCATCATACCGCTGCATCAGAGGGAGCCCTGCACTTGTTTCTTTGCGATGAGGTGGACCCATCGAGGAGTGATGGGAGACAATGACACCCGCAGTGTGATTATGTCTAGTCTGCTCTGCAGTTTCTTTCAAAAAAACTCAAAATCTTATCTTTTAATCCCAGGTGCTTAGTCTCCATGTGCCAAAGTAGTTTTGAAGGTTTCATTGTCTCATTTGCTTTTTCTCGCATGTTACTCAGAGCGGACTTGGCGTGTGAGAGTCACCTGTAGCGACAAACCCATATTTTAAGTAGGATTCCTGGTATTGTCTGTTAAATTTATCTTTCTTTTTCTTGGAGGTGTAGTCTCCTCTTCTGGCTCCTCAGTTGTCCTTTTCCCCTTCGTTAAAAAGCTCTCCAAATACTTTTGTTTTGGCTCATTTTCACTCGCTTGTGACTGTACTTTTGGGCGACGTGTCTGATGTGTTATACGTGATACGTCATCGCGGAGACAAGAGCAGATTTATCACAGATATAATAAACTTGCCACTACATCAAATAGATTTCTGTGGTGATTTCCTATCAGGATTTTCATTATATATCTATGGACAAACTTATTAGTGTGTCATGAGGGACGGGCGAAAGTTACATCGGGGAAGATCCTCCTGCTCCTGACCCCAATGCGCACAGCGTCTGAAAATGTGTGTCTTTACGCAGGACTGTGAGCTGTGTCTGTGACACGTGAGCAGTGTTGTTTTTAATGTTGTTCCACGAGTGTGACGCTTATTTTGAGCAATGAAAAATAAGAAAATATAATTTTATTTTTATATTTCAAGATCACAATAATCTTCCAATTTAAACTACAATAAAAAAAGATCTAACACAAATAAAATATACTTAAATTAAATACTTAAAATTTATTTTCCCAAGCCACGCAGAGCCATAAGGATGAAAGAGCCGCATGCGGCTCCGGAGCCACGGGTTGCCGACCCCTGCTCTAGAGAGTGTGTCTTCGCACCCGACCCCATGAACCCCTATGAACCACTCTGCAGGTGAACCCACAGAAGGGCCATCGGGCGCTTGTATTCGAGCCATAACCCTAGGCCTGGTTCCAGGGTGGATTTCTAGCTGTGTCATACCGGGCCACATCACAATCCTTGTTTGTGCACTTTATTGTCCTCGTAGATAAAAGTGTTCTCTGCATTTCTTTGGGTTAAAGCTGCATTTGACCTATTCATCCGTGTCTTTGGGTTAAACCTGCATTTGACCCAACAGCAAGTGGGGCCCATCTCCAGTTCTTGAGCTAGTCTTGCAAGCATCATACAGAATGGCCTGGGACTGGAACCAGGAACCTTCTTGTTGTGAGGCGAGAGCACTAGCCACTGTGTCTCTCCTGGTTCAGACCTAGCTTTGTCCTGGTTCAGACCTGGTTCAGATCTTGTTCAGGCCTTGTTCAGGCCTGTTCAGGCTTGGTACAAACCTGGTTTAGTTCTTAAACTAACTTCTCTCTCAGTCTTTTACAGAGGGGATCACAAACCGTTTAATTGGTTGTTTTGTGAGACCAGACCAGAGACCAGACCCGGACTCAGACTTGGTCTTGGTCCGGCTCTACGGCAGGCACACAGACCTGTTTGTGGACCGGTCCAGGGAGGTCCAGATGGTCCGACTCCTGGAGTCCAGAGGCTGTGGTCCAAAGATCTACTGCAGCTTCAGAAACGGCATCAGCTACGAGTACCTGCCGGGGGCACCACTGAGCGACCGCCTGCTCACACAGCCCCACATATACAGGTCTGACCTAGGACTACACCAGGTCTAAACCAGGATTAAACTGGGACTAAACCAGGACTATACCAGGACTACACCAGGACTGAACCAGGTTCAAACGAGGACTAAACCCTGTGTGGTTTCAGGTTGGTCGCAGCTGAGATGGCGATGCTTCACTTGGTTCAGATTAAGAACTCTGAATCTGAGGAACCGGTTCTTTGGAAAAAGATGGAGCATCTCCTGAACCTTATTCAAATGAACCAATCAGAGGAGAGCCAGGGCAACCACAGCCAGTCAGAGGAGAGCAGGCACAACCACAGTCAATCAGAGAGCAGGTGGGTGATAAAGAGAGTGACTGTCTTGGTTCAGAGCTACGTTCTGGTCTCTGGTCTTTCTAAGTTCCCTCTGTTCTGGTTTATGATCTCTGGTCTCTGGTCTTTTCTCTGGTCTCTGGTCCGGTCTCTGGTCTTAGTCCCTTTTCTGGTCTCTGGTCTTAGTCCGTGTTCTGGTCTCTGATCCAGGTTCTGGTCCGGTCTGGTCCCCGGTCCTGAGGTGTTGAGGACTGAGATGGTTTTGTTAAAGTCCAGTTTGAGTCGGCTTCGGTCTCCAGTAGTCCTTTGTCACAACGACCTGCTCACCAAGAACATCATCTACAACAAGGAAATAGGTACCTTGAATACCACAACTACTGCATGTACTAATACTGCTACTACTACTAATACTACAACTACATCTGTTACTACAACTACTGCTGGTCCTACTGCATGTACTACTACTACTACTACTACTACTGCAACTACAGCTAGTTCTACTGCATGTACTACTATAACTTCTGCTCACCAAGAACAGTAGTTATAGTAGTACATGTACAACAAGGAACAAAGTACTATGAATGCTAAAACTACTGCATGTACTACTGCTAATAATACTACAACTACTGCATGTACTACTACTACTAATAATGAACTACTACTAATAATAATACTACAACTACTGCTACTATTACTACCGCCACCACCACTACTATCACCACTACTACTACCACTACTTTAAATGTTACTGGTATAACTGGAGTCTTTTTGCAGGAACAGTGAAGTTTATAGATTTTGAATACTGCGACTTTAACTATCAGGCGTTCGACATCGGAAACCACTTCAACGAGTTTGCAGGTGTTTCATTTAAATATGTAAATGTGTCTGTAAATATGCAAACGAGCTCATGAATATGCAAATGTGCCCGTGCTGGTCAGGAGTGAGTGACCTGGACTACAGCCGGTACCCGAGTCCCGGACTACAAAAGGACTGGATCACGACCTACCTCAAAAACTACAGCCAGGAAACAGGAAGTGAGGTCACTGAGCAGGAAGTGACACGCCTCTATGTCCACGTCTGCAAGTTCTCATTGGTCAGAAAACACTTACCAAACCTTCCCACAAACCACAGCAGAGAAGGAGTGGAGGAGAGGGTCAGAGGAGCGGAGGAGAGGGTCAGAGGAGCGGAGGAGAGGGTCAGAGGAGCAGAGGAGAGGGTCAGAGGAGCAGAGGAGAGGGTAAAAGGAGTGAAGGAGAGGAGCAGTTGAGTAGAAGAGAGGGTCAGAGGAACAAAGGAGAGGGCCAGAGGAGCAGAGGAGTGGAGGAGAAGGTCAGAGGAGCAGAGGAGAGGGTAAAAGGAGCGAAGGAGAGGAGCAGTTGAGTAGAATAGAGGGTCAGAGGAACAAAGGAGAGGGCCAGAGGAGCAGAGGAGTGGAGGACAGGGTCAGAGGAATAGAGGAGAGGGTCGGTGGAGCAGAGGAGCAGTAGAGCAGACGAGAAGATAAGAGGAGCAGAGGAACAGAGGATTAGATGAGAGGAGCAGAGAAGAGGGTCAGAGCGGCAGAGGAGAGGGACAGAGGAGCAGAAGAGTAGAGGAGCAGAGGAGAGGGTCGGAGGAGCAGAGAAGAGGAACAGAGGAGAAGTTCAGAGGAGCAGAGGGTCAGAAGAACAGAGGAGCAGAAGAGAGACCTGTAAATGTTCCTCCATTTTGTATGTGTCAGCCTTTGACTCAGAGACTTTTCTCTCTTCTCTTTTCCTGTCTTTGTTCTGAGGTGAAATTGAGGTTAGACTTATAATGGACCGAGAGCAGATCATTTCAGAGGCGGAAACATTGTTTTATGAAAAGTGAAAGTGTTCTGCTCAAACACAAAGAGCTGTAGTCAGAATAATCTCTATAATCTGTGAAATGGAGGCATTTTTCAGACTTTTGTCCATCTCTCTTCCTGTAGTTTCCTCATCAGAATGAAACTGCAAAACTGAACAGAATGAATCTACACGAGTTCAAATTATTAGAAAGTTTTATTTGATTTTGGTTTGAAACGTATTTAGTTGAGTTTTTATTCATTTATGTAGAGCGCCATCTTCTTTCCATAGATTACTGTTTTTCTGAAATGTTCCATAGTATGGCATTAACTATATTTGTATTAACATTTTTATTGCTCAGAAAAACCTTATATTATGAGCGGGTAACCCTTTCTTATTACTCAAAGTGCTCTGTTGAACACCTCCAGTGAAACAAGCATGCGACGAGGCTTCCAGCACAAAAGTTACACAGTTTTAATCAAAATAATATGTTCAAGCAGGACATAAGATCAGTTCTTTTTCAGAGTTGATAATTTTTTAGGTTTCAACTTTTCCTTCCTGATTGGAAATCATGACATCACACTAGGGAATTCCATAACTGTTACCTAGCAACAATGTGGTACACTGGTCCAAAACTCCTTTAATGTCACAGAGATGAATATTTGACAAATATAAGAAAACACCTTTATTTTGCTGAAATCATGTTTAAAATATCATAAAAATGTGTTTGTATAAATTGTGCCAAACTTTTGGACAGAATTCTTCCAGTGTGATGTCATCAGTATGATGTCGCCAGCGTGATGTCGTCAGTGTACTACTTTCTGTCATTTTCAACTTTTCTTGAGCTGTGTAAAACTATGATTCATATTTACAGCAGGTTTTATTGCACCAACCTAAGTGGTAATTTGAGAACCTGTCATACTCACTTTGAAAACATGCTGCTCGCTGTCATGAGTAAATCTGTGCCCTGTGTTTCAGGCCTCAAACCTGTTCTGGGGGATGTGGGCAATTCTTCAGTCCAAGCTCTCGTCCATAGATTTCGACTTCAGAAGGTGCTCTCTCAGTTTTACTCAGGTCACACAAAAGCCTTATGTGGAAACTCTCAGGTTACACAGGTCACATAATAAGATCATGTTCAAACCACAGGCTGTATCTATAAATGGACACAGCTAACCTGCTAGCCGCTGCGTTCCAAACAGGAAGTAAGCATGGGCTCCATTAAGCTCCCTTGACTCTGGCTCCAGTTCACTTTACACTGAAAACCTGTGGCTCTTCTCTCTGTAACTGCTGTGGTCAGGCTCGTGGTTTTGGTCTTAAAATGTTTGTATTAACCCACTCTACATGACCCTGGTGTTTTTATTTCACTATTGTGCACTCATGATATGTACATTAATAACAGACAAATCATGCACCTTCTCTTCGCTCCCGCTTGAGTTAGCAACAGGTTTGACTGACAGTGTTGCTAAGCGCCCGCTTCCTGCTAAACCAGCGATATGGGTGGGAGAGGCATCACTTTTAACAGCTTCGCTCCAGATTGGCTCTTTGGTTGCTATGATACTCATGGTCGGAATTTCAAATATGGAGCCTGGTTCAAAATTGACCACTACAACTGCTAGCCTCAATGAGCTTTATTTGACTGGAGCTGAACGCTGCGGGTGATGTCACACTCACTTAGTCCACTTCTTTATACAGTCTGTAGTTTAAACTCTCAGGTTACTCAGGTCACACAAAAGCCTCATGTTTAAACTAAGCTCAGTCAAATTCAGAGTCAACAGAGCATATTCCACTGATCTGAAATGACTCATTTAAGTTAAAATTCAGGGATACACCTTTTTCTGTGGTGTTCGATTGTGATACTAAAACTGTAAGTAAGCAGAGATTTCCTTTAATCTAAATAAAAGGCCAAACTGATCCAAATGTTCTGTGTCTCTTCTGTCTTCGAGGAAACGACAGAACAACTTTGTGTCAATAAAAGTTCAAACTTTCTGAGATTTTTGAGACAAACATGATCAGTAAACAGTCTTATTACATCAATTTGTCTAACGAGGATATCCACTGGACCATGTTTGGAAGAAGAAATCTGATCCTGCTAATCTGTCAGTACCGTTTGTTATATCAGACCATTATTGTATCGGTGTGTCTCTGGTTCAATTATTTGCAGAGATCTCAATAATTGTGACTTGACTGAGTTTAATTTGATACTTAAACTCAAAATCCCTCTGAGATGTATAGTAAAAGAAAAATTCAAATCAGTAACTGGACAAAAAGTTTTAGAGTGAAGACGTTTGGCTGCTCATCCAAGAGGCTTCTTCAGTTCTGGTCAGATTACTGGTGGACACTGCTGTATATCTGTCTGAAGGGAGAACTTGTTTGTTTACAGTTGTTTACAGGTTTTTAGCCAGGTCTAATGAGCTACACTAAGTGTGAAGTGTGCCTGAGTCAAACTTAGCATAATCATTCAGGCCCCAAATGGGTGCTCTCAAACCTATTAGCATACTGGCTATTAGCGTACTGGCTAGCCCTCTTGTTTTTCTTGTTTAGATTTAGGTCTGAGGATGGAGTTATGACTAGGAGATAGATGATGATGTCTAAGGCCCCCATTACTGTTCAAAGAGAGATTGTTTTTCCTTAAAAAAAATGGCCTCTGTAGCTCCCCTCTCAAACCATTTCTTTTCTTTGGCTCAGATCTGTACCTCACTATCTTCAAAGGCGTAGTTAGAGTGTTTCAGATGGAGATGTACAACAGATTGTATTCCTGAGCTGCTCTCACAACAATGGTACATTCTCTTATGGAGTGGCTGTTTAGTTTCTCCAGTGTAACACTCACTGCACTCTTCATTACACTGATGGAGTAGACCACTTTGCTTTGTTTGTGGCTCGAGGTTTTGTTGACTTGGATGAGCAGCCAAATGTCTTCACTCCAACAACATTTTGTCCTGTGACAGATTTTAATTTTTCTTTTACTATGGATCAGACCTGGATGACTGAGGGATCACATAGACTGCTAAGATTATTTAGCAGATTATTTGATTTAAAATAACAAGAATTTACTGAAAAAATTAAAACATCTTGAAACGAAATCATTTAGGTTCATCAGGATCACTTCAAAACTGAAAAGGAAAGTGATGAAATGCATGCTGTTCTATTTCAGTTACGCTGCAGCGAGACTCAAGTTTTACTTTGAGAAGAGAGACCAGTATTTGGACCTGGACCCGGACCTGGGACCAGACCGAGATCTGGAACTGGGGCCAGACCGGGACCCAGATCAAGACTCAAACCTCTATAAATAAAAAAAATAACTTTGTCTATTTGTTGTTTCTTTCCTTTATGAAAATTGTTTTAGATTCACTGCAAAAAATTCTGACCAGTCAAAATGTTTAAATGTTTACATATTTACATGTTTAAATGTTAAAATGTTTACATATTTACATGTTTAAATGTTAACATGTTTACATATTTACATGTTTAAATGTTAACATGTTTACATATTTACATACTCCTCTCTCTCCATCTCTTTTGTTCACCCTCCTCCTCCCCCTCTTTCTTTCTCAGAGCTCTGCGCTGCCCCCTGGGTCCATGTTCTTTCATAGCACTCACAGTTAGAACATATCAAAAATATATTTATATATAAGTTATCTAACCCTCATTTACAGTAGTTTTTCTGATCTGGGTTTGTATTTTCTTTCTTTTCTTTTTTCCATAAATGTCAATAAAACAAACACCTGAAGTTCAAAGTTTACATATGAGTTTAGACCCAACTGAGTTTAGACCAAACAGAGAAACGTGAAAAGTGGTTAACCACAGCCTGTGTATGATTCTGACCTATAAGAGACACGAGAGACTGTCACAAGACGTTAAATATGAAACAGAACTGAGACGGTTTATTATGATCATTGTAATGAATGATTCAATTCAGAGAAATAGTGGTGCTGCTGCTTTGATCCCCCTGAGCCCCTAGTTTCAGTGTAGTTAGATGTCCAACAGAAATCTGACCAGAGCTGAAGAAGCGGCTTGGATGTTGTACTTTGTCCAGTTACAGAATGACATTTTTGGTTTGCTTTGTTAGGGTTTGGTGGATAGGGGATTTGGGGGTTTTGGATGTTTGGAGGTTTTGGGGTTAGGGAGTTTGGGGGTTAGGGTATTTGGTGAGTTTTTGGGGTTTGGGGGATAAGGGGGTTTGAGGGATAAGGGGTTTGGGGGTAAGGGGGGTTTGAGGGTTTTGGGGTTAGAGAGTTTGGCACACATCGTCTGACTGGTTGATATTTTAGAGTCGTTCTCTGAGCGCAGGGAGAGTGTTCAAACAGAGGACACACAGCCTGAGTTTGGATCAAAAACACAAAACACCAAAACGCAACTGTACAGAAGCCTGGAGTGGGCAAACTAGTAGAACACAATACAATTAAAAACATAAATATTATAGATGAGACTCAGATCTGGTTATGATCCTGGTCTGGACTCTCAGATCTGGTTATGATCCTGGTCTGGACTCTCAGATCTGGTTATGATCCTGGTCTGGACCCTCAGATCTGGTTATGATCCTGGTCGAGACCCTCAGCTCTGGTTATGATCCTGTTTGGACACTCAGATCTGGTTATGATCCTGGTCTGGAGGGTGATGTACATGTGGTTGTTTGTTCAGAATAATCGTTTAGCTTCATTCATTTTTAAATCTTTTTCTTTTGAGCTTCAAACACAAAGATGATTTTTCTCATCGTCATAAAAGACTTCAAAGAATAGATGAAACAGCGAATCTTTGTTTAATCTCAAGAAAATCCTAAGACTTTGTTAAGAGGCGTGTCAGACATCAGGCTAACGAGATCAACTCAAACAATAAATACCATAAATATTTCACAAACAACAAACAGAAAGGAAACTAGCCGCCATTTTAGGGACCAGTTTGGAGCATGCTCAGTCCGTGCAGACATATAAAAACATGAATCATTTCATATTTGACTAAAACAGTTCAAAAGAGATTTAAGAAATAAACTCCAAACAGCTTCATCTGGTCACTCTGGTGAAATGTTTTAAAGTCTTTAGTGAAAAAGTTCCGGAATGTGGCTTTAACGTGTCAGTCATACCCCTGTCATATCTAAGGCTAATGCAAAATCAAAACAACATATTCATTTAGAACAACTCCAAAGAGGAGGTGAAGGAGTTGAAAGAGGTGGAGGTGGTGAAGGGGGAGGAGGTGAAGGAGGAGGAGGTGAAAAAGGTGAAGGGGGAGGAGGTGAAAGCGAAGGTGAAGGAGGTGGAAGAGGAGGTGAAGGAGGTGATGAAAGAGGAGGAGAGGGAGAAGGTGAAGGTCAAGAGACAAGTTTGGGAACATTGAAAAAATTCAGTTAACCCTTGAGCATCTGGCTCAGGAGGGACACTCTGCTCTAATTAGTCATTCCGAGTGAGGACGTTTAGGAACAAAGTTTTTTTACATTAGGAAACAGGTTTGGTTTAGCTTGGGATAGAGTTAGGAAAATGTTAACCCTAAACCCTAAACCTTAGCCTGAACATCCTCACTTTGAATGACCAATCAGAGCCGAGCATCACAGCGGAGAGTCACAGCGGAGAGTCACAGCAGAGAGTCACAGCAGAGAGTCACAGCAGAGCATCCCTCCAGACCCGACGCTCCAGCATTATCCTTGTAGTTTTCAGCACCACCTCCTGTAGTTCTAGGCATGCTCAGTTTATCTCCCGGTCACTGTAGGAGTCAGATTCATGCTTCTCAGATTCTTTACCGACGCCCATCTCCATATTATCCTCATTAGCTTCATTAGCTGCATTAGCCTCGTTAGCGTCGTTAGCCACATTAGCTTCATTAATTGGACAGTCCCCCTGCGTCACTTTCTCATCTGTCGTGGTTTGGTGTAGTTTTTGGTGCCTATATTGGTGACGTTGAGGTGATAATTTTGGACTCGAAGCTTCACTCGAAAAGTTCAGCGAGGCTGTGGTCGTTTGTTCGATTGCCATGGTGACGGTTCCCTGGTAAAAGCTGTCGTCGCTGCTGCTGCTAACCAGGCTAACGTTAGTGCTGTTCTCCAAAGACAGGTTAGGGAGTGGCCTGGAGGAGACACGGGGAATTTTTTTTTAACAGTGCATATAAAACAGCAGAAAAAGAGGGGTATTTTACTTCTATGGGGTAATAAAGAAGGGGTATTAACTGTAACACATAATATATTTAGATCACCATGTTTCTTTTTATTGTTTTGAAAATGTTATATTCGCCCAAAACAACATATTTTTTTGACGCACTAAGTTTCTCAGAGCGCTATCGCAACAAAAGCAGTGTGCATCCCACTAATGTAACTACTGCACATCACATCAGGTTTGTCAAGTTGCTGTGTACAGTTTTGTATCATGTTTTTGTATATTTATGAAGAATTGTCGTGTTGGAGTTTAGGTGACCTTAGGGTTGTGGGCGAAGCCTTGTACAGGCTCGTACTTCTAACCATAAGGAGGGTTCTTCAGGCATGTTTTTGATGAGGGAACAGCGTTAAAAGATGGGAGAGAGCTGTAAAAGGACTTTAAAGTTAGGATGAGGGTTAAAGCTGTGGGTTTAAGAGGGTGAAGACATGTACTGGGACGTTTCAGCAGGTGCAGGTGTATATGTTCATTAAGTTACACACATGGACAAAATTGTTGGTACCCTTCGGTTAATGAAAGAAAAACTCACAATGGTCACAGAAATAACTTGAATCTGACAAAAGTAATAATAAATTAAAATTCTATGAAATTTAACCAATGAAAGTGAGACATTGCTTCTCAACTGGGCTTCAACAGAATTATTTTTAAAAATAAACTCATAAACCAGGCCTGGACAAAATGATGGTACCCCTAGAAAAGACTGAAAATAATGTGCCCAAAGGGACATGTTAATCCAAGGTGTGTCCCCTAATTAGCATCACAGGTGTGTATAATCTTGTAATAGGGCTACAGGTCGTCACTGTGCTGTTTGGTGACATGGTGTGCACCAAACTCAACATGGACCAGAGGCATGCATGTTAAAGGTAAAGGCTATAAGACCATCTCCAAGCAGCTTGATGTTCCTGTGACTATAGTTGCACATATTATTCAGAAATTTAAGATCCATGGGACTGTAGCCAACCTCCCTGGACGCGGCCACAGGAGGAAAATTGATGACAAATTAAAGACACGGATAATACGAATGTTAACAACAGAGCCCAGAAAAACTTCTAAAGAGATTAAAGGTGAACTTCAAGCTCAAGGCACATCAGTGTCAGATCGCATCATCCGTCATTGTTCGAGCCAAAGTGGACTTAATGGAGATGACCGAGGAGGACACCATTGTTGAAGACAAATCATAAAAAAGCCAGATTGGAATTTGCCAAACTACATGTTGATGAGCCAGAAAGCTTCTGTGAGAATGTCCTATGGACAGATGAGACAAAATCTGTGCAGGGTACAATGAAATCTCAAGACTATCAAGGGATTCTAGAGAGAAATGTGCTGGCCAGTGTCAGAAAGCTTGGCCTCAGTCGCAGGTCATGGGTCTTGCAACAGGACAATGACCCAAAACACACAGCTAAAAACACCCAAGAATGGCTGAGAGGAAAACACTGGACTATTCTAAAGTGGCCTTCTATGACCTAAATCCTACTGAGCATCTTTGGAAGGAGCTGAAACATGCCGTCTGGAAAAGGCACCCTTCAAACCTGAGACAACTGGAGCAGTTTGCTCATGAGGAGTGGGCCAAAATACCTGCTGAGAGGTGCAGAAGTATCATTGAAAGTTACAGGAATCGTTTGATTGCAGTGATTGCCTGAAAAGGCAATGACTAAATAATTCTTTTGAAGCATGGTTGAAAAGCAATGTCTCACTTTCATTGGTTAAATTTCATAGATTTTTTATTTATTATTAATTTTGTCAGATTCAAGTTATTTCTGTGACCATTGTGAGTTTTTAACTGACAGGTACCAACAATGTTGTCCATGTGTGTATATCAACCTTTTAAGACCCCCAAAGCGCTCACCGCAGGTTTTCAGAAAAAGTAGTGAGAGGGGCTCAAGCAGTGCCCTGTGGTGACACAGCTGCCCTAGGGCAGACTGATAGATGTTAGGCTGCCAATCCGCATGATCGGTCCCTGCCACCTACAGCAATCACAGCATATTCACACAGGCAATGTAGGCCAAGTGTCTTGTCTAAGGACACAATTAGGTGTTTTTTTTTTCCTTTTTCTTTTTTTTTTCTTTCTTTTTGCCCTCAAGTTCAGGCTGGTTTAGATTGGTTTATTTTGTTTTAGCTCTGCATCCTGGTTCAGACCTGGTTTAGTTCTGTTTAGTCCTATTTCAGTCATGTTTCGTTCTTGTGTCAGTCCAGGTTCAGTCCTGGTTCAGTCCTGGTTCAGACCTGGTTTAGTCCTAATTCAGTCCAGGTTCAGTGCAGGTTTAGTTCTGGTTCAGTCCTGGTTTAGTCCTGGTTCAGTCCAGGTTCGGTCCTGGTTTAGTCCTGATTCAGTCCTGCTTTAGTCCTGGTTCTTACCCCACGCAGTAGTCCCGTCTCTCCTGCCGTTTGATTCGCAGGAGCTGTTTGTATTCGCCGATGCGCAGTCTCCGTCCCTCCAGGAAGCAAGTGCGTTTGGGTCGGGGCTTGTACTTGTAGTTGGGATACTTCTCCAGGTGGACTTTAGAGAGCCGAGCCTGCTCCGCGTAGAAGGGAGCCTTCTGCTGATGGGACATGGACTTCCACCGAGAACCTGAAGGAAGACAGGACCCAGGTTAGACCTGAGATAGTCCTGGGTGAGTCCGGGGCTAGACCTGGGTTACATCTGGTTTAGACCTGGGTAAGTCTTGGATTAGACCTGGGTTAGACCTGGTTTAGTTCTGGCTTAGTCCTGGGTGAGTCCTGTTTTAGACCTGGTTTAGACCTGGTTTAGTCCTGGTTTAGTCTGGGATTAGATCTGGGTTAGACCTGGGTTAGACCTGGGTTAGACCTGACTTAGTTCTGGTTCAGTCTTGGTTGAGTCTTGATTTAGCCCTGCTTTAATCCTGCTTCAGTTCTGTGTGAGACCTGGTTTAGGCCTGGTTCTTACCCAGGATCTTGGAGATATTAGAGTTGTGCATGTCGGGGTAGTTCTGGAGGATCTTGCGTCTCTCGTCTTTGGCCCAGACCATGAAGGCGTTCATGGGCCGTTTGATGTGAGGCTCTGAGGAGGCTTTGTTTCTGCTACTGCGGAACACTCTGCCTGAGCTCAGAGGAACGCCTGAAGAAGGCACAAGTATAAGGACAGTGTCAGGCATGTGGCTTTTCCATGAAAACTTACCCAATTCAATTTGGACGCCTTCAGTTATGATTGTGACAGACCAAAAACATCAGAGCTTCAGTCTTATTCAGGTTTATATCCTACATTTTTTATTTTGTTTAGCTTCTCATTCAAAGTTGTTTATTATAAAGTTCTGATTTAATCATAATTACAACTACTATAAATCATGTTGTATGTATGAACAGTTATGGTCCCAAAAAAGATCCCTGGGGGACTCCACAAGCAATACCAAGATTTTTAGATGTATGCTGTCCCATTTGAACAGATTTAACATAACTTTTTAACCAGTTTCCAGTTTCTCCTCTAAGTATCGTATTGTTCAAGTTTTTGAACATCAGATGATGTCTGAAACCTTCTCTACATTAAAAGAAATATAACTTTTGAACTGTCTCAGTCCTGCTTTAGTCCTGGTAGTGTTGGTTTAGACCTGGTTTGGGTTCATACCATCCATGTCCTCAGGTCTGGTCAGGTCCAGGACTTTGTGGGCCAGTTTTGAGTCTGGTCCCAGTTTGGTCTGACTCAGGGCCTCGAAATGAAGTTCCTGGAACAAATAGACCAGAGTTAGACCCAGTTAGACCTGGTTTCAGTCAGGTCCATAGCCATAGCCTATATAGAAGTGTCCTGAGGGAGTGTGACATGACCCACAGCGCTCTGCTCCAAATGAAGCTCGTCAAGGCTAGCAGTTATAGCAGCTAATCTGGAGCACAGTTTCAAATTTGGAATTCTGACCACGAGTATCATAGCAACCACAGAGCCAATCAGGATCAAGGCTGTTGAAGGTAACAGCCCGCACCGCTGGTTTAGCAGGGTGCTTACAATGCTGTCAATCAAACCTGATGCTTTCAGGGAAGGTTTGGTCTGTTATTAATGTTCATATCTTGATTTACAGACACAATAGTGAAATAAAAATCCCAGGATCATGTAGAGGGGGTTAATTTTAAGAACAAAATGATGAGTCTGACAGCAGCAGAGAGAGGAGCCACAATTTTTACAGAGAAAGTGAATTGGAGTTGATGGAGCCGAATCGCGCCTATGCTCACGTTCTCTTTGGAACGCGACGGCTAGCAAGTTAGCTATGTCCAGAGATATATGCAGTCTATGCTAGCAGGTTAGCTATGTCCACACATATGTACAGTCTCTGCTAGCAGGTTAGCTATGACCACAGATATATACCATCTATGCTAGCAGGTTAGCCACGTCCAGAGATATATGCAGTTTATGCTAGCAGGTTAGCTATGTCTACAGATATGTACAGTCTAGTCCCGTACCTTGTCCCTGTTATGCAGGTGCAGGTGGGTCAGAGCAGACAGTCTGGACTTTGGACTCTGGGACCCTGCATAGACTGGTTCTGGGTGGATTTGAATTGGATTTCGTGGGTCCTCAAGTTTCGTAGGATCTCTGTGAGTCCGGACTTTGTAGTCTTGATACGGTCCAGAGGATTCCAGACTGAACATCAGGTCTGAAACAGGAGAATGAAATGAGTCTGATGCTATTCCAGGTCCAAACCAGGACTCAACTGATACAAAAGCTGGTCTAAAACAGAACTAAACGAGGCCTGAATCAGGTCTAAACAAGGACTGAACCAGGACTGAACCGTGACTAACCCAAGTCTGAACCATGTTTGAACCATGAGTAAACCAGGTCTGAACAAGGTCTAAACAAGGACTAAACCAGGTCTAAGCCAAGACTAACACAGGTCTAAACAAAGCCAAGACTGATCCAGGACTAAACATGGGCTAAACCAGAACTAAACAAGATCCAAACCAGGTCTAAACCAGGTCTAAACCAGGTCTGAACCAGGTCTACAGCAGGGTTAATCAAGGTCTAAATCAGGTCTACATCAGGTCTTACCTCTGTGCTGGTGGTGGATCCGATCTGGACTGGGGTTGGACTGGCTCAGACCTGCTTGAGTTCTTTGATAGTCTTGAGTTTTATTTGGAGATGAGAGGTTCAGTGGCTCACACTGCTCATCCTGAAACACACAGAACAAAGGGGGAGAGCTGACGGTTTGATTTCAGCTGTGTCATTGAGCAAAGCACTGGCCAGGACCATACTGGGACTGAACCAGGTCTAAACCAGGCCTAAACCACATATAAAAGGACTAAATCGGTACTAAAGCAGGTCTAAACCAGGTGTAAAGTGGAGTGATAATGTGCAGACCTTCAGGTGTGGACTATTCTCCTTCTTCACAGCAGCAGAGGGCGACACTGGACAAATCTGTAGACCAGAGACCGGAGCCGAGACCTGAGCTGAGTACCACTGCTGAGAAAGGGAGAGAGGAGGAAGAGAGGAGGAGGAGAGGAGGAGGAGAGGAGGAGGAGTGCCAAACCCAAAGTTAAATCAGACCAAACAAATGGAAAACTGCACCTTTCAGATCTTTAACAATGTCATCTTTATTCTCCTGTATTCCTGTATTCAAAGCATCATTACTCCGATCTACTGGAGCTACTACTACTACTACTACTACTACTGTATTATTACTACTACTACTACTACTACTACTACTGCTACTACTACTACTACTGCTACTACTACTACTACTACTACTACTACTACTACTTATCTTTGATACTCGTAGGATTCGGCATCGTCCTGTAATCATTTTGGTACAAATGAAAAAAAAAAGTTATGTATGATGTGTAGCTATCCATAGGAGGCGCTGGCAGCATGCAGTGCTTTGTTGTGATGACGTTTACAGGTCCCGTTGGGCAATGCAGTTTTCTAACATGGAAGCCAGCAGACTTGTTTTATTAAGTTGTTTTAGATTAATATTGTGATTTGTGATTTAAAATGTGCAAATTATAACATAATGATCCACAGCTGTCACAGATTATAACTATAGACATGCATATAGGACAATAGAGCTGATTAAAAGTGTGTTTCCTCAGACTCAGGTCCAGAGGGTCCTGACTCTGCTCCATCCATCACACTGACCAGCACCTGTCAATCGAACTTAAGTTCATTCATCAATGAGCTGTCAATCAGGCGCTCTCAGAGGGGGAGGGGCATTCACTGCTATGCTAATGCTATCGTCCACTTAGCAACTCGGCTAGTCCAGAAAGATTTTTTTTAAAAGCTCAGATAAAAGCACCAAACAGCGCAGTGCCTCCACTTAGTGGCACACCCCCAGGGAATGTTGCTGACATCGTCTGCAAAGTATCAGTACAAAATTCCCTGATAAATGTAAATATATTGCGTCCATGGTGTTACCCCAAAAGTCACAGACAAATAAAAATCCAGAAGGTGGCCATGTTCTGAACAAAATGTGGTTGCCAGGACATCAACAGGAAGTCTGCCATATGCATCACTATGATCATCTACACAAGTTTTTTATGGGCTGTGCGAGGGAGGGGGGAGGAGACTGTTCTTACCTGTACATGACAAGAGGTGAGTCCGGGTGCGCTCAGAGGGGGTGGAGCCAAGTGCAGTGGGAAAAACTCACCTGAAACACAACAGGTACAGTTATGAACCAAGCGCAAACACACCTGTCCAACAACCACAGTTTGTACAGTTCAAAGAGCGGAATTTAAGGATCATTGGACTGTATGATTTGAGCATTTTGTTTTTCCTGTAGCCATAGCGACCCTCCGTGAAGATGAAACAAGAGAGAGAGGCTACGAGGAGGCCTTTTGTTGTGTGTCCAGAGCTCACCTGGCTCCCCCTGGTGGCTGCTGTGATGCAGCAGGACACTTTTGTACTGAGGACTGTTACACCTGTCAGACTGCCCTGACACTGGATCTTAAGTCCTTCTTTTAAATCCTTCTGCCCGACAATGCACCAGATTAATACTCATTCTTCATGTTTTAGTTCACATGTTACCTGTCCAAGATGGCCTCTTCCTGTGTGACCTTTCCAACATGGCCTGATGACTTCACTTACACACAATTCATCACCACACATCTGAGTCCAAAGTGAATAACGTGATGTTCAGTTTTAACGGGTCCTGACACTCCTCAATCCAGATAAGATGAAAATCGACCAACTCAACAGTTCAGTGGTCCACAGGAGCAGAGACTTCTGCACTCTGTCATTTACAGATCAGTCATGAGGCAGAGAAAACACATACACTGACCAACGAACCAGCTCTTTTTTCACTTTATCCTTACTGTTTAACGCCTGGAATGAAAACTGAGGCTGTATGAGCCAGATATGTGATTCTCTGTAATGGAGGTGACACTGGGTCAGACTCATGAACACACCTGAATACGTCTGAACACGACTGAGCATATCTGAACATGTCTGAACACGTATGAAGACATCTGAACACGCCTGAACCATAGCCTGTATAAAGAAGTGGACTAAGTGAGTGTGACGTCACCCATACCGTTCAGCTCTAGTCAAATGAAATTCTGACCAGGAGTATCATAGACCCCTCCCTGAACCGCCACCTTAACGTGGTGGAGGGGTTTGAGCACCCGAATGATCCTGGGAGCTATGTTGTCGGGGGCTTCATGCCCCTGGTAGGGTCACCCATGGCAAACAGGTCCTGGGAGACGGGTCTGACTAAGGGCGGTTCAGAAGCCCATCATGATGAAAAGAAAAACAAGGCCGTTTACGCCGCCCGGACTGGCGTTACCGAGGCCCCACCCTGGAGCCAGGCCTGGGGTGGGTGCTCGGCAGCCAGCGCCTTCCCTACGGGGCCCGGCCGGGCCCAGCCCGAAGAAACGACGTGGGGCCGTCCTCCCGTGGACCCACCACCTGCGAGAGGAGCCATGAGGGGCGGGTGCAGAGAGATCTGGGTGGCAGTCGAAGGCGGGGACCTCGACGACCAGATCTCCGGACATGGAGACTAGCTCTGGGGACATGGAATGTCACCTCGCTGGGGGGAAAGGAGCCTGAGCTTGTGCGGGAGGTTGAGCGTTACCGGTTAGATATAGTCGGCCTCACCTCCACGCACAGCTTGGGCTCTGGAACCCAACTTCTTGAGAGGGGCTGGTCTCTCCATTTCTCTGGCGTTGCTCGCGGGGAGCGGCGGCGAGCTGGTGTGGGCTTACTCATTGCCCCACAGCTCAGCCGCCACGTGTTGGATTTCGCCCCGGTGAACGAGAGGGTCGCGTCCCTGCGCCTCCGGGTCGGGGACAGGTCTCTCACTGTTGTGTCGGCCTACGGGCCAAACAGCAGTGCAGAGTACCCGGCCTTCTTGGAGTCCCTGGGAGGGGTACTAGACAGTGCACCAACTGGGGACTCCTGGGGGAATTCAATGCCCATGTGGGTAATGACAGTGACACTTGGAGGGGCGTGATTGGGAAGAACGGCCTCCCTGATCTGAACCTGACTGGTGTTTTGTTATTGGACTTCTGTGCTAGTCACAGCTTGTCCATAACAAACACCATGTTCGAGCACAAGGGTGTCCATCGGTGGCACCAGGACACTCTAGGTCGGAGGTCGATGATCGACTTTGTTGTCGTGTCATCTGACCTCCAACCGCGTGTCTTGGACACTCGGGTGAAGAGAGGGGCTGAGCTATCAACTGATCACCACCTGGTGGTGAGTTGGATCCGCTGGCGGACGAGGAAGCCGGACAGACCTGGCAGGCCCAAGCACATCGTGAGGGTCTGCTGGGAACGTCTGGCGGAGCCCTCTGTCAGAGGGGTCTTCAACTCCCACCTCCGGGAGAGCTTCTCCTTGATCCCGGGGGAGGCTGGGGACATGGACTCTGAGTGGGCCATGTTCTCCACCTCTATTGTCGATGCGGCTGCTCGTAGTTGTGGTCGTAAGGTCTGCGGTGCTTGTCGCGGCGGCAATCCCCGAACCCGGTGGTGGGCACCGGAAGTAAGGGATGCCGTCAAGCTGAAGAAGGAGTCCTATCGAGCCTTGTTGGCTCGTGGGACTCCTGAGGCAGCCGATGAGTATCGGCGGGCCAAGCGTGCCGCGGCTCGTGCAGTCACAGAGGCAAAAACTTGGGGTTGGGAGGAGTTTGGGGAGGCCATGGAGGAGGACTATCGGACGGCCTCAAAGAAATTCTGGCAAACCGTCCAACGCCTCAGGAGGGGGAAGCAGTGCTTCACCAACACTGTTTACAGTGCAGGTGGAGAGCTGCTGACCTCGACTGGGGATGTTGTCGGGTGGTGGAAGGAATACTTTGAGGATCTCCTCAATCCCACTGTCACGTCTTCCGAGGAGGAAGCAGAAACTGGGGACCCGGAGGCGGACTCGTCCATCACCCTGGCTGAAGTCACTGAGGTGGTTGGCAAGCTCCTCGGTGGCAAGGCTCCGGGGGTGGATGATATCCGTCCTGAGTACCTCAAGTCTCTGGATGTTGTGGGGCTGTCTTGGCTGACACGTCTCTGCAACATCGCGTGGCGGTCGGGGACAGTACCTGTGGAATAGCAGACCGGGGTGGTGGTCCCTCTGTATAAGAAGGGGGACCGGGTGTGTTCCAGTTACAGGGGAATCACACTCCTCAGCCTTCCCGGTAAGGTGGTTTTCGTCCTGGTCGTGGAACACTGGACCAGCTCTATACTCTCCATCGGGTCCTTGAGGGTTCATGGGAGTATGCCCAACCAGTCCACATGTGTTTTGTGGATCTGGAGAAGGCATTCGACCATGTCCCTCGCGGTGTCCTTTGGGGGGTGCTCTGGGAGTATGGGGTCCGGGGCTCTTTGCTAAGGGCTGTCCGGTCCCTGTATGACCGGAGCAGGAGCTGTGTTCGCATTGCCGGCAGTAAGTCAGACCTGTTCATGACTGGCTGCCCTTTGTCATCGGTTCTGTTCATTATATTTATGGACAGAATTTCTAGGCGCAGCCAGGGGCCGGAGGGGGTCTGGTTTGGGAACCACAGGATTTCATCTCTGCTGTTTGCAGATGATGTTGTCCTGATGGCTTCTTCGAGCCAGGACCTGCAGCAGGCACTGGGGCGGTTTGCAGCCGAGTGTGAAGCGGCTGGGATGAGAATCAGCTCCTCCAAATCCGAGGCCATGGTTCTCGACCGGAAAAAGGTGGCTTGCCCTGTCCGGGTGGGTGGTGAGTCTCTGCCCCAAGTGGAGGAGTTCAAGTATCTCGGGGTCTTGTTCACGAGTGAGGGAAGGATGGAGCGTGAGATTGACAGGCGGATCGGTGCAGAGTCTGCAGTGATGCGGTCGCTGTATCGGTCCGTTGTGGTAAAGAAGGAGCTGAGCCCAAAGGCAAAGCTCTCGATTTACCGGTCAATCTACGTTCCTACCCTCACCTATGGTCATGAGCTCTGGGTAATGACCGAAAGGACAAGGTCGCGGATACAAGCGGCTGAAATGGGCTTCCTCCGCAGGGTGGCCGGGCGCACCCTTAGGGATAGGGTGAGGAGCTCGGTCACACGGGAGGAGCTCGGAGTAGAGCCGCTGCTCCTACACGTTGAGAGGAATCAGTTGAGGTGGCTCGGGCATCTGCTCAGGATGCCTCCTGGACGCCTCCCTAGGGAGGTGTTCTGGGCATGTCCCACCGGGAGGAGGCCCCGGGGAAGACCCAGGACACACTGGAGGGACTATGTCTCTCGGCTGGCCTGGGAACGCCTTGGGGTCCCACCGGAGGAGCTGGAGGACGTGTCCAGGGTGAGGGAAGTCTGGGAGTTCCTGCTTAGACTGCTGCCCCCGCGACCCGGCCCCGGATAAACGGAAGAAAATGGATGGATGGATGGATGGAGTATCATAGAAACAAAAGAGACAATCCGAAGCGAGACTGTTGAAGGTAACACCGCTTCCCACCTGCACCCCTGGTTTAGCAAACTTGTTAATGCTAGCGAGAGTAACCTCAAGGAAAGAAGGCAGCTCATGTGTCTGTTAATAATGTTTACATCTTGACACAATACTGAAATAAAAAATACCAGGATCATGTAGAGCAGGTTAATAAGAACATTTTAAGGCTAAAATCATGAGTCTGACAGCAGCAGTTACAGAGAGAGGGGCCACAGTTTTTCAACAGAAATTGAATTGAGTCAATGGAGCCCAAAGCGCGCCCATGATCACTTCCTGTTTGTATCGTGGCGGCCTGCGAGTTAGCTATGTACATTTTCTATAAACGGCCTATGGGTTTGACTGATAGAAATATGAAATTTCACCATAGCAAATCATATCTTAACCACGGCTGAACAAGGACTAAACCACGACTAAACCAAAACTAAACCAGGAGTAAACTAGGACTAGGGCTAGGTCTTTTCAAACTTTGTTGCTTATATGCTGTGTCAGATGCCCCCTCCCCTCTACCTTTCCTCTTTCTCTCCTTTTCCTTTCTCCTCCCTCTCTCCCCACTGTCCCTCTCCTCTCTCTCCCTTCCTTTCTTCTCTCTTTCCCTAATCTCCACTGTCTTTCTCTCCTCTCCCCCCTCTGCCCTCTCTCTCCCTCTCCTATCCTTCTTTCTGCTCCCTCTTTCCTCTCTCCTCCCTTTCCCTCTCCCTCCTCTCTCTTTCCTCTCTACCTCCCTCTCTTTAAAAATCTGCCGTTTCTTTTCAACTCGGACTCACAAACCCATGACTTTTCACAGCGGGAGGCTCTGGACTCCTGTTGGGCCTAAAAGGGTTTCTGTGTTCAGACCAGGCTAGACCCTGACTGTAACCGGACTAAAGCAGGTCCTGGGGAGACCCAAGAGACCCAGGGGTGAGGAGGGTGAGCACCAAGGGAGCACACCTGGAGGAGCTTAGGAAAGTGGGACAGATACAAGAGTTTAGTCCTGGTTTAGTCCTGGCTCAGTCCTAATGTATAGATGTTAAAATGTAGAGTTGTGATACTGACCGCTGTAAGGCGACAGCAGGGCTGGCGGCTGTAGGGGGCGCTGTTCTGGAGGAAACATCAAGAGAGGAGTCATGTGACTCTGCGCCTGCAAACACACAAACACACAGGACAGTGAAACCAGTGCACAGGACTGGACCAGGTCAGAGCCAAACCAGACCAAACCAGCCCCTCCTCCTCCTCCCCCCTCACTCTCCCCTTTAGTCCTCCAGACCCAGCCCCTCCTCCCCCCTCACTCTCCCCTTTAGTCCTCCAGACCCAGCCCCTCCTCCCCCCTCACTCTCCCCTTTAGTCCTCCAGACCCAGCCCCTCCTCCCCCTCACTCTTCCCTTTAGTCCTCCAGACCCAGCCCCTCCTCCCCCCTCGCTCTCCCCTTTAGTCCTCCAGAGACTCCCCCTCCTCCCCCCCTCGCTCTCCCCTTTAGTCCTCCAGACCCAGCCCCTCCTCCCCCCTCACTCTCCCCTTTAGTCCTCCAGACCCAGCCCCTCCTCCCCCTCACTCTCCCCTTTGGTCCTCCAGACCCAGCCCCTCCTCCTCCTCCCCCTCACTCTCCCCTTTAGTCCTCCAGACCCAGCCCCTCCTCCTCCTCCCCCCTCACTCTCCTCTTTAGTCCTCCAGACCCAGCCCCTCCTCCCCCCTCGCTCTCCCCTTTGGTCCTCCAGACCCCTCCCCTCCTCACCCTCACTCTCCTCTTTAGTCCTCCAGACCCAGCCCCTCCTCCTCCTCCCCCCTCACTCTCCCCTTTAGTCCTCCAGACCCAGCCCCTCCTCCTCCTCCCCCCTCACTCTCCTCTTTAGTTCTCCAGTCCCAGCCCCTCCTCCCCCTCACTCTCCTCTTTAGTCCTCCAGACCCAGCCCCTCCTCCCCCCTCACTCTCCCCTTTAGTCCTCCAGTCCCAGCCCCTCCTCCTCCTCCCCCCTCACTCTCCCCTTTAGTCCTCCAGACCCAGCCCCTCCTCCTCCTCCCCCCTCACTCTCCCCTTTAGTCCTCCAGTCCCAGCCCCTCCTCCTCCCCCCTCACTCTCCCCTTTAGTCCTCCAGTCCCAGCCCCTCCTCCCCCCTCACTCTCCCCTTTAGTCCTCCAGTCCCAGCCCCTCCTCCTCCTCCCCCCTCACTCTCCCCTTTAGTCCTCCAGACCCAGCCCCTCCTCCTCCTCCCCCCTCACTCTCCCCTTTAGTCCTCCAGTCCCAGCCCCTCCTCCTCCCCCCTCACTCTCCCCTTTAGTCCTCCAGTCCCAGCCCCTCCTCCCCCCTCACTCTCCCCTTTAGTCCTCCAGACCCAGCCCCTCCTCCTCCTCCCCCCTCACTCTCCCCTTTAGTCCTCCAGACCCAGCCCCTCCTCCTCCTCCCCCCTCACTCTCCCCTTTAGTACTCCAGACTGCTCCCCTCCTCCCCCGCTCAGTTTAGCAGCTCTGTTTGAAATGTGGTTGTACTTGTAGTAGTTGTAGTGCCTGTGTTATTAGTACCATAGTAGTGGTAACCTACTAGTAGTACTAGTACTAGCATAGTAGTGTTAGTATTTGTAGTATTATTGCACTACAGTAGTACCTGTACATGCTGCTGCTGCAGGCTGATCTTGCAGTGTCGGTACCACAATATAGTGTTATTATTTGTACTATTAATAGCACAAATAATAATACTATTATTGTACTAGTACTCGTTACAGTACTAGTACTACAGTAGTAGTAGTAGCAGTAGTACCTGTATGTGCTGTTGCAGGAGGCTGATCTTGTGCTGTTGTTGCAGAAGCTGTTGCTGTTGTCGAGCGATCTGAAAAACACAAATATTTATTATTATGTATCATACTCCAGATGGGGTCAGTGGTCAGAGACTCTACACCAGGGGTCGGCAGCATTTAACACCCAAAGAGCCATTTGGAAAACACTGGTAGCCGCAAATATTTTTTGACACCTAAAATGAAGATATTACTGTATATATTGTTTTTTTACCTTTAGGCTTTTTATAAACAACTATAGTTTGTTGCTAATCTATGAACTGCTCCTGAACCTCTGCACACGGCGTCTGCAAATCGGGACTGTATCTTTACGCAGGACTGTAAGGTGTCATCTGTGAGGCGTGAACCTCTGCTCTAGACTGTGATGATGTCATACTTCAGATGGGGGTCAGGGGTCAGAGACTCTAGACTATGATGATGTCATCCTTGAGATGGGGTCAGAGGTCAGAGACAGTAGACTGTGATGATGTCATACTCCAGATGGGGTCAGGGGTCAGAGACTAGACTGTGATGATGTCATACTCCAGATGGGGTCAGGGGTCAGAGACTAGACTGTGATGATGTCATACTCCAGATGGAGTCAGGGGTCACACACAGTTCTATTGATTACATTGGATTTTACCAAGAAATATCCAAAAGATAAATTCACAAAAGATGAATTAGATCATTCTATTAGAGACTATAGCCAAGAACTCACTGTATTACTACAACAACAACAACAACAACAACACACATCTGAGTTTGAACAAGACTCACTTTATCTGCTCCATCTGTGTTAAATATGATTGGTCTGTAGAATGTGTGATGTCATCTGTGTTAAATATGATTGGTCTGTAGAATGTGTGATGTCATCTGAAATCTCATTCATAAAACCAGCACCTGTCAATCAAAACCTGTTTTTTATTCAGTCTCATTTTGTCTTGGAGCATTTTGAACTTTAAGAATGTGATGAGTCGTGGCTATAGAAGTAATCTTTACAGTAACAGTAATATAGTAGAGTTTTTACAATAGTGGTAGTAGTTGTACTAGTACTATAGTATACGTCCCTGTAGTAGTTGTAACAGTACTAGTACTATAGTATATGTCCCTGTAATAGTTGTAGCAGTACTAGTACTATAGCAGAAGTGCCTGCAGTAGGAGTAGCAGTACTAGTACTATATTAAAAGTACCTGTAATTGTTGGATCTGTGCTAACTCCAGACTCTGTCTCTGCTTTTGTCTCTGAGCGGCGGCCATTTTCTTCTGCTCCTCCTGAGACATGGCCAACTGTCCTCTAAGAGACACGAGCTGAGAGACTAGAGAGGTAACATCTGTATGTCCTAAAGGAGACAAGGAGACAAGGAGAGAGGAAATAAGAGGTTAGGAGAGAGAAGACGAGGAGAGAGGAGATGAGGAGAAGAGACATGGCCAACTATCCTCTGGGGCAGTGGTCCCCAACCACCGGGCTGTGGACCGGTACCGCTCTGTGGATCAATTGGTACCGGGCCGCGGGCCGTCCAAGAAATAATTAATTATTTCCGTTGTATTTATTATCTGAGTCTGAACAATCGTTTATTTTGAAAAATCTTTTATTTTGAAAAATGACCAGATTCTCTCGGTTACATTTCCGTCACTTGAGCGCCGACAACTTAACCCACAAATTAGCAAAATGAGTAAAAAACAGACGTCTTTGGAAAGTTTCTTTTCGAAGGGGAAAAGGCCCAGTGAAGAGACAGAAAAAGAGCCAACTTCCAAGTAAAAGAAAGCTTTTAACAGACAATACCAGGAGTTCTACTTGAACTATGGATTTATCGCGACAGGTGATTCCCACAGACCAAGCCCGCTCTGCATAATATACGGCGACCAGCTCTGTAATGAGGCAATGAAGCCTTCAAAACTGCTCCGCCACTTGGAGACAAGTAGAGAGGATATGAAAGGTTAGGAGAGAGGAGATGAGGAGAGAGGAGATGAGGAGACGAGGAGAAGAGGAGAGAGGAGACAAGAGAGGTCTAAATTAGCACTAAAGGAAGGAGTCTATAGACCTCTTTAAAAGACAACTCCTCTGTGTTTTTATCTGTATATTTGAACGGGGTCTGAACCCGGCCTGAGACGGGTCTAAAACCCTGTCTAAACCCGGTCTGAAATGGGTCTAAAACCCTGTCTAACCCTAATCTGTTCCAGGGTCAGCAGCAGCAGCAGTACACAGTTTTGTATTTTCTGGTGTTTCCTCGTGTCTGAATCTGTTTTATTTAAACTTTTGTCTTTGGGGCAAAAACAAAAGTCTGAGTTTGAGTCTCTGAGGACGCTTTGAACCAGGGCAGCTCTGGGCCACACCGGACTACAGCTCCCACAATGCACCAGGGCAGCTCAGGGCCACACCAGACTACAGCTCCCAGAATGCATCAGGGACACACTGGACTACAGCTCCCACAGTGCACCAGGGCCACACCAGATTACAGCTCCCAGGGCAGCTCAGGGCCTGAGTGGACTAGAGCTCCCATGATGCACCAGGGCCCTGTAGACCTCTGTACAGAATTTATGACAAAGAGCACACTCGTTTAACTATAGGACTGCAGACAAATCGACTGGTATGTTTTTTCAGGTTTGATAATGATTTTTCTGAATCTAGAGCCACAGACGCACTCAGGAGTATAACCCACAACCTCCTCTTGGTTTAGTCCTGGTTTAGTCCTGGTGTAGCCCAGGTTTTAGTCTAGGTTTCGTCCTGGTTTAGCCTAGGTTTTAGTCTAGGTTTAGTCCTGGTTAAGTCCTGGTTTAGTCCTAACACACAACCTCTTTACTGAGAGGAGGAGAACAGGGACTCACGGTTGTCCAGGTGGTGGCGCTGCAGCTCCTCCAGTCTCTTTTGTTTGAGGGAATGCACCACATTGGCCAGACTGACACGTCGGCTCTCTGTCATGGCAAGTGGCATTCCCAGCGGCGTTCCGAGTGTTGTGGTTTGAGAGGAAAAACAGGTGGATTCAGGGGAGGCCACAGGGGACAGTCCAGGTGAGACTGGGTGAGATCCTGGTCTAGACCCGGACTCATGTCTCAACTTGGACTTGAACAGGACTTGGACAAAACCAACAACCTAAGGCACAAAAAGACACAGCAGTTTAAAGCTGCTCTGTATAATTTTTCTGGAGGGTCTGCCACCTGTTTGTCTCCATGGAGATGTTAGTGCCTGGATTAGAGCTTCAGCAACTATGAAAAATTAATAATTGTAGTTGTTTAAATGTGTGTTCTATACTCCACCCAGAGCCCTGAGGTCCCAGGTCAGCTCCCTCAAGACCAGAGGTGTCAGAGGCTTTTCTGTGTGCTGTAGAAATAAACTTGAACTGAATGGTATCTTGAATTATTTCCATTTCAGATGAGTTTTTCTTGCTCAAAAGACCTACAAATGTGTCTTTGTACAAGGCATGAAACCCAAAAATCATCTAAAGTCTAAGTCTGTTTACTTAAATGTTTATAACAGCTAACACACAGGGGACTACATAGACCATGATCCTTTACTCCATTTCCATGAAGAAATAACTGTTACTAAGCATTTGCTTGCCTCTGCACAGGTATGATCTGTACCTCGGCCTGTGGCATCACCTGTAGACATGTGACTCACCTGTCCTGGGGGTATGGTTTCGTCCAATTGGTCGGCTGGCTCACAGGAGGGCTCACAGTTGATTGACTCTGTGAGATCATGTGACTGTGGAGCATCTGCTCTGATTGGCTGCGGCTCTCGTAAACCCTCTGCTGTGATTGGTTCAGGCTGAGGAGAATCCAGGTCCCTGATTGGCTCTGTCTCAGGGTCATGTGGCTGCTCCTCGGCCTGTGATTGGCTGCAGAGCTCCTCCTCATTTTCAGAGTCGGAACAAAGAGCCGACGACATCTAAAAGACAGAGTTCAGTTTAAAATCTGCTCCTCTTCTGCTCCTCTGACCCTCTCCTCCTCCTCTTGTCTTATCCTCTTCTCCTCCTCCTCTCCTGTTTTCTTCTGCTCCTCTGACCCTCTCCTTCTTTCCTCGGCCCCTCTCCTCTCCTTCTATGCTACTCTGACCCTCTCCTCCTTTCCTCTGCTCCTCTGACTCTCTTCCCTCCACTTCTTCTCTTCTGACCCTATCCTCTCCTCCTTTCCTCTGCTCCTTTGACCCTCACATCTCCTCCTCGGCTCCTCTGACCCTCTCTTCTCATCCTCTCCTCTCCTCCTTTCCTCTGACCCTCTTCTCCTCCTCATCTCCTCTGCTCCTCCCCTCTCTTCTCCTCCTTCTCTTCTCTCCTTCTTTCCTCTGTTCCTCCTCCTCTCCTCTCCTCTGCTCCTCTGACCCTCTGCTCTTCCTCCTCTTCTCTTCTTCTCCTCTCCTCCTCAGTTCTTTGTGTAGATGTGAATAATGCAGGCTGCAGATGTCTGTGATCCATCTTTCATGTCACACATGTTAAATCTTTTGTCGTTTTTTTTTTTTTTTTTTTTTTGAGATGAGAAAATGAAAAATGAAAATGGCCGCCCTCACTTAAATGACTTTTACTTTTAATAAAATAATAGTTAAACTGGAGTCTGTAACTGGGACTAAAGCAGGTTTAAACCAGGACTAAGGCAGATATAAACCAGGTCTAAACCAGGACTGAACCAGGACTAAACCAGGAATAAACTGGGACTAAACTGGGACTAAACCAGGACTAAACCAGATCTAAATCAGGACTAAACCAGATTTAAACCGGGACTAAACCAGGACTAAACCAAGTCTAAACCATGACTGAACCAAGACTAAACAGGACTAAACTAGGACTAAACTAGGACTAAACTAGGACTAAACCAGTACTGAACCAGGACTAAACCAGGACCACATTTATGCTTCAGGCCTAAAGATGCTATTTTATAAATTGACGTAAAACAAAGTGACATTGGCTCCAAAGAAACAAATCATTTTAAAGTTTTAAATTAAAAACTTTTAATTATGAATCCTCCATTTTGACCCATCTGCCTCTGAGTTTGTCCCTCTGCTCCTCCTGTCACCTCCTCCCAGTGTCAAAGAGGAGCAAAGCCAGAGGAGCAGAGCCAGAGGAGCAGAGTCAGAGGAGCAGAGCCAGAGGAGCAGAGCCAGAGGAGCAGAGCCAGAGGAGCAGAGCTAGTGTATGTGTGTGTGTCCTTTGTCTCTCTGAGCACACAGGGTTTAAAGACCTGTAGCCTGTATTGTGTACTGCAGTACTGCACACTACCACAGAGTAACTCAGAGTACTTCAAAGTACATGAGAGCAGTATTTTATCAGAGCAGACAGTGTTATCAAAGCAGACAGAGGCAGACTCCCACCTTATCTGAGCAAGACACTGCTCTGTCCTACTGCGACCCCTGTGTACTTATATGAACTATACAACAAATAATACTACTGATACTACTACTATCACTGTTACTACGAATACTACTACTGATACTACTACAGCTACTGCTACTGTAAAAACGACTAATACTATTACTACTACTACAAACACTACAGATTCTACATACTACTGCTGTGTTGGTCCAGTCACTGTAACCTCGGGTAAAACAAAAGGCTCAGATTGTCCACCACACCCCAGTCAGTCTGCTCCTCAGTCTGCTCTTGTCAGTCTGCTAAACCAGGACTAAACCAGGATTGAACCGGGACTAAACCTGGACTAAACTAGCTCTAATCCAGGACCAAATCAGGACTAAACCAAGACTAAAACAGGTCTAAACCAGGACTAAACCAGGACTGAACCAGGACTAAACCAGGACTAAACTGAGACTAATCCAGGAATAAACCATGACTGAACCAAGACTAAACCTTAAACTAAGACTAAACCAGGTCTAAATCAGGACTAAATCAGGATTAAACTAGGACTGAACCAGAACTAAACCAGGACTGAACCAGGACTAAACCAGGACTAAACCAGGACTGAACCAGGACTAAATCAAGTCTAAAGCAGGACTAAACCAGGACTAAACCAGGACTAAACCAGGACTAAACCAAGTCTAAAGCAGGTCTAAACCAGGACTGAACCAGGACTAAACCCCAAACCAGGACTAAACCAGGACTAAACCAGGACTAAATCAAGTCTAAACCAGGACTAAACCCCAAACCAGGTCTAAACCAGGACTAAACCAGGACTAAACCAAGTCTAAAGCAGGTCTAAACCAGGACTGAACCAGGACTAAACCCCAAACCAGGACTAAACCAGGACCGAACCAGGTCTAAACCATTACGTTTAAAAACTTTGTAAAATTCAGTGTCATATATTTTTGGCTATTTACCGTTGGCTCCCGCGTGCGCACTCCGTCCTTCGGTGCGCTCTGTGCGTAAAACCAAATGGCACGCTTTTGGTGCAGCGTTAAAACACCGTCACATCCACGAATTTGACCTTTTTCTTAACTGTAAACCGGAGAATAGTGAGCTGCATTTATGTTTGAGCTCTACGCTGTTCCGTTCACGCTCACGTGCACGACTCGAGATAATAAAAAACGTTTGTGTCTCGTGTTAAACCTTTGAAAAATGTTTTCATTTAACCATTTGAAATGTTCTAACATCTGAAAACACCACAGTTTGAATAAATTTCCTTTGGACAACACGAGAACTGCATAGAACATACTAATCAATACTCCAATTAACCCGTTACATCCAAGCAGTTAAACGCTGTAAATTAGCAAATATTTCTAAGGTACTTCAGATTCGTAGCGCAGTATTTTTGGAGTATTTTTGGGGTTTATACTTTAGCTTTGATAAACATTATTTTGCACTACCTCACTCTCATCTCTGCTTTAAAGCGTTTCGCTCCGGAGCCGCTCCGCATTCACGACTACTGCGCACGTGTTTGTAAAATATCGCGTTAAAATAGACTTAAATTCAACGTGCTTTCATTTTAAACCCGTTTTTAAAGTTTATTCTCCTCATCCTCGCGTGTTTCGGAGTCGGATCGCTGCGCACCGCGTCTGGACTCTCCGCGCCTCCACGTGCTTCTACTTTCACTAAACTTTAAACAGATCTAAAGACACAAAATCATCATCATCATTATTATTATTGTTACCTTGAACTTCAGGTCATAGAAATCAGATTTTTTTTTTTGGTCAAAATTCCAGAGAAATCCAAACAGAATTCCGTTTAAAAGTCCAGATGCAGCGGAGTCTCCATCCTGCGGTGCGGCTCTGGATGCCGTTACGTTCCATTCATTTTGTTTAGTAATTTTTTTTTTTTATTATTTTTTTATTTTTTATTAATTATTTCTGCAGTTTGGGGGTTAAGTTCCTCGAGACTTTTCTTGGGCACGCACTGAAGGATGAGAACCATAACGAGAGAAACTGATACGAACCCCTCCTACAACAAGGGCACGAGGAGACAAGGAATGAGACAAAATAGGAGAGAAGGAGACAAGTAGACAAGGAAGGAGGCGAGATAAGGAGGTGGGTAAGGCTGTATCATTTTAAATAGATTTGAGGAAATGTTTTGAGTTGAACCGTGAGTTGTTGATTTTTGTTTAGTGCAGGTGTGTTTAGTGACGGAGTCATGAATCAAGACTATCATTTAAACCTCATCTCATGAATGGGATAAAAACACAAATCTCCCCGTTACAGGACACACTGCACCACCTGAGCCACTTCTATCAGTAAAAAAATAACAAGAATAAGAATACAATGAAAAATGAAACTATTTAACACAGCGCTACTCTCTGGCGCCATCTCCTGTACAAACTGCGCACAACCTTTTTGTGATTTCTTTTAAATCATTCATGTGTTAAAGTTATTCATTATATGTATATTGTATTGTTCTAAAGATACTCCTCTATTTTGTGGTAATAGAGTCAGTAAAGTTATAGACAAACGTTATTGATCAACAAAATGACGTGGACACAGAGTCTCACATTAAAATAACAAAGAGCAAATTAAAAAGTCATGAAATTCAAATTTCAAAAATAAAAATAATTCAAAATAATAATAATAATCTGCCATATTTTTCCATTGTGCCAAAGAGGTTTTCTTATATTTGTATTTGTCAGATAATCATCTCTGTGACATTGGAGGAGTGTTGGACCAGGGTACTATATGGTTGCTAGGAAACAGTTATGTATTTCCCTAGTGTGATGTCATGAAGACCAGAAAGTACAATTTAAACCTAAAAAGAAAAAATGGAGGCAGTGGCTCAGTTCGTAGTATTTGCTAGCTAATCTGAAAGTTGGTGATTTGAATCTTGCGCTCAACATAAATATCACTGGTTAAGTGGTTAGGCCCACTGACCCACAGGTTGGTGGTGCTATATCTGTTCATACAGATGAACGCTGTTGTTGTGTTCTTGGGCAAGACACTTAACCCACCTCCCAGTAGTGGTTCCTTGATAAACACTTTGAGTGGAAAAAGGTTATATAAAAATATGACCTTGTACTTGAGTACATTTTAGCCATGTACTTTTACTTTTACTTAAGTACATTTTAGCCATGTACTTTTACTTTACTTTTCCACCCCTGAGATTCATAGATAAACTATGTTTTTGCTTTAGTTTATTGCGGTGTTGTTTTGTTTTGTTTTGTTTTGTTTTTTTCTCCAGTGCAGACACAGGGACTCCAGCAGGCGGCGCTATTCTGTCTTCTTTATTGGACCGGATGTGACACCACCGGAAGCAGCAGTGTAACAGACGTGATTAGGTTTAGCATTAGCTCAGTTTGGGATGATTTTTCGCTGATTTTACATGTTCTTTGTGAATTAAAACCTAAAATGGCGTCATCAGAGGAAAAGCACGGCACTAAGAGAGCCGCCTCTCCCGTGCAGGTTTGTGGAAATATCTGAAGTTTAATCAAAAACGCAGAAAAGAGGCGGAATTTTAGCCCCGGCGCTAACGCGGCTAAAGCTGCTGTTTACTATGTGCAGGATTCAGTCTGTGTTTGTTTCAAGTTTGTGCGTTTAACGGTGTGCTCCTGAAGGATACTGCTACAACAACATGTATTTTACTAAGAAACTAGTGTTGATTTAAAAGAGAAAAGATTTTGTTTGTAATTTAAAATATTAATGTCTCTGTTTTGTACCTAGTTTAGTCAAAGTGTGACATTCACTGGGAACAAATTAAATAATCTAAAGCTCTGATTGGTCAGATTAGATGATTTTAGTCAGAGGCATTTGGACATGATTCTAAAAATGGGTACACAGAGAGAGACACTGCAGAGTGTGGGTTGAAGCTGAAGCTTCATGTTTATGTCATATTCAGAATTGTTCTAGTTCTTATGGTGTTTATTTGTTTGTTTATTTGAGGATGGAGCATCTCAGTGGGACTCTGCAGATTTGGGGAGCGATGAGAGAAAGCAGAAGTTCCTCCGACTTATGGGAGCCAGCAAGGTACAAACAACAACTGACCTGCAACGACCGACTCGCAACGACCGACCCGCAACAACCGACCCCATGACAACTGCCCTGAGAACAACCAATCCACAACAACTGACTCACAGTAAACCAACCTGCAACAACTGACCCCCCTTGCCCTTCCTGTGATCATTATAATCACTGGCTCATATTTAGTTTTGTTTTACAGAAGGAGCACACGGGACGCCTGGTCATTGGAGATCACAAGTCCACATCTCACTTTCGCACAGGTCTGAACGTGTTTTTGTTCAAATCTGTAATGTCAGATTTAGTTTAGTTATGTAAAGGGCCCATATTACACTATTTTAAGATCTATGTTATAACGCTGCTTCCTCATCACAAATATAATACAGGAAGTGCTACACTGTGTTTTCAAACTCCGTACACCTTCACTTGAATCATTTAGATAATTTCAGTCCTGGAATTGCCAATCACTACTGAACTAAAGCTAAAGGAGCTGTTAACTTGAAAACAACCACTTCATGACATCACAAGGTGGAACAGTATTTTGAGCTTTGGAGATGCAGACACACTAATAATAGAGTTCCTCAATCATGTGTGAATGTAACAAAACACAACTCCAGGCCTGTTTTTGGGGAGGTAACAGCATTATAACATGTATGACACATAACTCACAGGAATCAGTTATGTGTGATATAGGAGCTTTAATGACACCAGGGCACTGCACATTACACATGAACACAACAGATTCATTTGAAAGGGGGCGATACTCGTATCTCGTTAAATAAGACTCAGGTTTGATTCCAGGTCAGGAGGACAGACGTATGAACCGAGAGCTGGAGGATCAGTTTCAACAGGGACTTGACGGAAAACTGTCCGGACGAAACCAACGCCACTGTGGCCTCGGATTCAGCGAGGTAAATGCTCCAGACTAAGATCCTGACCAGGTCCTCCAGACCAGGATCTTGACAAGGTCTGGAGAGGTTGTATCATGGACTGTCTAAATGGACATAGCTAACCCGCTATGTTCCAAACAAGAAGTGAGCATAGGCGGACTTCTAGCTTCAGTTCACTTTCTGTGTAAAAAGTGTGGCCCCACTCTCTGTAACTGCTGCTGTCAGGCTCATCATTCTGACCTTAAAATGTTCGTATTAACCCAATCCACATTCTGGGGTTTTTATTTAGCTATATTGCCCCCAAATCAAGATATGAACATTAATAAAAGACAAATCAGCTGCCTTCTTGCCCTGAGGCTACTCCTGCTTGCGTTAGCACCAGGTTTGACTGACAGTGTTGCTAAGCTCCAACTCCCTGCTAAACCAGTGTTGCAGGCGAGAAGGGGTGTTACCTTCAGCAGCCTCACTCCAGATTGGCTCTTTGGTTGCTGTGATACTAGCGGTCAGAGGAGCTGAATGCCGGTGACATCACACTCTCTCAGTCCACTGAACATATACAGACTATGGAGTATTTTTATATTTATATTTCTGACTCTGTCTCTGTCTCCAGCCTGAACCTCCTCCTTCAGAGACTGAATCCACAAAACCCTCGGAAACACCCAGAGAGCAGGACTCCCAAAAAACGGACTCAAAACCAGAACCTGAGCCAGATCCTAAACCCGAGTCCAGACCTGAAACAAGACCCGAGTCCAGACCCGAGTCTCAATCGGACCAGCGGAAAACCTTCAAAATGAACTTTGTCAAATCCACGTGATATCAGTTATATTTGAACTTCAGGAAAACTGTTCTGACTTTTCATTTGTGATAAAAATTTAAAGGTCCTATATTACTCAAAACTCTTGTGAGCTTTAAACCATGTTATAATGCTGTCCTCCTCAAAAACAGACCTGGAGTTGTGTTTTGTTTCATTCACACATGATTGAGTAACTCTTTATTATTAGTGTGTCTGCATCTCCAAAGCTCAAAATGCTCTGTTCCACCATATGATGTCATGAAGTGGTAGTTTTCAAGTTAACAGCTCCTTTTTTCCAAATTATTCTAGTGAAGGTGTATGGAATTTAAAAAGACAGTGGAGCACTTCCTGTATTATCATATGATGACATCACAAGGTGGCACAGAGTGTTTTCTGTTTGAGAATAACTCTAAAGGGTTTATGTGTTAAACATGTGTGAATGAAACACAACTCCAGGTCTGTTTGTGCTGAGGAAACATTAGAACACAGATCAGAGAATAGTGTAATATGGACCCTTTAAGGTGTGAAATGTGATGACATGGAACCATCCACAGGGGGCGACAAAAGTGACTGTAAACAACAACAATTTAACTCTTCAGAAAACATCACTGAGGCTTAAACTGGTTTATGCTGATCTTAGGCTGGGCTCATGCACGCAGGTTTGTAGCTGTAACTTCATGTGAGTTTTTTAAATAAAATCCTTGGAAGTAGTAAGTTTTGTGTCTCTTAATGTTTCAAACCAAACTCACATGTAAATATGTAAATAGGGCTGTCCAAAGTATAGAAAATCAGATCCTAATCAATACAATCAATAATATCGAAACTAGATCCTCATTGTTCGCAGGTATCAATACTAAAAAAGTCCCATTGACAGAAAGGAATCTTTCCTGAATATCTTTAGAATGATCTTGAAGTGTATCAGAACTATTATAAGACACATAGACTAGTATACACCCATGGACCACTATGGAACCCACCCACCTGACCCACTGAGGGAGTACACAGATTTAAGACCACATGACAATAAAAAAGAAAGTACTACTATTCTACTCTCTAAAGAAACTGTTTTTATTATCATCATGGTATCAGTATCGAGTATTGAGTCTGTTCCTTTGGATCGAAATGGAGTTTGAGAATTTAGTATTGCTACATCACTACATGTAAATGAGACAGCGGAGATGATTTCAGACCTTTATTTGTCATTATATTAAATTGTGAATAAACAAACACACAGCATCATTGTTAACCATTAGCCATTAGCTGTTAGCTCAGTCAGTCCCAAAACAGAAAGTAAATCATACACTTATGAAGTGCTTGTGACCTAAATAAATCTGTAGTAAACTGTTTTTCCAGTCTTAAATTCATCCGGTCAGGCCTGGACAGGGTCAGTCCTGGACAGTCAGTCGCTCTCAGCAGCGGCTTTACCTGCAGAACATACAAATATGAAAATCAAAGTTTCTGAAAATACAGAAATAATAATATAAACTGAAGACGAGGAAGGACTATTTTGCTCGAAGACACGACAACATGAATGAGATTTAAAATAATCCAGAGGGACAGTGGTTCATTTAGTGCTATCTGATAACTTATGGTAGTTTTTTCCAGCACTTGTTTGGTTCTGGTTTAGTCCTGGTCTAGTCCTGGTTTAGTCCTGGTCTAGTCCTGGTCTAGTCCTGGTCTAGTCCTGGTCTAGTCCTAGTTCAGTTCTGGTTTAGTCCTGGTTCCTCACCGGTCTTCAGGAGTCTTCCTTGTATCGATGCCTGTTTCATGATATTTTGCTGTTGTTGTAAAACTGCACCCAGCTCTGGAAAGTCAACGAGGACCTGGGACCTGAACACATCAGGGAGACTTAACATTACAGTTTTTAGACGGAGAGGATCCCGATGTCTTAGATTCAAAGTTCAAAATTCAACAGGTGAGATACTGAGTCAGCCTATCGTCGTAGTCTACATGCCATGTACATGTTTAATATATCTATATGTAGATTGTATCTATATGTTTACTGTATATATGTAGATTATATATTTATGCCAATTATATCTATATATAGATTCTATGTTCATAATCCAGGACTGAAACAAAGATAGCTTCAACTATTTCTTTTCTGTATTTCAATGAGAGACAAGATTTGTTTCTATAATAAAATGATCATTTTGATTTTAAACTCTTACATAATTCTAAGATATGTTTTTAAAAGATATGTTTTCATCAAACCAAAACCCAAGATATTTATAAACCCAAGATATTTACAGGTGGAGTCACTTTCAGCTGATGTACTATTTAGTGTATAAAGAGCTTGCCCATCACTTAAATCACTTTGTTTTATTTATATTCAATGACAATTTAAAAAAAATGTAGGTAATTTTGGATTTCATGAAAATCAGCAGAAGGAGTACTGACATTGTAAACAGTATCATCTGCATATAAATGTATGAGGCTTTCTCTTAATGGAATAAATAAAAATAGTAAAAAGTAGCAGGCCCCAAAATTGAGCATTGGGGCACTTCTTTACTTAAAGTTAGAAAATGTGATTTAAACCGATCAGCTCCTACTGGGTTCTGTTTGAAAGTTTAGAACATTTAGACCTGGTTTAGACCTGCTTGAGCCCTGGTTTAGTCCTGGGTTAGTCCTGGTTAAACCCTGGTTTAGTCCTGGTTTAATCCTGGTTTAGTCCTGATTTAGACCTGGTTCTACCTGGATTTGGTAAGCATGTTCCTGATACGTTCTGCTCTCTCTCGTCTCTGTTTTTGCTCCTCTGGACTCAGGACTTCCTCCAAATCCGGGTCTAGTCTCTCTGGGATCTGGACTTTCTGGGGCCTCGACAGCTGTAAACCAGAACACCCGGACTCAGTAAAAGCGGTAACAATCACAATGGACCCTCTTAAATTGTTCACAACAGAATATGATGTCATAATGTCAAAATGGAGGCAGGAGTTTTCTGTTTATAGATGGCATTTTGAGGACCATTCAGAAGAGACTGAATTGTTAATTGCCATGACAACAGTATTCATTTTCATTACTCTGAAAGTGAAAATGCAAGGGCCTGTATAACTATGGGAGAGTCACTGTTTTTAAAGAAATCTCCAAACGTATAATCCTGGTTTAGTCTCAGTTTAGTCCTGGTATAGACCTGGTTTAGTCCTAGTTCATATCTGGTTCCATCCTGGTTGAGGCCTGATTTAGTCTTGGTTTAGTCCTGGTTGAGGCCTGGCTCAATCCTGGTTTAGTCTTAGTTGAGGCCTGTTTCAGTCCTGTTTCAGTCCTATGACATTTTTTATTTACTCTAAAAATGTCAGTGCTCTTTAGTTCTGGTTTCCTAGTTTAGTCTAGTGCTCCTGGTTCAGTCCTGGTTCAGTCCTGGTTCAGTCCGGTTCTAATATGATGAAATGTTCCACTATAGAATCCTGACCTGTCTCCAGCTCAGTTTAATCTCTGACCTCTTTGCTGATGTCCAAGTCAAACTCCTCTGGCTCTGCCTCCTTGATCCTCTCCTCTGATTGGACTGTTTCACTTTGGACCCGCCCCTCATCACTCTGGCCCTCTGTCATTGGTCGCTCCTGCTGCCAATCAAACCCCTGAGGATGTAACAGGCCAAAGTGAATCCACAGAACTGAACTCCACTGGACAACTGAGGAGGAAGCAGACTGAATAAGGCTAACAACATTAGCTGACAGCACTGAGGTGTGTGCTGCAGTGAAGGGAACTCAAAGACAACATAGTCCAGGAGAGAGATGCAGGGAGGGCATCTGACACACAGGGAGGGCATCTGACACACGGGGAGGGCATCTGACACACGGGGAGGGCATCTGAAACACGGGAAGGGCATCTGACACACGGGAAGGGTATCTGACACACAGGGAGGGCATCTGACACACTGATTTGGGGATTTGTTCATTGTGAGAATTCAATTATTAACATTTTAACCTTTAAGTAGTAGTAGTATTTGCAGAAGCAGTAGTATTAGTAGTACTTGCAGTAGTATTTGTACTTTGTGTGTGTGTGGTGTTTTGTTACTTGGTTAAATCAGAGCCATGCAGCAGAGCGCCACCTCCTGGTCACGTCCAAAACTCCAAACACGATCCAACAGTGAAGAACAAACATTTACACAGAGAGAGAAAGAGAGAGATGGAGAGAGAGAGAGATAGAGAGGGTGGGAGGGAGAGAGATGGGGAGAGTGACAGGTGAAAGAGAGAAAGAGATAGGAGAGAGCGAGAGAGAGAAAGAGAGGAAAGATAGAGAAAGAGAAAGGAGAGAGAGTGCAGAGAGAGGAGAAAGAGAGAGGAGAGAGAGGAGAGGAGAGAGAGGGCGAGAGAGAGGAGAGGAAAGGTTCATGCAAAAAGCAGAATGACCTCACATTGAACCAAGACCTACAGTAAATTAGTCCAGAAATAATTTCACAAAGTTTAAACTTTAACTTGACATTTGTGAGGTGGGCGCGTTTGGTTTGTGAGGTGGGTGTGTTTGGTTTGTGAGATGGGTGCGTTTGGTTTGTGAGGTGGGCGCGTTTGGTTTGTGAGGTGGGTGCGTTTGGTTTGTGAGGTGGGTGCGTTTGGTTTATGAGGTGAGAGCGTTTGGTTTGTGAGGTGGGTGCGTTTGGTTTGTGAGGTGGGTGCGTTTGGTTTGTGAGATGGGTGCGTTTGGTTTGTGAGGTGGGTGCGTTTGGTTTGTGAGGTGGGTGCGTTTGGTTTGTGAGATGGGTGCGTTTGGTTTGTGAGATGGGTGCGTTTGGTTTGTGAGGTGGGCGCGTTTGGTTTGTGAGATGGGTGCGTTTGGTTTGTGAGGTGGAAGCATTTGGTTTATGAGGTGGGCGCGTTTGGTTTGTGAGGTGAGAGCGTTTGGTTTTATGAGGTGAGAGCGTTTGGTTTGTGAGGTGGGCGCGTTTGGTTTGTGAGGTCGGCGCATTTGGTTTATGAGGTGAGAGCGTTTGGTTTGTGAGGTGGGCGCGTTTGGTTTGTGAGGTGGGCGCGTTTGGTTTGTGAGATGAGAGCGTTTGGTTTGTGAGGTGGGCGCGTTTGGTTTATGAGGTGAGAGCGTTTGGTTTGTGAGGTGGGCACGTTTGGTTTGTGAGGTGGGCGCGTTTGGTTTATGAGGTGAGAGCGTTTGGTTTGTGAGATGGGTGCATTTGGTTTGTGAGGTGGGCGCGTTTGGTTTGTGAGGTGGGCGCGTTTGGTTTATGAGGTGAGAGCGTTTGGTTTGTGAGATGGGTGCGTTTGGTTTGTGAGGTGGGCACGTTTGGTTTGTGAGGTGGGCGTGTTTGTTTTATGAGGTGAGAGCGTTTGGTTTGTGAGGTGGGTGCGTTTGGTTTGTGAGGTGGGCACGTTTGGTTTGTGAGGTGGGCACGTTTGGTTTGTGAGGTGGGCGTGTTTGTTTTATGAGGTGAGAGCGTTTGGTTTGTGAGGTGGGCGCGTTTGGTTTGTGAGGTGGGCACGTTTGGTTTGTGAGGTGGGCGCGTTTGGTTTGTGAGGTGGGCGCGTTTGGTTTATGAGGTGAGAGCGTTTGGTTTGTGAGGTGGGCGCGTTTGGTTTGTGAGGTGAGAGCGTTTGGTTTGTGAGGTGGGTGCGTTTGGTTTGTGAGGTGAGAGCGTTTGGTTTGTGAGGTGGGTGCGTTTGGTTTGTGAGGTGGGCGCGTTTGGTTTATGAGGTGAGAGCGTTTGGTTTGTGAGGTGGGTGCGTTTGGTTTGTGAGGTGAGAGCGTTTGGTTTGTGAGGTGGGTGCGTTTGGTTTGTGAGGTGGGCGCGTTTGGTTTATGAAGTGGGCGCGTTTGGTTTGTGAGGTGGGCGTGTTTGGTTTGTGAGGTGGGCGCGTTTGGTTTATGAAGTGGGCGCGTTTGGTTTGTGAGGTGGGCGTGTTTGGTTTGTGAGGTGGGCGCGTTTGGTTTATGAGGTGAGAGCGTTTGGTTTGTGAGGTGGGCGCGTTTGGTTTATGAAGTGGGCACGTTTGTTGTGTGAGGTGGGCGCGTTTGGTTTGTGAGGTGGGCACGTTTGTTGTGTGAGGTGGGCGTGTTTGTTTTGTGAGATGGGTGCGTTTGGTTTGTGAGGTGGGTGCGTTTGGTTTGTGAGGTGGGTGCGTTTGGTTTGTGAGGTGGGTGCGTTTGGTTTGTGAGGTGGATGTGTTTGATTTGGTTCGACAGAGGAGCAGAGCCACAGCTAAAGCCTCAGCTGTTTATTAAAAGTGCAAATCTAAGACTCAAAATGAAATGATAGAAATATGACTGTGGAACATCAGAGGCTTCCGTGGATTTGAGGCAGAACATTTGGATTTGGAGGAAAAACAGGAGCAGAAGCTTGAGCTCTGTCTGATTCAGAATTAATTTAGGAGTTTGGAAAAAATAAAGAGGAGGTATTCTGCCAAAATGATTTTTTTTAAGCTTTCTCCCATGTTCTAACTCTGTACCTTGTCACAAACATGAAGAGGTTTTAGAGGTCATCCACACAAGTTTGAGTAATCTAGAGATCTCCCCCGGGCCCTATCCAAACCCTCCTTATGGTTAGCAGTACGGCTATAGCATTTTCAAAACAATAAAAGGAAACATGGTGATAGAAATATGTTGTGTTATAGTTAATACCCCATAGAAGTCAAATACCCCCTCTTTAACACCCCATAGAAGTCAAATACTCCCTCTTTAACACCCCATAGAAGTCAAATACTCCCTCTTTAACACCCCATAGAAGTCAAATACCCCCTCTTTAACACCCCATAGAAGTCAAATACCCCCTCTTTAACACCCCATAGAAGTCAAATACTCCCTCTTTAAGGAAATAAAAGAGAAGTCTTTAATCCCTTATTTTCAATCAATCTACCCCTATTTTCACCTCCACCAGTACACTGCGACATGCACATTTCCTTCTCCAATTTTATTCTCTTAATCGCTGATACTCGTGAGATTCAGCAGAGTCGCATCAATTTTTTGTTTTTTAGGTGAATATTAGGATTCAAAATGTCCGCCACAGTTCTTCCTCTGAGCCTGTGTTTCTATTGCATTTGAACGCCACAGTGAGTCTACGATGTAAACACAGTTATTTCATTAAACTATTGCTGTTTCCTTTCAGGGGATTCTGGGATACAGAGTCCACACAAGCCTGGCATCATGGGAAGTGCAGGCAGAGCTCCCAAAGCATCATGGGAGCTCCAGTTCTGAGGTCCATCACACAGGTTAGTCCATTCAAACACATGCTGGTTAGCACTGTTAGCATCTCCCACAGAAAACAAAGGCATCATTAGCAGCAAGCTAATGAGTTTAAAGGGTTCAGACTTCACCAAATCTGCAAAAAAAACTTTCAATCTCTTTCTCTAAAAATCTAGATTTTTACTTTTATTAATATTGTAAATAATTTAATACCATCATATTTTAAAATCTATAAAATATATACAAAATATTTACTCTAAAAATGTCAGTGCTCTTTAGTTCTGGTTTTCTAGTTTAGTGTAGTGCTCCTGGTTTAGTCCTGGTTTAGTCCTGGTTTAGTCCTGGTTTAATCCTGGTTTAGTCCTGGTTTAGTTCGGGTTTAGTCCTGGTTTAGTCCTGGTTTAGTCCTGGTTTAGTCCTGGTTTAGTGTTGGTTCAGTCCTGATTTAGTCCTGGTTTAGTCCTGGTTTAGTCCTGGTTTAGTCCTGGTTTAGTTCGGGTTCAGTCCTGATTTAGTCCTGGTTTAGTCCTGATTTAGTCCTGGTTTAGTCCTGGTTTAGTCCTGGTTTAGTCCTGGTTTAGTCCTGGTTTAGTCCTGATTTAGTCCTGGTTTAGTCCTGGTTTAGTCCTGGTTTAGTCCTGGTTTAGTTCGGGTTCAGTCCTGATTTAGTCCTGGTTTAGTCCTGGTTTAGTTCGGGTTCAGTCCTGATTTAGTCCTGGTTTAGTCCTGATTTAGTCCTGGTTTAGTCCTGGTTCAGTCCTGCTTTAGTACTGGTTTAGTCCCTGATACATACATTCTTTAACCCTTCGTCATGTTGGTTTTTAGTTTATTGCAAAAACAAAACTTTGTGATTCATGTGAACATAATAATAATAACAATAACAACAACAGTAATAATAATAATAGTATTTGTAGATGATGTTTTTAGAGGCACTGCAGTAAATCCCTGTAAAAGTCACATTTAAATGTTCTAAATCTTTCTGTATAAAACTGATTTGGTGAAGTCTGATGTTTAAACGTGTTACATCGTTCTTCAGATTCTCTTCAGATTTTCTCCAAAACGATGATGATATCTTCTGAACTCAGGCAAAAAGGCATAAACACATTTCAAAGGCACTTTTTGAATGATTTAAAGCCAAACTAAAGTCCCAAAGCTTCAGATCTACAAATATAAAGATTATTTTAAAGTGGTGCTAAACACTCAATCAGCTCCGAGAGCATGTAGGCGGAGTGTTCAGTCCCACTTCAAGATTTAAAGCGCCCATGACAGGTGAGACAACTCATGTGACTAAAACACTTAAGATCATTAGATTTAAGATTTTAATATCAGTGTGATGTCATCAGTGTGATGTCATTAGTGCGACATCATCAGCGTGATGTCATGAGTGTGATGTTTTATCCTCCAGATGAAGTCACAACGAGAGAATCATCAGAACCTGTCACACTCACTTTAAATGATGGCACGAGTTTTACATTCTGCAATGTCAGAGGGTCCCAGCAGGGGGCAGTGTTTTAGCTCCACTTTGTTTGTCGACACTTGTAATTCCACATTTCCCTGTTTTTATGAGGGAGTTTGGGGAGTTTGAGTTTTTCCAGAGTCTGAAACATTTGTCCCGTTTCATCTCTGCTCTGTTCAGAGCTGTTTTGTTTGGGTCAAGACAGATTAATAATCATTTGAAACATTATTTTTATAATTGAGTCCAGACTTTGAGCTAAAGGAAAACCAGGATCATAAAGATGGGGTCAGAGCCGTGGTTTCAGGTCTGATCCTGGTCCTGTTTAGTCTTGACAGTTTAGTTTCACTTTGGGCCTTGTTTATGTTTGGTTTAAAAGTCTTTAAAGTTTTGAATGATTTTGTTTAGTTTCGGTCTCAGTTTCTACCCTCTGTGTTCTGCTCTGAATATTGATACTTTGCAGGTGACGTCATCAACATTCCCCGGAAGTTTTAAGCTTACTGGAGGCACTACTCTGTCCGAGTTAGATTTTAATCTGAGCTTTATTTGAACTAAATCTGACCATAAAGAACTGACTTATCTGAACTACAACAGGTGAGCTGATTTGTGCTGTTAAACAAGTCTGTCTCAAATAACATTACACAAGCTAGCATTAGCCAACAGTTACAGTTGGTCACTCTCACCTTTTTGTGTAAAATCAAACTCCTAAACAGGACTATAAACGCTCAGATTGATCATAGGCTCCTGAAAATGTGCTCTTTAAATCACTTTAGGATTTTTTGACTGAGTTTTCAGACAATCTGAAAACTTTTTTGTCAGAGTTTGCTAATGTGTGCATTGTGTCACCATGGTACCTGCTGAGCATCCCACCATAGACATACATGTAGAACCCCCCTCCCCTTCAAGCGTGATGTCACTGCAGAGTATCAATATCTCCCTCAGAGGGTCTCAGGTTTAGGGTTGGTGTTTAAATTATGTAAATTATTCTTGGGTTTATGGTAATTAGTCGATGTCAGTCTCCGCCCATTGCTGACGGCTGATTTCTCTGCGTATTTCTCGGGAGCGGTTTCGGCTGCTGCTGCGTTTGGGTGTGGGGGGTGGAGCTTGAGCTCGCGTGGGGGGCATGGCACACACCTCCGGGCGGGGCGTGGTGGAACTGCGTTCTGATTGGCCGATGCTCCTCTGTCTGTCCCGCCCCCGCACCCTCTGCTGGAGACGCTGCACCTGCTCGTCAGCGCTCATCCTGCCACGTGATTGGACTGGGGATGGCCAATCAGAGTCTAGTGCCGGGGAGGAGGCGGAGCATTCGAAGGCGCTCTTGGGGCGATCCTGAGAGAGAGAAAGGTACAATATATTATAATTAGTCCTACTCAGTCCTGATTTATTCCTGGTTCATCCTGGCTTAATCCTGGGTCAGTCCTAGTTCAATCCTGGTTCAGTCCTGGTTTAGACTTGGTTCAGTCCTGGTTAAGTCCTGGTTTATTCCTGGTTTAGTCCTAGTTCACTCCTGGTTTAGTTCTGGTTTAATCCTGTTTAGTCCTGGTTCGGTCCTGATTTGGTCCTGGTTCGGTTCTGGTTCGGTCCTTATTCGGTCCTGGTTTAGTCCTGCAATACTGGAATTTCCCCACTGTGGGACTAATAAAGGCATATCTTATCTTATTCAGACTGGGTTTAGTCCTGGTTTAGTCCTGCTTTAATCCTGGTTAAGTCTTGGTTCAGACATGGTTTAGTCCTGGTTTTAGTTCTGGTTTAGTCCTGGTTTAGTCCTGCTTTAATCCTGGTTTAGTCTTGGTTCAGACATGGTTTAGTCCTGGTTTTAGTTCTGGTTTAGTCCTGGTTTAGTCCTGCTTTAATCCTGGTTTAGTCTTGGTTCAGACATGGTTTAGTCCTGGTTTAGTTCTGATTTAGTCCTGGTTCGGTCCTGATTTGGTCCTGGTTCGGTTCTGGTTCGGTCCTTATTCGTTCCTGGTTTAGTCCTGCAATACTGGAATTTCCCCACTGTGGGACTAATAAAGGCATATCTTATCTTATTCAGACTGGGTTTAGTCCTGGTTTAGTCCTGCTTTAATCCTGGTTTAGTCTTGGTTCAGACATGGTTTAGTCCTGGTTTTAGTTCTGATTTAGTCCTGGTTTGGTCCTGGTTTGGTCCTGATTTGATCCTGGTTCAGTCCTGGTTCTAACCTTGTGAGTGTCTCCTCTCCTCAAAGTGACGAAGGCTGAGACCGAGCTCTGGTTTAGTCCAGATGAAGACCCGCCCAGACCTGAATCGGATTGTCACATTACCATGGAGATGAGCAGAAAAGTGACATAGTGCAGCTTTAATACAGACTCTGACCTGAGGTGCTGTGAGGCTCCAACGGCAACTCTGGTTCACTAAGGAACGACCGAAGATCAGACTGGAACTGAGAAGAACCGAGTCAAAATTAGGACTAAACCAGGACTAAACCAGGACTAAATCAGGACTAAATCAGGACTAAAGCAGGACTAAAGCAGGACTAAAGCAGGACTAAAGCAGGACTAAAGCAGGACTAAAGCAGGACTGAACCAGGGCTACACTAGAACTGAACCAGATCTGAACCAGGACTAACCCAGGACTAAACCAGGACTAAAACAGGACTAGATTAGGACGAAATCAGGGCTAAACCACATCTGAACCGGGACAAAACCAGGTCTGAACCAGGACTAACCCAAGACTAAATCAGGTTTGAACCGGGACTAAACTAGGTCTGAACCAGGACTAAACCAGGACCAAATCAGGACCAAACCAGGACTAAATCAGGACTAAACCAGGTCTGAACCAGGACTAAAGTAGGACTAAACCAGAACTACACCAGCATTAAACCAGATCTGAACCAGGATTATACCACATCTGAACCAGGACTAAACTAGGACTAAACCAGGACTGAACCAGGACTAAACCAGGTTTGAACCAGGTTTGAACCAGGACTAAACCAGGACTAAACCAGGTTTGAACCAGGACTAAACCAAGACTAAATCAAGACTAAGTCAGGACTAAACCAGGACTAAAACAGGTCTGAACCAGGTCTGAACCAAGACTAAACCAGGACTAAACTAGGTCTGAACGAGAACTAAACCAGGACTAAATCACGTCTGAACCAGAACTAAGCCAGGACTGAACCAAGACTAACCCAGGACTGAACAGGACTAAACTGGGACTAAACCAGGTCTGCACCAGGACTAAACCAGGACTACAGCTCACCTTCCAGTCCCCGACGTCCCGGTCTCGCCTCCTCTCATCTGACTGGCGCTTCAGACCTCGCACTGATGTGTGGCGAATCACAGCGGCCTCTCGGGGAAGGGGCGGAACTTCAGGGCGGGCATCGTCTTCCTCATAGAAACCACAGGGAAGAGGCGGCCGCGGAGGGGGCGGGGCATCGGACTGCACAAAGGTTTATATGGATCTCAATCGCACTACAGGGGTCTGAACAGAGTCTAAGGATCTAAACAGGTCTTTGTGGACACTTACCCAGCTTGGCACGGTCTGGAGCAGATTGGTTGAAGGCACTGACTCTTGAACTGAAGGCACTAATGTCCTCTCTGTCAACCAATCAGAAGAGAGGAGATGACCTCACAGAAAACATGAAGGGCGATTTCAGTTTTGTTTATTTAAAATAACTGTAGCCTGCATTGTTTTAAAAAACTGTGTGTCCAGAGTCTGACCCTGTGTCCAGAGCCCGACCCTGTGTCCAGAGCCCGACCCTGTGTCCAGAGCCCGACCCTGTGTCCAGAGTCTGACCCTGTGTCCAGAGCCCGACCCTGTGTCCAGAGCCTGACCCTGTGTCCAGAGCCTGACCCTGTGTCCAGAGCCTGAGTCTGTGTCCAGAGCCCGACCCTGTGTCCAGAGCCTGAGTCTGTGTCCAGAGCCCGACCCTGTGTCCAGAGCCCGACCCTGTGTCCAGAGTCTGAGTCTGTGTCCAGAGTCTGACCTTGTGTGTCCAGCAGTGTTGGGCAAGTTACTTCAAAAATGTAATTAGTTATAGTTACACGTTACTTTTCTCAAAAAGCAACTGAGTTAGTAACTCAGTTACTTTTTGGGAGAAGTAACTAGTTACTAGGCAAAGTAACTACTCTGCGTTACTTTACTCCACGTTACTTATGTTAAAACAATAAAAACATCACAGATGTGAACCTTTAACATTTATTTCACTTTAACAGATTGCAACTATATTGCATTTGTTTTCAAGTAAATTATAGAATGTATCAAAAATTAAAAAAATATAAAACATTTCATTTGAAGTGCAAATAAATCAACATGTCACACAATTTCAGACAACTGAACTTCAAGTATTTTCTTCATTAAAATAAAAAGTAACAATAAAGTGCTTTCAGTAAAATACTGAAAAGATTCATTACCATGTTTTGCAAAACTAAGGCATTCAAATGTAAATCATGTAAAATAAGACAAAACCTTTAAGCTTCTCTGGCCACACACTGTAATTCTCTGTCCAGTATTCAAATATTAATCACCTCTGGTCTGAGCCTGTTCCTCTTTGGAGAGAACACAGTCACGTTTCTGATCAAAACACAACTCGGACCTAATCTGCTGTGAACGCACTTGTGGACAGGACATCATTTCCCATCATGCATTACGCATTTGTAGTCCATGCAGGCGGCCGCAGTCGGTGGAGAGCTGCTGCGCTCGCCTCGCTCAAAAACTTCCCGTTACCAGCGCATACGTTAGAGCAAGTCGGTGGCATCTTGGACACAAAACTACCCGGCATGCACCGCGCACCGACTGACGGCGTCGTATCTGCGCCCGCCTCATCTCAAACGAGCCTTTTATCTCACCCCAGCCTCCTCTTTCAACAAAGAAACACAACAGCAGCTCCTCGGCTGAGAGACTCTGATGAAGAGCAGCGTGAACTCAATTAAAAGTAACGCGCTACATTTTATTGTCAGTAACGGTAACGGCGTTACGACGGTAGGAAAAGTAATTAGTTACATTACTCCGTTACTGAAAAAGTAACACAGTTAGTAAAGCCGTTATAGGTTAACGCCGTTACTCCCAACACTGGTGTCCAGAGCCCGACCCTGTGTCCAGAGCCTGAGTCTGTGTCCAGAGCCCGACCCTGTGTGTCCAGAGCCCGACCCTGTGTGTCCAGAGCCCGACCCTGTGTCCAGAGCCCGACCCTGTGTCCAGAGCCCGACCCTGTGTCCAGAGCCCGACCCTGTGTCCAGAGCGTGACCCTGTGTGTCCAGAGCCCGACCCTGTGTCCAGAGCCTGACCCTGTGTGTCCAGAGCCTGACCCTGTGTGTCCAGAGCCCGACCCTGTGTGTCCAGAGCCCGACCCTGTGTCCAGAGCGTGACCCTGTGTGTCCAGAGCCCGACCCTGTGTCCAGAGCCTGACCCTGTGTGTCCAGAGCGTGACCCTGTGTGTCCAGAGCCTGAGTCTGTGTGTCAGAACCTGACCCTGTGTGTCCACAGCCTGACCCTGTGTGTCCAGAGTCTGACCCTGTGTGTCCAGAGCCTGGGTCTGTGTGTCCAGAGCCTGACCCTGTGTCCAGAGCCTGGGTCTGTGTGTCCAGAGCCTGACATTGTGTCCAAAGCCTGACCCTGTGTGTCCACAGCCTGACCCTGTGTCCACAGCCTGACCCTGTGTGTCCAGAGCCTGACATTGTGTCCAAAGCCTTAGCATTATTGTTATCAGTAAAAAACTATATATTGTTTGATGTTTATGTCTTATCTGGTGTCACCAAGTGTTCACACATAGGTCATGCAGAGGTCCAGAAAGGTCACACAGAGGTCACATAGAGGTCACAGAGGGGTCACATTAATGGAATTTAAAAATTAAATCTTCTATTTCATTTATACCTGAGTTCTGCTCAAGGGGGTCGAGGGGTCGGTTGCGGTTGAGTCCAGCCAAAACGTCCTCCACCCTCCACAGCTCCCTCTTCAGCTCTGCCCTCTCAGCCTGAAACACATGAACCATATGATAGCCTGGCTTAGTCCTGGTTTAGTCCTGGCTTAGTCCTGGTTTAGTCCTGGCTTAGTCCTGGTTTAGTCCTGGCTTAGTCCTGGCTTAGTCCCTGGTTTAGTCCTGGTTTAGTCCTAGTTTAAACCTGGTTTAGACCTGGTTTAGACCTATTTAGACTTGGTTTAGTCCTGGTCCAGTCCTGGTTTAGTCCAGGTTTAACCCTCGTTCAGTCCTCGTTCAGTCCTGATTCAGACTTGGTGTAGATCTGGTGTTCTGGTTTAGTATTGGTTCAGTCCTGGTTCAGACCTGTGTGGAGGAGCTGAGCTGGGTTTGTAGAGCAGATCGTAGTTGTTCCACAGATTTTTCTAGGAGTACAAACTCCTCCAGAGAACGAGACATGTCCTAAACACAGAGAGAATTATCAGATCTGGTTATGATCCTAATCTCAGATCTGGTTATGATGCACGTCTGGACCCTTAGATCTGGTTATAATCCTGTCTGGACCCTCAGATCTGGTTATGATCCCGGTCTCGGCCCTCAGATCTGGTTATGATCCTGTTTTTACCGTGTAGGCCCTGGAGATCTGGGCTCGGACTTGGACCAGATCCTCCTGAAGGACTTTCTGATGGAGAGACATCTTCTGACGAGACAAAGGGTCTGAGAACTGCTCCATCTGCTGGTGAGAGCGTGCCAGTACAGCCTCCAACTGATCCTGAAGAAAAGAGAAGAGAGGGATGAGAGAAGAAGGGATGAGGAGAGCAATGAGGGGAGAACTGCTCCATCTGCTGGTGAGAGAGCGCCAGTACAGCCTTCAATTGATCCTGAAGAAAAGAAAAGGGATGACAAGAGAGAGGGATGAGAAAGGAGAGAGGGATGAGAGAGGAAAGAGGGATCAGAGGAGAGAGAGGCAGAACTGCTCAATCTGCTGATGAGAAAGCCCCAGTACAGCCTCCAACTGATCCTGAAGAAAAGAGAGAGGGATGACAGCAAAAACAGGAGGAGTTAAAATTTCAGGGTAAAATATTCCAGAGTTGTTTTTAACACAAAAATTGTCATTTTATCTATTTAAAAGTTAAATGGAGGTCAGAGTTGGGGTTATTTGCCAGAGTTCATATAGTTGACGTTAATTCAACTTTCCCAAGAGTATATTAAGCTTCCCTGAGTGTTAATTTGGCACCTCCCACCCATCACTTCAAACTCCCGCGAGAGAAGACCAGTTTGAAGCAGTTTGAACCATAGAGACATTTTTCACTTTTTCATACATGCAGATCTTTTTGGTAAGTGCACTTTGATTTAAAATGTAAATACAGTATTTTTTATTGATATTTTATTTCTTTACTCAAGAATTACAATTGTGTAAGTTCAAATCCTTGTCAAAGAAACTACTATTTGTTAGCAGATGGAACCACATGGTCTTTTAGCTTGTAGCTAAAGGAGAGAAGGATGAGAGGAGAGAGGGATGAGAGGACAGAGGGGGAGAAGGATGAGAGAAGAGATAGGCATGAGAGGAGAGAGGGATGAGAGGACAGAGGGGGAGAAGGATGAGAGGAGAGATAGGCATGAGAGGAGAGAGGGATGAGAGGACAGAGGGGGAGAAGGATGAGAGGAGAGAGAGGCATGAGAGGAGAGAGAGGGAAAAGGATGAGAGGAGAGAAGGATAAGAGGAGAGAGGGGGAGAAGGATGAGAGGAGAGGGAGAGAAGGATGAGAGGAGAGAGGGGGAAAAGGATGAGGAGAAAGGGATGAGAGGAGAGAAGGATAAGAGGAGAGAGGGGGAGAAGGATGAGAGGAGAGAGAGGCATTAGAGGAGAGAGGGGGAAAAGGATGAGAGGAGAAAGGGATGAGAGGAGAGAAGGATAAGAGGAGAGAGGGGGAGAAGGATGAGAGGAGAGAGGGAAAGAGGGAGAACTGCTCCATCTGCTGGTGAGAGAACGCCAGTACAGCCTCCAACTGATCCTGAGGAAGAGGGAGAGAGAAATAGAAGGAGGGGAGAGTAGAGAGAGGGATAGAGAGGTAGTAGAGAGAGCGTTAGGAGAGAGAGAGGGGGAGAGAGAGAGGAAGGAGAGAGAGAGAGGTAAGAGAGAGAAAGGCGGGGGAGTACCTTGTCCTGTTGCAGAGTGCTGATCCTCGACTCTAAATCCTTAAGAGTTTTGTCCTGTTCACAGAGACGACTCAACTTCACCTGGAAGAAAGAGTCCTGGTTTAGACCTGGTTTAGTCCTGGTCTAGTCCTGGTCTAGTCCTGGACTAGATCAGGACTAGACCAGGTTTAGTCTTGGTTTAGTCCTGGTCTAGTCCTGGTCTAGTCCTGGTTTAGTCCTGGTCCAGTCCTGGTTCCCTTCTGGTTCAGTCCTGGTTCAGTCCTGGTCAAATCCTGGTTTAGTCCTGGTTTAGTCCTGGTCCAGTCCTGGTTCCCTTCTGGTTCAGTCCTGGTTCAGTCCTGGTCAAATCCTGATTTAGTCCTGGTTTAGTCTTGGTTTAGTCCTGGTTTAGTCTTGGTTCAAACTCACATCAATGTCACTTTCTGCCACTCTAAGTGGTTTGAGTTCCTTAAGTGACTTTGCTCCCATCTGAAATACAGAACACAAAATTAGGTTTACAACACTTTTAAATTAACTGACACTGTTTCTAATGAGACGGAACAGCCAATGACAGTGCAGCACGGAAGGGCATCTGACACACAGGGAGAGCATTTGACACACAGGGAGAGCATCTGACATAGAGATACAGGAGGATGGGAAGGCATCTGACACATGCACTGCTGGCCCATCCAGAGCCCACTGTTACCATGGAGACACTGAGCAGGCATTGCTATGGAGACGGAGCGCAGCCTCAGCACCACACTGGGGTCACTTTGGGGTCACAGGAAGCGATGGTTGATGGTTCTCTTTCTATGGACCTTACTGTAATATAGCACTACTGGGTCTATAGGAACCACACCTGGTTTAGACCTGGTTCAGTCCTGGTTCAGTCCTGGTTTAGACCTGGTCTAGACCTCCAGATTAGCTGCTATAACTGAGCTTCATCTGGAGCTGAACGCTGTGGAGATGTCACTCCCTCAGTCCATTTCTTCATACAGTCTGTGGTTCTTACTTGTGTCAGGGCCATCGGGGGGTCCCTGGGGGGGTCCCTGTGGGAGTGCCTGAGGGGGTCGCTGGGGGGGTCCCTGGGGGGCCCAGCAGTGCAGTGCAGTAACAGACTGTGGACTGCAGAGATCAGAGGCTCCAGAGAACGCATCTTACATGCAGAGAGAGAGAGAGAGAGAGAAAGAAAGACATGCATACAGAAGGAGAAAGAGAGAGAGGGAGAGGGGAGAAACATGCGCACAGGGGAGAAAGAGAGAGAGGGGAGACATGCACATAGAAGAGAGAGAGGGGTAAAGGAGAGAGACAGAAGGGGGGGACAAAGACAAGCACACAGAGGGAGAGAGAGAGGGAGTAGAGGGGGGACATGTACACAGAAGAGGAGGGGACAGAGAGGGAGAAAGAGAGAGATGAGGAGAGGGAGAGAGAGAGAGAGAGGGGAGAAAGAGAGAAAGACATGCAGGGGGTACATCCACAGGAGGGATGTAACAGGTTAGAAACAGGTTAAAAAGAAGAGAGAGAGAGAGAGACATCCACACGTCATTATAAGAAAAGTATATTAAGACAAACACACACTCAGAGTTAGTCAAACAGGGAGAGCACAGAAGTACCTGATACCCTACCTTCAGATCCAAGTACTCCAGATCCTTCTTCAACTGCAGGAACGAGTCATCCACCTAAACAGAGGGATAGAGAGAGGTGAGAGGAGGAAGGGAGAGAGGGAAAGAGAGGGGTGAGGAGGAAGGGAGAAGGGAGAAGGCGAGAGAGAAGTACAGAGAGAGGTACAAACCAGGACTTAACCAGGCAAAGAGGAAAGAGAGGTGAGAGGAGGAGGGGAGAGAGGTGAGAGGAGAAGGAGAGAGAGGGGGGTGAGAGGAGAGGAGAGAAGGAGAGGTGAAAGGACGAGGTGAGAGAGACAGAGACATGTGAAAGGAGGAGGGGAGAGAGTGAGAGAGAGGAGCAAGGGAGATAGAGACAGGTGAGAGGAGGGGGGTAGAGAGGGAGAGGTGAGAGGAGGAGGAGGGTTAGAGAAAGAGGGGAGAGAGGGAGAGAGGGGAGAGAGCAAGAGAGGGGGAGGGCAGAAAGGGAAAGAGAGAAGTGGGAGAGAGGACGAGGGGAGAGAGAGACAGGTGAGGAGAGGAGTAGAGAGAGAGAGATGTGAGGAGGAGAGGAGAGAGAGGTGAGAAGAGGAGGGGAAGATAGGGGGAGAGAGGTGAGAAGAGGAGAGGAGAGAGAGAGAGAAAGAGAGGTGAGAGGAGAAGGTGAAAGAGATGAGAGGAGAAGGAGAAAGAGAGAGAGGAAGGGAGAGAGAGAGGTAAAAGGAGGCGATGAGAGAGGTGAGATGAGGGAAGAGAGAAATGAGAGGAGGAGGGGAAGAGTGAGAGAGGAAGGAAGAGAGAGGTGAGAGAGGGAGAGAGAGGTGAGCGAGAGGGAAGGAGGGCACATGCAGATCTACACATACACACACACACCCCCACACACACACACACACCCACATACACACACACTGTATTCACAGATGATCTACATGGTTTATGGTTCTAGTCCCACTAACATGTACACTGCCACAGTGCTCTTGAGCAAGACACTTCACTTTTGCAGCTTGCATGACTGACTAAATGAGTGTGATTGAAAGCAAAGCAGACCAAGCCAGACCAGACCAAATCAACCCAGACCAGACCACAGCAGGCCTATAGGCACAGACTAAACATAGACCACAAATGCTCCACAGCTGCAGGTCACATGACAGGAGCGACAGGGGCGCAGGTCACATGACAGGAGAACCATGTGACCACAGGTGAGACAGGCGGGCCTCTCAGGTCACGTGACGAGGGTCTGAGCATGCTCCGTACAGTCAGAGAGAAGCACAGGGGCATTCTGGGACATGAAATCTTAAATTATACTATCTCTGTCACTCTGTTCTGGTGATATGTTCTGCAGTGGGGCTTTAACCCTGTTCTAATGTGGTGAGATGTTCTACAGTGGGGCATTGACCCTGTTCTAATGTAATGTAATGTTCCGCAGTGGGGTTTTAACCCTGTTCTAATGTGCTGAAATGTTCCGTAGTGGGGCTTTAACCCTCTTCTTTAACCCTTGTGTGACCAGTGCAGCCTGTGACTCCCTCTGACTGTAATAAACACTTTTCTATGGAGTCTGACAGGTGTGACACATGACGAAGGTCTGACCATGCTCAGTACAGTCACAGTCTAAACACGTGGTGCCGAGGGGTCTCCACCTGAGCGCTGCAGGGTCCTGGGCTGACCCGGTGGGCGGGGCTAGCTGACAGGAAGTGCGACTTATTGGACAGGAAGTGCATGTCTCGTCTGAGAGCTGCCATCTTGGACTGATGTCTGCGCAACTGGATCAGGAGCAGAGTGAGCTCCTCGGGCTGAAATACACAACACAGTACTACGAATACTACTGCAACTACTACGAATACTACTGCAAATACTACAAATACTACTGCAAATACTACAAATACTACTGCAAATACTACTAATACTACTACTGCAAATGGATCAGGAGCAAAGTCAGCTCCCCGGCTGAAATACACAACACAGTACTACGAATACTACTACAACTACTATGAATACTACTGCAAATACTACTGCACATACTACAAATACTACTACAAATACAATTAATACTACTACTGCAACTAGATCAGGAGCAGAGTCAGGTCCTTGGGCTGAAATACACAACACGGTACTACAAATACTACAGATACTACAAATAATGCTATTACTGCAAGTACTGAAAAAACAACTAGTATTACAACTGCAAAAAACTATTAATACTAGAAATATTACAAATACAAAAAAATACTACAACTGCAAGTACTGTAAATACTACTACACAAATACTACAAATGTTTTTGTTTTATTTTTTGTCCTGTGACCTGCATTTGACCTATCCTTCAGTCTCTAAGTGGGTAAGGATTTGACCTGTTTAGAAAGTTGAAACTCACCAACACAGAGACACTGGAAAAATATGTAATTATGTTTTTTTCATAAATAAAACCAGAAAGAGAAAAAAACAACAACTTTAAACTAATCCACGCAGGGAGGGTAACTGACACACATGACATCCAACACAAATGGAGGAGGATGGGAGGGCATCTGACACACGGGGAGGAGGATGGGAAAGGATCTGACACACGGGGAGGGCATCTGACACACAGAGAGGAGGATGGGAGGGGATCTGACACACAGGGAAGAAGATGGGAGGGCATCTGACTCACAGTTTTGCCGTGGAGACTGGGAGCAGAGACGGTGTGAGTCATGTACCCAGAGACCGGCAGAGATCTGCTCTCCAGAGTCGATGCCTGAAACAAACAAACAAACAAACCAGGACTTTACCAGGATTGAACGAGTACTTAACTAGGACTAAACCAGGACAAAACCAGAACTAAACCAGGCCAGGACTAAACCAGAACTAAACCAGGACTTAACCAGGACTGAACCAGGACTGAACCAGGACTAAACCAGGACAAAACCAGAACTAAACCAGGCCAGGACTAAACCAGAACTAAACCAGAACTAAACCAGAACTAAACCAGGACTAAACCAGGACTAAACCAGGACTAAACCAGAACTAAACCAGGACTGAACCAGGACTGAACCAGGACTGAACCAGGACTGAACCAGGTCTAAACCAGTACTAAATCAGGACTAAACCAGGACTGAACCAGTACTAAATCAGGACTAAACCAGGTCTGAACCAGGACTGAACCAGGACTGAACCAGGACTGAACCAGGACTAAACCAGGACTGAACCAGGACTGAATCAGGACTAAATCAGGACTAAATCAGGACTAAACCAAGACTCAACCAGGACTCAACCAGGACTCAACCAGGACTAAACCAAGACTACACCAGGACTACACCAGGAATCAACAAGGACAAAATGAGGACTAAACCAGGATTACATCAGGACTAAAAAAGGACTGAACCAGTAATAAACCAGGACTAAACCAGGTCTAAAGCAGGTCTAAACTAGGACTAAACCAACAAATCAGGACAGAACCAGGATTAGATTTTTTACCTTGAAGAACTGTGATTGGCTCCTTTGCGGCGCCGCTGTGAAGGCCCCACCCTCTGCCGTTCTCTCATTGGTCGGCCTCACTGTCAGCCTCTCGGCCGGTGTGTGGGGTCTCCGTCTGATTGTTCCAGAGGTCAGAGGGGGCGGGACATCAGTGGCGGACGGCGGGACATCGATGCAGCTGAGGCCAGGGGGCGTGGTCCATAGGGGTGTAGGGGGGCGGGGCTGTAGAGTGGTGCTGTGGGGTTGCCATGGCGATACTGATGCCGTTGCTGCCACTCGTAAAGACGCCAAAATGAAGGCGGAGCAGCAGAGTCGCACAGACCAAAGTGAGAGAGGCGGTCCTGAGCATAACGGTACTCCCCCACACGACCACCAGGGGCGCTACAGACACACACAAAGAGAAAATAAGGATCAAAATAATAACAAAGCACAAACATAACATAACAAAGAAGTAACTATCACTGTGTTTCAGATGACATCACACTGGGGTGTTCTACATGTATGTCTACAGCAGAGTGTTCAGCAGTCACCATGGAGAAACACAAATTAGTAAACACTGACAATTTTTTTTTTACAATATTTGAAACTGAAGAAAAAAATACAAACTGAAAAATCAGCTCACCTGTTGTAATTCAGGTAAGTCAGTTCTTTATGGTCAGATTGTGTTAAAACAAAGCTCAGATTAAAGCCTGTACTCCCTGTACATTTTTGTGTGTAATGTTTTTGTCTCCAGGCGACAGGTGATGCATGAGTGATAGGTGAACGAGATGTAGCGTGATTGAGATTCTTTTTCCTCACCAAACAGGTCCAACAGAACACGCTAACAACAGGCCAACAACACGCTAAGGACACAGGCGTCTGCAGGGGTTTGTGGGAAAATCATCTGTCTCTGGTACTTGGGGCAATAGGAAACAGCGATATAATTCTTTGTAAAAGTGTTTGAGGTTCAAACACTAAAATGTGATTTTCCACATTAAATAGTAGTACTTTCTTTTCTTTTCCCATGTGGCTTTATATCTGTGTAATCCCTCAGTCATTCAGGTTGGTTCCATAGTGGTCCATGGGTGTATACTAGTCTATGTGTCTTATACATGTTCTGATACAGCTCAAGATCTATGATCTAGTTTCGATATTAGTTTTACGATCGATTATCAGATTTATGATGCTTCTGACAGCTCTACTTCCTTCTTTCACGATCTGAAAATGTCCAGCTTTTAATTATCCTAAGTCTTTTCCTTCTCTGCAGTTTAAAGTGAAAGTGAGGTTCTGATGACTCTCTCGTTCTGACTTCATCTGGAGGACAAAACCTCCAGACACAGTGTAAAAATAATATTTTTACACTGTGTCTCAAAGCTAAGTCAGTTTTATCAAAATTAAAAAAAACAAAACAAAACATAAAATAAACCACCTATTCAAATTCAAATTAATTAAAATATAGACGATCCAGTTACTGTATATGTAAAATACTTCTAATACAGATTGTGGTGTTGTTTTAATATCTATTATGCTTCAAAATTAGCATTAACATCAGTATTAGCATTAGCATTAACATTAGCATTGGCTCTGAAGTGTCTGAAGTGTCCTCTGGTAAGTATTCATTTTATTTGTGTAGTGTTTAACATGTTATCAGTGACATCCACCCGCAGCTCCCTGTCCACTGCCTGGCCCTAACCCCTCACCTCTAACCTCTGACCCACCCACAGCTCCCTGTCCACTGCCTGATCTTTAAATATTTTTTATTTTAATGTGACTCTGCAATAACTTTATGAAGGTAAAACTGGACAGGAAGAAGCTGGATGCTGAGACAATTTACAGAAGAAACACATGAAACATGATTTCAACAAAATAAAAGTGTTTTTTTTATGCTATGCCGACCAGAAGACACACACAGAACACACACGCACACACACATGCATGCACACACAACACAGAGACAGACACACACGCAAACACACACCCACAGATACGCACACACATAGAACACGCACACATACACACAACACAGAGCTAGACACACACACACACACACACACACACTGATAGACACACACTCCTCGGGGCTCTCCTCTGTTCTCTGTAGCTCCACCGTAACACACTGACGCTCACTCCAGAAACCAACATCTTTACTGGTTGCTAGGTAACAGTTATGTGTGTTGGTAGATGATAGTTATGTGTATTGCTAGTGTAATGGAAATTTAAATATTGTGTCATTATTTTACCTTTTAGAAATCACATGGTCTCGTAACTAAAACTAATTTGGTTTGGTTGTCAAAGACAGTGTTGGAAAAACCTTTCATGTCAACCCTTTTGTTCCCTCTTGGTGGCTAGACTTGTTAAGATGTGTTGTAATGCAAGTGAACGTAGATGCAACCAGACCATACAGTCGGCCTTCAGTCCCTCCTTAGTGACCCCCTGAGGGGACCCAGCTCATGAAATGTCTCCAGGAGCTGGTCTGACCACATCTCAGCAGAAGTACCACACTCCCTCCCCTGAAGTGTTCCACATCTAGTATTGTTTCTACTCCACATGCTACTTCACACTTTGTATTGTCTCTACTCCAAATGTTACCTCCTGAGGAGAACCGGCTCCAGGAGCTGGTCTGACCACCCCTCAATGGGAGTGTCACATGCTTACTTTGAAATGTATGTCCTCTGGTCATCTCAACCTATATAAACTGGGTGCTTTCGAGCATTCGGGGTCTGACATAAGGGGGAGATGCTGTCGGACCTATTTCTTGCAAGAAATAAACTCTTGTCTATGCTTCAACATTCACCAGAACCTGCAAAAGGAGTCTTATTTCCACGACACTAGGTAGTAGTTATGAGTGTGATGTCACGGTCTCCATTTTGTGTTCAAACGTTTGAGGAATGACTCCGCCCCCCTCGCACAGAAGCTCCTTGAGGCCGTCACTGACCCCGCCCCTCCCCGTAGGTATAAAAAGCGCACAATTTTGAGCGCTCGTCTTAGAGTCGTCGCTCGAAAACAAAAACAGCGCCGACATGAAGCTCCGCCTGCTTGCCCTGGCCTGGCTGATGATGTCACTGATGATGTCACCCACGGTAAGACGCCACAACAAAAACAGAAATATAGTTTATAATAGCCTACGATAGTTTAAGAGTTCATTTGGCAAAAGAAACGTAACATTGTACTGATGTTTGTTCTGTAGAAAACTATACTTTTGTTTACTTTTTACAAATGTTTTTTAGTTAGAGTTAAATAAATACAAGCATTAACAGTGCTAGGGCTGCCAAAAGTATCGAAAATCAGATCATAATCAATACTAAAGCTAATATTGAAACTAGAGCCTCCGTATTCGCAGATATTGATACTAAGAAATTAACTTTAGAATGATCTTGAGCTGCATCTTTCACAAGTATAAGACACATAGACCAGTATACGCACATGGACCACTATGGAACCTACTGGACACTGAGGGAGTACACAGATATAAGGACACATGGGAATAGAAAAGAAAGTGCTACAATTTAATGTGGAAAATCACAGTATATTGTCTAAAGAAAGAGTGATTGTGGAATCGGTATCGAATCTGTCCATTAGAATCGAAATTAAATCAAGTTTGAAGTTTTAGTCTTGTCACAACAATAAATAACACAAACTTTGTTTCACGTTAGACAAAATACTGTGATTTTCAGCATGAGGAGGAAAAAGAGAGAGGAGGAGAGGAGGAGGGGGAGGGGCAGGGGGGATGAAAGAGAGAGGAGGAGAAGAAGAGGAGAGAAATGAGGAAAGGATGAGAGAGAGGAGGAAAGGAGGGCTAGAGTAGGAGGAGAGGAAGAGAGGATGGTGAGAGAGGAGGAGTGGAGGACAGAGAGGAGGAGAGGAGGAAAGACAGAGAAGAGAGAGGATGAGAGAGGGAGAGAGAGGCGAGGAGAGGAGGAAAGAGAGAGGAGGGGGAGGGGCAGGGGGGATGAAAGAGAGAGGAGGAGAAGAAGAGGAGAGAAATGAGGAAAGGATGAGAGAGAGGAAGAAAGGAGGAGGAGAGGAGGGCTAGAGTAGGAGGAGAGGAAGAGAGAACGGTGAGAGAGGAGGAGTGGAGGACAGAGGAGGAGAGGAGGAAAGACGGAGAGAGGAGGAGAAGAGAAGAAAGAGAATAGGAGAGGAGAAGGAAAGAGAGGAGGAGAGAAAGAGAAGGAGGAGAGGAGAAGAGAGAGAGGAAAGAGAGAGAGAGGAGGAGAGGGACAGAGAGACAGAGAGGAGGAGAGGAGGGGGAGAGGACGAGGAGAGGAGGAGAAGAAGAGGAATGTTTTTACTGAGAAATGTTTAAAATGTGAAGAATCTTTTAAAGCTGAAACTTTGTGTGACACAAACCGAAGAAGAGGAGGAGGAGAACAGAGAAAGAGGAGGGGAGATCGTGCAATTGTGCTCGTGTCTCTCTATAGTTATAACCTCTGACCTCCGTGGATCATTATTTATAATTTGAACATTTTAAATCACAATATTCATCTAAAACGACTTAATAAAATTCCACTGACTTCCGCATTAGAAAACTGTGGTGCCCAATGGGAGCTGACGTCGCCATAAACATCATCACAACAAAGCGCTACATGCTGTCGACACCACATATGCATAGTTACACATCACACTAGCGAGCATTTTTTTTCATTTGTGGCAAAATGACTATGTGATGCTGCCGAATCCTACAAGTATCACCTATTCCAATCCAATCCAACTTTATTTATAAAGCACTTTAAAAACAACACAGTCGACCAAAGTGCTGTACACAGGTTAAAACACAAAACATGAGATGGAATAACATTAAAAACAGAACATGATAAATGTCAAGTCTTTACACTGAGTTAAAAGCCAAGCTAAAAAAATGAGTTTTAAGAAAAGATTTAAAAACAGGAAGTGAGTCGGCCATTCTAACATTCAGTGGAAGTGCATTCCAGAGTTTAGGTGCAGCCACTGAAAAAGCCCGATCACCCCTGTGTTTCCTTTTTGGCCTGGGGACCACAAGGAGAACCTGACCTGCAGACCTGAGAGAGCGGGGGGTGGTGTAAGGCACCAGCAGGTCAGACAGATACAGTGGGGCCAGGCCATGCAGACAATTAAAAACAAATAAAAGAATCTTAAAATCAATACGAAACTAAACAGGTAGCCAATGTAGAGATTTGAGAACGGGAGTTATGTGATCAAATTTCCGAGAACCAGTTAAAAGACGAGCAGCAGCGTTCTGGACGAGCTGAAGACGGGAAAGCAGGGTTTTATTGAGACCTGAATATAAGGCGTTGCAATAATCTAGCCGTGTCGAGATAAAAGCATGGATTAAAATTTCAAAATTGTGTCGAGATAAAAATGACTTTACTTTGGCAAGTTGCCTCAGTTGAAAAAAACTGGTCTTAACAACTGCCTTAATTTGAGCATCAAGTTTCAAACTAGAGTCAAGCTTAACACCCAGGTTTGTGACAACAGGGTTTATTGCCTTGGTCATGGAGCCCAACTCAGTAGAAATAACAGCAGTTGAATCACTGGGAGTAAGCAACACAACTTCAGTATTATTCTCATTAAAATGGAGAAAATTGCAAGCCATCCATGCTTTCACCTCACTAAGACAAGCTAAACGGTCCTTTGACTGCTTCAGAGGCACATAAATTTGGCAATCATCTGCATAAAAATGGAAAGACACCTTGTATTTACGTAAGATGGACCCAAGAGGCAGCAGGTAAAGGGAAAATAACAAAGGTTCGAGGACTGACCCTTGAGGAACTCCACATGTCAATGGAGCAGGAGACGACACGGCATCACCAACTTGCACTGAAAAACTTTGGTTGGACAAGTACGATCTAAACCAGGACAAAGCCAGGCCCCTAATGCCCACCCAGTTTTCCAAGCGTGACAGGAGAATCTGATGGTCGACTGTATCAAATGCTGCAGTAAGGTCCAATAACAGCAGAGCAACAGTGTCTCCAGAGTCTGAGGCCAGAAGAATGTCATTAAAGACTCTCAGCAGAGCCGTCTCTGTACTATGGCCTTTTTTGAAACCAGACTGGAAAATTTCAGAGATTGAATTTTCACTTAAGAAAGAGCTCAGCTGCAAGTAAACAGTTTTCTCAAGTCATTTTGAAATCAGAGGCAGCTTAGGAATTGGCCTGTAGTTTGAGAGCTCAGTGTGATCCAGGCAAGGTTTCTTTATCAATGGCTAAACAACTGCATGTTTAAAACTAGAAGGTACAAGTCCATTGAGAAGGTAAGCATTAATAATATCAAGGACATAAGGGGCCAATGTGGGGAACACTTCTTTAAAAGACGAGGGGGAATAACATCGGTGGGCGAGCCAGTAGGTTTGATCTGACCAAACACTTTTTCTATAAATGATAATGTCACAGGCTCAAACTCATGAAAGACAGCAGTACAGTTTACAGCTATATCAGGCTCATTTAGAGGAGGACTAATAAGGGCCCTGGTAGTCTGCACTTTATTAATAAAAAATCGTAAAAACTCCTCACACAATTTTGCTGGATCATCAGGACAGGGTTGTGGGACAGTGAGAATTGATTTAACAGTTTTAAAAAGCACACGGGGGTTGTGGCTGTTAGAATCAATTATATCTGAGAAATACTTAGTCCTAGCTGATCTCACTATTTTTTGATACCGACGCCAACTGTCCCTCAACATCTGAAAGGAAACTTGAAGCTTATCCCCTTTCCACCTCCTCTCCGCCCTCCTGCACTCGCGCCTGGCAGCATGCGTAACGTCAGTCAACCAGGGCTCTGATTTAGGTTTAGACAACCTGGATTTTATAGGGGCAACAGAATCTAACGCAGCTTTGCACGCAGAGGTAAATGCATCACACAGTACATCAACAGATGGATCATTACTTGCAAAATCATTTACATTCAAAGCAGAAGAGAAATGCACAGCAGTAGATGAATTAATCACGCGGCCACTGCGCACAGAGCCGCACGGTTTGCTCACAGTGCAAGACAGAGGGACCTCAAACAGAACAGGTAAATGATCAGAGAAAGATGCCTCACAAGTCTCAACATTGGCAATAGTAAAACCATAGGTTAAAACAAGGTCAAGAGTGTGTCCGAGCTCGTGCGTGGGGCCGGTTACACACTGAACAAAATTAAAAGAGTCGATCAAACTTGAAAAGTCTTTTGACAGTGGCTTTTCAGGACAACAAACGTGAATGTTTATGTCCCCTGCAATAAGGATACGATCATAGATCGCCACAAACTCAGACAGAAACTCTGACAAGTCATTAATAAAATCCTTGTTGTATTTGGGTGGGCGATAAACTATTACGCACAACAACGGAGGCGCAGCGCTCACTTCGAACAGGATCACCTCAAAGCTGCTGAATGACACAGTGGGCACGAGCTCCTTACACTTAAAAGTATTCTTAAAAAATAACTGCCAGACCCCCTCCACGGCCTGTTATCCTAGGGGAATTAAAATACAAACAATCCGGAGGCAATAGTTCACAAATGGCACTCACCCACAGTCATCCATGTTTCAGTTACGCACAAGAAGTCCAATCCGCGCGACTCAAATAAATCCTTAAGTATAAAAGTTTTGTTCGCTAGCAATCTAGCATTCACCAGGGCAAACTGAGCGGGTGCCAGCGTGTTAGCTGCTCGAGTGGCAGCCCGAGCTAGCAGCCGGAGATTGTGCTGATTCACTCCGCGCAAGCTGAGGTGAGGAGCTGGGACACGGAGAGAGCGAAGCCCATCACCGATGCCAACCAAAGGCACCAAATGGGGGCCGATCGGGTCCAAAGAACGCCACAAAAGGAGCGGTGATAATCCGAGAATATCCCCGGAGATGTCCGTGCAGAAAGTGTCAGCCAAGCCTTCAGCTTCACCAACCTGCCACTGCGCTTTCCCCGGCATCTGCGGGACGCTCTGCGCGCGGGAGGAGCTGGCACACGGCGAAGGTAAGCAGGTATCCCCGACAGGAGTGGAGGGCAGAAAGTTCCATGTCCATCACGCTCAAAGTCCACCAAATTCGCAAATTTGGGTCGGAGATCCAGAAGTGTTTGACGATTATACACCAGCAGAGATTTGACATTTATCATGACAATTGACAGAACCATCAAAAACACAAGCAGAGTACGCAGAGACAGACGGCAGGCCACACACACTGGCGCCATCTTTCCCCATCACCCTATTAACAAAAAAAAAAAAAAAAGGACAAGTAAGTGTAACGGAGTTAAAAATACACTTAATATTTCTTGTTTGAACAATGTTTTTTTTTCAAAGTTATATGTGAATTTTATTATTTTGGTGTTTTATTTTGGAAAAGCCGGATGGCGTTTTGTTCCTGGGGATTTTTGGTTAGCTTGATTTCCGCTAGAGAGACACATGTTGGGAGACACATGTTGGGGAAGACGGAAAGAGAGAGAATAAAGAAGAAAAACAGAACCACTCCACCCTGTGTCCTTTTCCTTTTTTTTTGTACGGACTGATGGAGGATCCAGCAGCCGTTACACTGGTGCCGTGACCTTTTGGATCCCCTGATCTGCTCGACGCCGGTCGCCGTGGCTGCCGTCCCGCCGTGGTTGTCGGCCCGCCGTGGTTGTCGTCCCGCCGGCCCACCGTGGTTGTCGTCCCGCCGTGGTTGTCGTCCCGCCGGCCCGCCGTGGTTGTCGTCCCCATCGGCCTGCCTCTCGCCTGCGCTTTGGACTGGCTCTTCTGTGGTGTCGCTGGTGTGTTGCACAGACAACTTGTGGGTGGTTCTTTTCAGTTAGAGACTACAAGTGATTTTTTTGCTTACACAATGCAGGTACTGTTTAGAGCTATATTGTTGTTTTATTACCATGGATGATTTCACCACTCCGGTTTTGTCTAGGGGTAGAGGTTTAATGAGACGTAATGTTGACGATGGGAATGTGGGTTGTCCAACTGTAATGTCTGAGGGTTTTACTAGTGTTGGAGGGTTTACTGGTAACGATGTGAAGACTTCTACACCCAACATTGATGTTAATGCCATTCACCAGCTTACTGATATGGTGGGCCAGTTAGGTGCCCAGATTGGTGAGTCAATAGTAGCTAAGCTAATGTCAGCTGGTGTCGTTAATCTGTCCAGTGACACTAAGTCACCCACTCCCACTCATGCTTCCGCATGTGATGTGACCAAATGTGACTCTCCCCATGTGACAGTGCATGTTACACCTGACCATGACCTACAGACATTTAAAGGTGACAGTACTGACAAAGTTTCAGTCCAGGACTGGATTGACATGTCTAAGACTTTTCTGAAGAAAAAAGGGACTCCGTTGGGCGGACAGGCTGAAGAAATCTTGGGTCATTTGCTGGGCAAAGCCCGAGACGTTGTTAAAATAGCCCTCCGTGGTGACCCTGACCTCGCTGTTACGGACAAACCCGCCGTAATCTATAATACTCTTCTGCGCTATTTCAGTGATGCCCCCTCGTGTCTTCCACTTGCAGACTTTTATGCCACCCTACCGAGACACAAAGAGAATCCTGTTGACTATTGGATAAGGCTGAATAAAGCAGCTGACATGGCTCAGGAGGGTTTGCGGAGACAAAGAAATACAACAGGCTGTTTAAATAATGAGGTGGCCCTCATGTTTGTTAAGCATTGTCCAGACCCTGAACTGTCCTCCACGTTTAAGTGGAAGCCCATTCATGAGTGGTCCTCAAAGGACGTCCAGTTGAGAATTGATGACTATCAAAGTGAAATGCGGGCAAACCATCGGTCATCACAGCTCAAAGTTTACGCTACTGCAGTGACCCCAGAACAGTCTAGTCCGGGTAATGCCCTTGTGCCAGAACAATGTCGCTCAGCTGGTTTCCATTCCCCTTCGGCTAATGTTAATACGCTGGCTCTGCATAGTCCCACCAGTTTTGCCTCGTCCCCTGCACCACAGGGTGTGTCTGTCCCGGTCGTGGCCCAAAACCTCCAGCAGTCGGAAGAGAGGCTCCTGGGTCGTATGGTTGAAATGTTTCAGGAGGTGTTGGATAAAGTGCAGCTGCGCAATACTCGTCCTGCTGTGAAGAGTGGACCCCCTCGTGCTTGTCAGCGCCGTCCCAGAGAGCCTGGTTGTAGGGTGTGCGGTGATGTGGGCCACTCCACAATCTCACACTGTATGTCCGAGAGACTGTGCTTTGAATGTCTTGCCCCTGGCCACATTAGATCCAATTGTCCTGGTGTTGCGTCTGGCTGTGCCGCTCCCCAAAATCAGGGAAACTAGATGGCCTGTATTCAGTGGGAGGCAGTACGGGTCTAACCAATAACTCCCAAACCATTGTGTTTTCTGATGCTGAGTCTGTCTATTCTTCTGCCCTGGAGTCATGTTCCAGCCCTGCAACTGTTGTATACCAGAACGTGCAAAAGATAGGCAGTAGTGACAGCCTTTTTTACGCTACCGTGTCGTTTGGTCGTATGGTTAAGTTGAGTGGAATGTTAGATAGTGGCTCTATGGCCTGCAGCATTAATGAGAGTGCAGAACTGAAGCTCAGAGAGGCTGGTATACTTACCGATGCAATGCTGTTTAATGCTGATGTGGTCCTAGTTGGGTGTGGAGGGCTCCGTGTTAAACCCAAATGTGCTTTTGAGATAGAGATTGAAGTCTGTGGCTGCAAGATGTTAGTCCCCACACTCGTGGTCCAAGGCCAACACGACGATGTCATTCTCGGTACGAATGTAATTAAGTATCTCTTACGTCAGTTGAGACAGTGTGATTCCTATTGGCAAGCGGTGTCTAGCTCTCCTGTTGACTCTGAAACTCAGGAGTTTCTGTCTATGCTCTCAGGTCTGAATAAGTGGCAAGGTGACCCCATCCCGGACAAAGTCGGCACAGTAAGATGCAACTCGGCTACCTATCTTGAACCTGGGCGTGAGTATCTCCTGTGGGGTAGGCTGCCTAAGACCACACCTGTGTTCCCGGGAGCTGCTGTGTTCACTGAGCCCACCTCCTCGCACTCCACTCCCAGAGGCGTTATAGTCGCCAAAGTTGTCACCCATCTGTGGGGCGATGGGTGGGTTCCTGTCAAGCTCATCAACATCTCTGACAGGCCGGTGCTCATCAGACGTAATGCTAAGTTAGCCGATGTGTACACTTGTGTGGCCCTCGAGGACATTGACTCCGATAATTGTGTGACTGAACTGTCCCAAAACATTATGTCATCTGTGCCACCTGCAGAACTGGAGACAATCAAAGAACAGCTCCACTCAATAGGTCTCCCTGATGTTGACATTGATTCATGTGAAGTCTCTGATGAGAGCAAGAGTAGAATAGCTAGCCTTGTTTTGCAGTACCAAGATGTCTTTTCTCGCCACCATCTGGATTGTGGAGAAGCTAGGGGCATACGCCTGTCAGACAACAGACCTTTCAGACTGCCTTACCGGCGCGTGCCACTGAGCCAGTACCAAAAGCTGCGGCAAGTTCTGTCGGAGATGGAGGAGAAGGAGATCATTAGAAAGTCGACAAGCGAGTATGCTTCGCCTTTGGTGCTTGTATGGAAAAAAAATTGAGACCTTCGTATTTGCACTGATTTTCGCTGGCTGAATAAAAGGACGCTCAAGGACGCTCATCCTCTTCCTCATCAATCTGATCGCTTGGCAGCACTGGGAGGTAACTGTCTTTTCAGTACCATGGATTTGACATCTGGCTTCTACAATATGCCACTCCACGAAGATGACAAAGTATTCGGCCTTTACCACTCCAATGGGCCTATATGAGTACAATCGCCTCCCGCAGGGCCTCTGTAATAGTCCCGGTAGCTTCATGCGTATGATGACCAGTATTTTTGGAGATCAAAACTATCTAAGTCTTCTGTGCTATTTGGATGATCTTTTAGTCTTTGCACCAGACGAGACCACTGCACTCAGACGCCTTGAAATGGTTTTTAGCAGACTGCGTAGCCACAACTTAAAGCTGTCGCCTAAAAAATGCTTTTTCTTGAGGAGGTCTGTTAAGTTTTTGGGCCATGTCATTGATGAAAATGGCATCTCGACAGACCCTAGTAAGGTTGATAGCATCTCGAACATGTCCTGTGCTGATTTAATGGAGCCAGATGGTGTGACTCCATCCCCGAAGCGTCTGAGGTCATTCTTAGGGATGGTGAACTACTATCAGCATTTTGTGCCAGGGTTCTCTTCCACAGCCAAGCCCCTGTTTGATCTTCTGAAAGGCGAGAGGAAGAAAGGGAAAAATAAATCCAAGCTCCAATACAGGAAACTGTCCGCCTCTGATTGGACTAGTGTCCACGTCCATGCGTTTGAGAAGCTCAAAGACTGTCTGTTGAACGCAGTTGTCCTAGCCCACCCTGACTTCTCCCGCCCCTTTGTTTTGTCTACTGATGCCTCTTTGGATGGTATAGGCGCAGTTCTGTCTCAAGTTAAAGAGGGTGAGTCACGTGCAAGACCCATAGCCTTTGCGAGCAAGTCACTGTCCCGATCTCAGAAAAACTACCCAGCGCATAGGCTTGAGTTTTTAGCCTTGAAATGGGCCGTGTGTGACAAGTTTAGTCATTGGCTTAAAGGTCACACATTTTCGGTTTGGACGGACAACAATCCTTTGACTCACATAATGTCTAAGCCGAAACTTGACTGCTGTGAACAACGTTGGGTAGCTAAACTTGCCAGTTATAACTTTGACATAAAGTATATCCCAGGCCAACAGAACGTTGTAGCTGATGCTTTGAGTCGTGTCCCATTTGTCAAAAGTCCCGTGGGCCAGAGGTTGTTTGCTGAGCCTTATCATAGCCTCCTAAGTCAAGCCAAAGATGTGTCTAATGCTTCTGTCCAGCAAGCCTTTCATTCTTCTAAGAGCTGTGATGCTGTCTTGTCAAGTGCTCAACAATCTGTGCGCCACTGCCAAATGCAATTTGATGAAGTATCTGCTGTCTTGCAGTCACATGTTTGTTGGGATGCAGGGCCAAGGGTTCGTGCTGTTGCTGCCCTCCAGTTTTTGCCCCAACTCGTAACCTCTGGTCTTGACACTCTGCCTGCATACACTGAACAGGACCTCCGTGACTGCCAACTCAAAGACAAGATTATTTCTCGTGTGTTGTTCTATGTTGAGAGGTGTCGGAGACCTACAAGGAGAGAGAGAACAAAAGAGCCTGTCGATGTGATGAAGTACCTCAAGCACTGGGAAAAACTCTCTGTTAGCAGTGGTGTCCTGTACAGTTTCGAGAGATCTCAAGACGAAATCAAAACGCCACCAATATGTTGTTCCAGATTCACTCAAAGCTGAGGTACTGCGTGGTATACATGATCAGGCAGGTCATCAAGCCCAGTCACGTAGCCTTAGTCTGACCCGCCAGAGGTTTTTCTGGTTGTCTTTAGACAGAGATGTGAGGAACTATGTCCGTCAGTGCCAACGCTGTGTTGTTAGTAAGACAGCTGACCCTGAAGGCAGAGCCCCTTTAGAAAGCATTGTCACGTCTAGACCACTTGAGCTTGTGTGTATAGATTTCTGGTCTGCAGAAGATTCTAGGAATAAGTCCGTTGACGTGCTTGTCATTACAGACTATTTCACTCGTATGGCACAGGCCTTCCCCTGTAGAGACCAAACAGCCAAACAGGTCGCAAAGGTCCTCTGGAACAAATACTTTTGTGTGTTCGGGTTCCCAGAAAGAATCCACAGCGATCAGGGACCTAATTTTGAGAGCCAGCTGATCAAGGAGTTGCTTACTGTTTCAGGTATCAGGAAGTCCCATACTACACCGTATCACCCCATGGGTAATGGTTCAGTGGAGCGCTTTAACAGAACCCTGGGTGGTATGATTCATGCATTGCCCCCAGACGCAAAAGCTGATTGGCCTCGTAGGTTGCAGACACTAACGTTTGTGTATAATTCTTCTTCCCATGAGACCACGGGTTTTCCCCCATTTTATCTGATGTTTGGTTGGGTTCCCCGTTTGCCAGTTGACGTTTTGTTCCGTTCTGTCCTTCATGATTCCGCTGTGTCTGGCTATGATAAATATGTTGAATCTCTTTTCAGTGACCTAAAGGAGGCTATGGTGGTTGCACGAGATCATGTCAACAAGGAACAACATAGGCATGCTCTGCTCTACAACAGGAAAGTGAAAGGATCAAATGTCGAAATTGGGGAAAGAGTTCTGCTTGCAAACAAAAAGGAGAGAGGAAAACGGAAACTTGCGGATAAATGGGAGTCAACAGTCTACACGGTGGTGGATGTCAATCACGAAACTCATACGTGCAAAATCCGTGACAGCAGCTCTGGGAGAGTGAGGATTGTCCACAGAAACCTCTTACTGCCAGTTGACTTCCTCCCAGTTGAACTCTGTGACGCCTCAGACAATGATTCGACCCTTGCTAGTGCCTGCTCTATTCCTAGTGTGGACGGAACTGCGTCAGATTGTGAGTGTGATCACGAGCCTGTGCATGACCCCTCTGTGACTGGGGACTCCGAGAATCGGACCGTGAAGTGGGTCACACAGTTGACTGAACCAGACCCGACTCAGGTCGACGTTTCTGACTTTGTGTCTGTTACCTCTGTCCCCCATGACACTGACCTGTCCTCTGAGGACAGCCCTAGCCAATCAGACCGTGTCTTGAGATGTTTGACTGATGTGACTTTTACTGCTAGAAGCAAGCTATCTGACCCTGGTTCTGACGTTCAGACTGTTCAGACTGTACCTGCTGTTGCCCAGTCTGTGACTCCCCCTGTAAACCAGTCCCGAGTACACACTAGACTTGGTCGTTTGGTTAAACCTGTGAACAGACTTATTCAGACTATGTCAGGTCAAGATGTTATTCCAGCCACTTTCAGTGTTAAAGATGTTTGCAAGTCTGTGTTTAAGACCCTTTCTAGTTAGATTTTGGTTGAACATATCTGCTATTCTGTGTTTCAGCAAATCAGTTATATTGTTACTTGTTTTTTTTTTACCACTGTCATGTGAGCCGGTGCAGTTTAGTCTGTGTTAAGTAAGGGGTTTTGGTGGGGTGTAAAAGGCACCCTGCTGCCAGTAGTTGGGTTGAGGGTTTGGTACCCCCCTCTTTCCACTTCATCCTCCTGGGATACTGTATAGTTGGCCTTCCTTTGTGTAACCTCTTGGTTTTGTGCTGTTATTTGTCCTCGTTGAGGCATTCTTTGTACCAGTGGCTCAAAATTGCTAAAATTCAGTGGGGGTGGATGTAACGGAGTTAAAAATACACTTAATATTTCTTGTTTGAACAATGGTTTTTTTTCAAAGTTATATGTGAATTTTATTATTTTGGTGTTTTATTTTGGAAAAGCCGGATGGCGTTTTGTTCCTGGGGATTTTTGGTTAGCTTGATTTCCGCTAGAGACACATGTTGGGAGACACATGTTGGGGAAGACGGAAAGAGAGAGAATAAAGAAGAAAAACAGAACCACTCCACCCTGTGTCCTTTTCCTTTTTTTTTTGTACGGACTGATGGAGGATCCAGGAGCCGTTACATAAGTGTGTACATCACGTGGGCGTATACCTGTTGTTAGAAATGTTCGTTTCTGATGCAAGCGTCAAAGAGGACTAAGAGACTGAAATATAAGTCAGAAGGGTTTAATGAGTTCATCACAGGTAAAGTTAACAATGAAGCACCGGACTCTCAGGAAAGGATAGGAAGAGAGTCCTGAGATGTTTGTGTTTCCAGCTTTTATAGGCCTCCCAGTGTGTGAGGCGGGTCTTCCTCTCGGCAGCATGTGATTACACATTAAAAACCTTTTGGCAAAATCCCTGAATGTGCGTTTTTAAGTCAATCAATCTCATTGTTTTATGACCCTCACAGGATGGGGGGCACTCAGTCCTTGATGAACAGGGCTACAGATAAGAAGTGGCCCTGGTCCTAGATGTTATCTTCTTGTACATGATTATGCTATTATTAAACCAACCCAAAATCAAAAACATGAATTTCCCAAAACAACATTATACAGCATGTTTACACTGAATGTCCTCAGTCTCAGAGTCAGAAATAACTGTGATGTACATAGGAGGAGGGGTGTTAGAAGAAATAGGAAGTAGTGCCATTTGTTTTGCAGCAGTAACTTCTTTAGAAAAAGCTGTAGTCACACACCTTTCAACTATAGTACGAGCAAAAGGGATGAAACAACAGCCACAGACCATCAGTATGATTAGAATTATGCTCAGAGAAGTGAAAAGCGAGAGAAATAAAGTTTCCCATTTTCCGAAGGTATCAGAAAACCAATCACCTATTACATCATTAATTCCAGAGGCAGTAAGCATCTGGTCTGTAAAGCAGCTCTAGTTAGATTGGCCTGATACATAACATTGTAATGAATATAATTAATTCTATCTACATTTTTATTAATGGTACACCACCAACAAAGAATAGATTTGAAACCTGCAGCAACTTGGTTAGCAATCTTATAGTTAATGGAACATTCTCTAAATGATAACACCTTTTTTCACACAATCCAGTTTTGAAAATTAAAATTAAATTTGTAATATCCCCCCTTTGACACATTTATATATTTATATATACATGTGTCAATTTTGGATTCGTTGTCTTCTGCTGCAAGAGAACAGTCAAATTACTGTTGCTGAAATAAACATTTTGTGAAGCCCAAAACTGTTATTGGTTAGTTGTTACTGTTGTTATTGTGTGATTATTTCATAGGAACATGCAAAAGGAAAAAAAAAAAATTATGCAGCATCCGCATTACAATTAATGTAGTATCTCTTTGAGAGTACTCCTACAATGCCACAGTCATAATTAAGAAGAATCAAGTTCGGCCAAATCAGTTCTAATTTGTTTCAGAGTGCGTTCAGGAGGTTGAGCTCTGACGCAATGAGTAATGTGAATCCAGTGGCTCACTTTACTTTTGTGGGCTTTGTCAATTTTTTCGATTCTAATAGCCCTTGAGCGACTGTTAAGTACCTTGTAAGGACCTACAAATTTGGGTTCAGTCCAATTAGGTTTAATACTTTTCACCAGTACCCAATCACCAGGTTTGATTGGGTCTTCCAAAGTTGACTCAGAGGAGTTCTCCAGGTTCAGGATCTGTTGGGAGAGAACTAAACTTAAATTAGTTAATGCTTTGTAATAGTCAGAGATTTCATGATCTTGGTCATTTCTAGGTACACACACATCAGGTTGGAGAGGAGTGTCCATCCTTCTCCCAGTTAAGATCTCATGTGGAGAGAGATTGAGATGTTTATGTGATGTGCATCGCATTGCCATCAGCGCTAATGGCAAGGCATCCAGCCACGTCAATTTGGTGGAGTTCATGATTTTAGCTAAATAGCTTTTCAATGTGCGATTTGCTCTTTCAACCAGGCCCTGGGATTGTGGGTGAAAGACTGTTCCAAAATGTTGTTTTATTCCAAAATATTCACACACTGCTGTCACATTTTTGTTAGAAAAGTGTGTGCCATTATCAGATCTGATGTTACGGGGAAACCCATACCTAGGAATAAATTCTCTTGTCAGCCACTTAATGACTGAATTAGCTGTCTCTCTCCTTAATGGGGTAACTTCGACCCATCTTGAGAAAGAGTTAGGTGCAACTAAACGTCCGTCATGATAGCGCCAAAGTCCTTTTTCGTCCTTCTTCGCACCCTTGTCAGTACAAACACTATGTTCATACGGTCCTGCGTGAGTCTGTAAGTCAATAATATCCTGCTCTGTCAACTTCACTGAATCTTTCTCTTCATCCATCTGCACACACACATATACTTTTTACTTGGAGGTCCCTTATAACCTGCTGCCTTTTTTGCTGCTGCATCTGCTGCTTCATTCCCTCTAGCTATAAGTGTTGTTCTCTCTGCATGGCCCTTGCATTTTAATACAGCTACTTCAGATGGGAATTTAACAGCTTCTATCAATTCAGTCATTTCTTTGAGATGTTTAATAGGTTGTCCAGTGCTGGTTATGAATCCCTTACGCATCCAATGAGGGGCATCAATGTGTATTGCATGTGTTACATAAGCAGAATCAGAATATATATTTGCTGTTTGATCTTTAGCTAATTGCAATGCTCTGGTTAAAGCTATTACTTCTGCTAATTGTGCAGAAGCCCCTGGCATAAGTATCTCTTTAGCTTCCATGATTTCAAACTTTTGTCCAGTGGCTTTCACTACTGCATATGATGTTCTAATTTTCCCTGTGTTATCTCTATAGCTACATCCATCACAAAACAGCATTAGTTGTGGGTTCTGCAGTGGTTCTGCATACAATGTTGGTACTAGAGTCATGTCTAGTCGCGCTATGTCAGTGCAGTTGTGCGGTGTCCCTGTCCCTAGATCATTTGCCATATTGATGGTTGTGCCTTCAAATGTAATATGTGGCTGATCTAGTATTTGTTTGATTTTTTCTGTGCGTCGTTCTGAGAGTGTAAAAGCTACTGATTGTAAATAGGCTGCTACTCCATGTTGTGTATGTATGATTAGAGGATGACATTTCACTATGTGTGCTGTTTTAATTATGGCCATAGATATAGCTGCTACATGTTGTGTGCATGTTGGATGTCCTTTTTCTATATTGTCTAATTTAGCACTATGATACATAAGCACTTTACGTTGACCTGCCCCACCGTCCCCCTTTTTCTGATAAAGTATTGCATTGCCAACTCCATTTTTCTCATACACATCTAGGTGAAAAGGTATGGTATAATCTGGTACAGCCAAGTCACATGAATGTGCCATCTGTTGTTTTAAGGAAATAAATGCTTCCTCTGCCTCAATATTCCAGTTTAATTGAGCAGTAAACTAGGTCCTGCCTCAGTTATCAGTGCTCTTAATGGGGCTGTGTGGTTGACATATTCAGGTAAATAGTTCTTACTGAAGCCTGTTAAACCTAAAAATGATAACATGTCTTTTACTGTTTTAGGTTTAGGGTGGTGGAGTATGGTAGATCGATGTTGGTTTGAAACTGAGGAAGATGAGCCTGAAATTTATCTCCCAAGAAATACAACCCTTCGCCTTCCAAATTGTAATTTTGATTTACTAACTTTATACCCCTTTTCAGCCAATTGTAAAAGAGTGGAGTGGGATGCGGTGAGAATGTCCTGTTCATTAGGCGAGGCTATGAGGATGTCATCTACATATTGTATAAGAACTGTACCACTTGGAAGCAAAAGGTCGGTAAGGTCTCTTTTCAAAGCCTGATTAAAATACCCCGGAGAGTGCAAAATAACCTTGTGGTGCACGTGTATAAGTATACTGTTTCCCAACTTTTGTTTCTAATTTTGTTAACTGTGGCCATTCTGAATGTCGTTTCAAATATGTTGCATATGCATTATGTAGAAGCCCCAGTGCAACAGCTCTGATGTACAATGAAAAGAAATAGCCTAAATAATGTTATATTGGTAAATTATTATTTTCAGGAATGGAGCAAAACTGTTTCAAATAAATGAATACACTTCTAAATTTTGTAATTGGGTTAAAAACAAAATATTTGACTGTGTGGATCTGAGAACAGGCTCCAGTCATGAGTGCCCAGGCAAACACAGCCCAAACGCAGCAGCAGAGACAGTTTTATGGGGCCTTTAGAGGAGCAGCAGAGCACTTGAAGCTTTTGATTCAGTTCATTCATTTGTCATGTGACCAGTAGTGGAGGAGCCCAGTCCACAGACGAGTTTCAGAGCCAGCAGGACTTTCTTTGGTTTTAGTTCAGTTCATGTTTCTCAGTGACGCAGCAGCCATGTTTAGACAGTCTTTAGACAACAGCAGAGCAGAGCCAGTCCAGGTCATGTGACCTTTCAGTTCAGAGCTGGAGCGATGCACCCAGAGCCACTGCACTCAGACCACGCCCACCCAGACACAACAGGCCAAAGACCCATCCCAAATCCACTTCAGTCAAAACTAAAATCTATTTAAAGTCTATTCCAACTTGCATAGACAAGTTGTTCATTTTCACCTCAAAAATGTGTAAACAGTTTGCATAAGAAATCTGTATCTATATTTACAATATCCTAAAGTTAAAGTGAGGAACTTTCAATAATTATAAAGACATGTTTTGAATTGTTTACTTAAATTTCAGCATGATCTAATTAAACAAAAAATATTCTAAAGTTTATGTGAATGCTCAAATAAATCATTACTGTCAGATGAGTTAAAACATACTGCTCTTTCTTTTTATGTGCATACTTCTGATGAGTAAACTGTTCAGAGAGTGCAGGATTCTGAGAGTATGGTGATCTCTCATGCCTGACCCATGTAGGAGGGGTCAAAAGGTCAGTTGGAACTCTATCATAACCACTGTTTGGTAGATCACTAATATGTAAACCTTTTGGCCTTGTAGATTTAGGTTTCATATCAGTTGTAAATGAAGTCTCATACAATGGTTTATCTATTTTTGTTTTTATTTTACCAGAAACCTCTTCTAGTGTAGAACTTTGAGAATGCTTATCATCACTTCCAAATTGTATTGTTTTTCTGATTGATTCATGCCCTTCACATTAACAAATTTCAGTGTTTTAACATCATCTGGGGGGCGGGTGCGGAGAGATCCGGGTAGCAGTCGAAGGCGGGGACCTCGACGACCGGATCTCCGGACATGGAGACTAGCTCTGGGGACATGGAATGTCACCTCGCTGGGGGGGAAGGAGCCTGAGCTTGTGCGGGAGGTTGAGCGTTACCGGCTAGATATAGTCGGCCTCACCTCCACGCACAGCTTGGGCTCTGGAACCCAACTTCTTGAGAGGGGTTGGACTCTCCATTTCTCTGGCGTTGCCCGCGGGGAGCGGCGGCGAGCTGGTGTGGGCTTGCTCATTGCCCCACAGCTCAGCCACTGCGTGTTGGGGTTCACTCCGGTGAACGAGAGGGTCGCGTCCCTGCGCCTTCGGGTCGGGGACAGGTCTCTCACTGTTGTGTCGGCCTACGGGCCAAACAGCAGTGCAGAGTACCCGGCCTTCTTGGAGTCCCTGGGAGGGGTACTAGACAGTGCACCAACTGGGGACTCCTGGGGGACTTCAATGCCCATGTGGGTAATGACAGTGACACTTGGAGGGGCGTGATTGGGAAGAACGGCCTCCCTGATCTGAACCTGACTGGTGTTTTGTTATTGGACTTCTGTGCTAGTCACAGCTTGTCCATAACAAACACCATGTTCGAGCACAAGGGTGTCCATCGGTGCACATGGCACCAGGACACTCTAGGTCGGAGGTCGATGATCGACTTTGTTGTCGTGTCATCTGACCTCCGACCGCGTGTCTTGGACACTCGGGTGAAGAGAGGGGCTGAGCTGTCAACTGATCACCACCTGGTGGTGAGTTGGATCCGCTGGCGGAGGAGGAAGCCGGACAGACCTGGCAGGCCCAAGCGTATTGTGAGGGTCTGCTGGGAACGTCTGGCGGAGCCCTCTGTCAGGGGGGTCTTCAACTCCCACCTCCGGGAGAGCTTCTCCCTGATTCCGGGGGAGGTTGGAGACATGGACTCCGAGTGAGCCATGTTCTCCACCTCTATTGTTGATGCGGCTGCTCGTAGCTGTGGTCGTAAGGTCTGTGGTGCTTGTCGCGGCGGCAATCCCCGAACCCGGTGGTGGACACCGGAAGTAAGGGATGCCGTCAAGCTGAAGAAGGAGTCCTATCGAGCCTTGTTGACTCGTGGGACTCCTGAGGCAGCTGATGAGTACCGGCAGGCCAAGCGTGCCGCGGCTCGGGCAGTCACAGAGGCAAAAACTCGGGGTTGGGAGGAGTTCGGGGAGGCCATGGAGGAGGACTATCGGACGGCCTCAAAGAGATTCTGGCAAACCGTCCGACGCCTCAGGAGGGGAAAGCAGTGCTTCACCAACACTGTTTACAGTGCGGGTGGAGAGCTGCTGACCTCGACTGGGGATGTTGTCGGGCGGTGGAAGGAATACTTTGAGGATCTCCTCAATCCCACTGTCACGTCTTCCGAGGAGGAAGCAGAAACTGGGGACCCAGAGGCGGACTCGTCCATCACCCTGGCTGAAGTCACTGAGGTGGTTGGCAAGCTCCTCGGTGGCAAGGCTCCGGGGGTGGATGAGATCCGTCCTGAGTACCTCAAGTCTCTGGATGTTGTGGGACTGTCTTGGCTGACACGTCTCTGCAACATCGCGTGGCGGTCGGGGACAGTACCTGTGGAATGGCAGACCGGGGTGGTGGTCCCTCTGTATAAAAAGGGGGACCGGAGGGTGTGTTCCAATTACAGGGGAATCACACTCCTCAGCCTTCCCGGTAAGGTCTATTCCAGGGTGCTGGAGAGGAGAATCCGACCGATAGTCGAACCTCGGATTCAGGAGGAGCAGTGTGGTTTTCGTCCTGGTCGTGGAACACTGGACCAGCTCTATACTCTCCATCGGGTCCTCGAGGGCTCATGGGAGTATGCCCAACCAGTCCACATGTGTTTTGTGGATCTGGAGAAGGCATTCGACCGTGTCCCTCGTGGTGTCCTTTGGGGGGTGCTCTGGGAGTATGGGGTCCGGGGCTCTTTGCTAAGGGCTGTCCGGTCCCTGTATGACCGGAGCAGGAGCTGTGTTCGCATTGCCGGCAGTAAGTCAGACCTGTTCCCGGTGCATGTTGGACTCCGCCAGGGCTGCCCTTTGTCACCGGTTCTGTTCATTATATTTATGGACAGAATTTCTAGGCGCAGCCAGGGGCCGGAGGGGGCCTGGTTTGGGAACCACAGGATTTCATCTCTGCTGTTTGCAGATGATGTTGTCCTGATGGCTTCTTCGAGCCAGGACCTGCAGCAGGCACTGGGGCGGTTTGCAGCCGAGTGTGAAGCGGCTGGGATGAGAATCAGCTCCTCCAAATCCGAGGCCATGGTTCTCGACCGGAAAAAGGTGGTTTGCTCTCTCCGGGTGGGTGGTGAGTCTCTGCCCCAAGTGGAGGAGTTCAAGTATCTCGGGGTCTTGTTCACGAGTGAGGGAAGGATGGAGCGTGAGATTGACAGGCGGATCGGTGCAGCGTCTGCAGTGATGTGGTCGCTGTATCGGTCCGTTGTGGTAAAGAAGGAGCTGAGCCGGAAGGCGAAGCTCTCGATTTACCGGTCAATCTACGTTCCTACCCTCACCTATGGTCATGAGCTTTGGGTAATGACCGAAAGGACAAGATCGCGGATACAAGCGGCTGAAATGGGCTTCCTCCGCAGAGTGGCCGGGCGCACCCTTAGGGATAGGGTGAGGAGCTCGGTCACACGGGAGGAGCTCGGAGTAGAGCCGCTGCTCCTACACGTTGAGAGGAACCAGCTGAGGTGGCTCGGGCATCTGCTCAGGATGCCTCCTGGACGCCTCCCTAGGGAGGTGTTCTGGGCATGTCCCACCGGGAGGAGGCCCCGGGGAAGACCCAGGACACGCTGGAGGGACTATGTCTCTCGGCTGGCCTGGGAACGCCTTGGGGTCCCACCGGAGGAGCTGGAGGACGTGTCCGGGGTGAGGGAAGTCTGGGAGTCCCTGCTTAGACTGCTGCCCCCGCGACCCGGCCTCGGATAAGCGGAAGAAAATGGATGGATGAACATCATCTGGGTCAATCAGTTGCCCTGTCATAGATGTTGCTCCTGCTGCACTGTCATCACTGATTTCCGTATTATCATCAAGCATTGTGTTTACTACTTTAATGGCTTCAATTGTTGTAGGTTCTTCTATGTCTACTAATCCTGCTTTAACTAATACCAATGGACATTGTGGTGTTGACTTAAATTCATTAGTTTTCTATCAGTGTTGGGGTGTAACCGCCCAAGTTTGTGAATTAGTAGCTTGAGTTAGTAATTTATGGGCCTCGCTATAAGGTGAAAGGTCAGTATAAGGAGGAGGGAGAAATGCATCTTCCCCCTTCTTATCTAAGGTCGTTTCCCTTTCAGTTTTAGATTGCACCAATTGTATTTGTGGCGTCACTGTGGTGTATGTTATGTTAAAACCTGCCCCCCTCATTAAGTGGGGGAGGTATGCATTGCAAAGAACTTTATTTTTTCTGGCTATATCCACTCTCTTTTTAAACTCCCCTATACATTTTTTGCCATTTCGCTCCCATTCAGCTTCAGTGAAATCACAAGCAGCATGGACAACCGTTTGAATATTCAGCAATTGTTCTTTTCTAGGATTTGGAGATGTGTCCTGTCCTATCAAACTTCTCATTTGCAAGTCTTTTACCCATATCTCAAACTTTTCTGTCTCTTTCTTCTTTTTTCTATCCTCTGTCCCAAACAAAAGTAAATCTAAGGCATTGATGCACGCCTCTTTCGTCGTAGCAGGAGTAAACTTTGTCCTCTATCGTCCATTGTCTAGTGGTGGAAAAAATTATCAATTTGGCCTTCAGGTGAGAGGGAAACAGGCAAATGCTAATGGGAGATAGTGGGGGTAGGGTTGAAAGGAGGGGGTGTATAGCTGAGTAAGGGAGTATGATAGGCAGGAGAGATAAGACTCACCCTAAAGGAACTATTCACTAAGAATTTATTCGAGAGCAAATAGTCAAAATCCTAATTGAGTAAACTGCTTTTCCACCACAGTCAGTCAGTCTGTTTGTCACTAAGTCTGTTTTACACACCTGTAATTTGGTCTATTGGGAATGAAAATGTTAATAGAACCTGTTTACATAAGCCTAATGTATGGATCCAAACCTTTCACCACAGAGATCCCTCTAGACCTACCTTATCCACCCAGGCTTCTACGCAGAGGCCGAAGCATCTGTGCGGGGTGGGGGTTCTAGCAGGATATGTGATTTTAGTTTTAAAGACCCGACACTCCTACACCCCGGGCTGTTTGCCTTTATTTTCTCCACCCCCAAATGCAGCCTACGCAGTCTCTACTCCAGCCAATACTCTATGTGATAAAGGCTAAAAATGAGGAGTCAGAGACCCAAGCCACCCACAGTGACCCAAAAAGAAGAAGAAGAAGTTCTGTCCCTACCGGTTTATTCAATCGTGCTCAGCTGAGTGGGTCCCGGACCCAGGGCTCCACACCCCACACACACGGTCCAACCCTGTCTTTAGTCATAGGGCGCTCCACACCCTCAGAGTCCAACTCTGGCCAACAATAGAACCTAGTCTATTGTCAGACGACCGGGCCTAATGCCACCTGGTCCCGGACCAGGATTTTCCCCCTAACACGGTCCCAGCCGTCTTGGTTATAAGGGCACATGCGTTTCTTAGCAGTGACTACGTTCAATAGACTCTCGTCAGATTCTACTCCAAGAGGTAATTTGATTAAGAATTTAACTAGTTGCCCTCAGGGCCCAGCCCTGGCTGTCCAATAGAACCTGGTCTGCTGGCAGTCTCTCAACCGGGCCTAGCGCCACCTGGTCCCGGACCAGGATTTCTAATACCGGCTCATTGATCTGTCCCTAGTGTTAGTAAATGTGCTTCATGCAACTTTACATGTGAAAGAACAAACTGGACTAGATAGCCCACCCAATTATATTCTAAATTTGCGAGACAGAGAATTACAGATTCATGTGACAGTGACAACCCTAATAAAGAATAAACTAAACTATGCAGAAATTTTATTAAAACGGTTTTCTGCTTACCTTATTTTGGGGCCCCTGGTTGTCACCGACACAGTCATCAAACTTCACCTCGATATGCCCAAAGGTCCTCCAGATCACTTGACACCAATCACGTCAGGGTCACCAAAGTTGTTAGAAATGTTCGTTTCTGATGCAAGCGTCAAAGAGGACTAAGAGACTGAAATATAAGTCAGAAGGGTTTAATGAGTTCATCACAGGTAAAGTTAACAATGAAGCACCGGACTCTCAGGAAAGGATAGGAAGAGAGTCCTGAGATGTTTGTGTTTCCAGCTTTTATAGGCCTCCCAGTGTGTGAGGCGGGTCTTCCTCTCGGCAGCATGTGATTACACATTAAAAACCTTTTGGCAAAATCCCTGAATGTGCGTTTTTAAGTCAATCAATCTCATTGTTTTATGACCCTCACAGGATGGGGGGCACTCAGTCCTTGATGAACAGGGCTACAGATAAGAAGTGGCCCTGGTCCTAGATGTTATCTTCTTGGCCCCAGTGCTGTAGATTGCTTTACGACCCTCTCAGGGTGGGGGTCTTTGGTGAATGGGGCTACAGGCATCTGGGGTAGTATGACATTGTTAAAAAATACCTTACACTGTGGAGGTGAAAACGGGGGGAGACTGACAAAATGGCATCTTGAAAATAAGAGATTAAAGATTACTCAAACATGAATCACTCCAAATAAACTTCAGAGGCTCAATGAGAAGAACAAACTAGAACATGGTTAAACATCTGAACAGAACAGTTTGAAGAACAGGTCTGATTTAATAAAATGAGCTGATGCCGTTTTGTCCTTCCACAGGAGGGTACCACTGCCGACCCTGAGATCGACCCCCCAGGTACAGTGACAGAAAGTGACCCTGCTCCTGCAATTTCAAAATAAAAGCCTCAGTTTGCCTTTTTTTTTTTTTTTTCAGATGGAGATGAAGAAAGTGTGACCGAAATAATTGCCAATGCTATCAAAGATATCGGTACATCTTACAGGGGGGAGGAGTGTGGTAGCAGTAGTAGTAATAACAGTAGCACTTGTAGTAGTACTTGTAGTAGTAGTAGTACTTGTAGTATTCCTAACATTGTTGTGTCCCTGTAGCAGCCCATCTCCTGGAGGTTGACATTATAGTAGTAGTAGAAGTAGTAGTATATTTGTAGTAGAACTTGAAGTATTGCTGTGTTTACAGCGGCCCGTCTCGTGGAGGGGGACATTGTTGAGGACAGACGTAGAAACGCTGTGTCCTGTTTCTTCTGTAAATGGTCTAAGTACAGAGACCGCGTCTCGGTCCCAGTCTACATCAGCTCCAGCTACAGTGAGTCCTGGTTCAGTCCTGGTCTAGTTCTGATTTAGACTTGGTTTAGTCCTGGTTTAGTCCTGGTTTAGTACTGGTTTAGTCCTGGTTTAGTCCTGGTTTAGCCCTGGTTTAGTCCTGGTTTAGTCATAGTTTAGTCATAGTTTAGTCCTGGTTTAGTCTTGGTTTTGTCCTGGTTTAGTCCTAGTTTAGACCTAGTTTAGTGCTGGTTTAGTTCTGGTTCAGTCCAGGGTTATTCTTTGTTTCATCCCGGGCCTTTCTATGTGGAGTTTGCATGTGCTTCCTGTGTCTACGTGGCCGACAGTTTTAACCCAGGGACACTGAGGGATGGGTCAAATGCAGGTTCTGACCCGGTTCTTGTTCAGGTTCCTCTCAGAAGAGAGTGATCCGCTCGGCCATGAAACAGATCCAGGACCAGACCTGTATCTGGTTCTACGAGATCTACGGCTGGTCGAGGTGGTACACACGCCACCTGTATATCTTCTCTGGAAATGGGTATGACACACTAAGAACATATTAAGAACATGCTAAGAACATACTCAGAACAAGCTAAGAACATACTAGGAACATGCCAAGAACACTCTAAAAGCATGCTAAGAACATATTAAGAACATATAAAGAACACACAAAGAACACGCTAAGAATAGGTCAAGAACATACTAACAAAATGTACAAAGAACACGGTAGGAACATACTAAGAACATGCTAAGAACACACCAATAACCCACTAAGAGCATACAAAGAACACGCTTAGAACATACAACGAACACGGTAAGAACATACTAAGAACATTCTAAGAACCTGCTAAGAACACACAAAGAAGAAGCTAAGAACACACCAAGAACACGCTAAGAATACACTAAGAGCATGCATACTACATGCACACTAGACACCGCTACCACACCTACTCTGAAGATGATAAGACACGCTAAGAACATGGCAAGAACACAGTGAGAATACATTACCAACATACTTAAAACACGCTAAACGCAAGCTAAGAACTAAATAAGAACATGCTAAGAATACACCCAGAACATGCTAAGAACACAGCGAGAACATGCACACAACACACCACCTCTACACCTACTTTGGACATGAGTATGACACACAAAGTATACACACAATAGGCTCTTCTCATTTTTATATGTCAGTGCTAATGCTAATGCTACTTTCTATTAAACCGTTTAATCATAACAATTTAATTTGTTGTAAAGACAACACAGTTATTTTCAGGTGTACATTATTTCAGTTAATGACATTATTTAAATATATGGCTCTGACATTTTCATTAGCATCAATACCGACATAAAGGCAGCCCTTTGTAAACACAGAAGAGTCCTCTAGTGACATTTTCTCTGTCCTCGTCCCTGTTTCTGTCCCTGTCCCTGTCTCTGTCTCTCTCCCTGTCCCTGTCTTTGGCTCTGTCCCTGTCCCTGTCTCTGTCTCTCTCCCTGTCCCTGTCTTTGGCTCTGTCCCTGTCCCTGTCCCTGTCTCTGTCTCTGTCTCTCTCCCTGTCTCTCTCCCTGTCCCTGTCTTTGGCTCTGTCCCTGTTCCTGTCTCTGTCCTTGTCTGTGTTACAGGTGCTGGTCGTACATTGGGAGAATATGGTGGACGCGCAAACAGAAACTGTCTCTGTCTAAAAATGGCTGCCTCCGAACGGGAACAATTCAACATGAGCTTCTGCACGCGCTTGGATTTGCCCATGAGCACTCGCGTTCCGACCGCGATGACTACATCCAGGTGCTGACCAACAACATCAAGCCAGGTAAAACTGCACCCAGTATAACCGACAACCACTCGGATAACCGACAACTGTCCCCAGCACAACCAACAACCACCCATACAACTGACAACCGTCCCCAGTACAACCAACAATTGCCCGAACAATCGACTCCAGTACAACTGACAACTACCCTGGCAGCTGCCCCAACAACCGAGAACCTCCCTGACAACCAACAGCCACCCCGACAACAGCCACAACAACCTCCCCAAAAACCAGCCCAAATCACAGTCCTCCAAACACAGTCAGACAAATGGGGAGGGTGAGTGTGCTGCTCAAGGATACAGAAACAGATGCAGGAGCAGGGACAGACTCTGGGAGGGAGTGGTCAAGGACCTTACATCAGATCTGTTCTTCAAATTGTTCTTGAAGAACCATGCTCTTTAACCATGTTCTAGTTCCTTCTTTCCTTTGAGACTCTGAAGCTGTATTTGGAGTGATTGATGTTTCAGTAATCAAACAAATAAGAAATATATATTTAAATTGCTTCTTGTTCCTGGGACGGCATCTGACACACAAGGATACAGGAGGATGGGAGGGCATCTGACACACATTAATCTGTGTCTCTTTCAGGGGAGGAGCGCAACTTTGCCAAATACAAAACAAACAACCTCAGAACGCCTTATGACTTCAAGTCCGTCATGCAGTACAGCAAGTGAGTGCTACTACTACTGTTACTACTATGACTACTACTATGACCACTGCGACTACTACAACTACTACTATTACTGCGACTACTACTGCGACTACTACAAAACCAGGTCTAAATCAGGTGTAAACCAGAACTAGAGCAGGACTAAATCAGGTCTAAACCAGGACTAAAGCAGGAATAAAAAAGGACTAAACCAGGTCTAAACCAAGACTTAAGCAGGACTATACCAGGTCTAATCCAGGTCTTAACCAGGTCTAACTATGATCTGGTCTTTTCCAGTTTTGCCTTCTCTAAACATGGGCTCCCGACACTGGTTTCTCGGTCCAACCCGAGTATGAGGTTCGGTTTTCCCCCTTCAGTGAGCAGCAATGACATTCTGAGAGTCAACCACTACTACAAATGTACAGCCTACCTGTAAAATACCCCAGAGAGACCGGGTGTAGACGAGACCAGAGACCGGACCAGAGACCGGACCAGGGACCAGAGACCAGACCAGGGACCAGAGACCGGACCAGAGACCAGACCAGAGACCGGACCAGAGACCAGACCAGAGACCAGAATAGAGGCCGGACCAGAGACCAGACCACGGACGAGAGGCCAGAGAACAGACCAGAGACCAAGACTGGACCAGAGACCAAGCCAGGACTATCAACTGCTACTACGACTGGACCAGCCCCAGAGCAGGTTTAGGTCTGGGGTCACACAGACCAGAGTCTGTGACTTTTGTTTCTAAATAAAGTCTCTTCAAACGGTTTGTTTATTTGGTCATTATTTAAATATTTCTTGTATATTTTATTTTCATTAAGTGATGTGAAAGTGACAGTTTAGTTTTCATAAAAAAGATTTTAGAGCAGAGCTGTAGAGTTTTATGTCTGACACTCACACCCGCAGAACCGAACGAGCCATGGCCCGCTGACGTCATCACATAAATGAGCCACGGGCCGATGACATCATCACATGAACCTGTTTGTTTACATGTGTCTGGTGACATCATCACACAGTGCCGTTTGTTTACATGTGGAGCAGCAAAGCTAACGTTTTAGCGGAGAAAATAAGATCTGTTAAACACTCCTCTGTGAGCTTATGGATTAAACAACAGTATGGAGCAGCGAGGACAGGCTTCAGAACTTCTGTCTGTCACAGTCCAACTGAAGCTCAGCCCGGGTGAGCCGGGAGTTTGGAGAGGAGTTCTCTGTTTCCTCTTCTCCCCTGTCCTCTTCACCACAACACAGAACTCTAACCATAAACCATGTATGTGTGTGCGAACATCAGCAACCGGGCCGTGCTTTGGCCCACCTCCTCCAACCGGGCGAAAGTCCCAACCAGGCCAAATTCCCGACTGGGCCAAAGTCCCACTTGAACCACTGAAAATTTGGCCTTGTGTGAGCGTACCCTTAAAAACGTTTAGAACAGAGAAACCACTTTAGAACAGTGACTGAAACAAAACTCAAACAGAACACACAGTGGTACTGTGGGGTAGTATTATAGTGCTCACTCTGTCTTGTGCAGTATTTGTGTGTTTGTAGCACTAGTACTGCAGTATTTGTGTGTTTGTAGCACTAGTACTGCAGTATTTGTGTGTTTGTAGCAGTAGTACAGCGGTATTGGTGTGTTTGTAGTAGTAATACTGCAGCATTTGCAGTAGTAGTACTGCAGTATTGGTAGTAGTAGTACTGCAGTATTTGAAGTAGTAGTAAAAGATGAAGTTTGATTCTATCAACCGGACAAATTGTGAAGATGTTTTGCTGCTCATCCAAGCCGCTTCTTCAGTTCTGGTCAGATTGCTGGTGTACACTGCTTTATATCTATCTGAAGGGAGGAGCTAACTACACTGAAACTGTAAACAGCTATTGTCTCCAGTTTCAGCTTAAACAATCCTATTCAACCTTTAACACCGCTGCAATTTTCACTCTGTTTTGGGTCCAAGGATGGAGCTATAGATGGGGGATAGATGATGTCCAAGGCCCCCATTCCTGTTTAAGAAAGGATGGTCTTTCCTAACAAAAATAGCTTCTTTAACTCCCCTCTCACTACGATTGTAGTAATAGTACTCACTTGTACTGGAGGGGGGGCTCAATGGGGCTGAACTGAGATGGAGGAGTCCGTCTGAGACTGTCTCTGAAAATAAAGGGTTAAAAATGAAACCAGGACTAAACCACGACTATACCAGGACTAAACCAGGTCTAAACCAGGTCTAAACCAGGACTAAGCCAGGCCTAAACCAGGTCTAAACTGGAACTAAACCAGGACTAAACCAAGTATAAACCAGGTCTAAACCAGGACTAAACCAGGACTAAACCAGGTTTAAGGCAGTACTGAACCATGACTATACCAGGACTAAACCAGGACTACACCCGGTAACCATGCCTAAACCAGGTCTAAACCAGGACTAAGCCAGGCCTAAACCAGGTCTAAACTGGAACTAAACCAGGACTAAACCAAGTATAAACCAGGTCTAAACCAGGACTAAACCAGGACTAAACCAGGTTTAAGGCAGTACTGAACCATGACTATACCAGGACTAAACCAGGACTACACCCGGTAACCATGCCTAAACCAGGACTAAACCAGGACTAAACCAGGACTAAACCAGGTCTAAACCAGGACTAACCCAGGTTTAAGGCAGTAATGAACCATGACTATACCAGGACTAAACCAGGACTACACCCGGTAACCATGCCTAAACCAGGACAAAACCAGGTCTAAACCAGGTCTAAACCAGGTCTAAACTGGAACTAAACCAGGACTAAACCAAGTATAAACCAGGACTGAATCAGGACTAAACCAGGACTGCACCAGGACTAAACCAGGTTTAAACCAGATCTAAATCAGCTGTAATCAAGACTAAAATAGGACTCACCGACGGTCATCTCTCTGGATTTTGACCCAGTTCTGGACTTGTTCTCGAACGCTGTTTCGGGTCAGGGTGCTGTTTGGGGGTGTGGCCTGTCTGAAAATGCTTCCTGGGGGCGTGGTCTGTCTCTGTATATTTCCTGTGGGTGTGGCCTGTCTCTGTGCACTTCCTGTGGGCGTGGCCTGTCTGTAAACACTTCCTGGAGGCGTGTCTGGGGGTGGAGTCGTCTGGTATGTTCCAGCCGCAATCCCATTTGGCTCCAGGATCGGACTTGGGGTTGAAACGGGGAACCTGTGAAGACCAAAGAAAAATGGGTTTAGACCAGAGACCAGACCAGAGACCCAGACACCAGAGACCAGAGACCCATAAACCAGAGACAAGAGACCCAGAAACCAGAGACCAGAGACCCAGAAACCAGAGACCAGACCAGAGACCCGAGACCAGACCAGAGACCCGAGACCAGAGACCCATAAACCAGAGACCAGACCAGAGACCCGAGACCAGACCAGAGACCCGAGACCAGAGATCAGAGACCAAACTACAGACCAGAGACCAGAGACCAGACCAGAGACTACACCAGAGAACAGACCAGAGACTAGAGACCAGAGACCAGATCAGGGACCAGATTTGGAAAGAGGGTCTAATGTAATCCCTATGAGTTTTTGCAGAGGATCAGGCAGTAACAACAAAATTACATTTGTTTTAAAGACATCCTGATTATTTTTAATAATATTTCAGTCTTTGGCGTTATTTTAATATTTATTCAGCTACGACATTAGCATTAGCATTGGAACTAGCTGGGTACGGTTGTGCACAGAGCCAATTACTAATAAAAATCACTCTGAATATCATACACATAACAAATAAACACACTGAAGCTCGCTACATCCAAACACTGGTCTACTACTGAACTGTTTCTGACCCGTGCAGTTGAATGCCTCTCCTTGTCTGTGCTTAATGCAGGGGTGTCCAAACTATGGCCCGCAGGCCAACTGCAGCCCATGGCCCTGTTTTTATTGGCCCGCAGCAAGTTTTGAAAATATAATATAATATGACCCGCATATGGTTTGCGCTCCTCTGAGCTCCACTTCTGAGTTTCAACACTAGATGGAGCCAAACAGCACTACTCAGTTTCAACACTAGAAGGGGCCAGCCATGGAAACAAGTGCTTTTCGGTTTCCACCAAAAAAAACAACAACTTTGACCGCAAATTAGCAGAAATGGCAGTGCCGAAGAAACGCAAAATAGCAAGTGAGTACAGGAAATTTCAAACACGGTGGGGAAATGATTATTTCTTCAAGGAAATAAATGGAAAGTGTATCTTTTTAATTTATAAAGAAATTGCAAATTGCAAAGAAATTACGCAATAAAACAAGATAATAGATAAATAGTTTAAAATAATTTAAAAAATATACTTAAATATAGACTCTAACATAACATCTTCGTAAAGTGACTTAAGTATTGCACATAGGTATGGATGAATGACACATGTTCAGTGTTAACAGTGTTTGTTGTACAGTCTGACAGCATCAGGAAGGAAAGACCTGCGAAACCTCTCCTTCACACAACGAGGGTGAATCAGTCTGTCACTGAAGATGCTCTCCAGGGCAGACAGAGCGTCCTGCAGGGGGTGAGACTAATGGCCCAGCATAGAAATGACCTTAGCCAGGACCCTCCTGTCCCCCGCCTCCTGCACTGAGTCCAGAGGACAGCCCAGGACGGAGCTGGACTTCTTGATGACCTTGTCCAGCTTCTTCCTCTCACACTCTGTGATGCTGCTGCTCCAGCAGACCACACCGTACAGGATGGTTGATGCCACCACAGAGTCATAGAAGGTCTTCAAGAGTGGCCCTCTCACTCCAAAAGACCTGAGTCTCCTCAGGAGATAGAGCCTGCTCTGGCCCTTCCTGTACAGTGCATCTGTGTTGTGAGTCCAGTCCATTTTGTTGTTCAGAGGAACACCCAGGTACTTGTATGAGCAATATCCCTTCCCTGAATGTTCACTGAGGGGGCAGTAGAGTGGCGTCTGCGGAAGTCCACCACCATCTCCTTGGTCTTCTCTGCATTGATGATGAGGTGGTTCTGCTGACACCAGTCCACAAAGTCCTGTGTTAGTCCTCTGTACTCCACATCGTCATCATCCTTGATGAGGCCAATGATGGCAGAGTCATCAGAGAACTTCTGCAGGATGCAGCTGTCCGTGTTGTGTCTGAAGTCTGCAGTTTAAAGGGTGAAAAGAAAGGGCGCGAGGACAGTGCCCTGGGGCGCCCCCACACTACAGGTCATGAGATCAGACACGCAGTTCTTGGCTCTCACAAATTGGGGCCGGTTTGTGAGATAGTCCAGGATCTAGTCTGTCCACCCCGGCGGTCTCCAGCTTGTCCCTCAGGAGCAGTGGTTGGATGGTGTTGAAAGCACTGGAGAAGTCAAAGAAGAGAATCCTCACAGTGCTGCCGGGGTTCTCCAGGTGAGACAGTGAGCGGTGCAGCAGGTAGATGACGGCATCCTCCACTCCGATGCCAGGCCAGTACGCAAACTGCAGCGGATCCATCGCTGAGCTCACGGTGGAGCGGAGGTGGCCAAGGACCAGTCTCTCCAGTGTCTTCATCAGGTGAGATGTTAGAGCCACCGGCCTGAAGCTGCTGTGTTCCTTGGCCTGTGGCGTCTTGGGCACCGGTACCACGCAGGAGGTCTTCCAGAGTTGTGGTACCACCCTCAGCTTTAGGCTCATGTTGAAGACATGCTCCATAACTCCGCACAGTTCATCTGCACAGGACTTAAGGAGCCTGAGATAGTCTTTAGACTTCTCCACACCCCCTGGATGTTCTTCTCCTGTAGCTGTTGCTCCATCCTTCTGTTAGGCGTGTTCTATCAAAATGACGACTGGATTCGATCAGTTCAAATCTCAAAAGTTTATTCCCCTAACAGTTACAATCTAATACAGGACCCGGGGTCATATGATCTATCCCTCGTGTGTGCAGCAGGCAGTCTGTCTGCTTTTCCCTGGCCCCGTAACATAAAAATGTAACATGAAACATGAATATGCAAATATTATGTTGAGTAGGTTGTCGCCCAGGTTCCTCCCTTCGGCCTCGCTCATCTCTCCGGGCTGCACCAGTCTATTTTTCCGGCCTTGAGTCTCATCCGACCGCCCTGTAAAGGAGCGTCTACACACCCCAACAGCCTTCCCCAATTCATATCACACAATATTGCTTTTAGCATAGTTTCAGTATTATCACAAGATGCTCAACTCTAGTATAAACATTGTGGCTGTCAGGCGACATGATTCACCTCCTACAATGTTGCCTTAACTCGGTTAAAGGAGTTTCTGCAAGGGACCAACTGTCTCCCATAATTCACGTTTTACCTTTAACCTAATTTCAGTGTTAGTAGATGGTATTCAGCTTTTAGTATGGTGCTTGTTAGACAACCTCCAAAAAGATACAACATTCAAAGAATATATAAATTCAGTATAAAAATGGTGATTACATAATAATATTCAAAACTTATATGATTTCAGTATCAAAAGATATATATGTATATGTGATGGCCCTAAGAAAGTTTATTCAATCAATATGCATTCCATATTTTTGATATATGTATTTGTAATGCAACTTAAAAGCTTTATTACTTGACATACCCTTCACTTCTCTTATGGCTGGCTTGGCTTGTCCTGATTTTCCTCCTCAGCTTCTTCTGTACAGCCTTCAGCTCCTCCTTGGTCCCTGACCTAAAAACTCTCTTCTTCTCCTTCAGCAGAGCTTTTATGTCAGGGTTAATCCACGGCTTGTTGTTCGGAAAACACCGCACCGTCTGGGAGGGAACGATGTTTTCAAAACAGAAGTTTATGTAGTCCGTGATGCAATCAGTCATTGCGTTGATGTCCTCTCCATGTGGGTCACAGAGCTCTGTCCACACTGTGGTGTCAAAGCAGTCTCTCAGAGAATCCTCACTCTCAGCAGTCCACTTCTTCACCACACGGAACACCATAGGCTGTCTGTGCACAATGGGCTGGTACACAGGCTCCAGATGGAGAATGTTGTGGTCAGCTTTACCCAGGGGAGGCAGTGGGGATGAAGAGTAAGCCCTCTTGGCGTTGGCAAAAAATAAGTCCAATGTTTTATTGTCTCTTGTGGGGCAGGTGACATACTGAGTGTATGTAGGCAGGAGAGGTGCAGGAGATGCATGATTGAAGTCTCCAGTGATCAGGAAGAGAGCCTGTGGGTGCTTTGTTTGGAGTGTGCTGGTACCGGAGTGCAGCGTGTCACAGGCCGTCTCAGCATTAGCAGAGGGAGGAACATACACAGCAATCACAATCACATGTGAGAACTCCCGGGGCAGATACTATGGCCTCATGCTAACAGCCAGCAGCTCAATGTCTTTGTTACACAGCTGCATCTTCACTGTACAGTGTCAGATCTGCAAATCAGTTGCTTTTCCAAACGCGGACCTTACTGCTAATAATGAGAACTACCGTAAATTTCGGACTACAGAGCGCACCTTGATATAAGCCGCACCAGCTAAATTTGAAGAGAAAATCAATTTTGTACATATATAAGCCGCACCTGAATAAAAGCCGCAGGTTTTCATATTGTAACATGAGACATTTACACAGAAAGACGGTGCACCGACACGCTTTTTTTTAAACTGTGCCTGAAAATTGGCACCAACACGACAACAACACGGGATGAACACATCTGCAGGTTTAGAAAATAAAGCTGCACCAACACGGAAAATCTGCTTTTATTTCCTCTGAAAACTTTTGTCGTCTTTTTACATTGACCAAGTTGGATTCATTGATGTCGAGCTTACGTGCAGTGGCTCTATTTCAGGGGTCGGCAACTCGCGGCTCCGGAGCCGTATGCGCCTCTTTCCGCCTCATACTGCGGCTCTGCGTGGCTTGGGAACTAACACAGACACAGCTCACAGTCCTGCGTAAAGAGCCCTGATTTTGAGACGCTGTGCGCACAGGGGTCAGGAGCAACTTTGGCCCGTCCCTAATGACACACTAATAAGCTCGTCCGTAGATGTATCATGAAAATCCTGCTGGAAATCGCCACAGAAATCTATTTGATGTAGTAGCAAGTATATTATCTGCTCTTGTCTCCGCGGTGACGTATCACGTATAACACATCAGACACGACGCACAAAAGTAGAGCCACAAGCGAGTGAAAATGAGCCAAAACAAAAGTCTTTGGAGATCTTTTTAACAAAGGGGAAAAGGACAACTGAGGAGCCAGAAGAAGAGACTACGACCTCCAAGAAAAAGAAAGATAAATTTAACAGACAATGCCTACTTAAAATCTGGGTTTGTCGCTACAGGTGACTCACGCACAGTCCGCTCTGCGTAACATACGGGAAAAGCAAATAAGGCAATGAAACCTTCAAAACTGCTTTGGCACATGGAGAATAAGCACCTGGGATAAAACGATACGCTACGAGTTTTTTTGTTGTTGTTTTTTTAAAGAAACTGCGGAGTAGAGTAGACATAATCACATAATCAGCGCGATGCATGATGCAGCGGTTTGGTGAGTTGTATTTTTTTAATGCACTTAAGTTGTTTTTGCCATATTTATCTGCCACGTGTAGAAGGCTTGTCCGTGAAAGTAAAACCTACATTATTCCGTTACATTATTGTTATTATACAGTGTTATCTTCATTTTAGATGTCAAAAAGTATTTGCGGCTCCCAGTGTTTTATTTTATGTGGAAAGTGGGTCCAAATGGCTCTTTGCGTGCGTGTTAAAGGCCGACCCCTGCTCTGTTTCCTTTCTGTTTCTTTATCTTAAAAACTGCATCATATCCATTTCATGATGCGCAAAATGATCGTTCAAAATCAAAACTAGTGAATTCTTCAGAGCAGAATCTTTCCCCACGTCTGTCTCACTTTTACGTTTACAGCTAGAGAGCGCCCCCCAGGGTCCGTTATCCAGTAAAATTCCATATATAAGCCGCACTGCTGTAAAAGCCGCAGGGTTCAAAGCGTGGAAAAAAAGTAGCGGCTTATAATCCGAAATTTACGGTATGTGTCTGTGATTGCATCTCTTATGATAGAATTCAACCAGCGTTTTCAAGATTTTTCTGTTATTGAAAAACAAATGAAGCTCTTCTTAACCCCCTTCCCGGTGGATGCAGAAGAAGTGGAAGAGTTACAACTGATTGAAATGCAATGTGATGATTTTCTGAAAAGTCAACATCAGCTTCTCTCCCTCCCTGACTTCTATCAGAGTTTGGATAATGTCAAGTTACCTCTGATGAGACGCCATGCAAAAAGAATGATGAGCCTGTTTGGCTCAACATACATATGCGAACAAACATTTTCTCTGTTAAATCAGAACAAAAACAGACTGAGAACCAGAATAACTGTGAAGTCCTCCGTGTCTCAACCACCAAATTTTCTCTTGACATATCAGCCATTCTTCGATCCAGCATCACTGCTCCCACTGAGTTCTTCACGGAGGTGAGTTACAATTACACACTATATTATAATCAATATGTCTCCTCTATAGCATGCGGCCCAGCCCTTGGTTCATTTTTCTGTATTTGGCCCTCAGTGAAAAAAGTTTGGACACCCCTGGCCTAATGTGAATCAGACTGTGTCGGCTTCTCCAGATGTGTCATTGGGATCTTTGAGATTCGATCCACGGCTCATTGATAAATTGTTTTAAAATGGTCTGGACCAGTTATCCGGTTTTCCTGGCATGTTTTTGTCGTCATAAATGAACAATAAAAAATATTTTAATCAGACCTTTTCTTCAAACTGTTCTGTTCAAATCTTTTAGCCATGTCCCTGTCATTTTTTCTCAGAAGTTGTATTTGGAGTGATTCATGTCAAGTAATCTTTAATCTCTTATTTTCAAAATGCCATTCTGCCGATCTACCCCCATTTTCACCTCCACCGGTACATGCCCACTGTGACGTATGCACTTCCTTCTCCGGTTTTATTTTCTTAATTGGTGACACTCGTCGGATTCTGCAATGTCGCATCACCAGTTTGGTACAAATGTTTATTATAGATTAGAACTATAGAGCACACACAGAGAGGGGGAGTTGTCTGTGGAGAGAGGTACCTGTTCTGAGAGGGAGCAGGAGCTGACTCTTCAGGGGGCGTGGTTAGTCGTGTGGCTGCCTTGGAGATAGGTCCAGTCTTCAGAGGAGAGTCCTGGTTGGGATCCTGATCTGGACTTTGGACTTCATGGACCAGGGTCTTTTCTGAGGACTGAGTCGAGTCCAAAAGGTCTAAGGATCTGAGGAAAGAGACAAAGTTTAGTCCTGGTTCAGTGCTGGTTTAATCCTGGTTTAATCCTGGTTTAATCTTGGTTTACACCTGGTTTAGAACTGATACATACTTGTCCGTTGAGGTGTTGGTGCCACAGTGGACCCCATTCTGGGCTTTTCGGACCCCATTTCGGACCTTGGTTAGTTCTCCGGTCTGGATTCCAGTCTGGTCTCCTGTCTGGATCTGGGTCTGGTCTCCGGTCTGGACTTGGGTTTGGTCTCGGTTCTGGTCTCGGTCCTGGGTCTTGGTCTTAGTCTGGACTCGTGTGGCCCGGTTCATGGCCCTGAGCCAAGCATTCATGTCCTCCTGGGTCTCTGCGCTGAAGTAGTACGTCCTCATCCCCGAGTGCTCTGCCTGTGAGCCAATCAGAGAGCTGCTGCGTTTGAACGGACCAATCACAGGGCTGCGTTTGGACAATGGGCCAATCAGAGAGCTCCGTTTGTCCAAGTGTGTGCGCATGGCCCACGGACGTGCCTAAAAGATAAGAGACAAGACTTGGTTCAGACCTGGTTAAGTTCTGGTTTAGACCCCTTTAGTCCTAATTTGGTCTTGGATTAGTCTTTTACATTTAGCCCTAGTTTAGTCTTGTTTTTAGTCCTGTTTTTTGTCTGGGTTCAGTCTTAGTTTAGTCTTGGTTAAGTTCTGGTTTAGACCCTGTTTAAACATGATTTGGTCTTAGCTTGGTCTTGGTGTAGTCCCGGTTTAGACCAGGTGTACATTTAGTCCTGGTTTAGACCCGATTTAGTACTAGTTTTACATGCATCAAAACATCTTAATTATACAACAGTAAATGTCTTTTTACGTTTCACAAATTAAAAACGAAGAAATACAAAGACCACGGGACTCACCGTAATCACCCAAAATCACCAAAATCACCCAAAATCACCAGTCACCCAAAATCACCCAAAATTACAACAATCACCACGATCACCCAAAATCACCAAAATTACCAAAATCACCACAATCACCAAAACTTGACAAAACTCCATCACTGAAATGATCATAAAAACACCAATCCACAGCCCCGCCCACTTCCAAGTCCACTCCGGTTCAGGAAGTATACTTCCCATTCATTTTTCCCATTGACCTTAGGTGGATAAATTCAAATCTTAAGAGTCCAAAGGCTAACTGGCTACTGGCTAACCAGCTACAGGCTAACTAATATCATAACACAGCTGTTTTAAGTCCAAAAAGCACATTTAAAACACAAGATTCTGTGAAATGTTTGAATAACTGCGTTTTACAAAGTTTCACAAACAGATTTTAAATAAAAGTGTCTTGTGTCAACAGGTCCATTATATTTTATTCAGAAAGTCTATGGGAAAAATGACAAAATTTACTTCTGGAACCAGGGCCGGGCGGTCACTGTGGAGCTCCAATCAAACCCAGAACATGCAGGGATTGGTCAGAGGCAGACAGGGGGCGGTACCTACTTAAATGGAGTACTCTCATTGGACCACGTGTTGAAACGGAGCCATATGATTGGACAAGAGTCAGAAGATGGTCCAATCGGAGGCGGGACAAAGAAATGACACATTAATTTAAAAACTACGAGAAAAGAAGATAAACCAAAGCAGAGGTCATTAGGCCAAAGGGTCAGAGGGGCATCACACCTCTACCCAGGAAAGAGCCACTGTCCCTGGGTACAAACTTTAACAGAGACCCCCAAATGTCTGTCTATACCACATGTGTCAAACTCAAGGCCCGTGGGCCAAATGTGGCCCTGCACATCATTTTATGTGGCCCTCGACAGTGTAAATTAAAAGCTATGATGGTCTTAAAATGTCATTTTATCAGGAGATACGCAGCTACATAGCCATATTTTTACATCTAGACAAATGTATATGCAATATTTGTAACTTGAATAAGTAATAAATACAGAAACAGTTAATTAACAAGTTAAAAAAGTAGTTAGACTTATTTTACATCTGGCCCTTTGAAGGCAACCATTTTGCTGAAAATGTGTTTGACACCCCTGGTTTATACAATGACCTCTGGAGCTGCGCAGGGAGGATTGTCCAGACTACCCAGGAAAGGCGTTCTATTCCTGGTTACAGCACTCAGCACAGTCCCTTATCAGATGGAAGTCTGAAGAGCAAGTCTATTCTGGAAGCATTTTAAAGTGAGATTGAGTGGCTCCAAATGTTTGAGGAGGGTCACGGCTCAAACTAACCATAGACTGTATATATAAATAGACATCGCTAACTCACTAGCATAGACTGTATATATAAATGGACATAGCTAACCTGCTAACCACTGCGTTTCAGATAGGAAGTGATCATGGGCACACATCCACTCCAATTCACTTTCTCTGTAAAAACTGTAGCCCCTCTCTCTGCAACTGCTGCTGTAAATGTTCGTATTACCCCGCTCTACATGATCCTGGGTTTTATTTTATTTATTTTTCACTATTGTGTCTGCAACTCAAGATCTGAACATTAATAAGAGCTCCTACTAGAGTTAACAACAGGTTTGACTGACAGTGTTGCTAAGCTCCAACTCCCTGCTAAACCAGTGTTGCAGGCGAGAAGGGGTGTTACCTTCAGCAGCCTCACTCCAGATTGGCTCTTTGGTTGCTGTGATACTAGCGGTCAGAGGAGCTGAATGCCGGTGACATCACACTCTCTCAGTCCACTGAACATATACAGACTATGGAGTATTTTTATATTTATATTTCTGACTCTGTCTCTGTCTCCAGCCTGAACCTCCTCCTTCAGAGACTGAATCCACAAAACCCTCGGAAACACCCAGAGAGCAGGACTCCCAAAAAACGGACTCAAAACCAGAACCTGAGCCAGATCCTAAACCCGAGTCCAGACCTGAAACAAGACCCGAGTCCAGACCCGAGTCTCAATCGGACCAGCGGAAAACCTTCAAAATGAACTTTGTCAAATCCACGTGATATCAGTTATATTTGAACTTCAGGAAAACTGTTCTGACTTTTCATTTGTGATAAAAATGTAAAGGTCCTATATTACTCAAAACTCTTGTGAGCTTTAAACCATGTTATAATGCTGTCCTCCTCAAAAACAGACCTGGAGTTGTGTTTTGTTTCATTCACACATGATTGAGTAACTCTTTATTATTAGTGTGTCTGCATCTCCAAAGCTCAAAATGCTCTGTTCCACCATATGATGTCATGAAGTGGTAGTTTTCAAGTTAACAGCTCCTTTTTTCCAAATTATTCTAGTGAAAGTGTATGGAATTTAAAAAGACAGTGGAGCACTTCCTGTATTATCATATGATGACATCACAAGGTGGCACAGAGTGTTTTCTGTTTGAGAATAACTCTAAAGGGTTTATGTGTTAAACATGTGTGAATGAAACACAACTCCAGGTCTGTTTGTGCTGAGGAAACATTAGAACACAGATCAGAGAATAGTGTAATATGGACCCTTTAAGGTGTGAAATGTGATGACATGGAACCATCCACAGGGGGCGACAAAAGTGACTGTAAACAACAACAATTTAACTCTTCAGAAAACATCACTGAGGCTTAAACTGGTTTATGCTGATCTTAGGCTGGGCTCATGCACGCAGGTTTGTAGCTGTAACTTCATGTGAGTTTTTTAAATAAAATCCTTGGAAGTAGTAAGTTTTGTGTCTCTTAATGTTTCAAACCAAACTCGCATGTAAATATGTAAATAGGGCTGTCCAAAGTATAGAAAATCAGATCCTAATCAATACAATCAATAATATCGAAACTAGATCCTCATTGTTCGCAGGTATCAATACTAAAAAAGTCCCATTGACAGAAAGGAATCTTTCCTGAATATCTTTAGAATGATCTTGAAGTGTATCAGAACTATTATAAGACACATAGACTAGTATACACCCATGGACCACTATGGAACCCACCCACCTGACCCACTGAGGGAGTACACAGATTTAAGACCACATGACAATAAAAAAGAAAGTACTACTATTCTACTCTCTAAAGAAACTGTTTTTATTATCATCATGGTATCAGTATCGAGTATTGAGTCTGTTCCTTTGGATCGAAATGGAGTTTGAGAATTTAGTATTGCTACATCACTACATGCAAATGAGACAGCGGAGATGATTTCAGACCTTTATTTGTCATTATATTAAATTGTGAATAAACAAACACACAGCATCATTGTTAACCATTAGCCATTAGCTGTTAGCTCAGTCAGTCCCAAAACAGAAAGTAAATCATACACTTATGAAGTGCTTGTGACCTAAATAAATCTGTAGTAAACTGTTTTTCCAGTCTTAAATTCATCCGGTCAGGCCTGGACAGGGTCAGTCCTGGACAGTCAGTCGCTCTCAGCAGCGGCTTTACCTGCAGAACATACAAATATGAAAATCAAAGTTTCTGAAAATACAGAAATAATAATATAAACTGAAGACGAGGAAGGACTGTTTTGCTCGAAGACACGACAACATGAATGAGATTTAAAATAATCCAGAGGGACAGTGGTTCATTTAGTGCTATCTGATAACTTACGGTAGTTTATTCCAGCCCTTGTTTGGTTCTGGTCTAGTCCTGGTCTAGTCCTGGTCTAGTCCTGGTCTAGTCCTGGTCTAGTCCTGGTCTAGTCCTGGTCTAGTCCTGGTCTAGTCCTGGTCTAGTCCTGGTCTAGTCCTAGTTCAGTTCTGGTTTAGTCCTGGTTCCTCACCGGTCTTCAGGAGTCTTCCTTGTATCGATGCCTGTTTCATGATATTTTGCTGTTGTTGTAAAACTGCACCCAGCTCTGGAAAGTCAACGAGGACCTGGGACCTGAACACATCAGGGAGACTTAACATTACAGTTTTTAGACGGAGAGGATCCCGATGTCTTAGATTCAAAGTTCAAAATTCAACAGGTGAGATACTGAGTCAGCCTATCGTCGTAGTCTACATGCCATGTACATGTTTAATATATCTATATGTAGATTGTATCTATATGTTTACTGTATATATGTAGATTATATATTTATGCCAATTATATCTATATATAGATTCTATGTTCATAATCCAGGACTGAAACAAAGACAGCTTCAACTATTTCTTTTCTGTATTTCAATGAGAGACAAGATTTGTTTCTATAATAAAATGATCATTTTGATTTTAAACTCTTACATAATTCTAAGATATGTTTTTAAAAGATATGTTTTCATCAAACCAAAACCCAAGATATTTATAAACCCAAGATATTTACAGGTGGAGTCACTTTCAGCTGATGTACTATTTAGTGTATAAAGAGCTTGCCCATCACTTAAATCACTTTGTTTTATTTATATTCAATGACAATTTACAACAAATTTAGATAATTTTGGATTTCATGAAAATCAGCAGAAGGAGTACTGACATTGTAAACAGTATCATCTGCATATAAATGTATGAGGCTTTCTCTTAATGGAATAAATAAAAATAGTAAAAAGTAGCAGGCCCCAAAATTGAGCATTGGGGCACTTCTTTACTTAAAGTTAGAAAATGTGATTTAAACCGATCAGCTCCTACTGGGTTCTGTTTGAAAGTTTAGAACATTTAGACCTGGTTTAGACCTGCTTGAGCCCTGGTTTAGTCCTGGGTTAGTCCTGGTTAAACCCTGGTTTAGTCCTGGTTAAACCCTGGTTTAGTCCTGGTTTAATCCTGGTTTAGTCCTGATTTAGACCTGGTTCTACCTGGATTTGGTAAGCATGTTCCTGATACGTTCTGCTCTCTCTCGTCTCTGTTTTTGCTCCTCTGGACTCAGGACTTCCTCCAAATCCGGGTCTAGTCTCTCTGGGATCTGGACTTTCTGGGGCCTCGACAGCTGTAAACCAGAACACCCGGACTCAGTAAAAGCGGTAACAATCACAATGGACCCTCTTAAATTGTTCACAACAGAATATGATGTCATAATGTCAAAATGGAGGCAAGAGTTTTCTGTTTATAGATGGCATTTTGAGGACCATTCAGAAGAGACTGAATTGTTAATTGCCATGACAACAGTATTAATTTTCATTACTCTGAAAGTGAAAATGCAAGGGCCTGTATAACTATGGGAGAGTCACTGTTTTTAAAGAAATCTCCAAACGTATAATCCTGGTTTAGTCTCAGTTTAGTCCTGGTATAGACCTGGTTTAGTCCTAGTTCATATCTGGTTCCATCCTGGTTGAGGCCTGATTTAGTCTTGGTTTAGTCCTGGTTGAGGCCTGGCTCAATCCTGGTTTAGTCTTAGTTGAGGCCTGTTTCAGTCCTGTTTCAGTCCTATGACATTTTTAATTTACTCTAAAAATGTCAGTGCTCTTTAGTTCTGGTTTCCTAGTTTAGTCTAGTGCTCCTGGTTCAGTCCTGGTTCAGTCCTGGTTCAGTCCTGGTTCAGTCCTGGTTCAGTCCTGGTTCAGTCTGGTTCAGTCCGGTTCTAATATGATGAAATGTTCCACTATAGAATCCTGACCTGTCTCCAGCTCAGTTTAATCTCTGACCTCTTTGCTGATGTCCAAGTCAAACTCCTCTGGCTCTGCCTCCTTGATCCTCTCCTCTGATTGGACTGTTTCACTTTGGACCCGCCCCTCGTCACTCTGGCCCTCTGTCATTGGTCGCTCCTGCTGCCAATCAAACCCCTGAGGACGTAACAGGCCAAAGTGAATCCACAGAACTGAACTCCACTGGACAACTGAGGAGGAAGCAGACTGAATAAGGCTAACAACATTAGCTGACAGCACTGAGGTGTGTGCTGCAGTGAAGGGAACTCAAAGACAACATAGTCCAGGAGAGAGATGCAGGGAGGGCATCTGACACACAGGGAGGGCATCTGACACACGGGGAGGGCATCTGACACACGGGGAGGGCATCTGAAACACGGGGAGGGCATCTGACACACGGGGAGGGCATCTGACACACGGGGAGGGCATCTGACACACGGGGAGGGCATCTGAAACACGGGGAGGGCATCTGACACACGGGGAGGGCATCTGACACACGGGGAGGGCATCTGACACACGGGGAGGGCATCTGACACACAGGGAGGGCATCTGACACACGGGAAGGGCATCTGAAACACGGGAAGGGCATCTGACACACGGGAAGGGCATCTGACACACAGGGAGGGCATCTGACACACTGATTTGGGGAATTGTTCATTGTGAGAATTCAATTATTAACATTTTAACCTTTAAGTAGTAGTAGTATTTGCAGAAGCAGTAGTATTAGTAGTACTTGCAGTAGTATTTGTACTTTGTGTGTGTGTGGTGTTTTGTTACTTGGTTAAATCAGAGCCATGCAGCAGAGCGCCACCTCCTGGTCACGTCCAAAACTCCAAACACGATCCAACAGTGAAGAACAAACATTTACACAGAGAGAGAAAGAGAGAGATGGAGAGAGAGAGAGATAGAGAGGGTGGGAGGGAGAGAGATGGGGAGAGTGACAGGTGAAAGAGAGAAAGAGATAGGAGAGAGCGAGAGAGAGAAAGAGAGGAAAGATAGAGAAAGAGAAAGGAGAGAGAGTGCAGAGAGAGGAGAAAGAGAGAGGAGAGAGAGGAGAGGAGAGAGAGGGCGAGAGAGAGGAGAGGAAAGGTTCATGCAAAAAGCAGAATGACCTCACATTGAACCAAGACCTACAGTAAATTAGTCCAGAAATAATTTCACAAAGTTTAAACTTTAACTTGACATTTGTGAGGTGGGTGCATTTGGTTTGTGAGGTGGGTGCGTTTGGTTTGTGAGGTGGGTGCGTTTGGTTTGTGAGGTGGGTGCGTTTGGTTTGTGAGGTGGGTGCGTTTGGTTTGTGAGGTGGGTGCGTTTGGTTTGTGAGGTGAGAGCGTTTGGTTTGTGAGGTGGGAGCGTTTGGTTTGTGAGGTGGGTGTGTTTGGTTTGTGAGGTGGGTGCGTTTGGTTTGTGAGGTGGGTGCGTTTGGTTTGTGAGGTGGGTGCGTTTGGTTTGTGAGGTGGGTACGTTTGGTTTGTGAGGTGGGTGCGTTTGGTTTGTGAGGTGGGTACGTTTGGTTTGTGAGGTGGATGTGTTTGATTTGGTTCGACAGAGGAGCAGAGCCACAGCTAAAGCCTCAGCTGTTTATTAAAAGTGCAAATCTAAGACTCAAAATGAAATGATAGAAATATGACTGTGGAACATCAGAGGCTTCCGTGGATTTGAGGCAGAACATTTGGATTTGGAGGAAAAACAGGAGCAGAAGCTTGAGCTCTGTCTGATTCAGATTAATTTAGGAGTTTGGAAAAAATAAAGAGGAGGTATTCTGCCAAAATGATTTTTTTAAGCTTTCTCCCATGTTCTAACTCTGTACCTTGTCACAAACATGAAGAGGTTTTAGAGGTCATCCACACAAGTTTGAGTAATCTAGAGATCTCCCCCGGGCCCTATCCAAACCCTCCTTATGGTTAGCAGTACGGCTATAGCATTTTCAAAACAATAAAAGGAAACATGGTGATAGAAATATGTTGTGTTACAGTTAATACCCCACAGAAGTCAAATACTCCCTCTTTAACACCCCACAGAAGTCAAATACTCCCTCTTTAACACCCCATAGAAGTCAAATACCCCCTCTTTAACACCCCATAGAAGTCAAATACCCCCTCTTTAACACCCCATAGAAGTCAAATACTCCCTCTTTAACACCCCATAGAAGTCAAATACTCCCTCTTTAACACCCCATAGAAGTCAAATACTCCCTCTTTAACACCCCATAGAAGTCAAATACTCCCTCTTTAACACCCCATAGAAGTCAAATACTCCCTCTTTAACACCCCATAGAAGTCAAATACCCCCTCTTTAACACCCCATAGAAGTCAAATACCCCCTCTTTAACACCCCATAGAAGTCAAATACTCCCTCTTTAAGGAAATAAAAGAGAAGTCTTTAATCCCTTATTTTCAATCAATCTACCCCTATTTTCACCTCCACCAGTACACTGCGACATGCACATTTCCTTCTCCAATTTTATTCTCTTAATCGCTGATACTCGTGAGATTCAGCAGAGTCGCATCAATTTTTGTTTTTTAGGTGAATATTAGGATTCAAAATGTCCACCACAGTTCTTCCTCTAAGCCTCTGTGTTTCTATTGCATTTGAACGCCACAGTGAGTCTACGATGTAAACACAGTTATTTCATTAAACTATTGCTGTTTCCTTTCAGGGGATTCTGGGATACAGAGTCCACACAAGCCTGGCATCATGGGAAGTGCAGGCAGAGCTCCCAAAGCATCATGGGAGCTCCAGTTCTGAGGTCCATCACACAGGTTAGTCCATTCAAACACATGCTGGTTAGCACTGTTAGCATCTCCCACAGAAAACAAAGGCATCATTAGCAGCAAGCTAATGAGTTTAAAGGGTTCAGACTTCACCAAATCTGCAAAAAAACCTTTCAATCTCTTTCTCTAAAAATCTAGATTTTTACTTTTATTAATATTGTAAATAATTTAATACCATCATATTTTAAAATCTATAAAATATATACAAAATATTTACTCTAAAAATATCAGTGCTCTTTAGTTCTGGTTTTCTAGTTTAGTGTAGTGCTCCTGGTTTAGTCCTGGTTTAGTCCTGGTTTAATCCTGGTTTAGTCCTGGTTTAGTTCGGGTTTAGTCCTGGTTTAGTCCTGGTTTAGTCCTGGTTTAGTGTTGGTTCAGTCCTGATTTAGTCCTGGTTTAGTCCTGGTTTAGTCCTGGTTTAGTTCGGGTTCAGTCCTGATTTAGTCCTGGTTCAGTCCTGATTTAGTCCTGGTTTAGTCCTGGTTTAGTCCTGGTTTAGTTCTGGTTCAGTCCTGATTTAGTCCTGGTTTAGTCCTGGTTTAGTCCTGGTTTAGTTCGGGTTCAGTCCTGATTTAGTCCTGGTTTAGTCCTGGTTTAGTCCTGGTTTAGTTCGGGTTCAGTCCTGATTTAGTCCTGGTTTAGTCCTGATTTAGTCCTGGTTTAGTCCTGGTTCAGTCCTGCTTTAGTACTGGTTTAGTCCCTGATACATACATTCTTTAACCCTTCGTCATGTTGGTTTTTAGTTTATTGCAAAAACAAAACTTTGTGATTCATGTGAACATAATAATAATAACAATAACAACAACAGTAATAATAATAATAGTATTTGTAGATGATGTTTTTAGAGGCACTGCAGTAAATCCCTGTAAAAGTCACATTTAAACGTTCTAAATCTTTCTGTATAAAACTGATTTGGTGAAGTCTGATGTTTAAACGTGTTACATCGTTCTTCAGATTCTCTTCAGATTTTCTCCAAAACGATGATGATATCTTCTGAACTCAGGCAAAAAGGCATAAACACATTTCAAAGGCACTTTTTGAATGATTTAAAGCCAAACTAAAGTCCCAAAGCTTCAGATCTACAAATATAAAGATTATTTTAAAGTGGTGCTAAACACTCAATCAGCTCCGAGAGCATGTAGGCGGAGTGTTCAGTCCCACTTCAAGATTTAAAGCGCCCATGACAGGTGAGACAACTCATGTGACTAAAACACTTAAGATCATTAGATTTAAGATTTTAATATCAGTGTGATGTCATCAGTGTGATGTCATCAGCATGACATCATCAATGCAATGTCATCTGCGTGATGTCATTAGTGCGACATCATCAGCGTGATGTCATGAGTGTGATGTTTTATCCTCCAGATGAAGTCACAACGAGAGAATCATCAGAACCTGTCACACTCACTTTAAATGATGGCACGAGTTTTACATTCTGCAATGTCAGAGGGTCCCAGCAGGGGGCAGTGTTTTAGCTCCACTTTGTTTGTCGACACTTGTAATTCCACATTTCCCTGTTTTTATGAGGGAGTTTGGGGAGTTTGAGTTTTTCCAGAGTCTGAAACATTTGTCCCGTTTCATCTCTGCTCTGTTCAGAGCTGTTTTGTTTGGGTCAAGACAGATTAATAATCATTTGAAACATTATTTTTATAATTGAGTCCAGACTTTGAGCTAAAGGAAAACCAGGATCATAAAGATGGGGTCAGAGCCGTGGTTTCAGGTCTGATCCTGGTCCTGTTTAGTCTTGACAGTTTAGTTTCACTTTGGGCCTTGTTTATGTTTGGTTTAAAAGTCTTTAAAGTTTTGAATGATTTTGTTTAGTTTCGGTCTCAGTTTCTACCCTCTGTGTTCTGCTCTGAATATTGATACTTTGCAGGTGACGTCATCAACATTCCCCGGAAGTTTTAAGCTTACTGGAGGCACTACTCTGTCCGAGTTAGATTTTAATCTGAGCTTTATTTGAACTAAATCTGACCATAAAGAACTGACTTATCTGAACTACAACAGGTGAGCTGATTTGTGCTGTTAAACAAGTCTGTCTCAAATAACATTACACAAGCTAGCATTAGCCAACAGTTACAGTTGGTCACTCTCACCTTTTTGTGTAAAATCAAACTCCTAAACAGGACTATAAACGCTCAGATTGATCATAGGCTCCTGAAAATGTGCTCTTTAAATCACTTTAGGATTTTTTGACTGAGTTTTCAGACAATCTGAAAACTTTTTTGTCAGAGTTTGCTAATGTGTGCATTGTGTCACCATGGTACCTGCTGAGCATCCCACCATAGACATACATGTAGAACCCCCCTCCCCTTCAAGCGTGATGTCACTGCAGAGTATCAATATCTCCCTCAGAGGGTCTCAGGTTTAGGGTTGGTGTTTAAATTATGTAAATTATTCTTGGGTTTATGGTAATTAGTCGATGTCAGTCTCCGCCCATTGCTGACGGCTGATTTCTCTGCGTATTTCTCGGGAGCGGTTTCGGCTGCTGCTGCGTTTGGGTGTGGGGGGTGGAGCTTGAGCTCGCGTGGGGGGCATGGCACACACCTCCGGGCGGGGCGTGGTGGAACTGCGTTCTGATTGGCCGATGCTCCTCTGTCTGTCCCGCCCCCGCACCCTCTGCTGGAGACGCTGCACCTGCTCGTCAGCGCTCATCCTGCCACGTGATTGGACTGGGGATGGCCAATCAGAGTCTAGTGCCGGGGAGGAGGCGGAGCATTCGAAGGCGCTCTTGGGGCGATCCTGAGAGAGAGAAAGGTACAATATATTATAATTAGTCCTACTCAGTCCTGATTTATTCCTGGTTCATCCTGGCTTAATCCTGGGTCAGTCCTAGTTCAATCCTGGTTCAGTCCTGGTTTAGACTTGGTTCAGTCCTGGTTAAGTCCTGGTTTATTCCTGGTTTAGTCCTAGTTCACTCCTGGTTTAGTTCTGGTTTAATCCTGTTTAGTCCTGGTTCGGTCCTGATTTGGTCCTGGTTCGGTTCTGGTTCGGTCCTTATTCGGTCCTGGTTTAGTCCTGCAATACTGGAATTTCCCCACTGTGGGACTAATAAAGGCATATCTTATCTTATTCAGACTGGGTTTAGTCCTGGTTTAGTCCTGCTTTAATCCTGGTTAAGTCTTGGTTCAGACATGGTTTAGTCCTGGTTTTAGTTCTGGTTTAGTCCTGGTTTAGTCCTGCTTTAATCCTGGTTTAGTCTTGGTTCAGACATGGTTTAGTCCTGGTTTTAGTTCTGGTTTAGTCCTGGTTTAGTCCTGCTTTAATCCTGGTTTAGTCTTGGTTCAGACATGGTTTAGTCCTGGTTTAGTTCTGATTTAGTCCTGGTTCGGTCCTGATTTGGTCCTGGTTCGGTTCTGGTTCGGTCCTTATTCGTTCCTGGTTTAGTCCTGCAATACTGGAATTTCCCCACTGTGGGACTAATAAAGGCATATCTTATCTTATTCAGACTGGGTTTAGTCCTGGTTTAGTCCTGCTTTAATCCTGGTTTAGTCTTGGTTCAGACATGGTTTAGTCCTGGTTTTAGTTCTGATTTAGTCCTGGTTTGGTCCTGGTTTGGTCCTGATTTGATCCTGGTTCAGTCCTGGTTCTAACCTTGTGAGTGTCTCCTCTCCTCAAAGTGACGAAGGCTGAGACCGAGCTCTGGTTTAGTCCAGATGAAGACCCGCCCAGACCTGAATCGGATTGTCACATTACCATGGAGATGAGCAGAAAAGTGACATAGTGCAGCTTTAATACAGACTCTGACCTGAGGTGCTGTGAGGCTCCAACGGCAACTCTGGTTCACTAAGGAACGACCGAAGATCAGACTGGAACTGAGAAGAACCGAGTCAAAATTAGGACTAAACCAGGACTAAACCAGGACTAAATCAGGACTAAATCAGGACTAAAGCAGGACTAAAGCAGGACTAAAGCAGGACTAAAGCAGGACTAAAGCAGGACTAAAGCAGGACTAAAGCAGGACTGAACCAGGGCTACACTAGAACTGAACCAGATCTGAACCAGGACTAACCCAGGACTAAACCAGGACTAAAACAGGACTAGATTAGGACGAAATCAGGGCTAAACCACATCTGAACCGGGACAAAACCAGGTCTGAACCAGGACTAACCCAAGACTAAATCAGGTTTGAACCGGGACTAAACTAGGTCTGAACCAGGACTAAACCAGGACCAAATCAGGACCAAACCAGGACTAAATCAGGACTAAACCAGGTCTGAACCAGGACTAAAGTAGGACTAAACCAGAACTACACCAGCATTAAACCAGATCTGAACCAGGATTATACCACATCTGAACCAGGACTAAACTAGGACTAAACCAGGACTGAACCAGGACTAAACCAGGTTTGAACCAGGTTTGAACCAGGACTAAACCAGGACTAAACCAGGTTTGAACCAGGACTAAACCAAGACTAAATCAAGACTAAGTCAGGACTAAACCAGGACTAAAACAGGTCTGAACCAGGTCTGAACCAAGACTAAACCAGGACTAAACTAGGTCTGAACGAGAACTAAACCAGGACTAAATCACGTCTGAACCAGAACTAAGCCAGGACTGAACCAAGACTAACCCAGGACTGAACCAAGACTAACCCAGGACTGAACAGGACTAAACTGGGACTAAACCAGGTCTGCACCAGGACTAAACCAGGACTACAGCTCACCTTCCAGTCCCCGACGTCCCGGTCTCGCCTCCTCTCATCTGACTGGCGCTTCAGACCTCGCACTGATGTGTGGCGAATCACAGCGGCCTCTCGGGGAAGGGGCGGAACTTCAGGGCGGGCATCGTCTTCCTCATAGAAACCACAGGGAAGAGGCGGCCGCGGAGGGGGCGGGGCATCGGACTGCACAAAGGTTTATATGGATCTCAATCGCACTACAGGGGTCTGAACAGAGTCTAAGGATCTAAACAGGTCTTTGTGGACACTTACCCAGCTTGGCACGGTCTGGAGCAGATTGGTTGAAGGCACTGACTCTTGAACTGAAGGCACTAATGTCCTCTCTGTCAACCAATCAGAAGAGAGGAGATGACCTCACAGAAAACATGAAGGGCGATTTCAGTTTTGTTTATTTAAAATAACTGTAGCCTGCATTGTTTTAAAAAACTGTGTGTCCAGAGTCTGACCCTGTGTCCAGAGCCCGACCCTGTGTCCAGAGCCCGACCCTGTGTCCAGAGCCCGACCCTGTGTCCAGAGCCTGACCCTGTGTCCAGAGCCCGACCCTGTGTCCAGAGCCCGACCCTGTGTCCAGAGCCTGAGTCTGTGTCCAGAGCCCGACCCTGTGTCCAGAGCCCGACCCTGTGTCCAGAGCCCGACCCTGTGTCCAGAGTCTGAGTCTGTGTCCAGAGTCTGACCTTGTGTGTCCAGCAGTGTTGGGCAAGTTACTTCAAAAATGTAATTAGTTATAGTTACACGTTACTTTTCTCAAAAAGCAACTGAGTTAGTAACTCAGTTACTTTTTGGGAGAAGTAACTAGTTACTAGGCAAAGTAACTACTCTGCGTTACTTTACTCCACGTTACTTATGTTAAAACAATAAAAACATCACAGATGTGAACCTTTAACATTTATTTCACTTTAACAGATTGCAACTATATTGCATTTGTTTTCAAGTAAATTATAGAATGTATCAAAAATTAAAAAAATATAAAACATTTCATTTGAAGTGCAAATAAATCAACATGTCACACAGTTTCAGACAACTGAACTTCAAGTATTTTCTTCATTAAAATAAACAGTAACAATAAAGTGCTTTCAGTAAAATACTGAAAAGATTCATTACCATGTTTTGCAAAACTAAGGCATTCAAATGTAAATCATGTAAAATAAGACAAAACCTTTAAGCTTCTCTGGCCACACACTGTAATTCTCTGTCCAGTATTCAAATATTAATCACCTCTGGTCTGAGCCTGTTCCTCTTTGGAGAGAACACAGTCACGTTTCTGATCAAAACACAACTCGGACCTAATCTGCTGTGAATGCACGTGTGGACAGGACATCATTTCCCATCATGCATTACGCGTTTGTAATCCATGCAGGCGGCCGCAGTCGGTGGAGAGCTGCTGCGCTCGCCTCGCTCAAAAACTTCCCGTTACCAGCGCATACGTTAGAGCAAGTCGGTGGCATCTTGGACACAAAACTAACCGGCATGCACCGCGCACCGACTGACGGCGTCGTATCTGCGCCCGCCTCATCTCAAACGAGCCTTTTATCTCACCCCAGCCTCCTCTTTCAACAAAGAAACACAACAGCAGCTCCTCGGCTGAGAGACTCTGATGAAGAGCAGCGTGAACTCAATTAAAAGTAACGCGCTACATTTTATTGTCAGTAACGGTAACGGCGTTACGACGCTGGGAAAAGTAATTAGTTACATTACTCCGTTACTGAAAAAGTAACGCAGTTAGTAACGCCGTTATAGGTTAACGCCGTTACTCCCAACACTGGTGTCCAGAGCCCGACCCTGTGTCCAGAGCCTGAGTCTGTGTCCAGAGCCTGACCCTGTGTGTCCAGAGCCCGACCCTGTGTGTCCAGAGCCTGACCCTGTGTGTCCAGAGCCCGACCCTGTGTGTCCAGAGCCCGACCCTGTGTGTCCAGAGCCTGAGTCTGTGTCCAGAGCCCGACCCTGTGTCCAGAGCCTGACCCTGTGTGTCCAGAGCCCGACCCTGTGTGTCCAGAGCCTGACCCTGTGTGTCCAGAGCCTGACCCTGTGTGTCCAGAGCCTGAGTCTGTGTGTCCAGAGCCCGACCCTGTGTCCAGAGCCTGACCCTGTGTGTCCAGAGCCTGACCCTGTGTGTCCAGAGCCCGACCCTGTGTGTCCAGAGCCCGACCCTGTGTCCAGAGCGTGACCCTGTGTGTCCAGAGCCCGACCCTGTGTCCAGAGCCTGACCCTGTGTGTCCAGAGCGTGACCCTGTGTGTCCAGAGCCTGAGTCTGTGTGTCAGAACCTGACCCTGTGTGTCCACAGCCTGACCCTGTGTGTCCAGAGTCTGACCCTGTGTGTCCAGAGCCTGGGTCTGTGTGTCCAGAGCCTGACCCTGTGTCCAGAGCCTGGGTCTGTGTGTCCAGAGCCTGACATTGTGTCCAAAGCCTGACCCTGTGTGTCCACAGCCTGACCCTGTGTCCACAGCCTGACCCTGTGTGTCCAGAGCCTGACATTGTGTCCAAAGCCTTAGCATTATTGTTATCAGTAAAAAACTATATATGGTTTGATGTTTATGTCTTATCTGGTGTCACCAAGTGTTCACACATAGGTCATGCAGAGGTCCAGAAAGGTCACACAGAGGTCACATAGAGGTCACAGAGGGGTCACATTAATGGAATTTAAAAATTAAATCTTCTATTTCATTTATACCTGAGTTCTGCTCAAGGGGGTCGGGGGGTCGGTTGCGGTTGAGTCCAGCCAAAACGTCCTCCACCCTCCACAGCTCCCTCTTCAGCTCTGCCCTCTCAGCCTGAAACACATGAACCATATGATAGCCTGGCTTAGTCCTGGTTTAGTCCTGGTTTAGTCCTGGCTTAGTCCTGGTTTAGTCCTGGCTTAGTCCCTGGTTTAGTCCTGGTTTAGTCCTAGTTTAAACCTGGTTTAGGCCTGGTTTAGACCTATTTAGACTTGGTTTAGTCCTGGTCCAGTCCTGGTTTAGTCCAGGTTTAACCCTCGTTCAGTCCTCGTTCAGTCCTGATTCAGACTTGGTGTAGATCTGGTGTTCTGGTTTAGTATTGGTTCAGTCCTGGTTCAGACCTGTGTGGAGGAGCTGAGCTGGGTTTGTAGAGCAGATCGTAGTTGTTCCACAGATTTTTCTAGGAGTACAAACTCCTCCAGAGAACGAGACATGTCCTAAACACAGAGAGAATTATCAGATCTGGTTATGATCCTAATCTCAGATCTGGTTATGATGCACGTCTGGACCCTTAGATCTGGTTATAATCCTGTCTGGACCCTCAGATCTGGTTATGATCCCGGTCTCGGTCCTCAGATCTGGTTATGATCCTGTTTTTACCGTGTAGGCCCTGGAGATCTGGGCTCGGACTTGGACCAGATCCTCCTGAAGGACTTTCTGATGGAGAGACATCTTCTGACGAGACAAAGGGTCTGAGAACTGCTCCATCTGCTGGTGAGAGCGTGCCAGTACAGCCTCCAACTGATCCTGAAGAAAAGAGAAGAGATGGATGAGAGAAGAAGGGATGAGGAGAGCAATGAGGGGAGAACTGCTCCATCTGCTGGTGAGAGAGCGCCAGTACAGCCTCCAACTGATCCTGAAGAAAAGAGAAGAGAGGGATGAGAGAAGAAGGGATGAGGAGAGCAATGAGGGGAGAACTGCTCCATCTGCTGGTGAGAGAGCGCCAGTACAGCCTTCAATTGATCCTGAAGAAAAAAGGGATGACAAGAGAGAGGGATGAGAAAGGAGAGAGGGATGAGAGAGGAAAGAGGGATCAGAGGAGAGAGAGGCAGAACTGCTCAATCTGCTGATGAGAAAGCCCCAGTACAGCCTCCAACTGATCCTGAAGAAAAGAGAGAGGGATGACAGCAAAAACAGGAGGAGTTAAAATTTCAGGGTAAAATATTCCAGAGTTGTTTTTAACACAAAAATTGTCATTTTATCTATTTAAAAGTTAAATGGGGGTCAGAGTTGGGGTTATTTGCCAGAGTTCATATAGTTGACGTTAATTCAACTTTCCCAAGAGTATATTAAGCTTCCCTGAGTGTTAATTTGGCACCTCCCACCCATCACTTCAAACTCCCGCGAGAGAAGACCAGTTTGAAGCAGTTTGAACCATAGAGACATTTTTCACTTTTTCATACATGCAGATCTTTTTGGTAAGTGCACTTTGATTTAAAATGTAAATACAGTATTTTTATTGATATTTTATGTCTTTACTCAAGAATTACAATTGTGTAAGTTCAAATCCTTGTCAAAGAAACTACTATTTGTTAGCAGATGGAACCACATGGTCTTTTAGCTTGTAGCTAAAGGAGAGAAGGATGAGAGGAGAGAGGGATGAGAGGACAGAGGGGGAGAAGGATGAGAGGAGAGATAGGCATGAGAGGAGAGAGGGATGAGAGGACAGAGGGGGAGAAGGATGAGAGGAGAGATAGGCATGAGAGGAGAGAGGGATGAGAGGACAGAGGGGGAGAAGGATGAGAGGAGAGAGAGGCATGAGAGGAGAGAGAGGGAAAAGGATGAGAGGAGAGAAGGATAAGAGGAGAGAGGGGGAGAAGGATGAGAGGAGAGGGAGAGAAGGATGAGAGGAGAGAGGGGGAAAAGGATGAGGAGAAAGGGATGAGAGGAGAGAAGGATAAGAGGAGAGAGGGGGAGAAGGATGAGAGGAGAGAGAGGCATGAGAGGAGAGAGGGGGAAAAGGATGAGAGGAGAAAGGGATGAGAGGAGAGAAGGATAAGAGGAGAGAGGGGGAGAAGGATGAGAGGAGAGAGGGAAAGAGGGAGAACTGCTCCATCTGCTGGTGAGAGAACGCCAGTACAGCCTCCAACTGATCCTGAGGAAGAGGGAGAGAGAAATAGAAGGAGGGGAGAGTAGAGAGAGGGATAGAGAGGTAGTAGAGAGAGCGTTAGGAGAGAGAGAGGGGGAGAGAGAGAGGAAGGAGAGAGAGAGAGGTAAGAGAGAGAAAGGCGGGGGAGTACCTTGTCCTGTTGCAGAGTGCTGATCCTCGACTCTAAATCCTTAAGAGTTTTGTCCTGTTCACAGAGACGACTCAACTTCACCTGGAAGAAAGAGTCCTGGTTTAGACCTGGTTTAGTCCTGGTCTAGTCCTGGTCTAGTCCTGGACTAGATCAGGACTAGACCAGGTTTAGTCTTGGTTTAGTCCTGGTCTAGTCCTGGTCTAGTCCTGGTTTAGTCCTGGTCCAGTCCTGGTTCCCTTCTGGTTCAGTCCTGGTTCAGTCCTGGTCAAATCCTGGTTTAGTCCTGGTTTAGTCCTGGTCCAGTCCTGGTTCCCTTCTGGTTCAGTCCTGGTTCAGTCCTGGTCAAATCCTGATTTAGTCCTGGTTTAGTCTTGGTTTAGTCCTGGTTTAGTCTTGGTTCAAACTCACATCAATGTCACTTTCTGCCACTCTAAGTGGTTTGAGTTCCTTAAGTGACTTTGCTCCCATCTGAAATACAGAACACAAAATTAGGTTTACAACACTTTTAAATTAACTGACACTGTTTCTAATGAGACGGAACAGCCAATGACAGTGCAGCACGGAAGGGCATCTGACACACAGGGAGAGCATTTGACACACAGGGAGAGCATCTGACATAGAGATACAGGAGGATGGGAAGGCATCTGACACATGCACTGCTGGCCCATCCAGAGCCCACTGTTACCATGGAGACACTGAGCAGGCATTGCTATGGAGACGGAGCGCAGCCTCAGCACCACACTGGGGTCACTTTGGGGTCACAGGAAGCGATGGTTGATGGTTCTCTTTCTATGGACCTTACTGTAATATAGCACTACTGGGTCTATAGGAACCACACCTGGTTTAGACCTGGTTCAGTCCTGGTTCAGTCCTGGTTTAGACCTGGTCTAGACCTCCAGATTAGCTGCTATAACTGAGCTTCATCTGGAGCTGAACGCTGTGGAGATGTCACTCCCTCAGTCCATTTCTTCATACAGTCTGTGGTTCTTACTTGTGTCAGGGCCATCGGGGGGTCCCTGGGGGGGTCCCTGTGGGAGTGCCTGAGGGGGTCGCTGGGGGGGTCCCTGGGGGGCCCAGCAGTGCAGTGCAGTAACAGACTGTGGACTGCAGAGATCAGAGGCTCCAGAGAACGCATCTTACATGCAGAGAGAGAGAGAGAGAGAAAGAAAGACATGCATACAGAAGGAGAAAGAGAGAGAGGGAGAGGGGAGAAACATGCGCACAGGGGAGAAAGAGAGAGAGGGGAGACATGCACATAGAAGAGAGAGAGGGGTAAAGGAGAGAGACAGAAGGGGGGGACAAAGACAAGCACACAGAGGGAGAGAGAGAGGGAGTAGAGGGGGGACATGTACACAGAAGAGGAGGGGACAGAGAGGGAGAAAGAGAGAGATGAGGAGAGGGAGAGCGAGAGAGAGAGGGGAGAAAGAGAGAAAGACATGCAGGGGGTACATCCACAGGAGGGATGTAACAGGTTAGAAACAGGTTAAAAAGAAGAGAGAGAGAGAGAGACATCCACACGTCATTATAAGAAAAGTATATTAAGACAAACACACACTCAGAGTTAGTCAAACAGGGAGAGCACAGAAGTACCTGATACCCTACCTTCAGATCCAAGTACTCCAGATCCTTCTTCAACTGCAGGAACGAGTCATCCACCTAAACAGAGGGATAGAGAGAGGTGAGAGGAGGAAGGGAGAGAGGGAAAGAGAGGGGTGAGGAGGAAGGGAGAAGGGAGAAGGCGAGAGAGAAGTACAGAGAGAGGTACAAACCAGGACTTAACCAGGCAAAGAGGAAAGAGAGGTGAGAGGAGGAGGGGAGAGAGGTGAGAGGAGAAGGAGAGAGAGGGGGGTGAGAGGAGAGGAGAGAAGGAGAGGTGAAAGGACGAGGTGAGAGAGACAGAGACATGTGAAAGGAGGAGGGGAGAGAGTGAGAGAGAGGAGCAAGGGAGATAGAGACAGGTGAGAGGAGGGGGGTAGAGAGGGAGAGGTGAGAGGAGGAGGAGGGTTAGAGAAAGAGGGGAGAGAGGGAGAGAGGGGAGAGAGCAAGAGAGGGGGAGGGCAGAAAGGGAAAGAGAGAAGTGGGAGAGAGGACGAGGGGAGAGAGAGACAGGTGAGGAGAGGAGTAGAGAGAGAGAGATGTGAGGAGGAGAGGAGAGAGAGGTGAGAAGAGGAGGGGAAGATAGGGGGAGAGAGGTGAGAAGAGGAGAGGAGAGAGAGAGAGAAAGAGAGGTGAGAGGAGAAGGTGAAAGAGATGAGAGGAGAAGGAGAAAGAGAGAGAGGAAGGGAGAGAGAGAGGTAAAAGGAGGCGATGAGAGAGGTGAGATGAGGGAAGAGAGAAATGAGAGGAGGAGGGGAAGAGTGAGAGAGGAAGGAAGAGAGAGGTGAGAGAGGGAGAGAGAGGTGAGCGAGAGGGAAGGAGGGCACATGCAGATCTACACATACACACACACACCCCCACACACACACACACACCCACATACACACACACTGTATTCACAGATGATCTACATGGTTTATGGTTCTAGTCCCACTAACATGTACACTGCCACAGTGCTCTTGAGCAAGACACTTCACTTTTGCAGCTTGCATGACTGACTAAATGAGTGTGATTGAAAGCAAAGCAGACCAAGCCAGACCAGACCAAATCAACCCAGACCAGACCACAGCAGGCCTATAGGCACAGACTAAACATAGACCACAAATGCTCCACAGCTGCAGGTCACATGACAGGAGCGACAGGGGCGCAGGTCACATGACAGGAGAACCATGTGACCACAGGTGAGACAGGCGGGCCTCTCAGGTCACGTGACGAGGGTCTGAGCATGCTCCGTACAGTCAGAGAGAAGCACAGGGGCATTCTGGGACATGAAATCTTAAATTATACTATCTCTGTCACTCTGTTCTGGTGATATGTTCTGCAGTGGGGCTTTAACCCTGTTCTAATGTGGTGAGATGTTCTACAGTGGGGCATTGACCCTGTTCTAATGTAATGTAATGTTCCGCAGTGGGGTTTTAACCCTGTTCTAATGTGCTGAAATGTTCCGTAGTGGGGCTTTAACCCTCTTCTTTAACCCTTGTGTGACCAGTGCAGCCTGTGACTCCCTCTGACTGTAATAAACACTTTTCTATGGAGTCTGACAGGTGTGACACATGACGAAGGTCTGACCATGCTCAGTACAGTCACAGTCTAAACACGTGGTGCCGAGGGGTCTCCACCTGAGCGCTGCAGGGTCCTGGGCTGACCCGGTGGGCGGGGCTAGCTGACAGGAAGTGCGACTTATTGGACAGGAAGTGCATGTCTCGTCTGAGAGCTGCCATCTTGGACTGATGTCTGCGCAACTGGATCAGGAGCAGAGTGAGCTCCTCGGGCTGAAATACACAACACAGTACTACGAATACTACTGCAACTACTACGAATACTACTGCAAATACTACAAATACTACTGCAAATACTACAAATACTACTGCAAATACTACTAATACTACTACTGCAAATGGATCAGGAGCAAAGTCAGCTCCCCGGCTGAAATACACAACACAGTACTACGAATACTACTACAACTACTATGAATACTACTGCAAATACTACTGCACATACTACAAATACTACTACAAATACAATTAATACTACTACTGCAACTAGATCAGGAGCAGAGTCAGGTCCTTGGGCTGAAATACACAACACGGTACTACAAATACTACAGATACTACAAATAATGCTATTACTGCAAGTACTGAAAAAACAACTAGTATTACAACTGCAAAAAACTATTAATACTAGAAATATTACAAATACAAAAAAATACTACAACTGCAAGTACTGTAAATACTACTACACAAATACTACAAATGTTTTTGTTTTATTTTTTGTCCTGTGACCTGCATTTGACCTATCCTTCAGTCTCTAAGTGGGTAAGGATTTGACCTGTTTAGAAAGTTGAAACTCACCAACACAGAGACACTGGAAAAATATGTAATTATGTTTTTTTCATAAATAAAACCAGAAAGAGAAAAAAACAACAACTTTAAACTAATCCACGCAGGGAGGGTAACTGACACACATGACATCCAACACAAATGGAGGAGGATGGGAGGGCATCTGACACACGGGGAGGAGGATGGGAAAGGATCTGACACACGGGGAGGGCATCTGACACACAGAGAGGAGGATGGGAGGGGATCTGACACAGGGAAGAAGATGGGAGGGCATCTGACTCACAGTTTTGCCGTGGAGACTGGGAGCAGAGACGGTGTGAGTCATGTACCCAGAGACCGGCAGAGATCTGCTCTCCAGAGTCGATGCCTGAAACAAACAAACAAACAAACCAGGACTTTACCAGGATTGAACGAGTACTTAACTAGGACTAAACCAGGACAAAACCAGAACTAAACCAGGCCAGGACTAAACCAGGACTAAACCAGGACTTAACCAGGACTGAACCAGGACTGAACCAGGACTAAACCAGGACAAAACCAGAACTAAACCAGGCCAGGACTAAACCAGGACTAAACCAGGACTTAACCAGGACTTAACCAGGACTAAACCAGAACTAAACCAGGACTGAACCAGGACTGAACCAGGCCAGGACTAAACCAGGACTAAACCAGGACTTAACCAGGACTTAACCAGGACTAAACCAGGACTAAACCAGAACTAAACCAGAACTAAACCAGGACTGAACCAGGACTGAACCAGTACTAAATCAGGACTAAACCAGGTCTAAACCAGGACTGAACCAGGACTGAACCAGGATGGAATCAGGACTAAATCAGGACTAAACCAAGACTCAACCAGGACTCAACCAGGACTCAACCAGGACTCAACCAAGACTAAACCAGGACTAAACCAGGACTACACGAGGAATCAACAAGGACAAAATGAGGACTAAACCAGGATTACATCAGGACTAAAAAAGGACTGAACCAGTAATAAACCAGGACTAAACCAGGTCTAAAGCAGGTCTAAACTAGGACTAAACCAACAAATCAGGACAGAACCAGGATTAGATTTTTTACCTTGAAGAACTGTGATTGGCTCCTTTGCGGCGCCGCTGTGAAGGCCCCACCCTCTGCCGTTCTCTCATTGGTCGGCCTCACTGTCAGCCTCTCGGCCGGTGTGTGGGGTCTCCGTCTGATTGTTCCAGAGGTCAGAGGGGGCGGGACATCAGTGGCGGACGGCGGGACATCGATGCAGCGTGGCGTTGGGGCTCGTGATTGTTCGCCTGAGGCCAGGGGGCGTGGTCCATAGGGGTGTAGGGGGGCGGGGCTGTAGAGTGGTGCTGTGGGGTTGCCATGGCGATACTGATGCCGTTGCTGCCACTCGTAAAGACGCCAAAATGAAGGCGGAGCAGCAGAGTCGCACAGACCAAAGTGAGAGAGGCGGTCCTGAGCATAACGGTACTCCCCCACACGACCACCAGGGGCGCTACAGACACACACAAAGAGAAAATAAGGATCAAAATAATAACAAAGCACAAACATAACATAACAAAGAAGTAACTATCACTGTGTTTCAGATGACATCACACTGGGGTGTTCTACATGTATGTCTACGGCAGAGTGTTCAGCAGTCACCATGGAGAAACACAAATTAGTAAATACTGACAATTTTTTTTTTTACAATATTTGAAACTGAAGAAAAAAATACAAACTGAAAAATCAGCTCACCTGTTGTAATTCAGGTAAGTCAGTTCTTTATGGTCAGATTGTGTCAAAACAAAGCTCAGATTAAAGCATCAGACAGATCAGTGCCTCCAGTTAGCATCACACCCTAGTGATCATTTGTAGGCAGAGCAGATGATGGTTGTTTATACTTGTTACATTTGAGCCAAAATCTATTCATATCTGTGAGTTTTTTATTCAGGTTAAAGGAGTGCAGAGGTTTAAAAAGTCTCAGACAATGACAACGACCTAACGTCCTTGATCCTGTGACCTCTGACCTCCTGTGTGACCTCTGTGTGACGTCTGCGTGACCTCTCCTCATGTTGTGAACTCTCTGTACACCTGTACTCTCTGTACATTTTTGCGTGTAATGTTTTTGTCTCCAGGCGACAGGTGATGCATGAGTGATAGGTGAACGAGATGTAGCGTGATTGAGATTCTTTTTCCTCACCAAACAGGTCCAACAGAACACGCTAACAACAGGCCAACAACACGCTAAGGACACAGGCGTCTGCAGGGGTTTGTGGGAAAATCATCTGTCTCTGGTACTTGGGGCAATAGGAAACAGCGATATAATTCTTTGTAAAAGTGTTTGAGGTTCAAACACTAAAATGTGATTTTCCACATTAAATAGTAGTACTTTCTTTTCTTTTCCCATGTGGCTTTATATCTGTGTAATCCCTCAGTCATTCAGGTTGGTTCCATAGTGGTCCATGGGTGTATACTAGTCTATGTGTCTTATACATGTTCTGATACAGCTCAAGATCTATGATCTAGTTTCGATATTAGTTTTACGATCGATTATCAGATTTATGATGCTTCTGACAGCTCTACTTCCTTCTTTCACGATCTGAAAATGTCCAGCTTTTAATTATCCTAAGTCTTTTCCTTCTCTGCAGTTTAAAGTGAAAGTGAGGTTCTGATGACTCTCTCGTTCTGACTTCATCTGGAGGACAAAACCTGCTCTACATATAAATAATATTTTTACACTGTGTCTCAAAGCTAAGTCAGTTTTATCAAAATTAAAAAAAAACAAAACAAAACATAAAATAAACCACCTATTCAAATTCAAATTAATTAAAATATAGACGATCCAGTTACTGTATATGTAGAATACTTCTAATACAGATTGTGGTGTTGTTTTAATATCTATTATGCTTCAAAATTAGCATTAACATCAGTATTAGCATTAGCATTAACATTAGCATTGGCTCTGAAGTGTCTGAAGTGTCTGAAGTGTCCTCTGGTAAGTATTCATTTTATTTGTGTAGTGTTTAACATGTTATCAGTGACATCCACCCACAGGTCCCAGTCCACTGCCTGACCCTAACCCCTCACCTCTAACCCCTAACCCACCCGCAGCTCCCTGTCCACTGCCTGATCTTTAAATATTTTTTATTTTAATGTGACTCTGAAACTGGACAGGAAGAAGCTGGATGCTGAGACAATTTACAGAAGAAACACATGAAACATGATTTCAACAAAATAAAAGTGTTTTTTTAAGCTATGCCGACCAGAAGACACACACAGAACACACACGCACACACACATGCATGCACACACAACACAGAGACAGACACACACGCAAACACAGACACACAGATACGCACACACATAGAACACACACACATACACACAACACAGAGGTAGAGACACACACACACACACACACACACACTGATAGACACACACTCCTCGGGGCTCTCCTCTGTTCTCTGTAGCTCCACCGTAACACACTGTGACGCTCACTCCAGAAACCAACATCTTTACTGGTTGCTAGGTAACAGATATGTGTGTTGGTAGATGATAGTTATGTGTATTGCTAGGTAGCAGTTATGAGTGTGATGTCACGGTCTCCATTTTGTGTTCAAACGTTTGAGGAATGACTCCGCCCCCCTCGCACAGAAGCCCCTTGAGGCCGTCACTGACCCCGCCCCTCCCCGTAGGTATAAAAAGCGCACAGGTTTGAGCGCTCGTCTTAGAGTCGTCGCTCGGAAACAAAAACAGCGGCGACATGAAGCTCCGCCTGCTTGCCCTGGCCTGGCTGATGATGTCATTGATGATGTCACCCACGGTAAGACGCCACAACAAAAACAGAAATATAGTTTATAATAGCCTACGATAGTTTAAGAGTTCATTTGGCAAAAGAAACGTAACATTGTACTGATGTTTGTTCTGTAGAAAACTATACTTTTGTTTACTTTTTACAAATGTTTTTTAGTTAGAGTTAAATAAATACAAGCATTAACAGTGCTAGGGCTGCCAAAAGTATCGAAAATCAGATCATAATCAATACTAAAGCTAATATTGAAACTAGAGCCTCCGTATTCGCAGATATTGATACTAAGAAATTAACTTTAGAATGATCTTGAGCTGCATCTTTCACAAGTATAAGACACATAGACCAGTATACGCACATGGACCACTATGGAACCTACTGGACACTGAGGGAGTACACAGATATAAGGACACATGGGAATAGAAAAGAAAGTGCTACAATTTAATGTGGAAAATCACAGTATATTGTCTAAAGAAAGAGTGATTGTGGAATCGGTATCGAATCTGTCCGTTAGAATCGAAATTAAATCAAGTTTGAAGTTTTAGTCTTGTCACAACAATAAAGAACACAAACTTTGTTTCACGTTAGACAAAATACTGTGATTTTCAGCATGAGGAGGAAAAAGAGAGAGGAGGAGAGGAGGGGGGGGAGAAGGAAAGATAGAGGAGGGGGAGGGGCAGGGGGGATGAAAGAGAGAGGAGGAGAAGAAGAGGAGAGAAACGAGGAAAGGATGAGAGAGAGGAGGAAAGGAGGAGGAGAGGAGGGCTAGAGTAGGAGGAGAGGAAGAGAGGATGGTGAGAGAGGAGGAGTGGAGGACAGAGAGGAGGAGAGGAGGAAAGACAGAGAAGAGAGAGGATGAGAGAGGGAAAGAGAGGCGAGGAGAGGAGGAAAGAGAGAGGAGGGGGAGGGGCAGGGGGGATGAAAGAGAGAGGAGGAGAGGAGGAGGAGAGGAGGAGGAGAGGAGGGCTAGAGTAGGAGGAGAGGAAGAGAGGACGTGAGAGAGGAGGAGAGGAGGAAAGACAGAGAGAGGAGGAGGAGAAGAGAAGAAAGAGAATAGGAGAGGAGAAGAGAGAGAGAGGAAAGAGAGAGAGAGGAGGAGAGGGACAGAGAGACAGAGAGGAGGAGAGGAGGGGGAGAGGACGAGGAGAGGAGGAGAAGAAGAGGAATGTTTTTACTGAGAAATGTTTAAAATGTGAAGAATCTTTTAAAGCTGAAACTTTGTGTGACACAAACCAAAGAAGAAGAGGAGGAGGAGAACAGAGAAAGAGGAGGGGAGATCGTGCAATTGTGCTCGTGTCTCTCTATAGTTATAACCTCTGACCTCCGTGGATCATTATTTATAATTTGAACATTTTAAATCACAATATTCATCTAAAACGACTTAATAAAATTCCACTGACTTCCGCATTAGAAAACTGTGGTGCCCAATGGGAGCTGACGTCGCCATAAACATCATCACAACAAAGCGCTACATGCTGTCGACACCACATATGCAGAGTTACACATCACACTAGCGAGCATTTTTTTTTCATTTGTGGCAAAATGACTATGTGATGCTGCCGAATCCTACAAGTATCACCTATTAACAAAAAAAAAAAAAAAAAAAAGGACAAGTAAGTGTGTACATCACGTGGGCGTATACCTGAGGAGGTGAAAACGGGGGGAGACTGACAAAATGGCATCTTGAAAATAAGAGATTAAAGATTACTCAAACATGAATCACTCCAAATAAACTTCAGAGGCTCAATGAGAAGAACAAACTAGAACATGGTTAAACATCTGAACAGAACAGTTTGAAGAACAGGTCTGATTTAATAAAATGAGCTGATGCCGTTTTGTCCTTCCACAGGAGGGTACCACTGCCGACCCTGAGATCGACCCCCCAGGTACAGTGACAGAAAGTGACCCTGCTCCTGCAATTTCAAAATAAAAGCCTCAGTTTGCCATTTTTTTTATTTTTCAGATGGAGATGAAGAAAGTGTGACCGAAATAATTGCCAACGCTAACAAAGATATCGGTACATCTTACAGGGGGGAGGAGTGTGGTAGTAGTAGTAGTAATAACAGTAGCACTTGTAGTAGTATTTGTAGTAGTAGTAGTACTTGTAGTATTCCTAACATTGTTGTGTCCCTGTAGCAGCCCATCTCCTGGAGGTTGACATTATAGTAGTAGTAGAAGTAGTAGTATATTTGTAGTAGAACTTGAAGTATTGCTGTGTTTGCAGCGGCCCGTCTCGTGGAGGGGGACATTGTTGAGGACAGACGTAGAAACGCTGTGTCCTGTTTCTTCTGTAAATGGTCTAAGTACAGAGACCGCGTCTGGGTCCCAGTCTACATCAGCTCCAGCTACAGTGAGTCCTGGTTCAGTCCTGGTCTAGTTCTGATTTAGACTTGGTTGAGTCCTGGTTTAGACCTGGTTTAGTCCTGGTTTAGTCCTGGTTTAGTCCTGGTTTAGTCCTGGTTTAGTCCTGGTTTAGCCCTGGTTTAGTCATAGTTTAGTCCTGGTTTAGTCCTGGTTTAGTCCTGGTTTAGTCTTGGTTTAGCCTTGGTTTAGTCCTGGTTTAGTCCTGGTTTAGTCCTGGTTTAGTCCTGGTTTAGCCCTGGTTTAGTCTTGGTTTAGTCATAGTTTAGTCCTGGTTTAGTCTTGGTTTTGTCCTGGTTTAGTCCTAGTTTAGACCTAGTTTAGTGCTGGTTTAGTTCTGGTTCAGTCCAGGGTTATTCTTGGTTTCATCCCGGGCCTTTCTATGTGGAGTTTGCATGTGCTTCCTGTGTCTACGTGGCCGACAGTTTTAACCCAGGGACACTGAGGGATGGGTCAAATGCAGGTTCTGACCCGGTTCTTGTTCAGGTTCCTCTCAGAAGAGAGTGATCCGCTCGGCCATGAAACAGATCCAGGACCAGACCTGTATCTGGTTCTACGAGATCTACGGCTGGTCGAGGTGGTACACACGCCACCTGTATATCTTCTCTGGAAATGGGTATGACACACTAAGAACATATTAAGAACATGCTAAGAACATACTCAGAACAAGCTAAGAACATACTAGGAACATGCCAAGAACACTCTAAAAGCATGCTAAGAACATATTAAGAACATATAAAGAACACACAAAGAACACGCTAAGAATAGGTCAAGAACATACTAACAAAATGTACAAAGAACACGGTAGGAACATACTAAGAACATGCTAAGAACACACCAATAACCCACTAAGAGCATACAAAGAACACGCTTAGAACATACAACGAACACGGTAAGAACATACTAAGAACATTCTAAGAACCTGCTAAGAACACACAAAGAAGAAGCTAAGAACACACCAAGAACACGCTAAGAATACACTAAGAGCATGCATACTACATGCACACTAGACACCGCTACCACAACTACTCTGAAGATGATAAGACACGCTAAGAACATGGCAAGAACACAGTAAGAATACATTACCAACATACTTAAAACACGCTAAACGCAAGCTAAGAACTAAATAAGAACATGCTAAGAATACACCCAGAACATGCTAAGAACACAGCGAGAACATGCACACAACACACCACCTCTACACCTACTTTGGACATGAGTATGACACACAAAGTATACACACAATAGGCTCTTCTCATTTTTATATGTCAGTGCTAATGCTAATGCTACTTTCTATTAAACCGTTTAATCATAACAATTTAATTTGTTGTAAAGACAACACAGTTATTTTCAGGTGTACATTTTTTCAGTTAATGACATTATTTAAATATATGGCTCTGACATTTTCATTAGCATCAATACCGACATAAAGGCAGCCCTTTGTAAACACAGAAGAGTCCTCTAGTGACATTTTCTCTGTCCTTGTCCCTGTTTCTGTCCCTGTCCCTGTCTCTGTCTCTCTCCCTGTCCCTGTCTTTGGCTCTGTCCCTGTCCCTGTCTCTGTCTCTGTCTCTCTCCCTGTCCCTGTCTCTGTCTTTGGCTCTGTCCCTGTTCCTGTCTCTGTCCTTGTCTGTGTTACAGGTGCTGGTCGTACATTGGGAGAATATGGTGGACGCGCCAACAGAAACTGTCTCTGTCTAAAAATGGCTGCCTCCGAACGGGAACAATTCAACATGAGCTTCTGCACGCGCTTGGATTTGCCCATGAGCACTCGCGTTCCGACCGCGATGACTACATCCAGGTGCTGACCAACAACATCAATCCAGGTAAAACTGCACCCAGTATAACCGACAACCACTCGGATAACCGACAACTGTCCCCAGCACAACCAACAACCACCCATACAACTGACAACCGTCCCCAGTACAACCGACAATTGCCCGAACAATCGACTCCAGTACAACTGACAACTACCCTGGCAGCTGCCCCAACAACCGAGAACCTCCCTGACAACCAACAGCCACCCCGACAACAGCCACAACAACCTCCCCAAAAACCAGCCCAAATCACAGTCCTCCAAACACAGTCAGACAAATGGGGAGGGTGAGTGTGCTGCTCAAGGATACAGAAACAGATGCAGGAGCAGGGACAGACTCTGGGAGGGAGTGGTCAAGGACCTTACATCAGATCTGTTCTTCAAATTGTTCTTGAAGAACCATGCTCTTTAACCATGTTCTAGTTCCTTCTTTCCTTTGAGACTCTGAAGCTGTATTTGGAGTGATTGATGTTTCAGTAATCAAACAAATAAGAAATATATATTTAAATTGCTTCTTGTTCCTGGGACGGCATCTGACACACAAGGATACAGGAGGATGGGAGGGCATCTGACACACATTAATCTGTGTCTCTTTCAGGGGAGGAGCGCAACTTTGCCAAATACAAAACAAACAACCTCAGAACGCCTTATGACTTCAAGTCCGTCATGCAGTACAGCAAGTGAGTGCTACTACTACTGTTACTACTATGACTACTACTATGACCACTGCGACTACTACAACTACTACTATTACTGCGACTACTACTGCGACTACTACAAAACCAGGTCTAAATCAGGTGTAAACCAGAACTAGAGCAGGACTAAATCAGGTCCAAACCAGGACTAAAGCAGGAATAAAAAAGGACTAAACCAGGTCTAAACCAAGACTTAAACAGGACTATACCAGGTCTAATCCAGGTCTTAACCAGGTCTAACTATGATCTGGTCTTTTCCAGTTTTGCCTTCTCTAAAAATGGGCTCCCGACACTGGTTTCTCGGTCCAACCCGAGTATGAGGTTCGGTTTTGCCCCTTCAGTGAGCAGCAACGACATTCTGAGAGTCAACCGCTACTACCAATGTACAGCCTACCTGTAAAATACCCCAGAGAGACCGGGTGTAGACGAGACCAGAGACCGGACCAGAGACCGGACCAGGGACCAGAGACCAGACCAGAGACCAGAGACCGGACCAGAGACCAGACCAGAGACCGGACCAGAGACCAGACCAGAGACCAGACCAGAGACTGGACCAGAGACCGGACCAGAGACCAGAGACCGGACCAGAGACCAGAATAGAGGCCGGACCAGAGACCAGACCACGGACGAGAGGCCAGAGAACAGACCAGAGACCAAGACTGGACCAGAGACCAAGCCAGGACTATCAACTGCTACTACGACTGGACCAGCCCCAGAGCAGGTTTAGGTCTGGGGTCACACAGACCAGAGTCTGTGACTTTTGTTTCTAAATAAAGTCTCTTCAAACGGTTTGTTTTTTTGGTCATTATTTAAATATTTCTTGTATATTTTATTTTCATTAAGTGATGTGAAAGTGACAGTTTAGTTTTCATAAAAAAGATTTTAGAGCAGAGCTGTAGAGTTTTATGTCTGACACTCACACCCGCAGAACCGAACGAGCCATGGCCCGCTGACGTCATCACATAAATGAACCACAGCCCGGTGACATCATCACATGAACAAGAATGTGTCTGGTGACATCATCACATGAACAAGCCACAGCCCGGTGACATCATCACACAGTGCCGTTTGTTTACATGTGGAGCAGCAAAGCTAACGTTTTAGCGGAGAAAATAAGATCTGTTCAACACTCCTCTGTGAGCTTATGGATTAAACAACAGTATGGAGCAGCGAGGACAGGCTTCAGAACTTCTGTCTGTCACAGTCCAACTGAAGCTCAGCCCGGGTGAGCCGGGAGTTTGGAGAGGAGTTCTCTGTTTCCTCTTCTCCCCTGTCCTCTTCACCTCAACACAGAACTCTAACCATAAACCATGTATGTGTGTGCGAACATCAGCAACCGGGCCATGCTTTGGCCCACCTCCTCCAACCGGGCCACAGTCCCAACTGGGCGAAAGTCCCAACCAGGCCAAATTCCCGACTGGGCCAAAGTCCCACTTGAACCACTGAAAATTTGGCCTTGTGTGAGCGTACCCTTAAAAACGTTTAGAACAGAGAAATCACTTTAGAACAGTGACTGAAACAAAACTCAAACAGAACACACAGTGGTACTGTGGGGTAGTATTATAGTGCTCACTCTGTCTTGTGCAGTATTTGTGTGTTTGTAGCACTAGTACTGCAGTATTTGTGTGTTTGTAGCAGTAGTACAGCGGTATTGGTGTGTTTGTAGTAGTAATACTGCAGCATTAGCAGTAGTAGTACTGCAGTATTGGTAGTAGTAGTACTGCAGTATTTGAAGTAGTAGTAAAAGATGAAGTTTGATTCTATCAACCGGACAAATTGTGAAGATGTTTTGCTGCTCATCCAAGCCGCTTCTTCAGTTCTGGTCAGATTGCTGGTGTACACTGCTTTATATCTATCTGAAGGGAGGAGCTAACTACACTGAAACTGTAAACAGCTATTGTCTCCAGTTTCAGCTTAAACAATCCTATTCAACCTTTAACAACGCTGCAATTTTCACTCTGTTTTGGGTCCGAGGATGGAGCTATAGATGGGGGATAGATGATGTCCAAGGCCCCCATTCCTGTTTAAGAAAGGATGGTCTTTCCTAACAAAAATAGCTTCTTTAACTCCCCTCTCACTACGATTGTAGTAATAGTACTCACTTGTACTGGAGGGGGGGCTCAATGGGGCTGAACTGAGATGGAGGAGTCCGTCTGAGACTGTCTCTGAAAATAAAGGGTTAAAAATGAAACCAGGACTATACCAGGACTAAACCAGGACTAAACCAGGACTAAACCAGGTCTAAACCAGGTCTAAACCAGGACTAACCCAGGTTTAAGGCAGTACTGAACCATGACTATACCAGGACTAAACCAGGACTACACCTGGTAACCAGGCCTAAACCAGGACTAAACCAGGTCTAAACCAGGCCTAAACCAGGTCTAAACTGGAACTAAACCAGGACTAAACCAAGTATAAACCAGGCCTAAACCAGGACTAAACCAGGTCTAAACCAGGCCTAAACCAGGTCTAAACTGGAACTAAACCAGGACTAAACCAAGTATAAACCAGGTCTAAACCAGAACTAAACCAGGTTTAAGGCAGTACTGAACCATGACTATACCAGGACTAAACCAGGACTACACCCGGTAACCATGCCTAAACCAGGACAAAACCAGGTCTAAACCAGGTCTAAACAAGGTCTAAACTGGAACTAAACCAGGACTAAACCAAGTATAAACCAGGACTGAATCAGGACTAAACCAGGACTGCACCAGGACTAAACCAGGTTTAAACCAGATCTAAATCAGCTGTAATCAAGACTAAAATAGGACTCACCGACGGTCATCTCTCTGGACTTTGACCCAGTTCTGGACTTGTTCTCGAACGCTGTTTCGGGTCAGGGTGCTGTTTGGGGGTGTGGCCTGTCTGAAAATGCTTCCTGGGGGCGTGGTCTGTCTCTGTATATTTCCTGTGGGTGTGGCCTGTCTCTGTGCACTTCCTGTGGGTGTGGCCTGTCTCTGTGCACTTCCTGTGGGCGTGGCCTGTCTGTAAACACTTCCCGGAGGTGTGTCTGGGGGTGGAGTCGTCTGGTATGTTCCAGCCGCAATCCCATTTGGCTCCAGGATCGGACTTGGGGTTGAAACGGGGAACCTGTGAAGACCAAAGAAAAATGGGTTTAGACCAGAGACCCAGACACCAGAGACCAGACCAGAGACCAGAGACCCATAAACCAGAGACCAGACCAGAGGCCAAGAAACCAGAGACCAGACCAGAGACCCGAGACCAGACCAGAGACCCGAGACCAGAGACAAGACCAGAGATCAGAGACCAAACTACAGACCAGAGACCAGACCAGAGACTACACCAGAGAACAGACCAGAGACTAGAGACCAGAGCCCAGATCAGGGACCAGATTTGGAAAGAGGGTCTAATGTAATCCCTATGAGTTTTTGCAGAGGATCAGGCAGTAACAACAAAATTACATTTGTTTTAAAGACATCCTGATTATTTTTAATAATATTTCAGTCTTTGGCGTTATTTTAATATTTATTCAGCTACGACATTAGCATTAGCATTGGAACTAGCTGGGTACGGTTGTGCACAGAGCCAATTACTAATAAAAATCACTCTGAGAGGGAACGATGTTTTCAAAACAGAAGTTTATGTAGTCTGTGATGCAATCAGTCATTGCATTGATGTCCTCTCCATGTGGGTCACAGAGCTCTGTCCACACTGTGGTGTCAAAGCAGTCTCTCAGAGAATCCTCACTCTCAGCAGTCCACTTCTTCACCACACGGAACACCATAGGCTGTCTGTGCACAATGGGCTGGTACACAGGCTCCAGATGGAGAATGTTGTGGTCAGCTTTACCCAGGGGAGGCAGTGGGGATGAAGAGTAAGCCCTCTTGGCGTTGGCAAAAAATAAGTCCAATGTTTTATTGTCTCTTGTGGGGCAGGTGACATACTGAGTGTATGTAGGCAGGAGAGGTGCAGGAGATGCATGATTGAAGTCTCCAGTGATCAGGAAGAGAGCCTGTGGGTGCTTTGTTTGGAGTGTGCTGGTACCGGAGTGCAGCGTGTCACAGGCCGTCTCAGCATTAGCAGAGGGAGGAACATACACAGCAATCACAATCACATGTGAGAACTCCCGGGGCAGATAATATGGCCTCATGCTAACAGCCAGCAGCTCAATGTCTTTGTTACACAGCTGCATCTTCACTGTACAGTGTCAGATCTGCAAATCAGTTGCTTTTCCAAACGCGGACCTTACTGCTAATAATGAGAACTATGTGTCTGTGATTGCATCTCTTATGATAGAATTCAACCAGCGTTTTCAAGATTTTTCTGTTATTGAAAAACAAATGAAGCTCTTCTTAACCCCCTTCCCGGTGGATGCAGAAGAAGTGGAAGAGTTACAACTGATTGAAATGCAATGTGATGATTTTCTGAAAAGTCAACATCAGCTTCTCTCCCTCCCTGACTTCTATCAGAGTTTGGATAATGTCAAGTTACCTCTGATGAGACGCCATGCAAAAAGAATGATGAGCCTGTTTGGCTCAACATACATATGCGAACAAACATTTTCTCTGTTAAATCAGAACAAAAACAGACTGAGAACCAGAATAACTGTGAAGTCCTCCGTGTCTCAACCACCAAATTTTCTCTTGACATATCAGCCATTCTTCGATCCAGCATCACTGCTCCCACTGAGTTCTTCACGGAGGTGAGTTACAATTACACACTATATTATAATCAATATGTCTCCTCTATAGCATGCGGCCCAGCCCTTGGTTCATTTTTCTGTATTTGGCCCTCAGTGAAAAAAGTTTGGACACCCCTGGCCTAATGTGAATCAGACTGTGTCGGCTTCTCCAGATGTGTCATTGGGATCTTTGAGATTCGATCCACGGCTCATTGATAAATTGTTTTAAAATGGTCTGGACCAGTTATCCGGTTTTCCTGGCATGTTTTTGTCGTCATAAATGAACAATAAAAAATATTTTAATCAGACCTTTTCTTCAAACTGTTCTGTTCAAATCTTTTAGCCATGTCCCTGTCATTTTTTCTCAGAAGTTGTATTTGGAGTGATTCATGTCAAGTAATCTTTAATCTCTTATTTTCAAAATGCCATTCTGCCGATCTACCCCCATTTTCACCTCCACCGGTACATGCCCACTGTGACGTATGCACTTCCTTCTCCGGTTTTATTTTCTTAATTGGTGACACTCGTCGGATTCTGCAATGTCGCATCACCAGTTTGGTACAAATGTTTATTATAGATTAGAACTATAGAGCACACACAGAGAGGGGGAGTTGTCTGTGGAGAGAGGTACCTGTTCTGAGAGGGAGCAGGAGCTGACTCTTCAGGGGGCGTGGTTAGTCGTGTGGCTGCCTTGGAGATAGGTCCAGTCTTCAGAGGAGAGTCCTGGTTGGGATCCTGATCTGGACTTTGGACTTCATGGACCAGGGTCTTTTCTGAGGACTGAGTCGAGTCCAAAAGGACTAAGGATCTGAGGAAAGAGACAAAGTTTAGTCCTGGTTCAGTGCTGGTTTAATCCTGGTTTAATCTTGGTTTACACCTGGTTTAGAACTGATACATACTTGTCCGTTGAGGTGTTGGTGCCACAGTGGACCCCATTCTGGGCTTTTCGGACCCCATTTCGGACCTTGGTTAGTTCTCCGGTCTGGATTCCAGTCTGGTCTCCTGTCTGGATCTGGGTCTGGTCTCCGGTCTGGACTTGGGTTTGGTCTCGGTTCTGGTCTCGGTCCTGGGTCTTGGTCTTAGTCTGGACTCGTGTGGCCCGGTTCATGGCCCTGAGCCAAGCATTCATGTCCTCCTGGGTCTCTGCGCTGAAGTAGTACGTCCTCATCCCCGAGTGCTCTGCCTGTGAGCCAATCAGAGAGCTGCTGCGTTTGAACGGACCAATCACAGGGCTGCGTTTGGACAATGGGCCAATCAGAGAGCTCCGTTTGTCCAAGTGTGTGCGCATGGCCCACGGACGTGCCTAAAAGATAAGAGAGAAGACTTGGTTCAGACCTGGTTAAGTTCTGGTTTAGACCCCTTTAGTCCTAATTTGGTCTTGGATTAGTCTTTTACATTTAGCCCTAGTTTAGTCTTGTTTTTAGTCCTGTTTTTTGTCTGGGTTCAGTCTTAGTTTAGTCTTGGTTAAGTTCTGGTTTAGACCCTGTTTAAACATGATTTGGTCTTAGCTTGGTCTTGGTGTAGTCCCGGTTTAGACCAGGTGTACATTTAGTCCTGGTTTAGACCTGATTTAGTACTAGTTTTACATGCATCAAAACATCTTAATTATACAACAGTAAATGTCTTTTTACGTTTCACAAATTAAAAACGAAGAAATACAAAGACCACGGGACTCACCGTAATCACCCAAAATCACCCAAAATCACCCAAAATCACCACAATCACCAAAACTTGACAAAACTCCATCACTGAAATGATCATAAAAACACCAATCCACAGCCCCGCCCACTTCCAAGTCCACTCCGGTTCAGGAAGTATACTTCCCATTCATTTTTCCCATTGACCTTAGGTGGATAAATTCAAATCTTAAGAGTCCAAAGGCTAACTGGCTACTGGCTAACCAGCTACAGGCTAACTAATATCATAACTAATATCATAACACAGCTGTTTTAAGTCCAAAAAGCACATTTAAAACACAAGATTCTGTGAAATGTTTGAATAACTGCATTTTACAAAGTTTCACAAACAGATTTTAAATAAAAGTGTCTTGTGTCAACAGGTCCATTATATTTTATTCAGAACGTCTATGGGAAAAATGACAAAATTTACTTCTGGAACCAGGGCCGGGCGGTCACTGTGGAGCTCCAATCAAACCCAGAACATGCAGGGATTGGTCAGAGGCAGACAGGGGGCGGTACCTACTTAAATGGAGTACTCTCATTGGACCACGTGTTCAAACGGAGCCATATGATTGGACAAGAGTCAGAAGATGGTCCAATCGGAGGCGGGACAAAGAAATGACACATTAATTTAAAAACTACGAGAAAAGAAGATAAACCAAAGCAGAGGTCATTAGGCCAAAGGGTCAGAGGGGCATCACACCTCTACCCAGGAAAGAGCCACTGTCCCTGGGTACAAACTTTAACAGAGACCCCCAAATGTCCGTCTATACCACATGTGTCAAACTCAAGGCCCATGGGCCAAATGCGGCCCTGCACATCATTTTATGTGGCCCTCGACAGTGTAAATTAAAAGCTATGATGGTCTTAAAATGTCATTTTATCAGGAGATACGCAGCTACATAGCCATATTTTTACATCTAGACAAATGTATATGCAATATTTGAAACTTGAATAAGTAATAAATACAGAAACAGTTAATTAACAAGTTAAAAAAGTAGTTAGACTTATTTTACATCTGGCCCTTTGAAGGCAACCATTTTGCTGAAAATGTGTTTGACACCCCTGGTTTATACAATGACCTCTGGAGCTGCGCAGGGAGGATTGTCCAGACTACCCAGGAAAGGCGTTCTATTCCTGGTTACAGCACTCAGCACAGTCCCTTATCAGATGGAAGTCTGAAGAGCAAGTCTATTCTGGAAGCATTTTAAAGTGAGATTGAGTGGCTCCAAATGTTTGAGGAGGGTCACGGCTCAAACTAACCATAGACTGTATATATAAATAGACATCGCTAACTCACTAGCATAGACTGTATATATAAATGGACATAGCTAACCTGCTAACCACTGCGTTTCAGATAGGAAGTGATCATGGGCACACATCCACTCTAATTCACTTTCTCTGTAAAAACTGTAGCCCCTCTCTCTGTAACTGCTGCTGTAAATGTTCGTATTACCCCGCTCTACATGATCCTGGGTTTTATTTCACTATTGTGTCTGCAACTCAAGATCTGAACATTAATAACAGCTCCTACTAGAGTTAACAACAGGTTTGATTGACAGCGTTTCTAAGTGCCCGCTCCCTGCTAAACTAGTTGTGCAGGTGGGAAGGGGCATTACCTTCGACGGCCTCGCTCTGGATTGGCTCTTTGGTTGCTATGTTACTCGAGGCCAGAATTCCAAATGTGAAACTTTTTTATTTGGTATTTCTCTGTAAAAAGTCAGATTAAACTCATGACAAGTTTAATCTGTCTTTGTATAAATCCCGTCATGCACCGTGCATCACTTCTTTTATGGGAGAAAATGGAGTCCGTGGCTGCTACAGAATACACTTTTAAATGTAAGCACTGGTTTACGACGTAACGTAAGCAGTGAAACATAAGCGCACAGACAGCGGTTGACATATGCTCCGTGGTGTAGGCCTGGCCTTTGCCACGGAGTCCACGGAGGATATTCAGAGAAGCACCCTTCGTCGGCCAGGCCAAAGGGTGCAGCCGTTGTACTGGGACACGGCTATAGTCTTGAGAGCTTTGGCCACACCCCTTTTTAAATCAGTGTTCCAGTTGTGTGTTTTTAATACAGAGTTCTACAGCCAAAACATGAGATTAGGAGCAGACGAAAGATGAACTTAAAAGTTTGCATCATTTAAATTCAGGAAATGAATACTGACATTAATGTTAAACGGTATAACGGATGTTCATGGATGTGTCCCATGGTCCGATACTATCACTTTAGTGTTGTCCTTAAATGTTTTTAAAACTAAACTCAAAGCCTTACAGACTGCCTCAATAATGTGCAACTGTTTTTCATGATCTATGCAATTTTAACGTTGTTTGTTTGTATGTACTTGTTTTGAAATGTGCTGCCTCTTGGCCAGGACTCCCTTGAAAAAGAGGTTTTTAATCTCAATGGGACCTTCCTGGTTAAATAAAGGTTAAATAAATAAAAATAAATTGTGTTCACATATCTGATACAGCCTGAGGTTATACACTTTGGAAAGGAAACCGTTTCTGAGGAATACGGAACAAAAACTAAAACTCAAAATCAACTGTGAAGTTTCTGGAGGAGATGCCATCACTGAACAACTCTGTGCCCACGAAAGAGAAGATATTTCTAGGCACGAACGGCACCAGCGTGTGCTTATCAGCTGCAGGTCTGAGTGGAGCGCACGTGAAATAGACCTCAGAAGAGGTGCTTGGTGTGGGGAGACAAGCTTTGATAAGGCCCCTTCAGACTATGGAGGTCTGGGGGACGTCTCGCTCACACTGTACTCAGGAAAGAGAGGCTATTTCTGGGACAAACCTGAACCGTGTCCCTTAAACTAGCTTCTGTGTGAAGGGGACTAACACATGACAAGACAAGAGTGAGAAACAAAGAAGAGGGAGAGAAGAAGTAATATGCAGTGTTTGTTTTGAGAGAAAGACACGTACAAAATGTGAAATATTTCAGTCGGAAGTTTGAAGGTGCAGCACTGAGGTCATAGGAACGTGTGAGAAAAAAGGAGGAGAGGAGAGAAGAAGGAGAGGAGGAGAGAAAGGAGAGAAGCACTGAGCTCATAGGAATGTGTGAGAGGGGCAAGAGAGGGAGGAGAGGGGAGAAGGAGGGGAGGAGAAAGAGGGAGAGAGGCGCTGAACTCACAGGAATGTGAGGGAGAGGGAGGAGGGGAGGGGAAGGGGAGAAGGAGGGGGGAGAGAGAATGCACATGTATGTGAGAGAAGGAGAGAGAGGGGGAGAGGGAGAGAGGCGCTGAGCTAAGTAGGAAAGCACATGTATGTGAGAGAGAGGGAAGAGGGGAGGGAGAGAACGCACTTGTGTGTGAGAGAGAGGGAGGAGGGGAGGGAGAAAGCGCAATTTTGTGTTAGAGAGTGTGAGAGAGGGCGGAGAGGGGGATGGAGAAGGGGTGAGAGAGCGAGACAGAATGGGAGAGATGCTGAGCTCACAGGAACATGTATGGAGAGGAGAGAAGGAGAGAGAGAGGGAGGGAGGAGAGCGGGAAAGAGAAGGGGAGAGGGAGGAGGAGAGAGACAGAGAGAAGAAATGAACATGTATATGAGGGTGAGGGAGAGCGGGAGAAGAGGAGAGAAGGAGAGACAGGGAGCTGGTGGGAGGGAAGAGAGGGTGAGAGAGAAGAGGAAGGAGGGAAAGAGAGAGAAAGGGAGAGAGGGAAGTGAGGGGAAGAGAGGGAACACAAATATATGTGAGAGAGAGGGAGAGAGGGATGAGGGGACAAGAAGGGGTAGGAGAAAGAAAGAGAAAAAGAAGAAGAGGGAGAGAAAGGAGTTTGAAGGTGTGGCACTGAGCTCATAGGAATGTAGATGTATGTGAGAGACGGAGAGAGAAGAGGGGGAGGGAGGGAGAGAAAGAAAAAGAAGAGGGGGAGGGAGAAGGAGAAGGGGAGAGAAGAGGGGGAATGAGGGAGAGAAGGGGACGTGGGAGAAAAGAGAGAGAAGAAGAAGAGAGAGAGGGAGGGAGAGAGAGAGGGAGAGGGAGAGGAGAAACCGAGGGAGGGAGTCAAAGAGAGAAAAGGGTGGTGAGAGGAAAGAGGAAGGGAAAAAGAAGGGAGGGACTAGCGAGAAAAGGTGAGAGAGAGTGAGCGAGAGAGAAAGCAAGGGAGGGAAAGAAGATGGGGCAAGGGAAAACAAAAAGAGAGATGAAAGAGAGGAAAAGAGGAAGGGAAGAGGTATAAATGAGAGAGAGAAGCAATAGAGAGAAAAACGAGGGGGAGCGAGAAGAGGGGAGAAAGGGATTGAGGACAGATTGGCAAGGGAGGACAGAGATAGAAGGAGGGGTTGAGAGGAAAAAGAGGGAGGAGAGAGGTAGGTAGAGAGATGGAGGGAGAGAGTGAGGAGAGAGAGGGAGAGGGAGGGGTGGGAGCGAGAAAAAGAGGGGATGGACTGAAGAGGGAAGGAGGAGAGCGGAAGAGGGATGGAGAGATTGTGAAAGAGGAGGGAGAAAAGGACGAGCAAGAAGAGAATGTTTAAAATGTTTAAAAGTCAAATCTGTGGAGTTTGCACCCAGACATGAGCTCCTGTCCTGAGATGAGTCTGAGCTCTGAGCCCCTCACCTCCAGAGCAGCTTCTCAAAGTGTCTGTCCCAGTGCAGCTGTAAGGTACACGCAGCTCTCGACGTCAAAACAAGTCCTCATTGTGAGTAATAGGATGTTCTGAGGTAAGTGAGTAACTCTGGACCACTGCAAACTGTTTAAAATGAACTAGTTTTGTTTTTCATGTCTTATGAACAGAAAAAATCAGGGACAGAGGCTCAGAATTAGAAAGCATTAAAGGTGAACTGTGTAACTTTTCTGGTATGAGCTTCACCACCTGCTTGTCTCCATGAAGATGTTACTGCTTTGCCTTGAATGTTCCACAGTATCAGTGGGTCAGAGCGTTCGCCCTTTGATCTGAAGGTTGGTAGAGCAGTCAGATCCACTGAACCTCAGTTTGGTGGATTCCAGCTCCCACACATGAATGCTGTCATTGTGTCCGTGGTCAAGATACTTAACCCACCTTGCTCTAGTGTCTGTGTACACAGGTGTGTGAATGTGTGTACGGATGTGTGTGTGTGTGTGTGTGTGTGTGTGTGAATGAGTGAATGTGAAAAGGTTCCTTAATGTAAAACACTTTGAGCATTTATAACATCACATTACACTTGAGACAGACAAGCAGGGTGGCAGCACTAGGTCGAATTACAGGTCAGATCTGTGCAGAGGCGATACCTAAAAATGCATGTTTTTTATGTTATTTTGAGAAACAAAAACAGTCTTCAAAATGTCGCCTTTAACAGAAAGCTAAGACTCATGAACACAGTCACAGTTCTACTGCTGCCCTCATGTGGTGAAAGGTGGAAGCTGCATGAGACAATTTCATTTACATTTTTAACTTCAGAATATAAAGTTTTAGCTAATATTATATTCTGTGATAGTTCAGTCCTGGTTTAGTCCTGGTTTAGTGCTGTTTTAATCCTGGTTTAGTCCTGGTCTAGACCTGATTTAGTCCTGGTTTAGAAATGGTTTAGTCCTGGTTTTAGTTCGGGTTTAGTTCAGGTTTAGTATTTATAGTAATAGTAGCAGGAGTAGTAGTACTTTTACCTTGAAGGCGTACTTGTGGTCAGTGTGGTCCTGTAGTGGTAGTAGCAGTCGCTATAGCAGTAGTATTCGTAGTATTTGTAGTACTTTTACCTTGAAGGCGTACTTGCGGCTGATGTGGTCATGCGCTCCCACTGGACACACTTCATAACTGGGCAAAGGAATAGAACCCAAAACACTCTGCTCTCTGCTGTCTAAGGAGGGGGAGGAGAGAGGGAGGAGAGGGAGGAGAGAGGGAGGAGAGAGGAAGCAGGGGACAATAAGAGATAGGAGAGAGAGAGGAAAGAGGAGGAGAGAGTGACCAGGAGAGGAGAGAGAGGGTGCAGGGGAGGACAAGAGAGAGGAGGAGAAAGAGGGAGGAGAGAGGAGAGCGAGGGGACAAGGGGAGGAGGAGAGAAGGTAAGAGGGAGCAGGGGAGAATGAGAGAGACAAGAAAGGAGAGGAGAGGGAGGATAGAGGTGTAAGGAGGACAGAAGGAGAGGGAGCAGGTGAGGCGGAGAGAGGGGAGGAGAGAGCAGGGGAGGAGGAGAGAGAGAGGAGGAGAGAGAGGAGGAGAGAGAAGAAGGGGAGGAGGAGGTAAGAGGTTAGATAAATATAAATGGTGTTTGAGTCTAAAATTATCCTGGAACATTCTTCACAAACTGCAGCTCAGACACAAACAAGTGCTAACCTGCTAGCATAGACTGTACATATAAATGGACAGCGGGTTAGCTATGTCCATTTATATATATAGTCTATGCTAGCTGGTTAGCCAGGTAGCCAGTAGTGTGTACTTGTACTTCCATAGTGTGCACCTGTACTGCAGTAGTGTGTGTAGTTGTACTGCTGCAGTGTGTACTTGTACTGCAGTAGTGTGTGTACTTGTACTGCAGTAGTGTGTGTACTTGTACTTCAGTAGTGTGTGTACTTGTACTGCGGTAGCGTGTAGTACCTTTGTAGTAGAAGAGACAGAAATCTGAAAGAACGAACCACTTCCTCTTCCACAGACGCATCCCGCTGCTGTCCTGGAAACACAGGAGGAAACAGGCATGATTGACAGGACAGAAATAGTCCAAACAAAAGTGTCAAAACAAAATGGCCGATGAAGACGGAAAAGGTCATTAAATACATCATAAATAAATAAATAAATGTGGTTCTGTTCAAAGTGATGTTGACCAATGAGCTCCTCCAAATCACGTGTCACTGATATAAACTCATCTGATTGGATGACCATGCGACAGAGGGAGCAGGGGCCACACTGATATTATGAACATCTTCATTTTGGTGAAGGTTATCATTTTTCAAACCTGTTGCTAATGCTAACAAGAGTGACCTCAGGAAAGAAGGTGCCTGATTCGTCCATTATTAATGTTCATATCTTGAGGTACAGATACAATATTGTAATAAAAACTCCAAGATCATGTAGAGCGGGTTAATAGAAACAGAATGGTGGTCATGCTCACTTCCTGTTTGGAACGCACCGGCTAGTAGGTTAGCTATGTCTAGAAATATACTGTTACTCGCAGATGATGTCATCAACATTCCCTGGAGATGTGATGCTAACTGGAGGCAGTGCTCTGTATGAGGCTCTGTTAGACTTTAATCTGAGCTTTATTTTAACATAATCTGACCAGAAAAACTGAGTTATCTAAACTCCAACAGGTGAGTCAAGTTGTGCTGTTAAACAAGCCCCTCTCAGAAAACATTACAGTCACAAGCTAGCTAGCATTAACCAAGCGTTTTTCAGTTAGTCACTCTCACCTATTTGTTGAAAATCAAACTCCTAAACAGGACCATGAACACTCAAATTGATCACAGGCTCCTGAAAATGTGCTCTTTAAATCACTTTGGTATTTTTTACTTTTTAACTTTTTTTCAGTGTTTGCTAATGTGTGCATTGTGTCACCATGGTAACTGCTGAACATCACACCATAGACACCCCCGAGACACCCCCCACAACCTGATGTCCCTGCTAAGTTTCAGATTATCTGTTGTTACCTGTTTGTGGAGCCAGCCTCGCACCTCCACCGGGACGTTTGGGTTCCTCTTCACAGAGAGCTGCCTCTTCCCAAAACTGTGGAGCTTTGACCCAGACCGGACCTGAAACCAGACTAAGATCAGGACCAGACCGAGAACAGACCAGGACCAGACAAAGACCAGATCAAGATCAGGACTAGACCAGGATCAGGACCAGACCAGGACCAGACCAGGATCAAACCAGGATCAGACCAGGACCAGACCAGGACCAGACTGAGATCAGGATCAGAACAAGACCAGGACCAGACCAGGACTAGACCAGGACCAGACCAGGACTAGACCAGGACCAGACCAGGATCTGACAGGACCATACCAGGACCAGAAGAGGGACAGAATCAGACAAAGATCAGACCAGCTGAGCACCAGACCAGGATCAAAACCAGACCTAGGTCAGACCAGGATCTGAACCAGACTAGGAACAGACCACGAATGGAACCAGAACAAAGTGGAGTCTAGTTTGTGTTCAGGGTGAATTTAGGAAAATATTTAATTATGTAAAAGTACAGGGAGACACATAGGCAGGGCATCAGGGTTTGCATGGCCTCTCAGTCAGAGGTCAAACAGTGCCCTCTACAGGAGAGAACAGGTCCTACGAGCTGTTAATTAATAGTCTGAAAAAGAGTGAAAGAGAGAGAGGAGGAGAGGAAAAGAGAAAGAGAAAAAAGGAGAGAGGGAAGGAGAAAGAAAGAGAGAAGCTGGAGGGAGAGAAAAATGAGAAAAAGAAAAGGGTAGAGAGAGGAGCGAGAGCCTCCAAGACACAGATTAGAGAAAAAGAAAGAAAGAGTAAGAGGTAGAAGAAAGGGGGACACGATGAATGGAGGGAAAGACAAATGGAGGAGAAACAGGAGAGAGGAATGGGGAGAAGAGGAGAAAGGGATGGCAAGGAGGAGAGATGAAGAGGGGGGAGGAGGGGAGAAGGGAGAGAGGAGGAGAGGAGAGGGGAAGCGAGGAATAGAGAAGAGAAAGGATAGAAAGGAGGAGAGAAGAGAGGGATGGAGAGGAGGAGGGATAGAGAGGAGAAGAGAAGGAGAGGAAAGAGGGATGGAGAGGAGGAGAGGATAGAGGGATAGAGAGGAGAAGAGGGGAGAGGAGGAGAGATGGATGGAGAGGAGAATGGGATGAAGGAAAGAGTGTGTACCTTGTTGTTGTTTGAGGCATTTGTGGACGAGTCGCTGAGCTCAGGTTTAGACATAACTCTGGACTGAGGTCTGAAAAACAAAACCAAGATTAAACCAGGACTAAACCAGGACTAAACCAGGACTAAATCAGGACTAAATCAGGACTAAACCAGGACTACACCGGGTTTAAACCAGGACTGGACCAGGACTACACCAGATTTAAACCAGTACTAAACCAGGACTAAACCAGGTCTTAAACCAGGTCTAAACCAGGACTCCACCAGGTTTAAAACAGGACCAAACCAGGACTAAACCAGATTTAAACCAGGACTAAACAAGGACTAGACCAGGACTAAACCAAGTCTTAAACCAGGAGGAGTCAGAGGTTTTACATATCATGGCTGTAAACTTCATCAACTCAGAGAAAAAAAAATTAAGTCATAGTCAGATTTTAGCTTAAGTCTGAGGTGAGATCCTGTCATCTAGACGTCCACGAGATTTAAAGCCCTAATGTGTAACTTTTTAGTCAAAACCTATAAATAAAAGCATGTTTTTCCAGTTTGGTTGTGTTTATTGCACTGTATGACATGTCCATACTGACAGTGGGCTTGCCTCTCCTGGTCTTACTTGGCCTAGAGGAGCCTCCTTTACTATAATATTCCACAGTGGGGCATAAAACTCATCTATCGCCATGGACAATATCCCAGAGTATGGTGTTAACTTTCTGTTTCCATGGAAACATGTAAGTGACAAGCCTCCTCCAGAACCTTACACACTGTGGCTTTAAAGCTGCACTATGTAACTTTTCTTATGGAGGGCCCACTTCTTGGATTTGTTATTGCTTTGCCGAGATGTTCCAGAGTATGGCATTAAACACAATTATCTTATAAAGTAGTAAAAACAGCAAAAAAAAAAAGCAGCAACAGTAGCAGTAGCAATACTAGTAGTAGTAATAGTAGTAGTAGTTAGTTGTTGTAACAGTAGTAGTAGCAACAGTATCAGGAGCAATAGCAGTAGTAGTATTAGTGGTAGTAGTAGTAGTAGTAGTAGTACTAGTAGTAATAGCAGTAGTAGCGCTACTAGCATTAGCAGTAGTAATAGTAGCAGCAGTAGTAGCCTTAGTAGTATTAGTAGTAGGAGTAGTAGTAGTAACTATAGCAGTAGTAGCAGCAGTAGCAGTAGTAGTAGAAGTAGTAGTAGTAGTGGCAGTAGTAGTAGAAGTGGCAGTAGTAGTGGTGTTATTTGTAGTAGTAGCAGTAGCAGTAGTGGTAGCAGTAGCAATAGCAGCAGTAGGAGTAATAGTAGTAGTACTATTTGTAGTATTTGTAGTACTCACAGTTCGTGCAGGATGAAGGTGGAGTTCTCTGTGGAGGCGACTCCTGTTTGAGGATGAATGAACGTGGTCCTCCTCTCGTTATGACTGAAACACACAGAGAAAAGACCTGTTTCAGTCCTGGTTCAGTCCCAGTTTAGACACAGTTTAGTCCTTGTTTAGACCCGCTTCAGTCCTGGTTCAGTCCTGGTTTAGATCTAGTTTTGTCCTGGTTTAATGCTGGTTTAGACCTGTTAGTCCCGGTGTGAAATGCCGACAGTTGCTCCTCATTTATTCACACGTCACAGAGAAAATCCACAAATGTTTAACCTCATCATTTATGTGGGAGGGCATCTGACACATCTGACACACAGGGAGGGCATCTGACACAGAGTTTAAGTTCATTTAAAAGTTAATTCACAAACTTTAGCTCAAACAAACTCAAACCTGATGAAGAGACAATCGAAAATGGACCCTCTGTAGTCCAGGTCTAGACCCACGTAAATCCGAGTCCTGATCTAGTCCTGGTCCAGTCCTGGTCCAAAGTCCTGGTCCAGTCCTGGTCCAAAGTCCTGGTTCAGTCCTGATCCAGTCTCTGTCCTACATCAGCACATTCTGAGCAGAGGGCAGTGTGTGGAGTGACAATAGAGAGAGAGAGAGAGGGGGGGGGGGAGAGAGAGGGAGAGAGAGAGAGGGGGAGAGGGAGAGAGAGGGAGGGGGAGAGAGAGAGCGAGAGTGAGGAGAGACGGAGAGAGGGAATGTGTGGAGTGACAATAGAGAGAGAGAGAGAGAGAGGGAGGAGAGACGGAGAGAGGGAATGTGTGGAGTGACAATAGAGAGAGAGAGGGAGAGAGAGGGAGGGGAGTGAGAGAGAGAGAGAGAGAGGGAGGAGACACGGAGAGGGGGAATGTGTGGAGTGACAATAGAGAGAGAGAGAGAGAGGGAGGAGGAGTGAGAGAGAGAGAGGGAGGAGAGAGGGAGAGAGGGAATGTGTGGAGTGACAAGAGAGACAGAGAGAGTGGGAGGAGAGAGGGAGGACAGCAGAGGGGAGAGAGAGGGGAGGGAGGAGGTTGAGAGGGAGGGGGGGCAGAGGGGGGGAGAGGGAAGAGCGAGAGGAGGGGGAGGGAGAGAGAGAGGGATCGAGGGAGGGAGGAGAGAGGCAGAGAGAGAGAGGGCGGGAGGAAGGACGAGGGAGAAGCAGGGAGAGGGACAGAGAGAGGGAGGAGATGGAGGGAGAGAGGTAGGGGTGGGGGAGAGAGGGAGAGTTGTGAGGAGCTGGGAGCAGAAAGGAAGAGACAGAGGGAGAAAGGGGGGAGAGTGAGGGATGGACAGGACAGTAGAAAGGAGAGAGTGAAGTGGAGAGAGGGATGAGGTAGACAGAAAACAACTCAGGGGTGGGGAGGGAGGAGAGGAGATGAGGGAGAGATAGAGTCAAGCAGCTGGACTCAGCAAAATCAGAGAGTGAAAGAGAGAGAACAGGAAAGAAGTGAGAACTCCTCTTTCCTCTTTCTCCTGTCTCTCTCCTTTTCACTCTCTCTCCCCTCTTCTCTCTGTCTCCTTTGACTCTCTCCCCTCTTCTCTCTCTCTTTTGACTCGCTCTCCCTCCCCTCTTCTCTCTCTCTCTCCTCTCTTTCTTTATAAATGTGTAAATGTAATCTGTTTTAAAATATCCCTCATGTCACATAGCAGGTGTGCAGGATGTGTGTGTCCAGCAGGGGGCAGACACGCTCCCAGACATGGAGAGAACATGCAAAATCCACAGAGAAACTCCCATAAGCTCCTGTATCACATCGACTCCTGTGAGCTCCCTGTCATAATTTTCCCTCCTCAAAAACAGACCTGGAGTTGTGTTTTCACAGCTCCAGGTCTGTTTGTGATGAGGAAACTACATAATAAGAGAGGTCAGAGAATAGTGCATTATGGGACATTTAAAAATCCAGTCCAGTAAACCGAGCAACCCTTCACCACAGACTTTCCCCCTCTCTCCTCTCTCCCATCGCTTTCTACTCTCCCTTTCTCTCCCCTCTCCTCTCTCTGTCGTCTCTCTCATCTCTCTCTCCCCTCTCTCTTTCCTCTCTCTCCATCTCTCCCACCTCTCTTTCCTCTCTCTCCTGTTTGAACGCCCTCACTCCTATTTCTCTCATTTCTTTCATCCCTTGGTTCTTAATGTGTTTTTATGTTTTGTTAGTCTGAGAGCGTCATATTCTGGGCTAATGGAAGTCACAGCTGTTATATATCTCACATAGACCTGGCTTAGACCTGGTTCAGTGATGGTTCAGTCCTGGTTCAGTCCTGCTTTAGTCCTGGTTTAGTCCTGGTTTAGATCTGGTTTAGTCTTGGTTTAGACTTGGTTCAGTCCTGGTTCAATCCTGGTTTAGACCTGATTTAGTCCTGGTTCAGTTCTATGAATAGAAGATTCTAAAATGGAGCCAAATTTAACTCCTGTCTGAATAATTCACAAAAGAAAATGAAAAACGCTGGAGGAGAATCAGACTGAACCAGGACAAAATGAGGACTAAACCGGGTCTTAAACCAGGTCTAAATCAGGTCTTAAGACAGGTCTAAATCAGGACTAAACCAAGACTAAACCAGGACTAAGCCCTGCATATTTAGGCTGAGTTCTCTCAAACACTCCACCTTGTGACATCAAGGTAGAAAACACTCTGTTCCACCTTGTGATGTCAGGAAGTGTGTTTTTAACTCCATACACCTTCACTAGAATCATTTTTAGGAGGACATACTAACATGGAGCTCACAGGAGTCTGTCTGTGTGATACAGGAGCTTTAAAGCCCCACTGCAGGACATTTTCCTTACATTAGAACAGCTTTGTCACACTTAAAACACACAACACAGTACTCACAACAAAGTACCCACAACGCAGTACTCACAACAAAGTTCCCACAACGCAGTACTCACAACAGTACTCCACCTGCCCCATGTATTTCCTGTACTTCACAATACTCTCATGTACTACGGTGTACTACAGCCCTGTACTGTGGAGTTCACAGAGTACTGCAGACGCTTATAGACACTGGAACTGTGACACAAATAACACACAGCAGAGAGGGAGGGACGGAAGGAGAGAACGACAGAGAGAGGGAGAGAGGAAGGGACGGAAAGAACGAAAGAGAGAGGGACAGAGGGTGAGAGAGAGGGTGAGCATGAGTGAGGGAGAGGAGGAGAGAAGGAGAGGGGAAGGGAGAAGGAGAGATGGAGAGAAAGAGGGAGACAGTGAGGGAGGGAGTGGGGGAAGGGAGAGAATGAAAGAGAGAGGGGGCAGGGAGAAGGAGAGGGAGGGATGGAAAAGAAAGAACGAATAAGAGAGGGAGAGAAAGGCGGAAGAGAGGGAGAGAGAGAAGGAGAGAGGAAAGAAAGAGAGAATGGGAGAGGGGGTGGCAACAAATAATCAATAAAGACTAGTCTGTAACAATTAATCGAATACAGAAGAGTCTGTAACAATTAATCAACTAAAGAAGAGCCTATGTAACGATAAATCGACTAAAGAGGAGTCTGTAAAGATGAATCGAGTATCGAAGAGTCTGTGTAACAATTCATTGAAAAAAGAAAAGTTTGTATAACGATTAATCGACTAAAGATGATTCTGTGTTATGATTAATTGAATAATGAAAAGGCTGTATAACGATTAATCGAATAAAGCAAATAATCAAATAAAGACCAGTCTGTAACAATTAATCAATTAAAGACGAGTCTGTGTAATGACTAATCGAATAAGGAAGAGTCTGTATAAATTAATCGAATAAAGGCGAGTCTGTGTAACGATAAATTAATCGAATAAAGGCGAGTCTGTGTAACGATTAATCGACTAAAGAAGCGTCTGTGTAACGATTAATTGACTAAAGACAATTCTGTGTAACGATTAATTGTAAACAGAGGGCAGGACTCACAACTGACAAAAGATCTCACATTTTCTTAGGACTTTGTGAAAAAACAACTATATAAGAGAAGTCATATTATAAACTGCATCTACTATAGTAAGACTAAACCAGGACTAAACCAGGACTAAACCAGGACTGAACCAGGACTGAACCAGGACTGAACCAGGACTGAACCAGGACTGAACCAGGACTGAACCAGGACTAAACCAGGACTGAACCAGGACTGAACCAGGACTGAACCAGGACTAACAGGGACAGGGGCTAAACCAATTCCTGTTTGACCTGGAGTGTAAATTCTCATTGTGCCATTGGTCAATGCACTTCACATCACACTGTAGCAGGAGTAGGAGTAGTACTAGTTGTAGTAGTAGTAGTAGTTGTTGTTATTGATGTAGTAGTAGTGTAACAGATGCAGTATCTTTGGCAGATTTTCAGGACAGATTTGTTGTTCTGAGTCAGAGGAAAATAGAATCTACAAATCCACCAGAGAGAGAAAGAAGAGGGGGAGGAGAATGAAAGAGAGAAAGAAAAGAAAGAAGAGAGGGAGTAGGGAGAAAGAGAGAGAAGAGAGAAAGAGAAGGAGGAAGGAGAAAGAGAAAGAAGAGAGAAGAGAGGGTGGAGGGAGAAAGAGAGAACGAGAAAGAGAGAACGAGAGAGAAGAGAGGAGGGAGGGAGAGGAGAGAAATAAAAAAGAGAAAGGAGAGAAGAGGAGGGAGAAGAGAGATTAAAGAGAGGAGAAAGGAGAGGGAGAGAGAAGAGTGAGGAGAGACAGAAAAGAGAGGAGAAAGAGAGAGAATAGAAAAAGAGGGCGAGGAGAGATATGAGAGAAAAGAGAGAAGAGAGAACGAGGGAGAGTAGAGCAAGAGAAGAGGATGAGAGGGGGGAGAGAAAAGAGAAGGAGAGAGGGAAAGAGAAAAGCATATTACTTATGTAACATACTCAAAAATTATTTAAATATTAGACTCAGACATGGGAGAGAGCAAGTTTCAGATGCCCTCCCTGTGTTTCAGATGCCCTCCCTGTGTTTCAGATGCCCTCCCTGTGACTCCATGGGGGTTTATTCACTCACTGACTGAAAGGTTTGTGGTTTGAAGCCTGTTTCTGGCACACGCCTTTGGGCAAGACACTTCCCCTTCTCTGAATTTATTCTGGGACTCTCTGTTCTAAAGGTTTACACTCTTTCACATTCAGACCAGGATCATAACGGGTCTACAGCAGTTCCCTGGTCTCTCTGTCAGACCAGACCAGGATCATAACCGGACTAAAGCAGGTCCCTGGTCTCTCTGTCAGACCAGGATCATAACCGGACTAAAGCAGGTCCCTGGTCTCTCTGTCAGACCGGACCAGACCAGGATCATAATCGGACTACAGCAGATCCCTGTCTCTCTGTCAAACACTGGACTGGGCTGTGTGGTGAAGTGTCTTGCTCAGAGACACAAACACAGCCTGTCCTCGTTCAGTAGCTCCACAGACAAACAAGAAACAGAAAATATAAAAAAGTGAGTTATAAAAAGAAGCAGGTGCAGGCACAGCTGAGCTCAACTGGAACAAGAACCAAGGACTAAAGAGAGAGAGAGGCTTTAAAGCACCACAAACACACACTGTACATATGAAAGGACAAAGCTAACCTGCTAGCATAGACTGTATATTTAAATGGGCATGGCTAACCCACAACCCGCCACGCTCCAAACAGGAAGTGATCATGGGTGTACTTCCGGCTCCATCGACTGCAATTCAATTTCTCTGTAAAAACTGTAGCCCCTCTTTGTAACTGCTGCTGTCAGGATCTTGAATCAGACCTTAAAATGTTCATATTATCCGACTCTACATGATCCTGTGGTTTTTATTTCACTATTTTGTCCCTAAATCAAGATGTGAACATTAATAACAGACAAATCAGTCACCTTCCTTCTCTAAGGCTTTGGTGCAAATGAAAATAAATGGTCTGCTTGCTAGTGTGATGTGCTTTTGATGAGGTGTTTGAACATGGGAAAAAGCTTCAAATAATAAATTCTGTATAAAAGGTTTGCTCACAGAAAAGCAGGACTCCATGTCCCTGTTTACACTAGTGTCTGGAGACTAAAGACACATGTGACAGGATACATGCTTTAACAAACACACTAACACGCTATCTCTGGATGTTAGCTCTTTCCTGCTCATGAGACATAAACTCTGAGACAGTTCAGCCTGAGAGTGGTGCAAAAACTAGTAATAGTAGTAATAGTTTAAAAGCAGTAGTAGTTCAGTAGTAGCAGTAGTAGTAGTACTAACAGTAGTAATATTATAAGCACTAACAGTGTGCAATTACTGTTGACACATTTATTCAAACTGTCTCAGATATAAATCCAATATTTGCACAAAATCCAGAAAAGCTGAACTGAAAGTCAATATTTAAAACCAGGACTAAAATGGGAGTAAACCAGGTCTAAACCAGGTCTAACACGGGACTGAACCAAGACTGAACCAGCACTAAACAAGGACTAAACCAGGACCAGACCCGTATCATAACCAGTCTACAGCAGGTCTCTGTCAGTCACATTTTCCAGAGGACACTACTCTGAGACGAGAGCTGCCCTGGGGCAATCTGACGCACTCAGGCTGTCAATCATACACACTACCATTTAATGTTGAAAATCACATTCTACTGTCAAAAGAGTGTTTTTATTATCATTGTGGTATCGGAATTGGTATCAAGTACTGGATATCGAGTATTGGGTATTGAGTATCGGGTATTGAGTCTTAGTATGGACTCACCTCTGGAGGTTGAGGGTTTGACTCCACGTTAAATCCAAAATAAACCAACGAAGCCACAGCAGGAGTGCGAGAGTCAAGAGGGCGGGAGATAGCTATGGTTTGTCCAATTATTTACAGAGAGACAGAGGAGGGGGCGGGGTCCAGACACACCTCAGCCAATCATTAACAACCTGAGGGTCACACGCTAAGCTCTGATTGGCTCACATCCAGGTTAATGCGAGTTAATGATCGACTGTGAGTTTGCTCAAAAACACGTGAAAAGAGAGAGAAATGTTCTGAGGAAAGAGCAAAGTGTGGGGCTAGAACCAGCAACCTCCAGGTGAGAGGGAGAGCTGAGCCACTGTGACACCAGCAGCCAGGATCCTCAGCAACACCTAACTGGACCCTCAGATCTGGTTATGATCCTGGTCTGGACCCTCAGATCTGGTTATGATCCTGGTCTGGACCCTCAGATCTGGTTATGATCCTGGTCTGGACCCTCAGATCTGGTTATGATCCTGGTCTGGACCCTCAGATCTGGTTATGATCCTGGTCTGGACCCTCAGATCTGGTTATGATCCTGGTCTTGTTATTTTCAGCTGGTGCAGAGTCCTTGAATTTCAACCTGAGGCTCAAATGATTCAACAGAAAATGAATAAATCAAACAGCAAGAACTACACCAGATATGAACAAGGACTAAACCAGGTCTAAACCAGGACTAAACCAGGACTAAACCAGGACTAAACCAGGACTAAACCAGGACTGAACCAGGTCTGAACCAAGACTAAACCAGGACTAAACCAGGTCAGAACCAGGAATAAACCAGGACTAATCAGGACTAAGCCAAGACTAAACCAGGATTAAACTAAGACTGAATCGAGACTAAACCAGGTCTGAACCAAGAACCAGGACTAAATCAGGACTAAACCAGGACTATATCAGGTCCAGACTGATAGACCTGTGTGAGTCAGTGTGAGTCATCCTGATGCTGAAACAGAGAATGGACAGAAACAAAAAAGAAAGAGGAGAGAGAGAGAGACAGAGAGAGAGAGAGAGAAGGAAGGAGAAAGGGAGGAGAGGAGACAGGGAGAGCTAGAGGGAGAGAGAGAGAGGAATGAGGAGAGGAAAGAGGGGGAGAGAGCAAGGGAGAGATGGACAGGTAGCCATAGAGACAGATGTGGAGAGGTGAGAGAAGGAGAGAGTGAGAACGAGAGAGTTGGAGGAGAGAGAAAGAGGATTGGAGAAAGGGGTGAAGAGAGAGGGAGGGGTGAGGGAGTGAGAGGGAGAGATGGTTGCAGAAACAGACAGAAGTAGGGAGATGATAGAGAAAATTAGAAGAGGAAGTGAGGGAGAGAGGAGAGGAAGGAGCGAGAGATGGACAGGTAGCCATAGAGACAGATGTGAAGAGGTGAGAGAGAGTGAAAGAGTGAGTGAGAATGAGAGAGTGGGAGGATGGAGAGAGAGAAGAGGGAGGAGAGGGACAGGTAGCTATAGAGACAGATGTGCAGAGGTGTGTGTGTGTGTGTGAGAGAGAGAGAGAGAGAGAATAGGAGGAAAAAGAGGAGAGGAAAGAGAGGGTTAGGACAAAGAAGAGAGAAGAAAAGAGTGAAGGAGAGCGAGAGAGAGAGAGAGAGAGAGAGAGAGAGAAGGAGGACACAGAACATAGGAAAGGAAAGAATGAAGATGAATGAGAAAAGAGGAAGTGAGGGAGACAGGGAGGAAGATGGACAGACAGCCATAGAAACAGATGTGGAGAGGTGTGAGAGAGAGAGAGAGAGAGAGGGAGAGAGAGTGGGAGGACAGAAAAAAAGAGGAGAGGGAGTGAGTAGGAGGATGACAGGACACAGGTGAAAAAGAGATGGACAGATGTGGAGGTGAGTGGGTGGAGGAGAGAGCTAGGCTGATCACAATGAAAACGACTGAATTCATGAAGAAATATTTTAATCTTGTCGTTCTCTGGAGTGAGGCAGGAAAATCAACAGCTCCTATAGATACTGCAGCTGACACACTCATTCTGTGGGATGTGATGCTAACTAAGGGCACTGCTGTGTCTGAGGCTCTGTTAGACTTTAATCTGAGCTTTGTTTTAATCAAATCTGATCATAAAGAGCTGACTTATCTGAACTACAACAGGTGAGCTGTGCTGATCTGAGTTGATCTGTGCTGATCTGAGATGATTTGTGCTTTAAGACAATCTGAAAACTTTTGTGTCAGTGCTTGCTAATGTGTGCATTGTGTCTCCATGGTAAGTGGTGAAGATCCCACCATAGACATACACGTTGACCCCTCTCAGTATCAATAATACAACAGAAAACCAGAGATCTCTAAAGAACTGGAGCCAAAAAACTGCAGAAATGCCCCAATCCAGTCCTGTGTAAATCTCCAACAGCATCACAGACTGAACACTGAAGGTATTTACTTCTATGAGGTATTAAAGCAGGGGCATTTTATTTCTATGTGGTATAAAAGAGGTGATATTTGACCTCTATGGGGTATTAAATGTAACACGTAACATTAGATCACCATGTTTCCTTTTATTGTTTTGAAAATACTATATTCACCCAAAACAACGGTTTAACATGTTTTATAAGTTTCACTGTCATTCTCCCATGTCTCCCTTTGCTCTCTGTGCCAAGTCACTCCCCCTTCAGAGCACTATCACAACACAATCAGCTGCATCTCACTAATGAAACTACTGCACATCACATCAGGTTTGTCAAGTTGCTGTGTACAGTTTTGTATCATGTTTTTGTATATTTATGGAGAACTGTCATGTGAGAGCACAGGCAAGGAGAGTTTGAATGGGCCTGGGAGAGATCCCTAGATTACTCAAACATGGATGACATGTAAAACCTCTTTAAACAGCATAAAGGTGTTTGTTTGGAGCTAAACTGAAGCTGAGGGAGACTTTCATGGAAACACAGAGATCTGATCTTCGAGTTGTGGCTCTGGCTCAAATGTTCCACACTGGGGCATTAAATGTAACGTTCTTTCCTGCCTCTCCACAGAGCTGATACATAAATATGTTTTACAGTATGTCTGGCATTTAGTCTGAACAGAACAATAATAATCTATATGGTGACAAACACTTTCACAGAAAAGTTACATACTAGAACTTTATCTACCATAATGAGCTTTGAAAACAACATCTACAAATATTCACATGCTCTGAACTGTCCCTGTGTGTCAGATGCCCTCCCTGTGTGTGTCAGATGCCCTCCCTGTGTGTGTCAGATGCCCTCTGTGTCTGTGTCAGATACCCTCCCTGTATGTGTCAGATGCCCTCCCTGTGTGTGTCAGATGCCCTCCCTCTCTGTTGTACCTGTGCTTCTCACAGTAGAAGACTCCGCCCACAGGAAACAGGTGGGGACATGGCTCCTCCTCCTCACGCCACATTTTCAAACTCTTTATAAACTTTAAACGCTCCAAAGAAAAGTCGGAGTCCATCACAACAGGTCTCCACGGTAACGCACACCTGGTCTCCACGGTAACGCACACCTGGCGACGGCAGGTGAGTCACACACCTGGATCAGAGTCTGGATTCAAACGCCTCAGGGACAAAATCTGAACATGACTTCATCCAGACAAGTCTCACTGTGCACAAGTCCCCCTTTAGACCTGGTTTAGTCCTGGTTTAGACCTGGTTTAGACCTGGTTTAGACCAGGTTCAGTCCTGGTTCAGTCCTGGTTCAGTACTGGTTTAGTCCTGGTTTAGTCCTGGTTTAGTCCAGGTTCAGTCATGATTTAGACCAGGTTTAGTCCTGGTTTAGTCCTGGTTCAGTCCTGGTTTAGTCCTGATTTAGTCCAGGTTCAGTCATGATTTAGACCAGGTTTAGTCCTGGTTTAGTCCTGGTTCAGTCCTTGTTCAGTCCTGGTTCATTCCTGCTTAAGGTCTACTTTAGTTCTGGTTTAGCCCTGGTTTAGTTCTTGTTCAGTCCTGGATTAGTCCTGGTTCAGTCCTGGTTCAACCCAGGTTCAGTCCTGGTTTAGTCCAGGTTTAGTACTGGTTTGGTCCTGGTTAAATCCTGGTTTATGTTGGTCCAATCTCTTGTTTCCTCAAACGTCTCAGAACCAAAACAGAAAAATGAATCATCCAAAAAAGACTCAAAAAACAGACTAAATCCAGTCCAGATCTGGCTGAAATCCTGGTCTAGATCTGGGTCCAAACCTGGGTCCAGTCGAGAATCAAACCAGGACTAAAGAGGGTTCTTTAGATCCATCGTTTGGAGGGAAAAAGAGGAGAGATTCCGAGAGAAACACACAGCATCGGGTCAGCCGAGAAATGAGGAAAACAGAGAGATGTGACAGAGAGCGAGAAGGAGAGAGGGAGGGAGGAGAGATGTGACAGAGAGGGAGGAGAGAAAGAGAGAGAAGGAAAAGGTAGAGATATGACAGATATAGAGGGACGGAGAAGGAGAGGAGAGAAGTGACAGAGAGAGAAGAAAGGGAGGGAAGGAGAAGAGATGTGACAGAGAAAATAAAGAGAGAGAGGGAGAAGGGAGAGAAAGATAGAGGGAAGAGAGATGTGACAGAGAGAAAAGAGAGAGGGAGGGGAGAGACAGAGGGAGAAAAAGAGAGAGAGAAGGGAGAGAGTGAATGGGAGAGAGGGGAGAGACAGGGGAGTGAGAGAGGAGAGAGGGGGAGGAAGGGAACAAGAGGAGAGAGGGGAAAGGAACAGAGGGAGAGAGTGAGGGAGGGAGAGGAGAGTGAAAGAGAGGGAAAGAGAGTAGAGATGTGACAGAGAAAAGGAGAGGGAGATGATGGAGAAAGAGAGAAAGAGAGAGAAGGAAAGGAGAGAGGAAGAGGAAAGGAGGGAGAGAAGAGACAAAGAGAAAGGGAGCGGAGAGAGATAAAGAATGAGAGAGGGAGGAGAGATGTGACAGAGAGAGAAGGAGAGAGGGAGGGGAGAGAAAGAGGGGAAATGAGGAAACGAGAGAGGGAGAGAGGGAGGGAGGAGAGGGAGAGGAGAAAGAGAAGCAGGCAGGGAGAGAGAGAGGAGACAGGAGATATGTGAAAAGAGAGAGACGAGGGGGAAGAGGAGAAAGAAAAATGGAGCCGTCTCTTGATCGCCCCAGAAATGAAAGGAGAGATAGTGATGCTATTTTTGTCTCATTTTCACTGATTGTCTCTAAAGCCCCAGACAAGAACTAAACCAGAACTAAACTAGGACTAAACCAGGACTAAACCAGGACTAAAGCAGAACTAAACCAGGACTAAAGCAGGACTAAACCAGGACTAAAGCAGAACTAAACCAGGACTAAACCAGGACTAAAGCAGGACTAAACCAGGACTAAACCAGGACTAAACCAGGACTAAACCAGAACTAAACCAGGACTAAACCAGGACTAAAGCAGAACTAAAGCAGGACTAAACCAGGACTAAACCAGGACTAAAGCAGGACTAAACCAGGACTAAACCAGAACTAAACCAGGACTAAACCAGAACTAAACCAGGACTAAACCAGAACTAAACCAGAACTAAACCAGGACTAAACCAAAACTAAACTGGAACTAAATCAGAACTAAACCAGGACTAAACAGGACTACACAAGGGCTAAACCACCGCTGAACCAGGACTAGAACAGTCCTCACACTCAGATCCAAAAGTGACTCAGCCAAATACATCAAATATTTACACACATCGACCTGGACCAAGGTTTAAAAGACTCAAAGAAACTAATGTTCCACACACCACAAGCTCTGGGAGGGCATCTGACACACCACAGACACACCACAACATCAGGTGCATCAGATGCACTGCATCTGACACCTGGGGATACAAGAGGATGGGAGGGCATCTGACCCAGAAGCTCAATCTTACCAGTCAGTCAGGTCCCAGGTGAGGAGTTGGTCCTGGTTTAGTCTGGTTATGATCCGGGTTTTAGACCGGACTGGATGGAGACGACTGCACCACTGACCCATCTCTTCAAATATTCCACCAGGTTCAGTCCTGGTTGAGTCCTGGTTGAGTCCTGGTTGAGTCCTGGTTGAGTCCTGGCTGAGTCCTGGTTCAGTCCTGGTTTAGTCCTGGTTTAGTCCACTTCTAGTCTAGTTTTACTCCTGGTTTAGTCCACTTCTAGTCTAGTTTTAGTCCTGGTTCTGGTTCAGAGGCGTGTCTCAGACCCACGTCTCAGAGCACAAAGGTCTGTTGTTCATTTAAAAGAGTCTTTGTCCCAGAATTCCACAATATGTGTGACAGATGCCCTCCCATCCTCCTGTATCCCTGTGTCAGATGCCCTCCCATCCTCCTGTATCCCTGTGTGTCAGATGCCCTCCCTTGGCAGTAGAACATGTTTTTAAATTCTGTTTTATGAAAATATTCGATAAAGTTATGAATTATGTAAAACTCTGAGCTACAGAGAGAAAGAGAGAGAGAAGAGAGGGGGTGGAAAGAAAAGAGAGAGGAGAGTGAGGGCAGGGGGTGTGAAAATGAGGGAGAGGGGTAAGATGGGGTTAGGGGGGAGGGCAAGAGAGAATGAGAGGGTGAACAGGAGAGAAAAATGAGACAGGAAGAGAGAGGAGAAAGACAAGAAGGAGATAGAACAGAGGAGAGAGAGAGAAGTGAGAGACGAGAGACAATATGAAAAAGGAGAGAAGGAGAGAGGTGAGAGAAGGGAGAGAAAGAGGAGAGGAAGAGAGGGAGAAAAAGAGATAACAGGGACAATTAGACGTGTTTGTGAGAGACTGAGGGAGGAAAGGAGAAAGAGACAAAAGAAAAGATGGAGTGAGAGAGAGCGTGCACAACAGAGGGGGGGAGTAAAGGAGAGAGGGGAAAAAGAGAAAGATTGAGAGACAAAGGAGGGGTGAAGGAGAGAGAAAGAGAGAAAAAAGAGGAGAAGGGGGGGAAGGGGGTGCGGGGGGTGGAGCAGACAAAAGGGAGGCTCAGGTGTGGGTGGCCGTCGTCATGACAGCAGTCTCAGGTAAACAGGAAGAACACAGAGCGCTTTCATGTCAGGTCAAAGGTCATTGAGAATACGTCTCTACTGAGCATGTGCAGAAGCTTTTCACAGGGTTCAAAGTCCAGACGGTTTCAACAGAAAAGAGTTTAAAGGTTCAATAGTACACAGAACTGAGCTCCATGTTCTAATGTCCTCCTCAAAAACAAAATGCTCTGTTCCACCTTGTGATGTCATGAAGTGGTAGTTTTCAAGTTAACAGCTCCTTTTACCTTTAGTTCAGGACAGATTGGCAATTTCAGGGCTGAAATGATCCAAATGATTCTAGTTAAGGTGTTTGGAGTTTAAAAACACAGTGGAGCACTTCCTGTATTACCACATGATGAACTTAAATCTTGTTTGCTAATGTGTGCATTGTGACATTGTGGAAACTGCTGAACATTCTACCATAGACATACATGTAGAACATCGCCAGGGGGGTTCAAGTGTCTTGCCCAAGGACACAACAACAGCATTCAGTGGATCAGTGGATCTGACCGCTCAGCCGAGGACACAAACCAGGTCTAAACCAGGACCAAACCAGGTCTAAACCAGGACCAAACCAGGTCTAAACCAGGACCAAACCAGGTCTAAACCAGCTGTCTGTTTGTGTCTGTGGTAGATGTGACTTTAATGATGAGTTTGTGTCTCCGTAATAAAAGGTTTGATTCCCGACAAACATGAGTCAGAGAAAGAGAGAAAAGAGAGAGAGGGAGAGAGAAAGAAGAAGAGAGAGGGAGAGGGGGGGTGAGAGGGAAAGGAAGATAGAGGAAGAGAGGGGGAGAGAAAGAGGAAGAGGGAGGGAGCACTGCTATTACCACCAGCAGTGGTAATATTAGTAGTAGCAGCAGTAGTAGTAGTAGTAGTAGGAGTAATAGTAATAGTTGGAGTAGTAGTAGAAACATTAGTAGTACTACAGTATTAGTACTTACTCGATGAAGTAGCTGGCTCCCTCGGGGGAGAAGCCCTCCTCCCAGCCTCGAGGCAAGTCTAAACAAAACAAATATCAAAAGTACTTTTTAAAACTGTATTTAAACAAGTACTGATACTTCAAGCAATCAATATGACTTTTTAACCAACTGCTACTGCGACTGCAACTATTACTACTATTGAAACTAATACGTCTTCTGTTATTACTACTACTACTACTACTACTACTACTACTACTACTACTACTACTACTACTACTGCAACTACTACTACTGTTACTACTACTACGATTAGTACTACTAACACCGTTACTACTACTACTACCACTACTACTACTGCGACTACTACTGAAACTACTACTATTACAACTGCAACTCTTATACTACTATTATAACACAGAGGAGACAAGAAGAGACGTGACAGGAGGTAGGAGATAGGTGCTAGGAGACAGGAAATAGGAGACTGGAGGTAAGAGACAAAAGCTAGGAGACAATAACTAGGAGACAGGAGCTACGAGACAGGAGGTAGGACACAGGTGCTAGGAGACAGGAGTTATGAGACAGGAGCTAGGAGACAGGAGCTAGGAGTCAGGTGCTAGGAGACAGGAGCTAGGAGGCACATGCTAGGAGACAGGAGGTAGGAGAAAGGATGTAGGAAATAGGAGGCAGGAGATAGGAGATATGAGGTAGGAGCTAGGAGCTAAGGGACGGGGCAGGTGAGGGAGCAGTGGGTTAATCCCGTATTATTCACAGCAGTGAACTATAATCTGTGTTTGAGTGTCACTTTAACTAAGGAGGTAGGAGACAAGAGAGGAGACGGGAGAGGAGACAAGATAGGGGACATGTGAGGAGACACATGAGGAGACAAGAGAGGAGACGTGAGGACACAAGAGAGGAGACATGTGAGGAGAGAAGAGAGGAGAGAAGTGAGGAGACAAGTGAGGAGACAAGAGAGGAGACATGTGAGGAAACAAGAGAGGAGACATGTGAGGAGATGTGAGGAGACAAGAGAGGAGACATGTGAGGAGATGTGAGGAGACAAGAGAGGAGACATGTGAGGAGAAAGGGAGGAGCGAGAGAGGGGACAAGAAAGAAGACAAGAGAGGAGACATATTAGGAGACATGTGAGGAGACAAGAGAGGAGACATGTGAGGACACAAGAGAGGAGACATGTGAGGACACAAGAGAGGAGACATGTGAGGAGAGAAAAGAGGAGAGAAGTGAGGAGACAAGAGAGGAGACAAGAAAGGAGACATGTGAGGAGACAAGAGAGGAGACAAGGGAAGAGACAAAAGAAGAGACAAGTGAGGAGACAAGTGAGGAGACAAGTGAGGAGACAAGTGAGGAGACAAGTGAGGAGACAAGTGAGGAGACAACCAGGACTGAAGCAGGACTAATCAGGAATAAACCAGGAATACACCAGGACTTTTACAGGAGAGCTGTCCCGGTCTGGACCGTGTCCTCCGGAGCAGCTCCAGACCCCGGGACTCCGCGGCGTATTCTACGGGATAAGGACTCACCTGAGCGGATCATATGTCCGGAGTTGACCGGGAGCCCGGTCCGCGGGTGGAGCCAGGTTGTGGTCCGCGTGCGGTCACTGAAAACAACAAACACCTGTTACACCAGAGCCTCGGGGGCGCGCAAAGGGCGGGGACGCGCACGGTAACGGAGGAACCGGCGGGAAACGGCGGGAAACAGCGGGACTCACCTGATGAAGAAGACCCGGCCGTCCGCGCGCACGCCATAAGCCCAGTGCTTCGGCAGGTCCGCCATGATCCAGAGTGCACGGGAGCGAGCACAAGCGCGCTCACGAGGCACAGGGACACGGAACTGGGATGAGCCAGACTATCCAGGGACTAAACCTGGACCAAACCTGGTCTGGATCTGGACTAAACCGGGTCTAAACCTGGACCAAACCTATGGACCTGGTCCATGGCTCAGTCTAGTGGCTCCATGCACGTTGACGTTCTGCCGCTCCGCCGCGTCCTGCCGCGTCCCACCGCTCCACTCCGAGATCCCACAGGTGCGTGGTGCGTTCACGTCCGGGCAGGTCGCGGTCACGGTGCGTTCAAGTCCGGGCAGGTCTCGGTAATCACAATATTTGTGAGGTGAGGCGCGCGTCATTACGGCGCAGGTTTGGAATGTTCATCTGTCACCGAGAGGAAGCGGAGAGACGCGTGTTACAGACGTGTCATCTGTCACAGCGCCTTTAACAGAAGAATGTTCCATTAGGGTCTTTAAATATAAAACAGAAGAAGAGCCTCTGTTCGTTCTGTTTAGAAGAAATACCAAAGTCAAACCCACATTTTTTCCCCTCATTTCTATCAAAGATAAGGTCCATTCTCCCGCTGTGTTTCTGCAACCACCACACCACAACAACGTCTGGGAGGGCATCTGACACACCACAACATCTGCAGATTCATTAGAGACATGTGACCTACCCCTCAGTCTAACACTACAGGGATACAGGAGTATGGGAGGGCATCTGACACACCGAGATACAGGGGGGTGGGAGGGCATCTGACAATCAGGGATGTAACTACGAGGATGGGAGGGCATCTGACACACAGGGGGCGCTACTGCTGTTGTGTGCGTGCGCGTGAGGCCGTGCGCGGGCGTGTGTGTCTGCGTGCTGACGTCACCCCGGCGCAGGCGCAGAAGTGTCTTATGTGTCGCGTGGGCCTCTCTCTCTTCCTCCGCCGCCATCATGGGTCGCATGCACGCTCCCGGGTAAGCCCCAAATCCGACCAAAAAATGCCCAAAAAACGACTCTGTCCCCGGGTTTTGGGAGGGATGTGCCGTGGGAGAATGTTACGGACCGGAATCAAGAGCATTTATGTGTGAAAAATTGAGTTTAAAGCTGATAATACCTCGGTTCCGCACAGGGTTAAACGCGTCCACACGCTAGGAGCCGCTTAGCTTCTATTCAAACCACGAGTCTCGAATAGAAAACTTTTTTTTAATCACAATTTAAACCTCCACTAAACTTTCCAGTGATGTTAGATCATCTCTACGTAATATTAGAATGTGGATAAATGCGTTAAGTATTCCGTGAGAGAAGCGGGAGGTGCGCGGTGGTTGATCCGAGGCCGGTGCTGATAACTCGGGCTGGAGCTCAGATACACCGCCGCTCGAGGAGAGGTTTATGGGGCAAATACTGAACTAACGTTTGGTTTATACAGTTCATCATGAGTCGAAGTGGTTTGGTGACTTTGTTAACGCGTATTTTATGTTTATGTGTTTAAAGTCCCTCTATGTAACATTAATCTATTAAGGAAAAGTCAAACGTGCACATCATCGGTATGAGACTTTAAGTGAATCGATCACAAGGGAGGTGACTGGGCACTAGCTCAAATTTCATATATTTAGCGTTTCCTTTTAGTATTGCAAAGTATGTTCAAATTATAAAGGTTATATACAAATTGCTGTAGTAGCGAGAATTAGAGCTTGTCTTATCACAGCATCTGTGATGTTGAACAGTGTTTTATACATGACTATTATAAAGTATTGATGAGTGGTCTGGTTATAAATTGCTTTGGCGTTTTGTTCAGGTTCTGATGTAGAGACGGTCATGGTTAGGGCTGTCAATAATCACTATATCGACTTAAAGTTCAGAATATTATAAATTAAGCGATCATTTTGGGGTGAACATTTTTCCTGGGGACTGTTTCTTTGTAATGGGGGGCATTTAGGGGTATTTTTCCCTACAATATGAATTAGACATTTGAGCTTTAGTTTGTCATTTTAATTCATAATTCGGCTTAAGTTTTTTTTCTGTTTTTAATTTTTACAGCTTAACGATATTTAACAATGTCGTACATTGATACATTTTTGTAAATAATTCTGTTTTATGGTTTGGTGTCATTATGATCTATCGTATATATGGTTAAGCTGTATTTTGGAGCTTCAAAATGTGTCATCGGGACAGGCCTGGTCATCGCTGGGTTTGGATTCTCTACAGTGTACAACTTAAAATGACAAATGTTTTATTTTCTCGTTGACAGAAAGGGCTTGTCCCAGTCAGCTCTGCCGTACAGACGCAGTGTGCCAACAGTAAGTACGAGATGAGGTTTATTTTTATTTAAGTCTAATAAAAATTCTTTAATGAACCAAACCACAGAACCAAAACACGGAGTGTAGCTTTGCTCATTTTGCCCTTTTCACTGGTCTGAAGCTGCATAAAACCCATTAAATATTAACTTGTATAACTTTTATATAATAGAATTTTAAAGCTTCATTATGCAGCTTTTTAACCAATAATTGGACATAAATAAAAGCATGTTTTTATTGTACTGACGCATGCATCCTTACTGACACAGCTCGCATCTCGATAAACCTAACTGACTTAGTCTTCTTGTCTCCATGGAAATGTTTCTTTGCCACAATCTATATGGCATCGATCTCCATGGAGATTGTTCAAAACTATGGCTTTACCTTTCTTGCAGATGACTTGCCATTTCCAGAGAGTTAGTGTTGCTTTAAGGTCAATGTGGGAGCAGCAGTAGGGCACAGAAAATGAAATGACCAATGGCCTTAGCATTTTTAAAGATGCACTGAGTAACTTTTTGGGTGGAGGGCCTGTAACTAGCTTGTCTCCATGGTTATGTTATTCTATAATTCCTTTGTCACCATACTGTAGAACATTCCAGACAAATATATCAATCTCTACGGAGACAAGCAGGTAATGCCACCAAGTTAAGATCAGCTCTCATGCCAAGTTAAAGCTAAACAAAAAAAAATGTATGTACTCACATGTGTCCTGTTTTTAAAATGCATTATACAGTGTAATAACCTTTGACCCCTTTGTGTGCAGTGGCTGAAGCTGACATCTGACGATGTGAAAGAGCAGATCTTTAAACTGGCCAAGAAGGGTCTGACTCCCTCTCAGATCGGTGAGTCAAATGTCTGGAGTTTGACATGAGATCGCCTTTTAATTTGCTCCTGCTAGCGTTAGCAATGCTGTCAATAAAACCTGTTACATGTGTGCTTCCTGCCAAACCAGCAGTGCGGGCGGGAAGTGGCGTTGCCTTCAAAGCCTCGTCCAGATTGGCTCTTTGGTTGCTACAATACTCATTGTCAGAATAGCACATGAACTCCAGATTAGCTGCTAATAGCTACTAGCCTCAATGAGCTTAATTTGGAGCTGAACACTGTGGGTGACGCCACTCACTCAGAACACTTCTTCACACAGTCCATGTTAAAAGCCTGCAGCTGGACTTCTGTGGGTCAGTATTCCTCTTATGTCTTGTCCCTTTGTCTGGTCCAGGTGTGATCCTCCGTGATTCCCACGGTGTGGCTCAGGTCCGATTCGTCACCGGAAACAAAATCCTCCGAATCCTCAAGTCCAAAGGTCTGGCCCCAGATCTGCCCGAGGATCTGTACCACCTGATCAAGAAGGCTGTGGCTGTGCGCAAGCATCTGGAGAGGAACAGGAAGGTGAGTCTTTGTGTAAACAGCAGAATGCAAGAATGAATTCAATCTGTCCCGTTCTCGGGTTTGAGTCGTTTTCTCCTCCACATAAATGCTGTGTGCCTCAGTGTCTTAGGTTGAAAACTAATTTGAACTGTTTAAACAAAGGGAAGTAGTTTCAATGCACAGGGGGTTTTAAACCACTTTTCCATTTTTTTTTTTTCCAGATTTTAGTGTTGAATAGAAATGGGTTTATTCTTTACATCTATGTCAAAGAGCAAAACCTCCAGCAGGAGGCAGCATTGTAGTTTTTAATGCACATGTGAGCTCTGTGTGGGATTATGACTGGACCATTGAGAAGTTTATTCAGTCAATTTTGCAAATATCTAGACACAATCTCCTGTCCTTTTGAGAAATACATATTACAACATTCTTGAGTTTTTAGTCCTAATTGTGACTTTGTTTTTACTATTTGTGCCTCTTTAATGTTTTTTTCAGGACAAAGATGCCAAGTTCCGTCTGATTCTGATCGAGAGCAGGATCCACAGATTGGCTCGTTACTACAAAACCAAGAGAGTCCTCGCTCCCAACTGGAAATAGTATGTGACTTTAGCTGTACTTTTTATGCACTTCAGAGTTGCAGAGATTTGGTTTTGCCTTATTCACTTTTTAGAATGTGGTGTTAAAGTCTCTGTACCTGGTCTTAACATGAAACTCAGAACTAGTTCATTTTAAACGGGCACTGCTCCAAAGGTATTCCTCATTTACATTCAGAGCATCCCAATTATTCACATAGATGAATTTATAAGCAATTTTCAGAACTTTGCTGTGACAGTAAAGCTAACGTGTATTTACTGATTCTCAGACATTAAAAGTCTTGCAGATGGTACACAGCTGACCTATGTTGACCTCAAGAGCTGCTTATATCTTATTTGTACTGAGGCCCAAATACATGGGGGGGGAACCCATAATCACAAAATATTTTTTTCTGCGGTTCAGTTGTTGCACAGTTCATTGTCCTGGTCCTCCTCTGTTTGGACCTGTGATATTTCTACTGTGCTAAAGGAACATGGAGGTAAATTAGCAGAGCAGCTCATGTGCTTCCTCTGCCAGTCCCCTTCTGACACTAAGCTACAGGCAAATGTTAAAGCCACAGAATGGAACTTGTAGCCTCAGTTTGAACTTTTCCCAAACCTTTAGTATTAACTTTTTAACTGGACCTTGTTTTGCTTTATTCCTGTCCATTTCGTTGTCCTGACATGTTTCTCTCTTTCCACAGCGAGTCATCCACAGCCTCTGCTCTGGTGGCATAAATGCTCTTTTTGGATTAATAAAACTTGTTAAAATTACTTCTGTCTTTTGATTCATAGCCTACAGTGAGTTCTGTCATGTTTTATATAATAAACACGACAGAACTCACTGATTTGCATCTTTGTCCCATGTTCTAACACTGTTCCTCATCACAAACAAGAGGTTTTAGATGTCATTCATTCACGTTTGAGTAATCTAGTGATCTCTCCTGGGCCTTATTCAAACCCTCCTTCTGGTTATCTGTACGAACTTTTACAAGCCTACAAGAATTTTCCATAAATATACAAAAACATGATACAAAACTACTCAACAACCTGACAAACCTGATGTGATTTGCAGTAGTTCCATTAGTGGGATGCACACCGATGGTGTTGTGATAGCGCTTTGAAGGGGGAGGGACATAGCTCAGAGAGCAAAGGAGGGGAGACTCAGAACATCAAAAACATGTATAAAACATGTTAAGATGTTTTGAGTGAATATAACAATTTCAAAATACTAAAAGGAAATTTGCTGATTTACACGTTGTGTTAATACCCCATATAAGTAAAATACACCCTTTAATACCCCATAGAAAATAGTTTGTTTTGGTATAGCACCTGCAGTGTGATTTCAGTGTTATTAGTGGAGCAGACGGATGACTCAACAGTTGCTGGTCTGTTACACTGTTCAGACTGAAGTCCCCTGGTTTTGCTCATTAAGCTGTAAATAGATGTGTTAACATGACACAAGCATTACGTTTGTAGAAGGATCTGCAAGACAGTGACTTTAAAGAGGTTATTATGCAATGTTCTAACACTGTCCCTCATCATGAACATGTTTTAGATGTCATTCATGCATGTTTGAGTAATCTAGTGATCTCTCCCGAGCCCTATTCAAACCCTCCATACGGTTAGTAGCAAGAGTCTGTACAAGGTTCTGCCCAAAAAATGGTTTTCAAAAATAAAATGAAAGTGATTTAAATGTTAGCAGTTAAAATCCCATAGATGTCAAATACCCCCTCTTTAAATGTATAAACCTGACCAATCTGTCTCAGTTAAAAGATAGACCTGTTCAAATATATACTTTTTACTGCTATTACAAAAAACATTAAACTTCAGCTGGTGTTTTGGTTCAAGATGATTATCCAATCAGAAAGCAGAATGAGCCTCACATGACTCATTTTGGTTGCCGGCTTCAATGCTGGATCTAGCTGTTTTAAACCTAAAAGGACTCTAATGATCTGAGTGGTTACTACCTAAACCCCAACTCCTGCAGCCCATCATGACTCAGTGCTAGTGCAGCCCCTGCAGATCAGTGAGTGAATTCTGGAGGTTCATGAGGCTTGTCTATATGCTGACAGTGAGACACACTTTGAAGTGTTAATAGGTGTGAAAATGCCCATTAAGAGCAGAATGAATATACTAAGTATGACTAGGGCACAGTGCACACTTAGTGTAGCTCAATAGACCTAGTCTACAGACAAAAACTAAACAATAGCTGTTTTCAGTTTCAGTGTAGTTCAGGTCACACAACTATTGTCCAGTTAACCGATTTTACTTTTGGCTTTTACTAAGTTTCAGTGTAGTTAGCTCTTCCCTTCAGATAGATGTAAGGCAGCGTCCACCAGTAATCTGATCAGAAATGAAGAAGCAGCTTGGATGAGCAGCGAAACCTCTTCACTCCTACAACTTTTTGTCCAGTTGACAGATTTTACATTTACTTTTTATTTATTTATTTGATAGGGACAATGCACATTAATGAACATCAGTATAAAACAGATGTAAATATGGCGAATTTTAGCTACAAAGCTAGTTTTCATCCGTAGTCCCTAGGCAGGCAAATACATAAAAAATACAACATGCAATACAAGCATCACAAACAAAAGTCTAGCGGTCACATGACTGGTTTGTTTTCAGCCATACTTTCAGTTGTGTTTTTGACTTTTACTATGGGATTGTAGTAACTTTTTAAACATAAAGGCTCATATTACTCTATTCTCTGATCTGTTCTAATGTAGTTTCTTCATCACAAAGATACCAGGAGTTGTGTTTTGTTTCATTCACACATGTTTAACACACAAACCCTGCATATTAAGGTTGAGATCTTATCTCTAACTGAAAACACACTGTTTGGCCTTATGATGTCACGTGGTAATACAGGAAGTGCTCCACTGTGTTTTTAAATACCGGTACAACTTCACTAGAATCATTTGGATTATTCCAGCCCTGGAATTGCCAATCTACTGAATTCAAGTTAAAAGGAGCTGTTACCTTGAAAATTTACAAGGTGGAACAGAACATTTTGAGCTGAGTTTTGAAGATGTAGACAGACTAATAATAAAGGGTTACTCAAACACGTGTGAATGAAACAAAGCACAACTCCAGGTATGTTTTTTTAGGTGACAGCATTATAACATGGAGTTCTCAGGGGTCAGTTTTGTGTGATACAGCACGCCCTAAAACTGGGCCGGTCAAAAAACATTACGTCATCGTTTTTAGTACATTGACGGGGAATGTGGGAATTCCCCAGATTCGCGGTTGTAATCAATTATAGTGTTTATACTACACGAAAGTAAACAAGGTCCTACTATAGATTTAAGGTTCACTAATAACAGAGGAATTATGTTTCCGTATTCCACGTGCGGCCCATAAAGCGAAAGTTTGACCTGAGGCTGTTTATGATCATCAACGTGGACATCTCTTCAAGTCTGGTCTACTTTGAGTTCATTTAAACCACATTTATTCTTTTAGATGGTCCTTTTTTTTGTTAAAACTACTGTGGCTATAGTCTGTTTAAGGTGTCGAGTTGTACTGTGGTCTCGCTGCACGCACCAAGGCAAAGTAAAACTGCAAATTATAGACTTTTAAATAACTGATTTATTTAAGACGCAGTAGAAAGACCTGAACAGACAAGAATGGAAACGACATGTGGTTCTAAATTTAAGTGCTAAATCGTGCAGTTTATTTCATGTTATTCCATACTTTATTTCAAATTTATTCGTCAAACCTTTAACTTAATCATACTATTTGCTATGGTTCCCCAGTATTAAGAGCACACGTCATATCTTGATTTAGGTTCAAAGTTTGTTACTGAACGATGTTTTCTAAATATATCTTTTAAGCGAGTGGAGCACCTAAAGAACACTTAAAACGTGTCTTAGAGTTTCGACCTTTACCCGTAATTCTGAACTTTATCACGGACATCATCGTATTTTACACCTAATAAAACTTAATCTGGCTTTAGATAATCCGTATTTGAAAAAAGAAAACTTTGGGCTGATGCGATTTTCGTTCATAAACAAAACAATTTCACTTTTATTTCTTATTTTCGCTTTTAAAAATCAAAATAAACCGAAGCTTTTCGGTTTACACTCAAGGAAATTACCGGCACTTTCTATGCGTCAACAGTCACGTAACCCTATGGGCGGGAACGTCCTTGAGTGACAGGAGTTTCAGCCAATCATAGCGCAGCCTGACGTCACCCCGATTACATAAAGCGGAGGTGGTGTAACCGCTTGTCATTCTGCTTTTACTACAACGAAACGAACATGGAGATAAGTACGAATAAACGACACTTTTTCTGAAGGGAACCGACTCAAAATGTCCGACAACTGCGTGAAAATGAAGCGACAGCCCCTGGACCCGGAACTGTCACCGACAAATTTACGAACACAGCGGGATTTTGAGCTTTTTGACGAAGAATACCAGAATACGTGAGGATCTGTGCTGGTTTTGCCACCGACACAAAGCGCTCATCGACGGGAAAGGCGAGAAGATGGCGGCGGAGGCTCGACTGAGTTCGGACAGGACTCGGGTGGGTTTGCAGAAGGCAGTGGGCTGCGTGGAGAGATTCGGCGGCGCTATGGAGCGTTTCAGCGGGGCGGGGATGGCTCTTCTTCCTTGGACCAGGCACATGCTAGTGGTTTTGTGGGACCAGCTGCGGGTACTAGTTCATGTCATCTACTACACATTTATATCAGGTGAGAAAAACACTGCACTCCAATACACTGAACCAGGACTAAAAAAAGGGACTGAACCAGGGACTAAGATGGGACTAAACTAGCACCAAACCATGTGGAAAATAGTAGACAGATAAACACACTAAACTAACTTGACTAGAGATGTATTGATTTTAAACAGTAGAAGTTTTAGATCCAAAGTTCTCTCGAGTATTCTGACAAGCTGTTTACCATCTGGAGGTTTGTGTTTATTTTAGATCGCAGGATTAGCACATTTGGTTTGGACATAAATATATCATGAGCTTATCTGTGAAGAACAGACCGAATAGAGCTGAACCACACTTTGGAAGAATTTTCATTTTATTTTTATTTCCTAATGTAGAGCGTGTTTGGATGGTAAAGTTGTGTTGTTTTTGTGGACTCTTCCTGTTGGTGTTTTTTGTGAGAAAGTGGAGCCTGGAGGATTTTTTTATTTTTTTTTAAGAGCCTTCTAAGGAAATTAGTTTGTCTTTTATTCGATTCAAAATCAAACCATTAGTTCTGTTGTTATTGAGTCTGTCCTGTTTCTGTCCTGGTTTGGTCCTGACTTTAGTCCTTCTTGTTTATTCCTTTGAGTGTGAGCGGTTTTAGTCTAGTCTATAGTCTAGACTATGGTTAAACCCCCGTAACCACTGGTGATATCTGATTACTCTAGCTCTGTCTGAAAACTGGACTAGACTGTACTGGGCTACCGGTACTTCAAACGTCTTAACATGTTTTGAAAGGTAAAACAGTGTAAATTAGATGAGCTTTGCCTTCGTTGCCTAGCAACAACACAAACAGTTATGAAACTACTACACATCGACTGCCTGTGTCCAACCAGGAAGTAAAATTATGAACCAATATTCTCACTTGAGAAAATGTATAAGATGTTTAGTAAAATCTTAAATATAATTATGTTAAGTACATTTAAGATTAGATCTGGTTTAGAACTATGCTAAATCTAGAATAGTCCTACTTTAGTCCTGGGTTTGTACCCGCTTTAGTCTAGTTTAGTGTTTGTTTGGTCCTGGTTCGGTCCTGGTCTTAGGCCCTTGTTTATTCCTATTTTGAACTTTTCTGCTTTACCCTGGTTTGAGAGTCCTGATGTGTCTAATATGAGATTTTGTGGTCAGTTTTCCAGATGTTCCGGTTCGAGGTTCACGTGCGCATCACCGACGACCCCTCGGTGACTACTGACTCCTCTGACACCTTCCTTTTCTCCACCCTGTTCTCTGAGGACACGGCGGCTGACCACACGGAGGCGCTGCTGTCCACTCTGAGGGGAGAGGATCTGTGCTGTGAAGGAGAGGCAGGAATCTTCATGGGACGCAAGTGAGTGGGACGCGAGTGAGTGAGTGAGTGAGTGGGACGCGAGTGAGTTAAACCTGTGACCTACGCTAACAGGCATGATCTCGGGGAAAGAAGGCGCCTGATTAGCCTGTTATTACTGTTCATATCTTGATTTGTAGAAAAAATTGTGAAATGGAAAAACCCCAGGATCATGTAGAGTAGGCTAATCTTTCCTCTTTCTCCCTTTTCACAGACATCCCTCTTCCTCTTCTTCTTCGTGGGCCGTGGGGGATTGGAACTTCTTCGTGTCAAGTTCGGAGGGACGCTGTTCAGATGAGGATCGAAGTGGCACTTCCTGTTGGAGCAGTGAGGAAGAGCACAGCCTGGAGTTCGACTGTGACGAGAGCAAAGCATTATGGGAGTCTCTGTCCCGCTCCAACGACCCCTACGACCCTCTCTGCTTCTCTGCCTGCATCTCCACACGAAGCAAAGGACTATGGGAAACACGGTCCCCTGCCTCCTGTAGTCCTGTGTCTGAGTCAAACAAAATGGAACAAAGTCAAAAGACACAAGAGACTGGGAGCAAAGCATTCTGGGAGTCCACTGTTGCAGATGCTTGTAGTACTGTTCTAGAGGAAAACCAAAGTGAAGAGGAGAGCAAAGGATCTTGGGAGACTGAGTCCAAGTGCAGTGACATTTGTAGTTCAGTATGTGTCTCCCCTGACGGCAAGAGAGAGGAGAGCAAAGGTTTCTGGGAGTCTCAGTCCTGCTCTCCTGACACGTGTAGTCCACAGAACCACAGCGACGCTTTAGATTCAGAAACCAGTGAAGACGAGGGCAAAGGATCATGGGAAACTGAGTCCACAAACCCCCTTCAATCAGCGGAGGAGGAGGAGAGCAAAAGACTGTGGGAGATGCAGCCTGGGCAGTGCAGAGGAGTCCCAGTGGGTCGGTTTTGGGAGAACAGCTCAGAGGAGGAGAGTGATGGAGAGGATGGTCCAGTGCAGAGGAGGACTCTGGCCACGCGCTCAGACAGCATCAGCAGCTGGAGCTCGGAAAACTCTGACTGCTCCCAAACATCAGAACAACAAGAGGAAAACTGTCTCCTCTGGGACCTGTTCTCTCAAAACCACGACCCCTTCAACCCCCTGTACTTCAGCGCCACCAGCAAGAGGAGGGAGGAGGAGAGCGACACAGAGGAGGAGAGGAGAGGGGAGGAGAACCACGTGGAGGAAGAGCTATGGAGCGCCATGACCAAAGAGCAGGACCCATATCACCCGCTCAACTTCACTGTGCTGCAGTGGAGAGAGGAGGAGATGCAGAGAAGAAAGGGGAGAGAGGACGAGCCCATCAGGAGGAGGAGGAGAGGAGAGAAGCCTGAGCTGACTCAGAGGAAGATCCGGAGACACTCTCATCCTCAGTTCATCCTCTGTCCCTGGACCAAAGCCTTCTCCTCTGCACCCTCCTCTACACCAGCCCCCAACGGACCACCACACAAGCACAAGAAGGTGAGATACTGGACCTGTGAAGTCTCAGGACTGAAGACAAGGGTGGAAGAAAAACTCAATATTCATGTTTGAAACACAGTTTAAATGTAGAACACTTTTTATCATGTAGATCAGACCAGAGATTTACACACTGGCGTACACAGTGTTGTAAATGAAGTTTATATCTGAGCTGTAGATCCAGATGCTCTCTCTGTCTCTCTGCAACAGCACTCAGGTCATGTGACCCACTCTCAGGTCATGTAACTGACTCGTGTCATGTCTGAAGGTTGTAGTTTAACTGTGAAAACCACAGTTTTCACAGGCCACGTCTAAGTTCTACTTGTTGTCTCATCAATTCGACAAGGAAACAAGCAAAATGTACTACCTTGCTACTGGGTTTAAAACCAGGTTGGGTCTAATACCAGGTTGGGTTTTAAACCAGGTCTAAACCCAGGACTAACCGAGTCTCTCACTCTCCAGGTGCGGTTTTCAAACGAGGTCAAAGTTCACGTGATGAGGTCGTGGCGTTTTGCTCATGAGGCGGCGAGGAGGGGTCAGTGGGAGGAGTCAGCGAGAGACCGAGATCGATTCAGGAGACGGATCCAAGAGGTGGATCGGACTGTGGGACCCATCCTGAGACAAGAGCACAGGGAGAGGGTCTGGGCCAGAATCAGACCAGGACTGAACCTGGACTAAACTGGGACTAAACCAACACCGGACTGGGGACTGGACCGGGGTTGTGGACTCTTGGACCTGATGTGACCTCAGATTTGCCTTAGACTCATGACGTTGCCTCGTTCTCCAGAAAAACATTTGTTTAGTTTTTGTTATTTGTGCTCAGAATGTTTGTTCGTTCTCTTTCTGAATCAATGGTTTTGAATTAAGGAAAAGTTTGGACTCATTTTGAGGAAGTCTGGACTCTGGGAGGGCATCTGGGCTAAAACACAACCTCTCACAGACTCTACCTCAGAATATGACGATGTAATTATGATTTAATGAATCGAGTTTTTATTGAAATGTTTTTAGTGATTGTGTGCAATATTTGTATCTTTAAACATTTGGAGTCAAAATATAATTTATTTTATTTAGTTGTGACTTTTGCACAAAACGTTTTTATGAATGTTCAAAAACACTTGAAACTGCGAACATGTTTTATTAAAATAATGCTCTGAAGTTTTGTTTTGTGTTTTATTCTGGAATTGTTTTACTTTTTTAATCACAATGTACATTTTGCATCTTTCTCCCCCAACGCTCTTACCTCAAAACATGAAGAGGTTTTAGATGTCATTCATGCATGTTTGAATAAGCTAGGGATCTCTCCTGGGCCCATTCAAACCGCCTTGCAGTTAGCTGAAAGATTCTGTACAAGGCTCCACCCACAAGCCTACATCACCCATGCTCCCACATGACAATTTTCCATAAATATACAAAACATGATACAGAACCTGCAACTTGACAAACCTGATGTGATGTGCAGTAGTTTCATTAGTGGGATGCAGCTGATTGTGTTGTGAAAGTGCTCTGAAGGAGGAGTGACTTAGCATGGAGAGCGAAGGGAGTGGAGACTTGGAGCGTAAAAAATGAAAGTAAAACTTATAAAACATGTTAATGCGTTGTCTTGGGCAAATTTAGCATTTTCAGAACAATAAAAGATAACAGTGCTACCCCCTCTTTAAAACCCCATAGAAGGAAAATACCCCATGCTCTGTTAGGGTGTAGTTAGCATGTTGTTAGCGTTAGCATGTCCTTAGTGTTTGTCTCAGGTAAATCTGCTGCAATGGTGTCGTCAGGTGTGAAATTCTCAAAACACAAATGATGAAACTGGTCCTCAGAGATGCCATTCAATTAACCACAACACAGTTGTCCTCCCACCCACACACCCACCCTCCCTTGTGTGTCAGATACCCTCCCATCCACTCTCGCTGTGTCAGATGCCCTCCCACCCTCCCCTGTGCATCAGATGCCCTCCCAAATGTTGCTGTGTGTCAGAGGCCCTTCCAGATGTGGCGGTGTGCTGGACGCCCTCCTAGACATTGTGGTTGGAGCATGTCACTTAGTTGGTTTGACGTTTGTAGACTGAGATGAAAAGACCAGAGTGAAATAGAGCTACAGTTCTAGGGTTTAATCTTTTACTTTTCAAACAAACTTTTAAATTCTCAGTTTCACATTTTGTGTTTGTTTACATGTTGTTTTACATGTAATATTTTATTTGTGTTTCGTCTGTTTCATCAATGTTGAATCATTGCATCAGCACTTCACTCAGGATTTAATTGTTCTCCTGAGGCACCCCTCCCTCTCTCTCCTCCTCTCTCCTCCCCTCTCCCCCTCCCTTTCTCTTCCTCCCTCTCTCTCCTCTGCCTCCCTCCCATTTCTGTCTCACACTTGTTCCATCTCCTCTCTTCTTTTGCTCTCTCCACTGCCTTCCTCCAATTCCTCTCTTCTTTGTTTCCCTCCTCTCCTCTGTTCTCTCTATTCCCTCTCCTGTCTGTTTCTTCTCCCTCTCCTCTTCCTGTGAGAGGTAGAATCTGCTGCTGCTGCAATCCAGTGCAACTCTTTACAGTGATGCGGTCTCCAACGGCAACAGTCGAGGAGGAGGCGGGTGCTATGGAGACAAGGAGGAGGATTCAGGGGACTCCCTAAATTCTCAGGGCCGGGGCTTAACATTCCACTGCACCATGGCAACACACTTTAACAGTGTTTTTTTCCTGTTTACGTGACCAGGATCAGGAGTACATATATCTACAGTGTATATGTGTGTGGTATACATATACAGACACAGAGTTTATATAAACGTAGTTTATGTAGTTCAGTTTATAGTGTGTGTATTTTTTTTATATATATATATATATATATATATTATATATTATATACGGATATATATAGTCTACAGTGTCACACCTGGGGCCAGAGTGGATCAAACACAGGAGCTGGAAACGTCTTTTTAAAGTGGTTTTATTGTTAAACTGAGGAGGAAACGCTGCATCTGCACAGCTCACACTCACTTTTATTATTAATATTAATATTTAAAATACTTTCTCTAAAAACATTTGGTCCAGAACAGTTTTACAGTTTTACAAACGCAAACGTGAAGCAAGAAATGTGTGGTTCTGATTCTCAATATTCACAACTAATTAAAAAAAACAAACATTTGGAGTGAAACAAGAAAAGAAGACAGATGAGGAGAGGAGATGAGATGCCGAGAGAAGGGGCAAGGAGGGAGGAGACAAGAAGACGAAGGAGACAGGGACAGAGGAGACCAAGATGGAGGAGAGAGAAAACGAGGCAAGAGTAGGCGAGGCGAGGAGGGAGGAGACGAGGAAGGAGGAGACGACAAAGGAGGAGATGAAGAAGGAGGAGGCAGTGTGGTTCAGAGTGTTTAATATTTACAAAGACACCAGATGTTTTGAGGCAAATTTAAAGGTGTCACTGTTTCTGCTCATCTCCATGGAGATATGTCTAAAATGATCCCAAGTACGGCATTAAATGTGCATCTTTTGTATTTTTTATTATTTTTTGCTCAAAATTCCCTCGAAAAACATCACATGCTCGTCACCATGGAGATAAGTTTAATGCCGTACTGTGGAAGCAACGTGATGACATCTCCATGGAAACAAGCAGCTGACAGTTTCTCCACCAGAAAAGTTAGAGTATCACACAAAACTGACTCCTGCTAGTTCTATGTTATAATGTGCTGCTCAAAATCATACTGGAGTTGTGTTTTGTTTCATTCACACATGTTTGAGTAACACTTTATCAGTCTGTCACATCTCCAAAGCTCAAAATGCTCTGTTCCACCTCTTGATGTCAGGAAGCAGTAGTTTTCAAGTTAACAGCTCCTTTTACCTTTAGTTCAGAAGAGATTGGTAATTCCAGGGCTAAACTAATCCAAATGATTCTAGTGAAGGTGTGTGGAGTTTAAAAACTCAGTGGAGCACTTCTTGTATTACCACATGACATCACAAGGTGGAACTGAGTGTTTTCTCAGCCTAAATATGCAGGGTTTGTGTTAAACATATGTGAATGAAACAAAACACAACTCCAGGTCTGTTTGTGACGAGGAGATCTACATTCTAAAGCCCTTTAAGCGTTTAAGGCACCTGCAGACAGACCTCCCGCCTCCTGCTCCCTGTCCAACAATCAGATCCCAGAGTGAGCCGCCAATCATCAAACAGAAACCAAAACCAAACATCTGGGAAAACATTATACAACTTTTCATTATGAAGAAAAAAAATTAAACCAGTGATTTTTACAAATTTTAAATTAAAAATAAAAATGAGGTGAAAAAAAAACAGAATGTGTCAAAAACAAGATAAAACCACACCAGATTTACTGCTGAAAAACCAAAAAAGTCCTGGTTTAGTCCTGGTTTAGTCCTGTTTCAGTCCCGGTTTAATCCTGGTTCAGGACTAAACCAGACCTAAATTGGGATTGGTTCGGGATTGGTTCGGTCCTGGTTCGGTCCTGGTTCGGTCCTGGTTCGGTCCTGGTTCGGTCCTGGTTCGGTCCTGGTTCGGTCCTGGTTCCGTCCTGGTTCCGTCCTGGTTCCGTCCTGGTTCCGTCCTGCAGATTCTGGTGTGATATTAGTCTTCTAATATCACACCAGAATTTTAGTTCCTTTAGTTTTGGTTCATTTGTTGTTGGATTATTATTGCTCCAGAGTTTGGATTGTTGTTGTGTTCCCTCTTTTTCCTTTCGTTTTTTTGTTCCTCTCGTCCTTTTGTTCCTTTGTCCTTTCGTTCCTTTATTGCTATTTAAAATGTGATTTTCCAAACACGTTTCCGCTGATTCTGTTTGGATTTTTGTTTTATTATTCTCTTTAGTCGAATCTTGAGTTTTGAATTTTTTTTTGTCCCAGTTTGTTGTCTCTGAGTTTACAGTTCTGCTCCTCTTCTTCTCAGATCTCCCTCTTTTTTGTATTTATTTCCTTGGGTCACAGTCCGTTTTCTACACCAGGATCTTGTCTCAGTCGTTCCTGGATAAATCTGTGTATCTCCTGTTTAAACTTCTGATTAAAACAGCAGAGCAGCGGTCAGTTTGTACCTCATGACCACATCATCCCTGCTCTCTCCCTTTCCCTCGCTCTTCTCCTCCTCGCTCTCCTCTCTGTTTCTGGTGGTTCCTGTTTTAGCTGGTACAGTTGGTATAACAGTGGTACATCTGTTAGCTTGTACCACTTGACGCGCTCTCTCTTCTCGTTTGCTGCTATAGTTCCTGGTACACTTTTGTTGTAATGGTACTTGTGTGGTTAGCATCAGAACAGCGGTACATCCGTTAGCTTGTACCACTTGACCGTCTCTTTGCTCAAATCGAAGTCTTTGAGTCGCAGCGTGACTCCACCCAGGAAGTAGTTCTCCCTTAGAGACTCTGCACTGAGCACGCTCAGTTGGAGCTCCCTCAGACCCAGGCTCTCCTTACTGTGTCCACGGTACACCAGCTGGAAGAAAGAATGTGAAGGGTTAAAAATAATAATTAAACCAAGTCTGAACCAGGTCTGAACCAAGTCTGAACCAGGTCTGAACCAGGTCTGAACCAGGTCTGAACCAGGTCTGAACCAGGTCTGAACCAGGTCTGAACCAAGTCTGAACCAGGTCTGAACCAGGTCTGAACCAGGTCTGAACCAGGTCTGAACCAGGTCTGAACCAGGGCCAAAATTGTAGGCTAAAGTCTAAACTCACCATCTCATTAAAGGTGGGGTTCCTGGTCTTCCTGCAGATCTTGGTCTTGCGTTTGCTGCTTTTGGATGGATCTGGGAGGAGGTAGGTTTTCACGTAGGGGTTTGGGTCAGAGCCCTCCTCAGAGACCTGTACAAGATTAACATGAGAAACGATAATATCTCTACACATCTGGTGTAGAGAGCAGAGTGTGTGTGGGGCGGTGAGTGTGTGTGCGAGAGTTTATGCGTGTTTGTGTGTGCATGTGAGATATGTGTGTGTGTGTGTGAGAGAGAGAGAGAGTTGATGAGAGTGCGAGTGTGTGTTTGTGTGCGAGCATGATGTGTGTGTGTATGAGTGTGTGAGTGAGTGCGTGAGTGTGTTTGTGAGGTTTTGAGGACAGTACCAGGTCTCTGATGTGCATGATCATGATGAAGAGGGTGCTGTTTCTGTAGGAGATGGACAACTTCACTTCTCCCTCAACTCGACCGGACACAGGGCTGGGAGGAGGCTCTGAGGAGAGACAAGAACCATCTAAAATATATATACGATAATACGACAAAAACCTGTGAAAAAGATACAGGACTGAAAAGAGGAGCTGAGGGGAGATGAGAAAAAATATATCTACAAACACACAATAAAACATGTGAACACAGGAGCGAGAGAGGGACCTGGAGGAAGACTGGCACCTCCTACATCAGATTTGGCCCTAAATATAAATTGGCCCATGAGATCATATCAAATATGTAGTAGAGCTGGCCCGCAGCGGCAGTAAAGCGCACGCATCTCTGATACTATGAATCCCAGAATCCTTTGCAAATGTGTTGGCGCCAGCCCCCACCACTTCTGTTGAAACTCATTAGCATTTGCTACCTGTTGCCTCAGTCAAATTTAATCTATCCCTTCTGAAAAACATGCAGATGTTGTTGAAATTTTTCAAAAAACATTTAATTTGGCCCATGACTTAGTCACAGTTTTTAATTTTGTCCCTCTGTGAATTTGAATTTGACACCCCTGTCCTACATCATCAAAAAGAAACAAAAAGAACACATTTGGAGCATGTAGTGAGGACAACATAATGGAGAGAAACAGGGCCTGACATCTACAGAACAGTCTCACGTGGTTAGAGGGAGGAGGAGGCAGAGAGGGCTTAGGAGGTAGGAGACGGGAGGACAGCAGGATAGAGGTAGGAGACAGAGGGCAGGAGACAGAGGGCAGGAGACAGAGGGCAGGAGACAGAGGGCAGGAGACAGAGGGCAGGAGACCGAGGATAGGAGACAGGAAGTTGGAGACATGGGGTAGGATATAGAGGGTAGGACACAGTTTGTACCTGTCATCTTGAGCGCAGACTCTCCCTCGGTCTTGTCGTCTCGGGCCATGGGGTGGAAGAAGGTGTAGACCAGGTCACACTGAAAAGAGAGAGACTCAGACTCAGGATAAATCTTGTCTGCCCAGCCCTATGTGACCCTCACCTGTGTCTCACCTGTGTGACCTCTGACCTCTCACCTGTGTGACCTCTGACCTCTCACCTGTGTGACCTCTGACCTCTCACCTGTGTGACCTCTGTGGAGCTCCTCAGCAGGTTGTGGACATAGTTGTTGAGCTCCAGTTTTCGTTTTGCTGCGACGTCTTTAACATGAGTCCGACCCAGAACTAATTTATTTGGAAAACTGAAAGAGAAGACATTTAGTGCTGTAGGATTTGTAGCTCAGTATTAATAGTAGTTTTAGTAGCTGCATTTGCAGTGGTAGTAGTATTTGCAGTAGTAGCAATAGTATTTGCAGTATTATGGTCCTTATTACCTGGGCAGTTTCCAGAGGGGGAATAGAACCGACAGCTTTGTGTGCAGCTCCTGAAACTCGTCAAACGTCCTGAAAATGAACTGAGGCTCCGACTGACCCTCTCTGAGAATCCTCACAGCATAAGTCTGAGAAGTGAGAGAAAACAGGTTTAAACAAGGTCTAAACAAGGATCAAATCGGGACCAAACCCTTACATTTAATGTTTTCATGAGTACATTAGCATGTTTAATGTGCTTTAGAGCGTACATTAGTATGTTTAATGTGCCTTATACCATTCATAGTGCTTATCTGGATGCTTAGTATCTTTAATGTGCTTTAGAGCGTATATTAGTATTTTTAACGTGCTTTAGAGTGTATATAGTGCTTATCTGCATGATTAGTATGTTTAACGTGTTTTTGCTCATACATTACTATGTTTAACTTACTTTAGTGTATATTAGTACATTTAACGTGCTTTACAGTGAACATTTGTACATTTAACAGGCTTTAGAGTGTATAGTACTGTGTTTAACGTGCTTTAGAGAGTAGATTAATATTTTTTATGTTATTTAGAGCATACATAGTGCTTATCTGGACTGTATCTCTTTTGAAAGGAGAAGATGGCGGCATGCTGGATCCTTCCGTCCTGCTTGAGGCTGTAGGTCTTTGGCGAGAAGGACAGGATCGGCTCGTCGTTTGCGGGAAGACCAGAAAACCGGAGCTGGGCCAAGTTATGGATGAAGAAGTTAAACTTGGTGGCAACACTCCCCAGACTAGACTCGATGAGCCTAAGAACAAGACCGAGAGATCAGACCAAGGACAAGAATGAGATGGAACAGATGAAGGACAAGAACAAGTGAAGGAAGGAGAGATGAAACAGACTAAGGACAGAAACAAAAAAGAGATTTAACAGACTAAGGACAAGAACGAGAGATGGAAAGAGGGATGGATCGAGAGATGGACCGAGAGATGGAACAGACTAATGACAAGGACAAGAGATGGGACAGACCAAGGACAGGAATGAGAGATGTTCTGACCTGGTGAAGTTGTGTTTTTGTGCTATAGTAGTAGTAATCTGAAGCAGTAGTAGTAGCAGCAGTAGCAGTAGCAGTAGTAGTGAGCATTCACACTTACAGGTAGACTCATTTTGGAACTAATCCTAGACTAGATCAGGACTAAACCAGAACCACAACAGGTCGGCCATCGGGAGTAAACTGGGCTAACATTAGGTTTAACAGTCTATGGGGGACAGGTTTGCATTGCATCTTGAGTCGTCTAACGGAGGCAGGTGGCGTGATCTGGACCCTGCAGTGTGAACTCGCCATTAGAGATCTGATCCGGTGATAAAGATGGTGGCCTCTGTGTCACTTATGTTTAATATTACTTGTGCTTTTATGCTAGAGTTGTAGCAGTATAATAGTAGTAGTAGCAGCAGTAGTAGTAGTACTATTTTAATTGTAGTGTTCTGACCTGGTGATGAAAATAGTGGCCTCTGGGTCACTTATGCTTAATATTTGATATTACTTATGGTTTTGTGCTAGAGTTGTAGCAGTACAATGGCAGTAGTAGTAGCAGTAGCAGCAGCAGCAGCAGCAGCAGCAGCAGCAGCAGCAGCAGCAGCAGCAGCAGCAGCAGCAGCAGCAGCAGCAGCAGCAGTAACTGCATTACTAGTACCGGTAGTAGTATTTTAATAGTAGTATTCTGACCTGGTGAAGAAGATGGTGGCCTCTGCGTCGCTGTTGTTCGGCTGCAGAGCGTCACAGACGTACTTCAGGTCCTGAGCTCCGGTCAGCTCTGGGAGTCCAGAACAGGTCATCTGAAAATCACACAAGGGTCACACAAGGGTCACACAAGGGTCACACAGGGGTCACACAGGGGTCACACAGGGGTCACACAGGGGTCACACAGGGGTCACACAGGGTGTATGTACAAAGTATTTGTCTGATCCCTCAGTTGTCCAGGCATGATCCAGTAAAAGAAAAATATAAAATCTGTCAACTGGATAAAAAGTTTTAGAGTGAAGACGTTGGGCTGCTCATCCAAGAAGCTTCTTCAGTTCTGGTCAGATTATTGGTGGACACGGCCTTATATCTATCTGCAGAGAGGAGCTAACTACATATATATATATATATATATATATATATATATATATATATATATATATATATACATACATATATATGTGTATATATACGTGTGTGTGTGTGTATATATATGTGTGTATATATATACATATATATATATACATATATATATACATACATATATATACATACATACATACATACATACATATATACATACATACATATATATACATACATATATACATACATACATATATATACATACATATATACAGTGTACACTGTATATATATACATACACATACATACATATATATATATATATACATATATATATATATATATATATATATATATACACATACATATATATATATATATATATATATATATATACATACATATATATATACACATACATATACACAGTGCACACTGCAGTCATACCAGAGACAGCAGGTTGAGGAACAGCCCTGAGTTCTTCCTCAGAAGGTTGTAGGCCTGACAGCACAGATCCACAAACAGCTGGAAGCGGCTCGTGGGCCTCTCTCCTCCATTTATCACATACGCCATGTCTGAGGTCAGCACGAATGGGGCACGGTCTCTATGGAAACAAAAGTATAAAGAACAAGGATTAGCCAGGACTAAACCAGGACTAAACCAGGACTAAACCAGGACTAAACCAGGACTAAACTAGGACTAAACTAGGACTAAACCAGGACTAGACCAGGACTAGACCAGGACTAGACCAGGACTAGACCAGGACTAGACCAGGACTAGACCCAGTCTAATCTAGGATTAATCCAGGACTAACCCAGGTCCAAATCAATATTAAACAATTACTAAACCAGGACCAAACCCAGGACTAATCCAGACCTAAACCCAGTCCAGGCCGGTCTCACCTCTTGAAGCTGCCAAACATTTGGGCATGTCCGAGGAATTTTCCGAAGTCGATGTGAAACATGTGACCCGTGGAGCGCAGCATGATGTTGTCATTATGACGATCACAGATGCCCAGAACGTATGTCGCCACGCAGCAACCAGCGCATGAGTAGATAAAGTTCTCTGAGGCCTGAAGACAAGAAACTTGGATTAACTAAAGAAAAGAAGGGGTCTGAAGATAAGAGAGAGGGCAGAAATGTGTTATTTCAGGGACTAGCATTTTTTCAGTTCAGTTTCATAGTTATAGATTCAGTAATGTTCATACAGTCAGACAGTTGGTTTGTACTTGGATGTTAGACCACTGGGAATATCAGGTGCCACAGGGAGGCGCCAGGGGCAAAAAAAAACTGCTCTTGTGTCCTTAGTCAAGACACTTCACACACATTGCCTAGTGTGAATGTGGTGTGGGTGTGTTGATGATGAGAGGGGCCGATGACACAGATTGGAAGCCACAGATCTGCCCCAGGACAGCTGTGGCTACAATAATATCTTACCTCCACCAAGTTTGGAGTCAGTGAAGAATGCACCAAATTGTAAACCGACTGAACGTCTGGAAAAGCTCTGTATAAGGCGAAGGCCATTATTTTGACCATTTTTACAAAGGCTTAAACGGTTCTTTCTCTATGGAAATCCTGATTCTACTTCACACTGTAGTATTTGTGTAGATGTGCATCTTTGCATCTTGTACTTCACACTACTTCATTTTGTGGCAGTACTTGACATATATACTTAAGCAGTACATCATACTCCGTGGGGTTGTACTGTAGTATTAGTACTTGTACACATATACGGCAGTACCTTGTCGTACTCGTCCTCCGCTGGGTTGTACTTCCGTAACCATTCGGCTAGAGGCTTGTCTTTAAATGACCCTGTGACACCGTATTCCACCTGGATCTTCCTCAGAGTGTCAGAGCTCGGCACCAGCTCCACCATTCCTGAAGAGAGAGGGAAGAAAGAAGAGGAGAGAGGGAGGAGAGAAAAGGAGAGAGACGAGAGAAAGAGGAGAGGGATTTTAACTTTAGAAGAATAGTTTTAGTTCCATTCTCCTCTCCAGATTCTGCTATATTTGTATTTGTCATTGGCTCCCTCCTCAGTCAATCAGAAAGATTTTTACAGCCCAGAAAAAACACCTGCCTCAGTTATTGAACTGACATATGCTGTTTATTTTCTTATTTCCCAAAAAGCTTGAAAAATTAAGGCAACTATGTGATGAGGCTTATGACACAAGGGTTTAAATGTTTAAATACTACAGGCCCAGAGCGGACCTCACACTGCAGGCCCAGAGCGGACCTCACACTGCAGGCCCAGAGCGGACCTGTCGCTCAAAATCTTTCTCCTTCTCCGCGTACAGTACTCATGGTGTGTTTAGCCACACGTGAAATAAAAGAACTCTGTATAGGGGAAGTGAGCGTGTGTGTATTCATGGGGCTCTGTCTCTTGAAGCTCGTTGTCATGGAGATATGTTCTTTGATCAGCCGATGGACCCTCAAGTGGCTCATGGTGTTTGGGGTGAATGATATGTGGTGCACAAAAAGTTAAATAAACAGAACTAAATCTTGAGCTACTGGGTGGTGCTCCACAGAGTAACTAACATGTATGAAAACCACTGTGGGGGGGGGCTCCACAGAGCCACTAACATGTGAAAAACAACCTCGGATTATAGTTTTGTCTGGTAGAATGAATAAATACACATAGGTTTGTATTTTATAGAGTCCTGCCTTTGTCCTTCCCAGTGGAGATGCACTTGAAGTGAACGATCCTCAGGTCCAGACCCTCCTGAAGCCAGATTCTGTCCATGATCCGAATCATCTGCAGAGCCAACATATCCTGCCTCAAGTCCTCCCCCACCTAAACACACACATGTATGCCATACAAAAAACACACACATATGCACACATATAAGTTAGTTTATAGGTACATACTTAAAGTAGTGAAATCGGCATCAGGTATGCACAATCCAGTTTTTTCAGTTCCAATTCTAACCGTGGCTCTATGAACTGAATCGTTCAGTGCTTTAGCACCACCTTCTGGTGGTCAGTAGTGACTAAATAGAATTTCAATGTGCTGAAAACACCCTGGTTTATGTAACAGACAATTTTATCATTTTGATATGTTGTTGAGTCAGCTATTCCCAAAGTCTGCAGCCCCTTGGGGGCCCCAAACCACACTTTGTGAACCACTGGTTGAGTGTATGAAGTGTGTAGTTTTAATATGACAGTTTTACCTTGAACATAACGTTGATCTCTTGTCCCAGAGGATCAGCGTTCACCAGAGCTAACTTCAGAGGGACCGCATTTGAGTTAAAGAAAGAACACGCCTGCAAAAAAATAAAAAACAACACATATAGTAAATAGACTAAACACGACTGACACAACACACGTGATAAATGTACAAACATACAAACACACGTGATAAAGAACCAACATGCCTGAAAAACACCCAAACACATGCTGCTATAAGCCGCTATCAGCACCTGGATGTTGAGTTAAATCTAATGCTAAAGCTAACTTTACCTTGATGTTGAGTTCTTTAGCGACGAGACTGGGACTCAGAGGAAGTCTGCAGCTGCTCCTCTCAAACAGGTTCTGAACGTTCTCCAGACCCTCCTGCAGTGCCACCTACAGGACATGACACAGAACAGGAGAGTTACTATAGATTCAGATTACATGATATAAGTGTGCGCTTTATAATTAATCAGTGAAATACTCTGTCTCACTCTCCCTTTCTGTTCTGTACATGTCTGATGGACCCTCTTAGCTACAGCTCCCAGCAAGGGACCAATCGATTCCCTCTCTCTAACTCTCCTCCTCTCTCTTCACCTCCTCTCCTGTACATACATGTCTGTTAAATTCAATAGCAACCTTCACCCACCTCCCTCTCTCTCCGCCTCTTCTCCTCCTCACCTGTCTGTTGGATCCATTAGCAGCCTTTACCCTCTTCCCTTTCTCTCTCCTCCTCTTCTTCCCTCTCTTCACCTGTCTGTTGGACCCAGTAGCAGCTTTCATCCTTTTCCCGCTCTCTCTCCTCCTCCTCCTCTCCTCCTCACCTGTCTGTTGGATCCAGTAGCAGCCTTCACTCTCTCAGCCACAGCTCCCAGCAGAATGACCAGTCTGTTCTGTTTGTCCAGTTCTGCTCTGAGTCTGGACCCACACAGACACAGCAGAGCACCCAGGACTCGCTCGTAGCGCCACCCCCAGACTGCGTCCTGCACTGCGTCCTTCAGCAGCCTAAACACACAAACACACACAAGCACACATAAGCACACACAAATCAAAATCAGATCATAGAACTTCAGTAAAACTGATGAAGCAAATTTCATATTCACATTGCCCAACCCAAAAAGTAAACCAAAAGAACAGCTTGTGGCACTATCTGATATACTGCAGTGACATCAGGCTGGGGGTGTTCCACATGCCTGTCTATGGTGAAATGTTCAGCAGTTACCATGGTGACACAATGCACACATTAGTAAGCACTGACAAAACATTTTAAGACAGTCGAAAAACTCAAGGAAAAATCCAAAAGTGATTTATAGATTTATATATTTCAGGAGCCTGTGATCAATCCGTTTAGAAGTTTGATTTTCCACAAAAAAGTGAGAGTGACTAACTGAAAAACTGTTGGCTAATGCTAGCTAGCTTGTGACTGTAATGTTATTTGAGAGGGACTTGTTTAACAGAACAAATCAGCTCACCTATTGTAGTTCAGATAAGTCAGTTCTTTATGGTCAGGTGTTATGGACTAAAATCTAACTCAGACAGTACCTCTAGTTAGCGTCACACCCCCAGAGAATGCTGATGACATCTGCGAAGTTTCAGTAATACACAGATTAAACTGGTAGAAGTCTCGAGTCTTGCGTCATGTTCATAACTCAAAGTAAAACTGGACTTTTGATGATAGTATATAGTGATAGTATACTATAGTACGTGTACTATAGTATCTGTACCAGTAGAGGTAGTGAGCGATGCTGACGTTGTAGCAGTAGTAGCGGTGGTAATATTCTAGTAGTAGTAATAGCTGTAGTAGTATAAAGTCTTTAGTACCAGTAGAGGTAGTGAGCGATGCTGATGTAGCAGTAGTAGCGGTGGTAATATTCTAGTAGTAGTAATAGCTGTAGTAGTATAAAGTCTTTAGTACCAGTAGAGGTAGTGAGCGATGCTGACGTTGCTCAGAGCTCTGGACAGAAGGAGCAGGACCAGAGAGTTCTTCAGGTGACACTCAAACTTCAGAGCCTGAAAAACACAAACATTATGAGTTCTCTGTTTTGTTTTAAAGACGAAGTATCTTTACTTTGGTGCCCCATGTTTTACAAACTAACAAACGAAAAAAAACATTTTTATTTATTTACCTGTACAAGCTGAGGGAGGTACTGTTTGGTGTATTATATTAATTCAATTGTTTATATATATTTTTTATTATTTCACATACAAGTCCCACCCCGGCCAAACTATGAAAAAAAGTGCATGTACGAGCTGAGGGAAGGACTGTTTGGTGTTTTATATACATTTAGGTGTGTGTGTGTGTGTGTGTATGTATACATATAGAGAGAGATATTTTTAGATAGATAATTTTTTTTTCTTGTGTGTAGGCAGCACGGTGGCTGAGTGGCAACACTCGTGCCTCACACCAAGAAGATTTGGTTCGATCCCCGGGTCGCCCAGGCCTTTCTGTGTGTTTTTCATGTTTCTCCCCGTGTCTGGATGGGTTTCCTCCGGGTACTCCGGTTTCCTCCATCAACCAAAACATGAACGCCCTTCGAGACAACTGTTGTTGTGATTTTGGGGGTTACAAAAATAAAATGAATTGAGGTAGATATGTAGATAGGTAGATATAGATAGACATATAGACAGATAGACAGATAGACAGATATAGATATATAGTACCTGTACGAGCTGAGGGAGGTAGTCTGAGAGCTCATCGTCGCTACTCTGTTCGATCCAGGACACGGCCACATTCCTCACCTCAGAGTCTGCAAACCTGAACACAACAGCATCACATTTAAAGCCACAGTTTGTCACTTTTAACAAAAATAGAGGTATTTTTTTATTTTAGTTGTGTTTTTTGAACTGTTACATTCTTACTCTGAGCGGCCTTGCATCTCCACAAACCTGACTCTTATTTGACCCGTTTGTTTCCATGGAAATGTTACTCTGGCTATAATATTCCACAGTATGGCATAAAATGTATCCATCTCCATGGAGAATGTTCCAAAGTATGTTTTTAACTTTGCTTCCTTGGAGACATGCATTATACGAGCCATCTCCAGAAAGTTACACTGTAGCTTTAAATATAAAATAAAAATTCCATCCTTCCATGTCTGAGTTAAACCTGCATTTGACCCATCCTTCAGTGTCTCTGGGTTAAACCTGTCAGGAGCAGTGAACCAGATCTGAGCCAGGATCCAGGTCAGGAGTACTTAGCAGTAGCAGTAGTAGTAGTATTTGTAGTGTTTGTACCTGGAGCTGAAGTACCAGTATTAGTAGTAGTATTTGTAGTAGTAGTAATATTTGTAGTGGCAGTAGTAGTATTTGTAGTACCTGGAGTCAAGCAGCTCCCACGTGGCTACACGGGGGCAAATGCAGTCATTGTAGTCGTAGTAGTAGTCATAGTTGTATTCGTAGTAGTACTGTAGTACCTCGAGTCAAGCAGTTCCAGCGCGGCCACAGGGGGCAGGGGGGCACAGCTCTTCAGGATGCTGTGGATCAGGGGCAAACTGGCCCAATCCCAACAAGGGGCGCTGCTCAGCACTTTGGGCAGGGACAAGGGGCAGAGCTTCAGGCAGTGAAGGCGGTGATCCCACAGGAGCTGGAGGTCAGACCGCTTAAACCTTCAGAGAAAAGAGGGTTTAAACCAAATGCCCTCCTAATGTGCAGAGAGGTGGGACCATAGCTCTTGTCCTCTCCACCTGTATCCCGTTATATAATCCCATTATTTTGTGGTTCTGACCCGCAGTTTGATGCTCGGCTCTAGATCCTCTCCAGTCCTGCATCCCTGTGAGTCAAATGCCCTCCCCCTGTATCCCTGTGTGTCAGATGCCCTCCCCTGTAATCTGTTATTAGAATTCTGACCCATGGTTGGGCGCTCGGTTGCAGATTTTCTCCAGTTTTCCTCTCAGATCTGGGTCCAGGTCCATGAGGTTCTGTAGGTCCAGAGGAGGAGAGTCCTTTGGAGGGACATAGAGCACAGGTGCAGAGGAGCATGGGAAGTCCAGCTGCAACACACACACAAAAAAAATACACACACAAACACAGAAACGATGTCATATATTTAAGAGAAAAACAACATTTAAGATTCAGCCTTGATTGACACCAGAGCGGTAACAGTGCCTCCAACGCACCCAGTAATACTTTGACTTTAAATATCTGCAGACTGATTTAAGGGTGCATTTGTTTTGTTCACCTGTCGGCTGATTTAAGGGTGCCTTTGTTTTGTTCACCTGCAGACTGATAAGAGTGCATTTGTTTTGTTCAATCTGATACTGCACTAAACTGGTTTAAGTCCCATCTAGAAGACAGGGAGTACTTCGTTGAAATTGGAAAATGTGTCCCAGATGAAATGTCCCTGACCTGTGGGGTGCCCCAGGGGTCAATCCTGGGACCCCTGTTGTTCAATCTCTACATGCCCATTAGGCCAGTTAACACGCATCAATATTGTGTCCTACCACAACTCTGCAGATGACACTCAGATCTATGTCTCACTGGCAGCCGGTGAATATGGACCAGTGGATTCACTCTGCCACTGCATCCAACAGATCAGTGTGTGGAAGCAAAACAACTTTCTCCAGCTAAACTCAGACAAGACTGAAGTCATAGTCTTTGGTTCACAGAAACAAAGAGAAAGCGTCAACAGCCACCTCCAGTGTCTCTCTTTAAATCCTTCAAATTAAGCTAGAAATCTAGGGGTAATAACGGACTCAGACTTGAACTTTAACAGCCACATCAAATCAAAAACATCTACAAAAATCAAAGGTATACCATCAAAACCAGACTTGGAGAGACTTATCCATGCGTTTGTCTCCAGTAGGTTAGACAACTGTAACATCCTGCTCACTGGCCTCTCCAAACGAGCCTCAAGACAGCTGCAATACATCCAGAACACTGCTGCTTGGGAACAACTAGGAAGTACAAGCATGTAAGTCCTGTACTCAGGTCTTACATGCTTGGTCAGGTCAGGTGCACTGGCTTCCTGTAGCTCAGAAAATAGACTTTAAAGCAGCTCTCCTTATGTACAAGTCTCTCCATGGCCTAGCATCAAAGTACATCTCTGACATGTTAGTGCCATATGAACCATCTCACACTCTGAGGACTTCAGGGACCTGCCTCCTGCTGGTTCCCAGTGTCAGGACTAAATGTGGGGAATCAGCTTTTCAGTTTTATGCAGCTAACACCTGTAACAGTCTTCCTGAAGATGTGAGACAGGCCTTGACAATGTTTAAATCCAGGCTCCAAACGGTTCTGTTTAGTTGTGCATGACTGAAATGTTTTTATTCTGCACTCTTTTATTATTGTTCATTTAATGATGACCATTTGTGATTATTTATGTTCTGATTTGTGTGATTTTAATGTCTTCCTTATTCTGTAAAGCACTTTGAATTACTTTGTGTACGAACTGTAGAAATAAACATGCCTTGCCTTGTCTTGCCTTGCCTTGCCTTACCTGTAGACCACATGTGTCAAACTCAAGGCCCGAGGGCCAAATGCGGCCTGCCATGTCATTTTATGTGGCCCGCGAGAAGATAAATTAAAAAGGCATGACTGTCATTTTAAAATAAGTCTATACTGCTTTAATGTGTGCACTGACAATAAACTAATGAGATTTTCCCAGCAAGTGAGAAATATTTGCAAATAATCGTCACAAAATGTTTATGAAGAGGAAAATTGTTGGCATGGAAGGAAGTTGAATACAAGTTTGTGTTTTGAGGAGAAAAACCTGTGTGTTTTTTGTGTTATCAGGCGGGGTCGGTACAGTCTACGTCGACATTCGGTTACATTTAGTGATTTTACACTGCCGTACAGTTGCATCATAGCGGCCATTTTGCTGATGTGGCCCTCGGTGAAAATGAGTTTGACGCCCCTACTGTAGACTGATATAAGGGTGCATTTGTTTTGCTTCCCTATAGAAGGGGAGGGGGGCTGTGTTTGTTTTGCTTACCTGGAGGATGATCCTGTCGTTGGGGACCCTTTTGTTGGACCCGGGCCCCTGAACTGAGGTCCAGAGAGCCAAGAGTCTGCTGCCACTCACCAGCACCCTGCAGGACACCACAGGAATCAGACGGTTATTTAATTTAATTATGCTATGTTTAATAAAGTTTAGCCTTTATAAACAGATTCAGCGTTTTGATTCAAGGTCTCATCTATGACAGACCTGTTCTTCAGATTACAACAATAGTACTGCTGTGTAGTAAACCAGTCTGTGTCTTCAAATAAATCAGAAACCGCAAATGCTTTGATCATCCACAGACAGCTGAAAGGTTTTCAGATTTAAAAGTGAACCATTTTCTGAAGTGAGGCTGTCCAGATTTAAACCATGAGTCAGTAACAGGCTAGAGCTGGACCCTTTTAGCCACACCCACTTTTCTCTTTCCACCGCTGTGATATTGCACCATGACAGAGACAGGTGAGGTGGGGAAATGACTAGCTCAACGGCACAACCACAGCATTTCACAAAGATTAAACAGGTCTATTTATACATTTCAAAAAATCGTTTTCAAAATAAACTGGTCATGATAACACATCTTAAAGTACAACATAAGTGACATGTAAATATACTGTAGATGATAAATATGGAAACTGATACAAAACCCAAAAGCAGATTTAAACTACAAAAACTATTCTAAAATTAAAAAGCACATGGTCAGATTGTGTTCAAACAAAACTAAGTCTAACAGAGCTTCAGACAGAGGAGTGCCTCCAGATAGCATGACATCACACCCCAGAAATTGTTGATGACATCAGCTGCAAAGTATCAATATTTCACACTCTTTTTTTTCTTATTTTCAGCTTTACCAAATGATGCCTGATGTAAAGACCTTTTATCTTGACGAGAATGCCGGCCCTTTAATCTTTGTGTTGTAACGGCCCCAATCAAATAAATAAATAAATAAAACAAAAGCATAAGTTTATGAAAAAAGTGACTGTATAAAGTGTAAATGTGTGAGACACGGACCGCCTGAAGTCAAACAGGGGCAGGCTCACTCTCCCGAGCTGCTCTGGGGGGGTCCGGGGCCGGTTTGAGTCTGGAGACCCAGAGTTAGTCTGAGTCAGGACCCCATACAGTGTGATACTCAGGACTGACTCTAGGGGGAGCACAGCCACTGCCATTGGGAACAGTATACTGAAAATACACAGAAGGACAAGAGGGTTTAGTCCCGGTTTAGTCCCGGTTTAGTCCCGGTTTAGTCCCGGTCCAGTCCCGGTCCAGTCCCGGTCCAGTCCCGGTCCAGTCCCGGTCCAGTCCCGGTCCAGTCCCGGTCCAGTACTCACAGTTCATCCCATCTGACATGGTAGAAGAAGCTCTTGTAGGTTCCTACTCGTTTGGACTGAATGGGTTTAAACAGGTTTTTCCCATTGTGGGTCAAAGCGCACATCACAAAGTACTTCTCAAAACTGAAAATACAAAATAGAAAAAGTAAAAATGAAAAAGAAATTCATAAATGTTTAAGTAAAGTGTTGTAATGCTGTCTGATATGTGTTTCTTTTATTAAGCCGTTTTAGATGAATAGTTTGAGTTTAAAATTATAACAATGATCCACGGGTGTCAGACATTAGAACTATAGAGCACGCACAAGAACAACAGGGCTGATTTAAAACATGTATGTGTGAGTGACATTAAAAAGGTGTAATTATTCCATTTTAAAGAGCCGCTCTCACTGATCTGAATCATGTTCAGATCTTCACCTTTAGGTCTGGGGCTTTTTCTCTGATCATTTTTGGAGCTTTTGGTTGTGAGAATCAAGACAATTGAGTCAGTGCATCTATGTAGTATTGTGTGTATACAAGTGTGTAGGGGTGTGTGGGGGTGGGGGTGTGTGGGGGTGTGTGTGTGTGTACACATGTGCGTGTGTATCTGTGTATGTGTAATGCATATATGTAGTATTGGGATGCGTCTTAAATCTTTGATAAACATCATCCATCTGAGCTTATGTGAAGTTCGTCAATATTAGACAGATACTGGACTCAGGGTTAGGAGGATGTAGAGATGTTTAAACCAGTCAGGGCATGTTCCGGTGTGTTCAGAGCGTTTTGCCACGGGCATCGGGTTTACATATGAAGTCTATGGGGAGGCATGTCTGAGCTCTAAGCATTACAGACAATTGAATGTCAAGGAGTCAGTCCTCCAGACCCCCTCCTCCCCCATCACCCTCCCCTTTACACCTCCAGACTCTACCTCTCCTGCCCCCTCACTTTCTCCTTTAGTCCTCCAGGCCCTGCCCCTCATCGCGTTTACCTGCTGACCCAGGTTTGAGGAAGTCCGTGCAGTGTGGAGAGATTGAACTGAAGGTGATCTGTGACACCTGAAGCCTCCCGGGAGGGCACCCCTGTGTAGTCAGGTGAGGAGCAGCACAGCGTCCTCGTGTGGTCAGGAGCGGAGCAGGACCCTGTGTCTCCATCGTCCTGCTGGTCATCTGAAGCGGTACAGGAGGAAGTGCAGGTGTGGGAGGAGACACAAGAGGGGGAGGGGCTACAGAAGGAGCGCAGGTAAAGTTTGACGAGATCGTACACGGCCTGAGTGAGAGCAGACACGCCCTCTGCCACCGGACTGGAGTCACCTGGACAAGAGAGAAAGAGGGTTCAGCCCCGGGTTCAGCCCCCGGTTCAGCCCCCGGTTCAGCCCCCGGTTCAGCCCCCGGTTCAGCCCCCGGTTCAGCCCCCGGTTCAGCCCCCGGTTCATGTTGTAACTCACCATTTGAGGAGTGTGTTGGAGATCCCATCTGTAAAAGACATGTTTACACTGATTAACCCTTTATCAGGTCTTTGTTTCTGTATGCAAGTATTCACAGTCACAGGTAAACTCCACCTTATGTGTAATAATAATAATAATAATAATACTACATTTTATTTGTTAGGCGCCTTTCAAGGCTCTCAAGGTCGCCGTACATACATACATACACAATACAAATTGAACAATGTAAAATGATTAAAAATACATTTAAAAACAAATATAGATTAAAAGACAGAGCAGTTATGGTCAGAGAGGTCAGGATGAGAAGGCCTTTCTAAACAGATGAGTTTTGAGTTTAGATTTGAAGTGTGGGAGTGAGTGTGTGTTGCGGAGGTCATGGGGGAGGGAGTTCCAGAGCTGGGGAGCAGAGCAGCTGAAGGCTCTGCTCCCCATAGTGACAAGACGGGCAGGAGGGACAGTGAGATGCAGGGAAGAGGAGGAGTGGAGGGAGCGGGCAGGTGTGGAGATGTGAATGAGGTCAGACAGGTATGGAGGGGCCAGGTTGTGGAGAGCTTTGTATGTGAGGAGTATGATTTTGTAGTGTATGCGGTGCGTGATGGGGAGCCAGTGGAGCTGTTGCAGGACAGGTGTGATGTGGTGATGGGAGGGTGTGTGTGTGATAATGCGGGCAGCTGAGTTTTGGACCAGTTGGAGTTTATGGAGTGATTTATGTGTGTCCAAACTATGGCCCAGGGCTCAAATGCAGCCCACAGACCAATTTTTGCTGGCCCTCAGGGGACAGTATTGCAGTATCACTATGACCTCAATAGTGTCTTATTGCATTGTGATACAGAGCTCACCTGTGTTCAAAGACGATGTTAAAGGTGATGCAGCTCTGTCAAACCTGTGTATAATGTGTCTATATGGAAGTGTTACACATCTGTGTCTCTCTGCTACGAACACATTTGTATCTGCAGCTGAAAATCATTTGGACACCCCTATTCCACATTTCATTCAACAACCTTTCATTTGGGTCTATCCCTCACATTTGTTCACAGTGAGAGTGCCCATATTTCAGGAGACCTAGTTCCGGGCAGGTTGGACATACCTTAGGGGACCTGGTTCTGGGCAGGTTGGCTGAGTGCTGGAGTCTCTTCACAGCTTCTGTCACAGCCAACGTCTCCACCTCGTCCAGAGCACAGAGGAGGTTTTTCACCGTCTGCACCAAACGACCGACTGTCTTATACTGAGAGCTCTAAGGAAGACAGAACAGACATAACAGAACATACAAAACAGAACATTAAAAATTTATAAGTGGTTTATAAAAGCCAGTGTTTTGTTTATTCAGCCTGACACATAACTAGACAAAAGTTTTGTTTTCTTTAGTTTTACTACTTTATACATTTTTGATACAAAAGAGGACATCAAATATATGAAGTAAGATACATGTAATTATGTAGCAAAAAGTAAAATAAGTAAACTAAATATTTTTTTATATTTGATATTCCAATCCTTGCAGTATCCACCCTTTGTTTTGTCGACAGCGCTGCAAACCCTTGCCCTTGTTAGGGTCAAGAAATGCCAAGAATGCAAAGCAGTGACCAAAGCAAACGGTAAAGGCTATTTTTAAAGAAAAGGTATTCTGCAGAATCAACTTTTAAAAAAATCTTTCTGCCATGTTCTAACACTGTTCCCTCAAAAACATGAAGAGGTTTTAGATGTCACCCATGCATATTTGAGTAATCCAGCAATCTCTCCTGGCCCTATTCAAACTCTCCTTTTGGTTAGCAGTACGAGGTTATGCCCACAAGCCACCATCATCCACGGTCCCACATGCCAATTCTCCATAAATATACAAAAACATGATACACAACTGTAAACACCTTGACAAACCCAATGTGATGTGCAGTAGTTTCATTAGTAGGATGCACGCTGATTGTGTTGTGATAGCGCTCTGAAGGAGAGACTTGGCGCAGAGAGCTAAGTGAGTGGAGACGCAGAGCATCAAAAATTGAAAGTGAAACTTATAAAACATGTTAATACGTTGGTTTGGGTGAATATAGCATTTTCAAAACAATAAAAGGAAACATCTAAATGTGTTCTATATATGTTATAGAAGCAAAATATCTCCTGTTTAAAATTTTAAAATAAGTCTCAGGTTATTCTGAGTTATTCTTTGTGTATACCACATTCACGTGTCTTTCATAATTTTGATGCTTCAGTTAGAATCTACAGTGTGAATAATTAGGGAAATTATGAAGAAACAGAAATGAAAAAGTCAGGACCTAAAACAGGAGTGCAGCGGGCGGTCTACTGATTTGGGAACTTAGGAAAAATTTCAGAACAAAAACAAACTAATGAAGTAAATATGAAAATGAAATATATGTTGTGATAAAATTGTTTGTGGTTTGAATTCAGAAGAGTAAAGCTGCACTGACCTCATCCTGTAGACAGAGAGCGACCTGGTTGTGGTAACCCTCCAGGTAATCGGCCAGCCCCTGTCTGAGAACAGAAGAACAACAGTACTCAGGTGAGTCCCAACATGCCCCACCCCCAAACAATACATCAATATATGAACTGGAGAGATCTGGTTATGATCCTGGTCTAGACCCTCAGATCTGGTTATGATCCATGTCTGTACCTGGTTACATTCTCTTTAAAAGGGCGTTCCACGTGAGTCATGTGTTTGTCGAGGTCGATCGGAGCTGAGTCGTCTTCAGCCTGAGAAACAAGAGACAAAACCAGAGGCAGAACTGAAGTGATGTCACAATACTAAAGCTTCAAACTCCATTTTCTATTAAAAAACACTTTAGACAATTGATACTCTGCAGTGGTATCACGCTGGGAGTGTTCTACATGTGTGTCTATGGTGGAACGTACATGCCCAGGGTGACATAGGCACTTCCTTCTGCAGTGTTATTTTCTTAATCAGTGATACTCATAGGATTCAGGAGTCGCAGAGTCATTTTGGTACAAATGAAAAAATGGGCTGCTCGCTAGTGTGATGTGCATGTCCATAGACGGCGCCGACAGCATGCGCTTTGTTGTGATGACGTTTATGGTGAAGTCAGCTCCCATTGGGCACTGCAGTTTTCTAACACTGAAGTCAGTGGACTTGTTTCTTTTATTAAGTCGTTTTAGATGAATATTGTGATTTAACATGTGCAAGTTATAGTGCATATATATAGCGACCCACGGGTGTCGTAGATTATAACTAAAGTACACAAAGGTCTGATTTCAGGTCTGGTCTGACTCACAGTTCATGATTTCAGGTCTGGTCTGACTCAACTCATGATTTCAGGTCTGGTCTGACTAAGATTTCTTGATTTCAGGTCTGGTCTGACTCACAGTTCATGATTTCAGGTTTGGTCTGACTCAGTTCTTGATTTCAGGTCTGGTCTGACTCACATTTCTTGATTTCAGGTCTGGTCTGTCTCACAGTTCATGATTTCAGGTTTGGTCTGACTCAGTTCTTGATTTCAGGTCTGGTCTGACTCAGTTCTTGATTGCAGGTCTGGTCTGACTCACATTTCTTGATTTCAGGTCTGGTCTGTCTCACAGTTCATGATTTCAGGTCTGGTCTCACTCACAGTTCTAGACAGGTCCCTTTTAACCGTCTCCACCGACAGCAGCTGCAGACTGATGTCACTCTCCCATTTCCTACAGTTCTGAATGTAAACATGACTCCCCAGGCTGTGTTTACTGTAACAGAGAGGAAAAGAGTCAAATGCCCTCCCATCCTGTATCCCTCTGTGTCAGGTGCCCTCCCAGATGTGAATCATGACTGATTTAACAAGGAAGTCCTTTTAGTACCAATGAAATATGTGACTCAGCCTTTATGTGAGGGTATGACTCAGGACTAAACAAGGACTAAACAAGGACTAAACAAGGACTAAACAAGGACTAAACAAGGACTAAACAAGGACTAAACCAGGGCTAAACCAGGACTGGACTCTTATTTTGAAGGACTCACTTCTGGAGCACCTCTTCCTGTCCACAGACTTTGAGCAGGTATTTGGAGAAGTCCACCTGGTCCAGATCATCATGAACCCAGCACAAGGTCTGAGAGATGAGCAGGTCCACTGGAGACGACACTGAGGAGAGAGAAGAGAGGGTTCAGTCCTGGTTCAGTCCTGGTTCAGTCCTGGTTCAGTCCTGGTTCAGTCCTGGTTCAGACACAGTTCATATATCATCACATCTGATAAAAGATTGAGTCACATATTTCATTGTAAAAGGAAGATGATGAGAAAGAGAAAGGGTTAGAGATGGAGCAGAGGAGAGAGGAAAGGAGAGGGATGAAAGAGAGGGAGGAGGGTTTAGAGAGAGAAGAGTAGGAGAGAGGAAGGAGAGGAAAGAGAAAGGGAGAGAGGTACAAAACTGAGGAGAGAGAAGAGAGTAGGGTAAGAGAGGGGAGGGTAATAGAGAGGAGAGAGAGGAGAGGAAGGGAAAGGGAGAGTTATGAGACTGACGATAGAAAGAGTGGAGGAGAGGCAATAGGGAGGGGGAGAGATACAAAACTGAGGAGAGAGAGAGAAGGGAGGAGGGTAGAGAGAATAGAGAGAGGAGAAAGAGAGAGCAGGAGGGGGAAAGGAGATAGAAAGGGATGCAAAACTAAAGAAAGAGAGAGAACGAGGGAGGAGGAGGAGAGGGAAGTCTGGGAAGGGAAGGCTCGGTCTAATTCCTGAGACTCATGTTACTGCGGCTCAGACTAATTCCTGGGCCACAGAATGAGAAGAATCTGAACCTGCAGAGACTCGGCTGTTTAGATCATCCTTCAGAATGAGACCTCCATTGTCAAGAGTCTAAACTGTGTGAATAAAATCAATAAAAACAATAAAAATCTAACGTCATGATTTTGGATCTAAACAAGAAAGTGAACTCTATAAATATAAAATTTTCAAACTTGTATTTGACTAAAGACATGCTCCCAAAACTATTCTGTACCCGTCTCCTGTATTTGACCCAAACACTGCACCCACAGGACCACACCTGCAGGGAAGACTCATGCAAAAACAACTATTTATGCAGAGAACAGTACGAGGAAACTATTTATATAAAGACAGATTAAAGTTGTGTATCGTGAGTTGAATTCACCTGCAGCCTTGTATTTAGACGATGAGGATTTCTACAGGACAATAGCAGAAGTGAGCTGAAGATGTGGATTTTTGTTTTTTATTTCTAAAAAGTCAGATTCTAGTGTAAAGTATAAATTTTTCTTGAGTTCAGCAGTGAAATAATCACAGATCTGTCCTGAGGAAATATCTGGACCAAAGACAAAAGAGCGACAGAAACAAAGAACAGAGAGACCAGTGTGACAGGAACAAGAGGAGACACACAGTCCTAGTTCAGTCCTGGTTGGGTCCCAGTTGGGTCCCAGTTTAGAACTGGTTTGCTCCTGCTACACCCGGTTCAGTCCTGGTTCAGTCCTGGTTTACACCAAGTTTAGTCCTGGTTTAGACTCTGTTTAGCCCTGGTTTGGTCCTGGTTTGGTCCTGGTTTAGACGCAGCTTAGTCCCTGGTCCAGTTCCCAAGGTCCAGTCCCAGGGGTTCCGGTCCGGTCCAATGAGTGGTCCTATCCCCGGTCTTACCATCGCAGGTGAAGGTGACGGGTTGGCTCCTCTCTGAGATCTCGATACAGACTTTGACGGAGGCTGAGTCCGAGAGGTTCTTCTGAGGAATCACTGGACTCAGGACGAACCCCGGGTTTGAGACACAGTCTGAGTGAAGAAACCGGGACCTGAGCCTGAGAGGAAAACACAATATCATCCTCTGCACCGTCTGAGAGGAAGAGACACCTGCACCATCCCATTATCCTATCCTCCTGCTCCTTTCCTCATCTATCGACTACTCCTCCTCCTCTCCATGTCATACCATACATGTTCTTACTGCATGACAACTCCTCCTCTGTCCCGCTCCTCTGTCCCGCTCCTCTGTCCCGCTCCTCTGTCCCGCTCCTCTGTCCCGCTCCTCTGTCCCGCTCCTCTGTCCCACTCCTCTGTCCCACTCCTCTGTCCCACTCCTCTGTCCCACTCCTCTGTCCCACTCCTCTGTCCCACTCCTCTGTCCCACTCCTCTGTCCCACTCCTCTTCTTCACATGTGATATCATACATACTTACTGTGTGACTTGGTGACAGAAGCACAGTAGTTCAAGGTTTTGGGCATCGGTTTCGTCCAGAGCAGCGTTTTTCACCAGAGCTCTGCCTTTCGACTTCTCCTAAAAAAACAAAAATAAAAAATAATTAATAATAAAATATTTAAACCTCTTTAACATATTTCACCATATACTGGTAGATCACATTTCCTTTTATTGTTTTGAAAATACTATATTCACACAAAACAATGTATTAACATGTTTTCTAAGTTTCACTTTCATTTTTGATGCCCTGGGTCTCCCCTCCCTTTACTCTCCCCCTTCAGGGCACCATCACAAAACAATTGGTGTGCATCCCACTGATTAAACCACTACACATCACACCGGGTTTGAAGTTGCTGTGCACAGTTTTGTATCCTGTTTTCGTATATTTATGGAGAATTGTCATGTGGGAGCATGGGCGACATAGGCTTGTGGGTGGAGCCTTGTACAGAATCTTTCAGCTAACCGTAAGGAGGTTTGAAGGTTAGGGTGGGGGAGAGATCACTAGATCACAAAGCCGCATGGATGACATCTAAAAACTCTTCAGACATGTTTTTGATGAGGGAACAAGGTTAAAACATGGGAGAAAGCAAAAAAAATCGTGAGCAGTGGGTCAGCCTATTTGCTTGGAATATTCTGCAGTATGGCATTAAACAAATCCATCCTTACATGTGTTTTGACAAATCAAAAAACTTTGAAAAACCTCCACTCTTACAGTGAATGGATTCGCCTCTCCACAGATCCGATCTGTAACTTGGCCTGGTGGTGCTGCCTGCCCGTCTCCGTGGAAACAGATGAGACTACTATCGTACTGGGGAACATTCTAGCAATAACTATGCAATCTCCTCACTCCCTTAGACATTCAGAACATCCTAATTATTCACCAGGATGAGTTTCTAAGCACTTTTCACAACTCTGAGACCAGAGCAGAGTTTTGCTAACAACAACTAGCATGTCAACAGTGCGCTTCCTGATATAGACAGTACACAGCGGACTCATTTTGACCTTGAGCTGCTTGTACCCAACATGTGTATAACATCTGCACTGGGACAAAATGGAGTCTGATGGGTTTGTTCATCAGTTTTTATAAATGGATTTTTATCGACAGAAATATTTTTAACTCAGCGCTTCATATTTGGACTCTCTCTCCTCCACCCTTTGTTGTGTTTCTCTGTCCCTCCTATAACTTGCTTCCCCCCTTTTTGCCCTCTCCCTTTTTCTATCCCTCCTGTACTTCTCCCTCCCTTTTGTACTTTTCCTCCTTCTGTCTCCTCTTTCCCTAGTGTATAAGTGAGTATTGCCTTGTTCTCTCTTCTCTTTCTTCCTTCCTCTCAACCTCCGTCCTCCTACTCCGACTCTCTCCTGTACTTTTTTCTCCTCCTCACTTGCTCTTCTGTGACTGAGTGATTCCTCCCTCTCTCCCGTAAAAGTGCCAGTGTCCCTTGTTCTCTCCCTCCTCCCTTGGAGCGTGTGAGGAATGTTCTTCCTCAGTTCAGGAAACACTGTGTCCTGTCCACTTCCTGTTCTGGCCGTGTCCACTTCCTGCTCCCACAAGTCTGTGCTAAACGCTGACTCATGTTCCGCAGTGTGGCTTTAAACATTCCTCTTCTACTGCTACTATAACAGCTGCTGCTACTAAACCTCTCCTCTTTCCAATCCCACTCTTACTCTCCCTGCTTTTCTCTTACCTTTCTCCATCTTTTCTTTCCTCTCTATTCTTTCTCTCCTCCGACCCTCACTCTCTAATCTGTTTTTCTCCCTTCTCCTCTCCCTCCTCTCTTTGTCTCCCCTCTACCTCAGTTCTCTCCTCCGCCTTTCTTCTCCCTCAGTTCATCCTCAGACCCTCTCCTCCTTTCTGCTCCTCTTTCCCTCCCACTATCCCTCCTTTCCTTTTCACTCCCCCTTCCTCACTCTTCTCTCCCCCTATTGTCCTCCTCCTGCCCTCTTTCAAACCCCCTTTCTCACCAGTTTGTCTTACCCCCCTTCTCCCCCTCCCCTCTCTTGCCTCCTTCTCCCCCTCTCCTCTTACCCCCCCTTCTCTCTCTCTCCCATCTCCTCTTACCGACCCTCTTCTCCCCCTCTCTTCATAACCTCCTTCTTCTCTCCACTCCTCTGACCTCCCCTTCTCCCCCCCCTTCACCCCGTCTCCTCTTATCCCTCCCTCCCCCTCCCCCCTTCTCTTCTCTCTCAGCTGATCTTCAGACCCAGTGAACTCTTCGTCAGCAGAAAAAACTCAAAACCAAAACAAACCCAAGGTTTGAAAGTCTAAAATAGAAGCACAAACTTTAAAGGATTTTGTTTTTAAACAGAAACTTTAAACATCTGCAAAAACAAAATTAAAACCTTAAAGAACGATTACTGTGAGAAGAGACACCACAGTTATACGATTATTCACGATTCTTGACCCAAACAGCTGTGAAAGCCTGCACTCCGGGCCCGCACTCCGGGCCCGCACTCGGGCCCGGAGTCCATATTCACTCTGTATTCACTTCCCCCTGGATTCACTCTGGTTCACTGTCATAGATAGGCACTGCTCTGTGAGCTGCTTTAATCACACAAGTTGGTCACGCAAACAAATGTAAAAACATTAAAATGTGCTATATCAAACAAAATTTGCTCCTCCTCCTCTCTCTCTGCTCCTCCTCCGACTCTCTCTGCTCCTCCTCCGACTCTCTCTGCTCCTCCTCCGACTCTCTCTGCTCCTCCTCCGACTCTCTCTGCTCCTCCTCCGACTCTCTATGCTCCTCCTCCGACTCTCTATGCTCCTCCTCCAACTCTCTATGCTCCTCCTCCTTTCGTCTCTGGTGAAATATGAGGAACCCAAACTTCTGCTTTTGAGTCAGACCTGACCAACTTCCTGTGTCTCAGTCTCAAACTGTATAAAGAAGTGGAGTAAGTGAATTTGACGTCACCCACTGCGCTCGGCTCCAGTCAAATGAAGCCCATCGAGGCTAGAAGTTATAGGGGCCGATTTGCAGCCGAGTTCCATATTTGGAATTCTGACCACGAGTATCATAGCAACGAACGAGAGCTGATCTGGAGCAAGGCTGTTGAAAGTAACACCCCTTCCTGCCCAGGGAGCACTTAGTAACACTGTCAATCAAACCTGTTGCTAAGGCTAGTGGGAGTGACCTCAGGGAAAGAAGGTGCCCGATTTGTCTGTTATTAATGTTCATATCTTGATTTACAGACACAATAGCGAAATAAAAACCCCAGGATCATGTAGAGCGGGTTAATACAAACATTTTAAGACCGAAATGATGAGCCTGACAGCAGGAGTTACAGAGAATGTCCTGTTCAGATCGCGACGTCTAGCGGATTAGCTATGTCCATTTATATATACAGTCTATGGTCAAACCAAGAAAAGCTTCGATGGGGTATTAAAGAGGGGTATGTACCTTCTATGGAGTATTAAAGAGGTGGTATTTTAGATCTATGGGGTATTAACATAAAACATGTAACATATTTAGATCACCATGTCTCCATTTATTTGTTTAGAAAAAGCTATATTCGCCCAAAAAATGTAAACATATTTTATAAGTTTCACTTTCATTTCTGATGCTCTGAATCTCCCCTCCCTTTGCTCTCCACTCTAAGTCACTCCATCTTCAGAGCACTATCATAACTCAAACAGTGTGCATCCCACTACACCGTGTTTCAAATTATTATGCAAATTGTGTTTAAGTGTCTCAAAAAGTTTTGGTTTTTTTGTTTTCCAGTGAAACTCATGGATTGTATTGTGTCTCAGGGCTCTTTGGGTCAGTGAAATCAATCTCAGACACCTGTGCCAGTTAGCCAGGAAGTCCAATTAAAGGAAAAACTACTTCAGAAAGATGTTCACATTAAGTAGACCACCATTTTCAAGCAATGGGAAAGAAAAAGGATCTCTCTAGTGGTGAAAATCGTGAAATATTTGAATATATTGGACAAGGTATGAAAATCTTAGATATTTCACAAAAACTTAAGCATGATCATCGTACTATTAAGAGATTTGTAGCTGATTCAGAGCACACATGGATTCATGCAGATAAAAGCACAATGAGGAAGCAGCTGCTAAAATCCAATGACAAAGCAGCAAATAGGTATTTAAAGCTGCTGGAGCCTCTGGACTCCCACGAATATCAAGGTGTAGGATCCTCCAGGGGCTTACAGTTATGCATAAACCTTCTATCCGGCCACCCTTAACTACGGATAGGATGATATTAAATTTTAGACTCACGATTATTGTGGCCAAAATAATCGCAATTAATGATATTATCACAATAATTATTAACCTGTTAACGTTCCGACGGCCCGGGCCTACTTTACAACTTTACAGCAATGTACATACACTTCTGCGTCACCCACACAAACAATCTACACATCAAAGGAAAGCTGCGGCGCTCGTCTTTCTGGATATGCAAACCATTTTCACCTCTAATCACCACAGCGCTGACAGGAAAGACGTTTTTACAGAAAAGTCACAAAGTGAGAATCTGGACTTCACTTACCATTGAGCGCTCTGGTTCTGTCAAACATCAACATATTCACACAAAGTTGGTCTCATTTGTTCCGTAAAGGTCCAGAGAATATAATCCAGTCAAGAAATTATGTCCACAAAATAAGATCCTCCATGTCCAATCTGCTGCAGAAAGTACTCCAAATATGAAATCTGCTCCGTCACTTCTTTGCATTTCTTTTGTCGATTTCAGGCATAATAAACTTCTGACAGCGCCAACTTTGTTCAGTGCTAAACACACGCGTTAGCTTGTGATTGACACCAGTGTTGGCCAATAATGTGGGGGTTGTGGGTTATTGAGGCCGCAGACTCAGTGCTACAGATGACTGAAAGTTTACGCCCCACTCTTCCCCTTGTAGAATCAACCAATTACATTACAAACATTTAGTGACGTTTTCCCCTTACAGCCAATGAGCAGTGGAACACGATGTATGACAGGCCATGGTTTTCTGTAAACAGACGTACCCGGAAGAAAATGTGTACTCCTCACTGCCATGCTGTCGAAAATGGACCAGTCCTTGTCGCGCCGGAAGTGACGCAAGTGCCTTTCGACGAACACTTAGAATGATGCATTTAAGGCACTTTGGCCGAAGCTGAGTGGATGCAGAAATCTGTGCATAATGGCGCATTTTACGCTGTTGTTTTGTGTTTTAAACATGACGAAATGGACAAAACAAAGAGAGGTTCATGGCAAAGAGTAAAGATCCCCCAGTGGACTCAGGAGTAAAGGACCTTACTTTTTGATGGATTGGACGCTGTTCACGATCGGTAAGGGTTTATTCTGCTATTGACTTTATTGTAGGTAAAGTATCATAAAAGTTCAAGTGTCACTGCTATGTCAGAGTGGGCAAACACCAGAACTAACATCTAAACATTGTATTGGAACTGGAAACATGAGGTGGTGCCGTAAAGGCGATTATAATCGTGCGTGATGGTCACGATTATTAAAAAATGCCACGAACGATTAATTGCAGACCTTTTTTAATCGCAATTAACGATATTATCGTATATCATCCCATCCCTACCCTTAACCAAGGCTCACAAGCAGAAACAGCTCCAGTGGGCCTAAAAATACAGGAAGACAAATTTTCAAACAATCTTGTTCACTGATGAGAGCCGGGCAACCCTGAATGGTCCAGATGGATGGAGTGGTGGATGGTGACCATGACCATGCCCCAACAAGGCTGCAACGTCAGCAAGGAGGTGGAAGAGTCATATTTTTGGCCAGAGAGAGAGCTGGTCGGCCCGTTTAGGGTCCCTGAAGGTGTGAAAAAGACCTGTGTAAAGTATGTGGAGTTTCTGACTGACCATGTTCTTCCATGGTACAAAAAGAAGAACTGTGCTTTCTGTAGCAAAATCATCTTCATGCCTGACAATGCACCATCTCATGCTGTAAGGAACACCTCTGCATCTTTGGCTACTATGGGCAGAAAAGAAGAGAAACTCATGGTATGTCCCTCATCCTCCGCTGACCTCAACCCTATTGAGAAGCTTTGGAGCATCCTCAAGTGAAAGATCTATGAGGGCAGGAGGCAGCTCACATCCAAACAGCAGCTCTGGGAGGCTATTCTGACATACTGCAAAAAAAATTCAAGCAGAAACTGCACAAACTCTCAAGTTCAATGGATGCAAAAATTGTGAAGCTCCTATCAAATAAGGAGTCCTATGTTAAAATGTAACTTGACCTGTTAAGATGTTTTGACTGAAATAGCTTTTGATTTCAGTAATATGGTAACGCTTCTAATTGAAAAATAAACAAATGACCATTTTCAGTTCTTTACAATAACATGTTTGAAACTCTAATAATTTGTGCATTTTAAGTTTTTTTTTATTTTTGAAAAAATACTGTTATAATTGGAAGGTTTGCTCAATAACATTCGAATTGCACTCTAAAGGTTGATGACTTGAAAATAATTATGAGTCATTTATATTGACAGAGAATCAGAGAAAAATATCATTTGCATAATCATTTCAAACGCAGTGTAATGAAACTACTGCACATCACATCAAGTTTGTCAAGTTACTTTGTACAGTTCTTTATGATGTTTTTGTATATTTATAGAGTGCGGGACGTAGGCTTGTGGGCGGAATCTTGTAGAGTCTCGTACTGCTAACCGTAAGGAGAATTTGAATAGTGCCTGGGAGAGATCACTAGATTGCTCAAACTTGCTCTTTATGTTTTTGATGAGGAACAGCATTACAGGAGAAATAAAAGAAATATCTACATTTGTTAGAATACCTCCTCTTTAAAGGAGAGTAATCATCAGAGAAAAGTCTGAGGCAGAGAGAGAGAAAGAGGACAAAGTTCACTCTCTCTCTACCCTCCTCTCTTCCTCTGCTAAAGAGAGGAGGAGGACAAGGGAGAAGGGAGAAAAGGAGGACAAGGAGGAGGAGGAAGAGGGGGAAAAAGGAGTAGGGGGGAGGAGAAAAGAAGAGGAGGGGGATAAGGAGGTGGAGGAAAGAGAGGCCAGAGAGAGAAGGATGACAAGGAGCAGGGGAGGGAAGAAGAAGGAGAAGACAAGGAGGGAGAAGGAGAAGAAGGGGGAGGGAGGAGGAAGGAGAAGACCAGAAAGGAGAAGTGGAAGGGGGAAAGGACAGGATGATGAGGAGGAAAAGGAGGAAAAAAGGAGGAGAAGAGGAAAGGGGAGGGAGAGGAGGGGGGAGAGGAGGAGGAGTCTGTGGTTCTCAATGTGGGAGTAAAAGTACAAAAGTGCAGCTGTGATTCTGGTTATGAAACATGTAAAAACTCTTTGCATCTGACCCTACAGATCAGGATTAAGCTGGGATCCTGGGCAGGAGTACCTCACTGGAGTAAAAATAATGGAAAAATTAAACAGCCACTCAATAAGAGAATGCACCAACACAGTCACAAGAGCAGCTAAGGACCACAATCTGCTGTACATCCACCCCTTTGAAGATTGTGAGGTACAGATCTGAGCCAAAGAAAAATGGTTTGACATGGAAGTTAAAGAAGCAATCTCTCTTTGAATAGGAATGGGGGCCTCAAACATCATCTATCTCCCATTTATAACTCCATCCTCAGGCCTAAATCAAAACAATGAAAACAACAGGGTTAGCCAATATGCTAATAGGTGTGAGTGCATTCATTAGGGGCCTGAATGATTATTCCAAGTATGACTCAGGTAAAGTTCACAGTGTACCTCATTAGACCTAGTCTACAAACTGAAACTAACACACTTGTTTGTTTATAGTTTCTGTGTAGTTAGCTCATTCCTTCAGACAGATATAAAGCAGTGACCACCAGTGATCTGCCCAGAACTGAAGAAGCTTCTTGGATGACTTCACTCTAAAACGTTTTGCCTCGTTATAGATTTGAATTTCTTTTACTATGGATCAGACCTGGATGACTGAGGGATCACAGAGACTTCTTGCTGGAGTAACTCTGACTTCAAATGTCCGTCACTCAAACCTTACACCGACCCTGCAGTCTCAGAGACGGTCCGACACTAGAGATGGTTCCAGTATTGGTAACAGCCAATATCGATACAATTCTTTTATACCAATATATTTTGCACTGCCCCAGTCTCAGTGTGTGTGATTTTAATGTCTTTCTTATTCTGTAAAGCTCTTTAAATTACTTTGTCTACCAATTGTGCAATACAAATAAACCTGCCTTGTCTTGCCTTTAACCTAAGACACGTGTGGATTTTAAAAGGTAAATATCAGTATCAGCTCAAAAAACATCCACATGATCTGTCCACCATAAACTACAATACTTCAAAGAATTATGAAGGAATAGTCTAATCTTTAACAAACAAATGACAAATCAGACAAACATCTGCAGAAGTACTGACCGGAGAGTGCAGTTTAGCAGCAGAGAAATCCATAAAAAGTCCCTGGTTCAGTCCCTGGTTCAGTCCCTGGTTCAGTCCCTGGTTCAGTCCCTGGTTCAGTCCCTGGTTCAGTCCCTGATTCAGTCCCTGATTCAGTCCCTGATTCAGTCCCTGGTCCAGTCCCTGGTCCAGTCCCTGGTCCAGTCCCTGGTCCAGTCCCTGGTCCAGTCCCTGGTCCAGTCCCTGGTCCAGTCCTTGTGTAGTCCTCTGGTGTGACTTTGAGAGGTTAGTTCTTATCTACAGAGGAAGGAAGTCGACAAGAGAAGGATCTGAACTGGCCACCTTGTGGCTGGAGAGGGCAGAATTCATCAACTCTGCCACTGCCCCCGAGCGCCACATTCACGTTCTACCATCTGATGATGTCATAGTCTCAGAGGGTGGGGCCTGGAGAACGCTCTACTGTGTTTAAAAAAATCTTCAAACTTATGATCCTGGTTTAGAAATGGTTTGCCCTTGGTCTAAACCAGGGACTAAAACCTGGTCTGAAACTGAGACTAAAACCCTGTCTAAACCAGGAACTAAACTAGGGACTAAACTAGGGACTGAACCTAGTCCTGAACCCGGCCCTAAACCCGATCCTAAAACCTGGTCTAAACCAGAGACTGAACCCGGTCCTAAACCCGATCCTGAACGTGATCCTAAAATCTAGTCTAAACGAGGGACTGAACCAGGTCTAAGCCAGGCCTAAGCCGGATCTAGGCCGGGTGTAAACCAGGACTAGATTGCAGTTTCAGTGTGAGCAGGTTAAATCTGGCCTCAAGTCTGAACATGACAGATGGACCACACCAGCAGGGATCAGGAGAGAGCGGCCACGGGAGCCTACAGGCTTTACATAAAATGCAACTCTAACGGGTGTCAGATGCCCTCCCAGTGTGTGTCAGATGCCCTCCCCTGTGCATCCTGTAGTTTAGACTCTACAAACATGTTCTGAAACACATAGGATTTTCAGATCCGTTTAAAGTTCAGATTTCAGTCTCTTTCAGAAGTGAACAACAGAAACTTCATTTAATGGCAAAATCTGTCAGAAAAATTCTATAAATAAACATTCGTGTCATAATGACTTTATGTTTGAGTCCCTCACTGAGATGTGCAGAGTGCCGGAAGCCCCATGAAGCCTGTTCTACTGTAAATTATGAACAAAGAGGTTTTTGTGGCACTGCCCTGAGGTCTGAGCCATCTGAACTCATCAATATTACACAGTGCCACAGCCGGCCTGGGGCAGACTGACACAGGAGAGGCTGCAAATCTGTGCCATTTGAACACACCTTAAAGGGCCCATATTGCACTATTGTTTGGTCTATGTTCTAATGTAGTTGCCTCATCACAAACATACCTGAAGTTGTGTTTTATTTCATTCACACATGTTTAACACACAAACCCTGCATATTTAGGCTGAGTTCTTCTCTCACAATGAAAACACACTGTTCCTGTACTATCGCATGACATCACAACCGTTTGAGTTTGTGTCATCAGAGGAACCATACACATTTAGAAGAAATTGCTACTTTTGTGGAAGAGGAACTGGCTGCAGGGGGTGAAATGTCCATGTTCCTTTAGAGTTTGAAAAATGCCCATCCAAAATTGAATGCATTGTTTAAGCAGGACTTCCCACCAAACCTCTATTCATTGATTGGCGATGCTGCATCCATAGATGAAGCTTTGATCCATAGCGAATGCGTCAGTGTGCTTTCTGAGCAAGAACCATTGCATGTCTCGTGCATGTGAATTTTCTTTACCTGGATCCACCCGGGGCCTTTGCTGACACCCTCCCATACGGATCACTGTGTTGAGTAATCCGCAATTACTTTCGGATCGCTGTTGGTAACATATGCCTCCATCCATATAATGTGATGACTGAAGCCATCAATACAGCCATTTATGCAAATGCCACACGGTGTCAATTTATCATATGAATCCAGATGCCACAATGCATTTGGCCCCCTTACACTGTACTGTCTTCGCCGAAGACGCCGCCTTCTTCACAACTCTACCCCATTTGGATCCAATATTTTCAGTAAAATTCAGTTTCTTGAGTAATCCTCTCGGGATACCTCTATGGTGTAACCACCGATACCCCTGCAGCCCACCACTTCCAGCCAGCTCCTCTTCCAAAAAAGTAGCAATAATGATGGTGTGGTGATGGTGGGCTAAAAGACACAGTATTTCACCGTGCATAAACCCCAGTTGAAAATTTATCTGAACAAAATGCTCCTAATTCTCCATAACGCACTGGTTTACTCATTCACACACAGCAGCCTATACTCTCGTAATAGTACGACTTTATTCTCGTAATAGTACGACTTTATTCTCGTAATAGTACGACTTTATTCTCGTAATAGTACGACTTTATTCTCGTAATAGTACGACTTTATTCTCGTAATAGTACGACTTTATTCTCGTAGTAGTACGACTTTATTCTCGTAGTAGTACGACTTTATTCTCGTAGTAGTACGTCTTTAATGTCTAAATGCTACGACTTTATTCTCGTACCGCCTGCATAATTCATTTTATTTAACTGAACCTCATACTCTGTCGTAATGTGTCTTACCTGGCTGTTCTTATGTGGTGATGTTCCATGTGTGTTCAGTGAGTGGCTTCGTGTGACCGCCACTCCGGACGCTGCCCTCCTCACCACAGAGGTCCGCCCCTCAGGACCACTGCCATTTTTATCATTACTCCCAGAATTCCCCTCTGTCCTCAGCACCGCGTCCCATGGATCGCCTTCGCTCGCTCCCATTTCCTGTCCCTGAAGCCCCGCCTCATCCGCCTCGCTCTTCCTCTTTGTCAGCGGATCCAGGTCCAACCAATCAAATCTCCCCATGTTGAAGGAGGAAGTTGACTCTGCCAGATTAACATTTGCGGCTTTGGGCTCGAGAGAAGTGGTGTGAGCTATCGCCGGATCCGCTTCGCTGCTCGCTGATCGCCCGTTCTTTAAATACTCCTTTGTGCTGGCAATTTTATCAAACAGCTTTACCATCTCTGGATCAACTTTGTGCGGGGCAGGAGGTGGGAACACAAGCGCGGGTGGTGTGAACGGGATGAAAGAGGGCGCTATGAACGGAGGGAATCCATTTTGAAACGTGCCTGCTTTTGGAAACGGAGCCGTGGGGTAGAGGGGGGACGGGGAGCTGGCGGTGGGCGGGGTCTGGAGCACCGGAGTCCACTGATTGGCTGCTGAGAAGGTGTTAGCGCTGCTATGGACTCCTCCTGGATATGAAGCACTCAGGTTGAACCCTAGGAGAGATGGTTTGGTCGGACGATTTGCTGCAAAGTTCTCATCCAACAGGAGTTTCTCCAGCTCCTCATTGGTCAGTTTGTCAACATCGATGTCTTTAAATGTCTCCTGCGTCTGTCTCTTCGCCTCCGGAAACACAATCAGGTCCTTTTCAGGTCGTGCGGGGGCAACGAGGGGTGTGGTCTGTGGAAGAGTGTTGGCCCTTGTGGGTTTTTGAGCAGGTTTTTGAGCAGGTTTTTGTGCCGGTTTTGAAGCAGTTGAAGGGAAAGTCTGCCGTTTCCCTCGCTGCAGTTTGGCCAGAGCCTCTTCCTCCATGCGCAGCGCCTCCTCTTTCCCCACGGGGGCGCCACAAGTCTGGGAGATCTGCGCCATCGTCAGCTCCAGAGGCCCATCAGAGAGAGAAGAGGTCAGGTGCCTGTGACAGAAACACCAGAGATGTGTTTAAACACACAGACCTATTGTGCTTGTGTCTCTCTATAGTTATAATCTCTGACACACATGGATCATTGTTATAAATATCCATTTTTTATCACAATATTCATCTAAAATGATTTAATAAACGAAACGAGTCAGCTGACTTCCACTTTAAAAAAACTGTAGTGCCAATGGGAGCCGACTCCGCCCTAAACGTCATCACAACAAAGCGTCACATTTGGCGTGTACCAGTGGAGGTGAAAACGGGGGTAGATCGGCAAAATAATGTTATCGCCCCCTATGGGTAGTTGCACATCACACTAGCGAGCAGTACATTTTTTCATTTGTACCAAAATGAATGCACGTGCTGCTGAATCCTATGAGTATCACTGATTAAGAAAGGAAAACGGAAGAAAAAAAGTGCATATGTCACATTTGGCGTGTACCAGTGGAGGTTAAAACGGGGGTAGATCGGCAAAATGGCGTCATGAAAATAAACAATTAAAGATTACTCAAACATGAATCACTCCAAATACAACTTCAGAGGCTCATTGAGAAGAAATGACTAGAACATGATTAAAGATCTAAACAGAACATATTGAAGAAAAGGGCTGATTTAATAAATAATTTATGGTTTAAACTAAAACCAGGACTAAACCAGGACCCGTCTCACAGTCATGTGACACTGGCCGATTCAGATCCTGTTGTTGTTAATCACTTTATTGATTAACACAGTTCTCACACTTTGACACAGGTTTAAATTAGGTCAGATACTAGACTGGGACTAGGCTGGGACTAAAATCAGGACTGAACCATGAATAGACCAGGACACACTAGGCAGTAGTCGTGTTGCTGATACACTTGAGACACTGGTGAGTTCAAAGTCCACAGGAAGAATTACTGAAGATGAAGCATTATATGGAAGGAAACAGTCCTGGTTCAGTCCCGGTCCAGTCCCAGTCCAGTCTCTAGTTTAGTCCTGGTCTAACCCTGGTTTAGTCTGGGTTCAGTCCCTGCTGAGTTCAGTTTCAGTCCTTGGTCAGTCCCGGTTCAGTCCCGGTCTTGTTTTGAACGCTCATGACACTCACACCTGTAGAAAACTCAATGTACTTTTACAGTTTATTACAGGCGTGTGTGGCTGTAGCTGATGTTTAACACATTCCAGGGGGTTAAAAATATAAAACCTCAAAATTATGAAAAAAAATCTCCAAAAATCAAAACAAACAAGACCATAAACATGGATCAATGGGTTCTCAAAACATTTTATCAACAAACGAATAGTTTTAACTTGTTTAAAGCTTCCAGACAATTATCGACCGTATTTCTGAAATTATGTAATGATAATATGAAATACATACTATGCCGAATTGAAAACAAAATTACATCTTAACAGCTTGAAGAATTTTTAATTAATATGCTAACCAAAAACATTTCAAAATCAATGGTAGAACACTTAATTGCTTGTTTTTTAAGCGAGATTCAATGTTTTTCGCTGAACAATGTTTTCAAAGTGTTTAAAATGGTTGATTACGAGTAAAACAATATAATATCCGCAGATAAACATTGAAGGAGTGATATTATGATTAAAATGTGGATTGTAAAGGGCTAAAATGCACTTTTAAAGCAGTTTGTCACAGTTCGGTCCGGGCCAAACTTTTGCTCACAGACTTCGGACACTTTCTCAGAACTTGTCCGTTAACGCGGGTAAAATGGAGTCGTTTCTGTTCGGTGCAAAAGTGTGGAGTCTCCGCTGAAATGTCCGTCTTTAAAAGCCTGTCCAAGACTTAAGTAACACGGGTTTAATTATTTAAAAGTACCGCAGACAGCCAAGAGTCCCGAACGCGGAAGAGAGCGGCTCGGCGAGGCTCGTGCTCCTTTCACGGTTCGGTTCACGGAGGCAAATGGCGCCGAGAGTCTCCCGGTGAAATCTAAAAACTTTACGCGGAGAAAGGACGCGACTGAGCGGCTTTACCTTTCAGCGGAGCGCGGAACACCGGAGCCATTTTTCCTGCGGTGGCATTTTTCGGCGTCTGTTCGGCCGTAGACGTCAGTTCCTGTGGAGGCCGGAGGAGGAGCGGAGGACCAGGGAGGAAAGAGGGGAGGAGAGGGGAGGAGGACCGGGGGAAGAGGGGAGGAGGACAAGGGAGGAAAGAGGGGAGGAGAGGGGAGGAGGACCGGGGGAAGAGGGGAGGAGGACAAGGGAGGAAAGAGGGGAGGAGAGGGGAGGAGGACCGGGGGAAGAGGGGAGGAGGACAAGGGAGGAAAGAGGGGAGGAGAGGGGAGGAGGACCGGGGGAAGAGGGGAGGAGGACAAGGGAGGAAAGAGGGGAGGAGGACCGGGGGAAGAGGGGAGGAGGACCAGGGAGGAAAGAGGGGAGGAGGACCGGGGGAAGAGTGGAGGAGGACAAGGGAGGAAAGAGGGGAGGAGGACCGGGGGAAGAGGGGAGGAGGACCAGGGAGGAAAGAGGGGAGGAGGACTGGGGGAAGAGTGGAGGAGGACAAGGGAGGAAAGAGGGGAGGAGGACCGGGGGAAGAGGGGAGGAGGACCAGGGAGGAAAGAGGGGAGGAGAGGGGAGGAGGACCGGGGGAAGAGGGGAGGAGGACAAGGGAGGAAAGAGGGGAGGAGAGGGGAGGAGGACCGGGGGAAGAGGGGAGGAGGACAAGGGAGGAAAGAGGGGAGGAGAGGGGAGGAGGACCGGGGGAAGAGGGGAGGAGGACAAGGGAGGAAAGAGGGGAGGAGAGGGGAGGAGGACCGGGGGAAGAGGGGAGGAGGACATGGGAGGAAACAGGGGAGGAGGACCGGGGGAAGAGGGGAGGAGGACCAGGGAGGAAAGAGGGGAGGAGGACCGGGGGAAGAGTGGAGGAGGACAAGGGAGGAAAGAGGGGAGGAGGACCGGGGGAAGAGGGGAGGAGGACCAGGGAGGAAAGAGGGGAGGAGGACCGGGGGAAGAGGGGAGGAGGACAAGGGAGGAGGACCAGGGAGGAAGGAGGGGAGGAGAGGGGAGGAGGACCGGGGAGGAGGACCAGGGAGGAAAGAGGGGAGGAGAGGGGAGGAGGACCAGGGAGAAGAGGGCAGGAGGACAAGGGAGGAAAGAGGGGAGGAGGACCGGGGAGGAGAGAGGAGGAGGACCGCGGAGAAGAGGGGAGGAGGACCGGGGAAGAAAGAGGGGAGGGGGACCGGGGAGGAAAGAGGGGAGGAGGACCGGGGAGGAAAGAGGGGAGGAAAGAGGGGAGGAGAAGGGAGGAGGACCGGGGAGGAGAGGGGAAGAAGACAGGGGAGGAAAGAGGGGAGGAGAGAGAAGGAGGACCGGGGAGGAGAGGGGAAGAAGACAGGGGAGGAAAGAGGGGAGGAGAGAGAAGGAGGACCGGGGAGGAAAGAGGGGAGGAGCGGGGAGGAGGACCAGGGAGAAGAGGGGTGGAGGACTGGGGAGGAGAGGGGAGGAAGACCGGGGAGGAAAGAGGTGAGGAGCACCAGGAAGGAAATATGGGAGGAGGACCAGGGAGTAGAGGGGAGGAGGAACGGGGAGGATAGGGGAGTAGGACCGGGAAGGAAAGAGGAGGAGTGGAGAAGGCGAGGTGGTTAGAGGAAAGGAGGAGAGGGGAGAAGGGGGGAGGAGGAGGAGAAGGGAGGAGAGAACCGTACAGGTGGAGACGAAAGGAGGTGAGGACAAGAGGGAAGAAGAAGAGGAGAGAGGAGGGGAAGAGGAACGGAGGAGAACGGGGGCTGGAGCGGAGCGAGGCTGGGGAAGTAGCGTCTGCTGCGGGCACAGAGCCGCGGATCACACGGTGAACAGCGAAGCTCAGCGGGTGAACAGAGAAAGTGCAGATGTATTTATAATACAGGAGCATGTTTATTATTTGGAGAAGGAGAGATCACAGACCTGTAACAGAACTGTTGTGTTGCTGTAGTATCACAGGAGGAACAGTAACCGAAATAGTACTCAAGTAAGAGTAATAAAGTTATATCAACGTCATAACATGGAAGACCATGTTATGACGTTGATATAACTGCTCCTCTGACTCCTTCCTCTGCTCCTCTTCCCCTCTTCTCTACTCCTTTGCTCCTCTGACCTTCTCCTCTGCTCCTCTCCTCTGCTTCCCTGACCCTTTCCTCTTCTTCTCTCCTCTGCTCCTCTCCTCTGCTTCTCTGACCCTTTCCTCTTCTTCTCTCCTCTGCTCCTCTCCTCTGCTTCCCTGACCCTTTCCTCTTCTTCTCTCCTCTTCTTCTCTCCTCTGCTTCTCTGACCCTTTCCTCTGCTCATCTCCTCTAAGCCCCTCTTCTACTCCATTCCTCTGCTCCTCTGACCTTCTCATCTGACCTCTGCCCCTCTCCTCTGCTCCTCTGACCTTCTCCTCTGCCCCTTTGACCCTCTCCTCTGCTTCTTTGGCCCTCTCCTCTGCTCCTCTGCCCCTCTCCTCTGCTCCTCTGCCCCTCTTCTCTCCTCCCCTGACCCTCTCTTCTGCTCCTCTACATCCTCCTCTCATGTTCTACTTTCTCTTGTCTATTGCTGTATCCAAGATAAAATATGCAAAATCCATTATTTTAATTATAAACAGATTATATTCAATGTATTTATTTATTTTTTCAAATGTCCCTATTTTATTTCCACACTTTCAGCCTGGCGTATATTTTTTTAAATGTAATTTCGTGTTTGTTTTGGAGCTTAAACGCCACGTACAGTTTAGCTCTGCGTGTGTGACGTCAGTTGCGTGCAAAGCCTGGTCTGACTGACAGCTCAGAGCGGCCAATCAGCTCCTAGAGCGACTCCGCTCCGTCCTCTTTAAACCAATCAAAGCTCTGCAGGGGCGGGCGGTCGCCATGGCAACCGCAGCTCTCTTCTAAGCCGGGTGCGCTTCAGGAGATGCCATTCTGCCTCCGATTACCAGGGCAAACCCGAGAATAAACCCGAAAAACTGTAGCGACGAGCGGCCAAAAGTAAGTATTTTTTCCCGGGAGTGTAGTATGAATGTTTACGACACATTTCAGGCTCCAGCATGCTGTTTTAAACCGGTTTAGAGTCGTTTTTTCACACGTTTACACGCGTACAAGCTCCATCAGTGACCGCTGAGAGCATTAGCAACAGGTGGATTCACAACAATGAAGTTTACTGGGCATTTTTATCTGTAAACTATTCAGAAATCTAAAGTAAATGTAACTAAACACGAAACTACAGCTGAATGTCAATGAGGGAACACTAAGGACGACTGAAATACATGTGTTTATGACATTAAATCGCTAGAAATGACGAAATGACGCGGATGCTGTTGTCCATAACGTGGCTGCACACGGCCTTTGACTCATTTCAGTTCATTTAATTTGTTAAAAATGTCACTTATTGCCTTAAATTATTAGATTTAAACAGTCGGAGAACATGTTTTTTTTTTTTTGGTTTTTTTTTTTTTGGTTTTTTTTTTTTTACTTTCTACATTTTATATACATTCATACATATACATTCTGCTTTTTTACTTTTAAATGTTCAAACAAAAAGTTGAGTCTAATTTCCCAGATGCCCACCCGCCCTCAGCAATATTTAAGGTACTTTTGCAACTAAACTGTAATGAACCTGTAATGAGGAGAACGGAGTGTAATGCCATACTGTGGAATATTCCAGTCAAAGCATAACAATATTCGCAATAATCTCCATGAAGACAAGCAGGTGGTGGACCCTCTACCATAAAAGTTACATAGTGTACTTTAATCTGCAGATGTTGTGGTGTGTCAGATGCCCTCCCAGATGTTGTGGTGTGCTTGGACAATGGAGCTCGTCACTGATAGGAATGATCAGGGGGAAAAAATATTTGTTAATGTGACTTTTGAAGATTTGCACAGAAACAGTTATTTAAGGCTTGAGGCTGTTAAACCAGGTGTGACGTTTCAGCTGGTGTGACGCTCAGACTCTCCTCAGTTCAAAGCAGCAACAGCAGGAGGCGATAAAGTGCACATGACAGCTTTCAGGCTTGTCTGATCCTGACTCTGGTGGATAGAATCTGTGCTAAATATTTATAACAGTTTTACATCAGTTCAGTGGCAGTTTGTGAAGAAAAGTTGAGAAGAAAAGTAAAAAAAAATATATATATACTTGTGAGTTGTAAAACAGAATCTATGGCTCTGTCATCAGACACTACACACTGACACTTTAAGCCTGCATTTCACTGAATAAACCTGTTGTCTTTTATTTGTATCTAATCAGAGTTAATCAGAACTATTGTGTCATTTAGACAAGTTTTGGCCCTTATTTTTATTTATGGTTGCAAGGTAACAGTTATGGATATTTATTATATTGATTATTATGTCTTTTTTATGTTAATTTGATAAAGTTGAAAAAATGTTTAACCAAATAATCAGAGCTGTGGTCCTCGTTAAGGCGTTGAATCGGCCGAGTCCGAGAGGGACTGAGTGAGAGAGAGTGAGAGAGAGGGAGGGAGGGAGTGTGACAGAGAGGGAGTGAATGAGGGGGAGAGGGAGTGTGAGAGAGAGGGCGTGAGAGAGGGAGGGAAGAAGTGAGAGAGGGAGTGATTGAGTCAGATTTAATCTTTGTTGGGTTAAAAATGTATTTAAAAGTCTCAATATACAAAAAAAAGTTTGACTATTAATGGTGACCAGTGGTATACTAAAGTAATGATCAGTGATACCTCCATAGACACTCCTCTCTCTGTGTTTCAGATGGACCTGATCTCCAGTGTGTCCCTTAGGCTCTTGCTGCTGGTTCTGGTCCTGGTCCAGATCCTGGTCCAGACTCGATCCAGTTCTGTAACTCACAAACAAACAGAGAACAAACCGGCCCCGAGGAGTGCCGTGAGTACAACTGTAACAATGATGTTCCAGAATGTTCCAATGTGGCATTAGTAAAACTGCATTTATTTAATGTATAATAATAGCAAATATAACATGCATGAACCTGTATCCTGGCCTGGTGCTGTCAAGTGCTTGTCTCCATGGAGATGGACAAGTTTAATGCCATATTGTGGGACTCTCAGAGCAAAACAATATTTCCATGGAGACAAGCAGGTTGTGTGTTTGTGCTTTCACTGCTGTAATGTGTCTAATGTAATGTGATCTGATCTCATCAAATCTAATCTAATTCTACCTAACTTTATCTAATCTAATCTAATCTCATCGGTCTAATCTATCTTTACCTAATCTAATCTGTCTAATCAAATCTAATATAATCTAATATCATCTAATCTAATTTTATCTAAAATAATATAATCTCATCTGTCTAATCTAAAATAATCTAATCTGTCTAATCCAGGGGTCTGGAATCTATGGCTCCAGAGCTTCATGTGGCTCTTTCATCCTTATACTGCGTCTCCGTGTGGCTTGGGAAAATTAATTATAAGTATTTAATTGAAGTGTATTCTATTTGTGTTACTTCTTTTTTTATTGTAGTTTAAATTGGAAGATTATTGTGATCTTGAAATATTAAAATAAAATTATAATTAATTTTTTTTGTTGCTCAAAATATTAGCATTACACTCGAGAAAGCTGTTATACTCGCCAAAATGCCATTATCAAGAAATATGCATTGGCAGTCCTGTCGCTCTTTGGATCCACATACGTGAGCATCTATTCTCCACCATGAACTGTTAAAAACAAACACTGCTCACACCTCACAGACGACAGCTCACAGTCCTGCATAAAGATGAAAGTGACCTCATACAGTCTCGATTTGCGCACACTGTGTACAGAGGTTCAGGAGCAGAAGTCTGAGTAGCACTTTATGAATTTCATAAGCAACAAACTACAGTTGTTTATACAAGTTTAAAGGTAAAAAAAAACAATATATACAGCGTTATCTTCATTTTAGATAAGTCAACAAGTATTTGAGGCTCCCAGTGTTTTTCATGGAAACCGAGTCAGAGTGAATCTTTGGGTGTTAAAGGTTGCCGACCCCTGGTCTAATCTAATCTCATCTATTCCCATCTCATCACATCTAATTTTTGTTGTGCAGGACGTGGCTCTGCATTATAACACATACCTTCAGCAAGTGGTACAATACCTGGAGAAAGACCCACACTTCAGAGAGAAACTGCGCAACGTCAATGCCAGTGACATTCAGGTAAACAGCAAACAAGCTACTACTAGCTACTGCATATATATATATATATATATATATATATATATATATATATATATATATATATATATATATATATATATATATATATATATATATATATATTTGTGTGTTTGTGTGTGTGCGTGTGCGTGTAGGACGGCTCTCTGTCTCAGGAGCTGGACTTTGTGCATCACAGCATCAGAACCAAACTGGACGAACTCAAGAGAGAAGAAATCACCCGTCTGAGAATGCTGTTGAAGGCCAAGAGAGACCTCAAACTGAAGAAAGAAGGAAAAGGTACTATTACTACTACTACTGCTGCTACTACTACTGCTATTACTACTATTGCTGCTGCAACTACTGCTACTACTTCTACTACAGCTACTACTACTACCACTAATGCTACTGCTACTTCTACTACTACTGCTGCTGCTACTACCACTTCTGCTACTACTATTACTACTACTGCTATCACTACTGTTACTACTACTGCAGCTACTGCTACTACTACTATTACTGCTACTACTACTGCTATCACTACTGTTACTACTACTGCAACTACTTCTACTACTGCTATTACTGCTGCTACTACCATTAACGCTACTACTACTGCTATTGCTACTGCTACTGCCACTAATGCTACTGCTACTACTATTGCTACTGCTACATCTACTACTACTACTGCTACTACTACTGCTACTATTAGTACTACTACTGCTGCTACAACTGCTATTACTACTACTACTAGGACTACTGATCCATCTACTACTGCGACTATTACTGCTGCCACCACTAATGCTACTGCTTCTACAGATACTACTCCTACTATTGCTATTCTTACTACTGCTACTACTATTACGACTACTACAGCTACTACTACTGCTATTACTACTACTGCTACTACTTTTACTGCTACTACTACTGCTACAAATGCTACTACTACTATTACTTCTAGGACTACTGCTGCTACAACTACTACTACTACGATTATTATTGCTACTACTAATCCTACTGCTACTACTTCAGCTGCTACTACTGCTACTGCTACTTCTACTACTGTTGCTGCTACTTCTAATACTGCTTCTGCTACTAGTACTACTGCTACTAATACTTTTGCTGCTGCTACTGCTACTTCTACTATCCCTACTACTACTACTTGTCTAATGTCCCTGTGTTCAGGTCAGTTGAGGGACCACCAGGCTCTGCTCAAACACTTTGACCACATGGACTTCACAAACCCTCACGTCTTTGAGGTGGAAGACCTGGACCGACTCATAAAAGCGGTATGTACAAGGAGCGAGGACATCTGACACAATCTGGCACGCTAGGAGCACATTGACAGACTGGGACGTCATCTGGCCCACGGGGAGGGCATCTGATACAATCTATGTCACAAACTGGCTCAGGGTTCAGACAAAATGGAGTCCACACATGTTTAAAAAGGTTTACAAAAAATGTATTAAAAACAGGAGCAAAGCAACCGTTGTGTCCAGCTGCCCTCTCTTAAGCAGGTGGGCCTCGCCCACATCCAGGTGCAGCTGTTGGCTCCTCCCACTTTCTAGACCCTGGACGGATAAGAGCAGCAGAGCAGCAGCATAGACACAGATACAAGAGATGCGTCCTATAGAAGAAATAAGACGAGTCATCACAACCTGACTCGTAGGGAGGGCATCTGACACAATCTGACACACAGAGGGGGCATCTGATATATATAGGGGGATGACGGGAGGGCATCTGACTCTTTCCAGGCCACTAAAGACCTACAGAGGGTGGATGAGCAGCAGCATGCGGAGTTCAAACGCTATGAGATGATGAAGGAACATGAACGACGAGAACGTTTGAAGAACATGACCTCACAGGAGAGAGAGAGAGAAGAGAGGGAGCACAGAGAGAAGAGAGAGAAGCACAAGAAGCACCCAAAACTCAACCACCCTGTGAGTACTACTACTACTACTGCTACTGCAGTACAAATATTATAGAACATGACCTCAGAGGACAGAAACAGAGAGAAGAGAGAGAAGCACAACAAACACCCAAAACTCAACCACCCTGTGAAGTACTACTACAGTATGAATACTATAGAACATGATGTCAGAGGAGAGAGAGAGGAAGCACAGAGAGAAGAGATAAAAGCACAACAAGCACCCAAAATTCAACCACCCTGTAAGTACTACTATTACAACTACTACTACTACAGTACAAATATTGTAGAACATTACCTCAGGGGAGAGAGAGAGAAGAGAGGGAGCACAGAGAGAAGAGAGAGAAGCACAAAAACCCCAAACTCAACCACTCTTTGACTACTACTACTACTGCTAAACTTTTTGTACTGTGTTTCAGGGCAGTGAGGATCAGTTGAAGGAGGTGTGGCATGAGACAGACGGATTGGACGAAGCCGACTTCAACCCGAAGACTTTCTTCCGACTGCATGGTACTACACCAGGCCTAAACCAGGACTGAACCAGGACTGAACCAGGACTAAAGACTAAACCAGGACTAAACCAGGACTAAACCAGGACTGAACCAGGACTGAACCAGGACTAAAGACTAATCCAAGTCTAAACCAGGTCTAAGCCAGGAATAAGTGGGGTCTAAACCTGGTCTAAACCGGGTCTAAACCAGGACTAAACCAGGACTAAATGAGGACTAAACCAGCACTAAACCTAACTAAACCACATTTAAACCAGGTCTAAATCAGGTCTAAACCGTGTCTAAACCAGAACTAAACCAGGTCTAAACCAGAACTAAACAAGGACTAACCCAGGACTAAATCAAGATTAAACCAGGTCTCAACCAGGACTGAACCAGGTCTAAACCAGGTCTAAACCAGGACTGAACCAGGACAAAACCAGGTCTGTGTGAGTGGGTAAAGTGTTTTGTTGTTTCAGACACAAACCAGGACGGGTATCTGGATGAGGATGAGCTGGAGGCTTTGTTCACTCAAGAGGTCAGAGGCCATTGGTGAATTTACCTTTTGGAAATTTCATGGTAAAGTACAGTAAAATGTAATCTATCACGCTGGGGGTGTTTTTCATGTATCTCTATGATGGAATGTTAAAAAGAAAAGAAAAAAAAGTTTTACAGTTGTTTGAAAACTCAAGAAAGAATCCCAAAGAGGTTTAAAGAGCACATTTTCAGGAGTCTGTGATCAATCCAAGTGTTCGTGGTCCTGTTTATGAGTTTAATTTTCAACAAAAGTGACTAACTGTATCTGTTGGCTAATGCTAGCTAGCTTTGACTCTATTGTTATTTGAGAGGGACTTGTTTAACAGCGCAAATCAGCTCAGGTGTTGGAGTTGAGCTCAGTCAGTTCAGATCTGTTAATTGTTTTTGTTTATTTGTGTGTTAATATGTCTGTGTGCTTGTGTGTATTTTGTATTTTTGCGTGAGTAGCTGGCCAAAGCCTACGACCCTGAGAATGAGGAGGACGACATGATGGAGATGGAGGAGGAGAGACGGAGGATGAGAGAAGAAATCATGACTGAGGTACCACCAGGATCATAACCAGATCTGAGAGTCCAGACAAGGATCATAACCAGATCTGGATCTTGTTTGTTTTAGGTGGACACAGATGGAGACCAAATCATCTCTGAACAAGAGTTTATGGAACACACCAAAAAACAAGAGTTCCACAAGAACGAAGATTGGGAGGTCAGAACTAAACCTGAAGTGAACCAGAACTTAACCAGGACTAATTCAGGACTAAACCATGACTGAACCAGGACTAATACAGGACTGAACTAGAACAGAACCAGGACTAAACCAGGTCTAAACCAGGACTAACCCCGGTCTCTCCTCAGACCGTGGACCATGAGCCGTTCTTCACAGATGCAGAAATGGCTGAATTTGAGGAAAGTCTGATGAAAAAGATGGAGAAACATGAGACTGAGACAGAGCAATTGCAGAGACAGAAGCATGAGCTCGAGGAGAAGCAGAAGAGACTGGATGCTCAGAAACACCAACTGGAGCAGGTCTGATACAAAACATCTACAAAACACATGCCAAATACAGCTAAAACATCTCCAAAACAGAACCAAAACATAAACGTCTGTGAGATGTGCTTCAAAATGGCATCAGTCTTTTGTGTGTGGCTCATGCCTCAAAACAAGGATCTGTGCAATAGACTGTATATGACTGTTATTTTACAGTCTATGGTCTGTCCACTCTGAGATTCTGATCACTGATTGCTTATTGTCCTTCTATGTCCTCTCTCTTTGTGTCCTCCTCTGTCCCTGTGTCCTTTGTGTCTTCTGTCTTTCTGTATCATCTCTGTCCCTGTGTCCTTTGTGTCTTGTCTTTCTGTGTCCTCTCTGTCCTTTGTGTCTTCTGTCTCTCTGTATCCTCTGTCTCCGTGTCCTTTGTCTGTACTTGTTCTGTCTGTGTCCTCTCTGTGTCTCTGTCATCTTTGTGTCCGCTCTGTCTGTGTCTCAGGCCTGGAGTCAGCTGGACAAACTGAAGGACAAGAGAGAGCCCTGGGGTGAGTGAAAGTCCAGTTCAGATCTTTAAAGAGGGGGTATTATGCAAATGTCCTTTTTGTATCTTTCTCCCATGTTCTAACGCTGTTTCTCATCAAAAAGATGCCTGAAGGAATCTAGATGTCATCCATGCATGTTTGAGTAATCTACCAATCTCTCCCAGGGTCTACTCAAACCCTACTTACAGTTAGCAGTACAAGCCTGTACAAGTCTCCGCCCACAAGCCTACATCAAAACATGATGCAAATCTGTACACTGCAACTTGATAAACCTGATGTGATGTGCAGTAGTTTCATTAGTGGGATGCAGCTGATTGTGTTGTGATAGCGCTCTGAAGGGGAAGTGACTTAAAGCAGGGAGCAAAGGGAGGGGGGACTCAGAGTGTCAAAAATAGAAGTGAAACTTTAATATTTTGTTTTGGGTGAATATAGCATTTTCAAAACAATAAAAGGTAACATGGTAATCCAAAGATGTTCTGTGGAGCAGTTAATACCATATAGAAGTCAAATACCCCCTCTTTCAATAAATATGAGCATAATACAGAATAAATCTTTAACCAACTCTGATTTTGTCATAGATCATGAAGAAGTCCAGTCCAGAACCACACCACTTCTGAACCAGGACTAAACCAGGATTAAATCTCGATTAAACCATGAGGTGGCCCGTGGTCCCTCTTTGGGTCAGACTCTGTGGTCCACACGTTTCTGCTCATCTGAACTTCTGATTTAAAAGTATTAAAAAACGATGCAGCCGTGGCTTCTAACCAAAGAGACGACATCATGCTCAAACTTTTCTGATCTGTGAGTTTTTCTTTTTATCTGAGATTTATAAAGCCTTGAATGATTTCTGTCATAACCTGGTCACAGAAAAGTACTTTTTTTAAAAATAAAGAATCACTGACAAACATGTAAACTGATTCTGTTCTCAGTGTGTCTAATAAAAGAAACAAGCAAAATATTTAGTGACGTCATTATGACACTGGGAACAGAGGAGGCTACAGAGGAAAGTTGAGCAGGGTAGAGGGGCGAGTACAGAGGAGGGTGCAGAGGAGTGCAGGGGGCAGGTGCAGAGGCAGACATGAAGAAGGGCAGAGACGGGTGCAGATGAGAGTGCAGACGGGTGCAGAGGAGGATGCAGGGGTCATCATGACAGTGGGGATAAACATGGGTCAGACATGAGATAGTAAAAAAATAATAATAATTTATCATTTGGATTAACATAAAGGTTAGCTTTAAAATCCCTGAGGCTTTAGTGCAAGCTAAAAAGTAATTATTATTCTAAGGATTAAAACAGCTCACTTCCAAGTTTTTTTTGCAAAAAAATCACAAAAGAGATGGCATGATGAGGAAAGAACACCATCTCAAGACATCAGCCAGGAAGTTAAAACTTGGGCGTCTTCAAAATGGACAATGATCCGACCCAAAATAAACAACCAAACTGGTGACAAAGTGGCTTAAGCGTAACAAAGTCAATGTTTGAGTCGCTGTCACAAAGCCCGGAACAGTCTGGTTACATCACTTCCTGCCGTAGGAATCCTCAAAGCGCTGGTGGATGTACTGGTCCGATCTGATAGGAGGATATTTATTAGAGCCATCGCAGCAACTAATCACAGCGCTATCGTCGGGCTGCATGAAAAAGGCCAGAGACTGACGCTGCGAGGAGTCGCCAGGAGGGGGCAGCTGCACGCGGTGCACCTGAGGGGAAGACACAGGGTCTGGTTCAGTCTTGGTTCAGTGCTGGTTCAGTCCTGGTTTTGATGTCGTGTCCTGTCTGGATGTATTTTGTATTTTTGTTTGTTTAAACGGAGAAGACACTGAACTTTGCAATTACTAGATCTATCCACATGAAACAAAAACTAAGATATTAACCCTAAACCAGGTCTAAACCAGGTCTAAACCAGGTCTAAACCAGGTCTAAACCAGGTCTAAACCAGGTCTAAACCAGGTCTAAACCAGGTCTAAACCAGGTCTAAACCAGGACTAAACCAGGTCTAAACCAGGACTAAACCAGGCCGACACATCTGGGTTAGTCCTTCCTCTGACCCGGGAAATGAAGTTTCTGTTCCTGATTTTTTCTGTCTTAAAAACATGAAAAACAGAACTAGATCATTTTAAACAGTTTAGTAAAGTTATTCCTCACTTACCTTATGCATTCAAAACATCCTAGTTATTCACCATGATGAGGTTATAAGCACTTTTCAAAACTCTCAAAGACTAGAATGGAGTTTCACTATGAATCTAACAGCAACTAGCATGCTAACAGTGGTAACTTATGCAATATATCTGTACTGGAGCAGATACATGGGAGAAAAAAAATGAGGTTCAGTGACTTTCAATACGTAAAATAGTAATTGCTTAAATGTCCCATAATGCACTGCTCTTTGATCTCTGTTCTAATGTTGTTTCCTCATCACAAACAGACCTGGAGTTGTGTTTTGTTTCATTCACACATGTTTAACACAAACGTTGCATATTTAGGAGTTCTTCTCTCAAACTAAAAACACTCTGTTCCACCTTGTGCTGTCATGTGGTCATGTGTCACGTGTGCCAATCTCTACTGAAATAAAGGTAAAAGCAGCTGTTATATTGAAAACTACCACTTCATGACATCACAAGGTAGAGCAGAGCATTTTGAGCTTTGGAGATGTAGACAGACTAATAATAAAGGGTTACTCAAACATGTGTGAATGAAAGAAAACACAACTCCAGGTATGAATAAAGCTCACAAGAGTTAGTTTGTGTGATACAGGACACTTAATGTGAAATAAAAATTGTTTAAATGTAAAAACAATGAAACATACGGCAGAGATGAAGGTGTCACTGGTCCAGCGCTGCATCAGGTCGGCGATGTTAACGAGGACGGCTCCAGGGAGACAGGGAGCAGAGATGAACTCACCTGAGACACTGCGCACCTGAGAGAGACACCCAGTTTAGTCCCCGTTTAGTCCCCGTTTAGTCCCCGTTTAGTCCCCGTTTAGTCCCCGTTTAGTCCCCGTTTAGTCTCCGTTTAGTCTCCGTTTAGTCTCCGTTTAGTCCCCGTTTAGTCCCCGTTTAGTCCCCGTTTAGTCCCCGTTTAGTCCCCGTTTAGTCCCCGTTTAGTCCCCGTTTAGTCCCCGTTCAGACCTGGATTCCTGGTGAGCTCTGAAACAGTAGTGTGATGCTGCCATAGTCCGAGTGCTCTCCACATCGGAGCTGACCCGGTTTGGCCTGGCCCGCATCAATCGGGGGGTAAAAGTTAGAACGCAGAGTTGTACAGTTCTCCAGTTCTGAAAAACACCTGACAATCAGATAGGAGCAGAGCCAGAGGAGCAGACAGAAGCAGAACTCGAGGAGCGGAGGCGCAGACAGGAGCAGACAGGAACACTCTATCGTTGTGATGATATTAAAATTTCAAACTAGATTTCGATACCACAATGATAATAAAAATTGTTTCTTTGGACAATATACTGTGATTTTCCAGATTAAATGGTAGTACTTTCTTTTCTATTCCCATGTGTCCTTATATCTGTGTAATCCCTCAGTGTCCAGTAGGTTCCATAGTGGTCTATGGGCAAACACTAGTCTAAGTGTCTTATGCTTGTTCTGATACAGCTCAAGATCATTCTAAAGATATTCAGGAAAGGTAAATCTCTGTCAATGGGACTTTTTAGTATTGATACCTGCCAAAAATGAGGATCTAGTTTCAGTACTATTGTTAGTATCGATTAGTATCTGGTTTTCGATTCACGTGACAGCCTTACTTACCACCAATCTTGCTGTGGTCCTTCACAAAAGTCTCTGGGGGCAGGTGGAGGCTGAGAGCGAGGAGGCGGAGCACTCTGAGGCCGAGGGCAGTGCAACGGTGGAAAAAGGAAGTATGCACCTCCCGGAAGTCCGAGAGAGTGCCACCTGTGGGCCACAGCTGCACAACATAAACAGAAAAGACATGTACCCACAGACCGGACAGGTGTAAAACACAGACCGGACGGGTGCACACACAGACCAGACGGGTGCAGTTAGAGCAGTGAAGGTTTGTGCCTTAGACCTGATGCAGTTTAGAATGTTTCATGATCAGACGGTCAGACTGCTCTGGCCATTGTGCTTGTGTCTGCTCTATAGTTCTAATCTCTGACACCCCCGTGGACCATTATGTTATAATTTGCACATTTTAAATCACAATATTCAGCTAAAATTACTTAATAAAAGAAACACGTGAGCCGACTTCCACGGCGGTGCTCAATAGGAGCTGACGTCGCCGCAAACGTCATCACAAACTTAGCATAGCATGCTGTTGGCACCCCCTATGGATAGCCACACATCACACTAGCGAGCAGCCTATATTTTTAATTTGTACCGAAATACATCACAGGGGCCGTGTACCAAAGGAGGTAAAAACGAGGGTAGATCGGCAAAATAGTGTCTTGAAAATAAGCGGGCATAAAACTTTCTCCGTCAGTGCCTGATCTGATTCGCTAAGCAGGGCAGGACTCGGGAGACCACTGGGAATACCAGGGGCCCCAGGGGGGTACCATAGGCAAAATCTGTCTAGTTGTGTACTGTATGCAATGAGTAGGGGGAAGTCTTACAATGTCTGGAGACAGCAGAGTTGTGTTGAAGCTCTCCTTTAGGTCTCCAGGGCGGGCAGGGTTCAACCTAAAAACAAATTTTGACCAGACTTGGACCAGACTTGGACCAGACTTGGACCAGACTTGGACCAGACTTGGACCAGACTTGGACCAGACTTGGACCAGACTTGGACCAGACTTGGACCAGACTTGGACCAGACTTGGACCAGACTTGGACCAGACTTGGACCAGACTTGGACCAGACTTGGACCAGACTTGGACCAGACTTGGACCAGACTTTTAAGTAGTGTTTGCAGTAGTTGCAGTATTCACAGTAGTTGTACCTCTCGGTCTCCATTGAGACCCAGCCATGATTGCTGTCGTTCTCATAGCGCCCCCTGCTGAACACAATCTTCTGTTTCTCAGGCAGAGAAAAAAACCTCGACGACACATTCATCACATGAGACACCTGCAAATACAAGTTATGTGTTTTTAAAGCTCCTGTATCACACAAGACTCCTGTGAGCTCCACGTTATGATGTTCTCTCCTCAAAAACATACTGGAGTTGTGTTTTGTTTCATTCACACATGTTTGAGTAACACTTTATTATTAGTCTGTCTACATCTCCAAAGCTCAAAATCTTCTGTTCCACCTTGTGATGTCATGAAGTGGTAGTTTTCAAGGTAACTTCTCCTTTTACCTTTAGTTCAGTAGAGATGGGCAATTCCAGGGCTGAAATCATCCAGATGATTCTAGCGAAGGTGTATGGAGTTTAAAAACCAAGTGGAGCACTTCCAGTATTACCACATTACATCACAAGGTGGAACAAGGTGGTGTTTTATGTTTGAGAGAAGAACTCAGCCTAAATATACAGGGTTTGTGTGTTAAACATGTGTGAATGAAACAAAACACAACTCCAGGTCTGTTTGTGATGAGGAAACAACATTAGAACAGTGATCAAAAGATAGTGTAATATGACCCTGTGATATGGTTGCTATGCCGACACATCGATAGGTCAGTTACTAGTCAGTTTGGAGACTGGCTCTAGTCTGCCGTTTTACTGTTGTCTCTAGGGCACATCCATGTCCCTCCTCCTCAGCTCCTCAGTCTCTAGGGCACGTCCATGTCCCACCTCCTCAGCTCCTCAGTCTCTAGGGCACGTCCATGTCCCTCCTCCTCACAGCTCCTCAGTCTCTAGGGCACGTCCATGTCCCTCCTCCTCACAGCTCCTCAGTCTCTAGGGCACGTCCATGTCCCTGCTCCTCACAGCTCCTCAGTCTCTAGGGCACGTCCATGTCCCTCCTCCTCACAGCTCCTCAGTCTCTAGGGCACGTCCATGTCCCTCCTCCTCAGCTCCTCAGTCTCTAGGGCACGTCCATGTCCCACCTCCTCAGCTCCTCTGTCTCTAGGGCACGTCCATGTCCCTCCTCCTCAGCTCCTCAGTCTCTAGGGCACGTCCATGTCCCACCTCCTCAGCTCCTCAGTCTCTAGGGCACGTCCATGTCCCTGCTCCTCACAGCTCCTCAGTCTCTAGGGCACGTCCATGTCCCACCTCCTCAGCTCCTCAGTCTCTAGGGCACGTCCATGTCCCTCCTCCTCACAGCTCCTCAGTCTCTAGGGCACGTCCATGTCCCACCTCCTCAGCTCCTCAGTCTCTAGGGCACGTCCATGTCCCTGCTCCTCACAGCTCCTCAGTCTCTAGGGCACGTCCATGTCCCACCTCCTCAGCTCCTCAGTCTCTAGGGCACGTCCATGTCCCTGCTCCTCACAGCTCCTCAGTCTCTAGGGCACGTCCATGTCCCTCCTCCTCACAGCTCCTCAGTCTCTAGGGCACGTCCATGTCCCTCCTCCTCAGCTCCTCAGTCTCTAGGGCACGTCCATGTCCCACCTCCTCAGCTCCTCAGTCTCTAGGGCACGTCCATGTCCCTCCTCCTCACAGCTCCTCAGTCTCTAGGGCACGTCCATGTCCCTGCTCCTCACAGCTCCTCAGTCTCTAGGGCACGTCCATGTCCCTCCTCCTCACAGCTCCTCAGTCTCTAGGGCACGTCCATGTCCCTCCTCCTCAGCTCCTCAGTCTCTAGGGCACGTCCATGTCCCACCTCCTCAGCTCCTCAGTCTCTAGGGCACGTCCATGTCCCTCCTCCTCAGCTCCTCAGTCTCTAGGGCACGTCCATGTCCCACCTCCTCAGCTCCTCAGTCTCTAGGGCACGTCCATGTCCCTGCTCCTCACAGCTCCTCAGTCTCTAGGGCACGTCCATGTCCCACCTCCTCAGCTCCTCAGTCTCTAGGGCACGTCCATGTCCCTCCTCCTCACAGCTCCTCAGTCTCTAGGGCACGTCCTTGTCCCACCTCCTCAGCTCCTCAGTCTCTAGGGCACGTCCATGTCCCTCCTCCTCACAGCTCCTCAGTCTCTAGGGCACGTCCATGTCCCACCTCCTCAGCTCCTCAGTCTCTAGGGCACGTCCATGTCCCTCCTCCTCACAGCTCCTCAGTCTCTAGGGCACGTCCATGTCCCTGCTCCTCACAGCTCCTCAGTCTCTATGGCACGTCCATGTCCCTCCTCCTCACAGCTCCTCAGTCTCTAGGGCACGTCCATGTCCCTCCTCCTCAGCTCCTCAGTCTCTAGGGCACGTCCATGTCCCACCTCCTCAGCTCCTCAGTCTCTAGGGCACGTCCATGTCCCTCCTCCTCACAGCTCCTCAGTCTCTAGGGCACGTCCATGTCCCTGCTCCTCACAGCTCCTCAGTCTCTAGGGCACGTCCATGTCCCTCCTCCTCACAGCTCCTCAGTCTCTAGGGCACGTCCATGTCCCTCCTCCTCAGCTCCTCAGTCTCTAGGGCACGTCCATGTCCCACCTCCTCAGCTCCTCAGTCTCTAGGGCACGTCCATGTCCCTCCTCCTCACAGCTCCTCAGTCTCTAGGGCACGTCCATGTCCCTGCTCCTCACAGCTCCTCAGTCTCTAGGGCACGTCCATGTCCCTCCTCCTCACAGCTCCTCAGTCTCTAGGGCACGTCCATGTCCCTCCTCCTCAGCTCCTCAGTCTCTAGGGCACGTCCATGTCCCACCTCCTCAGCTCCTCAGTCTCTAGGGCACGTCCATGTCCCTCCTCCTCACAGCTCCTCAGTCTCTAGAGCCAAACTACTTCTGATCAATGTTTTTCAGTCTTGTAAAATATTGCTTATGTAACAGGTTCTGAGGATCAGCTGAAGTGAATGTGAGGATAAGAGCAGCAGATCTCCATGTGAAAGCCGTAGGTTTCATGTCGAAGGTGATGCTGTATTTAAACCCTCCATAAACTGACTGTGCTGCTTGTGTGTTTATATGTGTTTACTGGTTAATATCATATATAATATAAAACTGATCTCCACACATTGATGAACGTCACCTCACTTGGCTTTAGTTCACAAAGTTCGTGGTTGATGACTTTTACTGGAATTCTGACTGTTCATTTTGGTTCCGTTTGTCAACAGAATCAGAACATGCAACTAGAATCACTCTGCATAGCTTTATTTAGTCTATATAATAAAACTCTACATACAGTCTGTGGCTACAGCACAACACCTACATTTGTGTCTGGCCCTTGTGAGTGAAAGTTAAATGACTGGGGAAGAAGTCAGATTTAACACATAAGCGGCTCCCTCAGTTTAATGAGGGTTTAAACAGCTTCAGTATCAGAGGGCGAGTCCAAAGTCTAAAGTACTTTCTTCATATAAAAGCAAGACTTATTTTTGAATATTCTCCCACAGTGGTTCCCCTTTTACACACGCCCACAGTCATATCCTGAAAACACATTACAGCCCCAGATGTTCCTCACCAGGATGCCCTTCCTCACCTCTTCGTGGGTGATGCCCGTGTTCTTCAGAAACACGAAGCCCACCCGAGTAAACGCCTCGTAAATCTTCTGGCTGAGTCTCTTGAGCTCGGTCTCGGACACGCTCTCGGGGTCGCACTCGAGGCTGTAAACGCCGAAGTCCAGCACCGGGATCGCGTCCATCGTCCTGGAGTCCGCACCGGGTTTTACACTGATCTAACGGGTTTAAATAGGAGTCCAGAGCGAAAACAAAGCATGTACGCGTCCCATGAAAACTCCCCTGAAGAGCCTTCCATAAATGTATCAATGTTTTACAACGATCGAAATGAGCATTACTTCCTTCTTCTTCTTCTTTTTGTTGTTTTACGGCGGTTGGCAACCATTGTATAGGAGCATTACCGCCACCTACTGTTCCGGAGTGTGGGACAGAATAGGCTCACAATCTGATGCGAAAGTAAATAAAATAAAAATGAAATTAAATGAAATAAATTAATATAATCTATTTCAACATCCTATAATAAACACCGGTCTTCTTTAAAAAGGCTACCACTGCTCCTAGTTGGCCCTTACTACCACAGCCCAGAACACTCCTCAGTGAAAATGCTTGATGTCCCTGTTTTTCCAGCCTCTCCTTCAGTGATTCCCGTTCTACATTGTAGCCCCTAAACCTTAAAAATACATGCTCCACTGTCTCTTCCTCTTCTTGAGCCCAGTCCCGTGCTTCCCTATCATGTGTAATGTCCCGTTAAGCGCAAAATGTCCCAGCCTCAGTCTTGTGATCACCATTCCATCCCTCCTGCACCCCCTTGCACAGTGAGCCCTGTCACCTCTTTTTTAATTTGATACAGATGTCTGCCCTTTACTCCAGTATCCCAATGCCTCTGCCACTCTTTAGTGATCTGTCTCTCTTGATAATGATCTCAATACTCATTTTGATTAGGGATCTTTTAGCCAGTTTATCTACTTTTTCATTTCCTTCAATACCTACGTGAGCTGGCACCCATAAAAACTTAACAAGACATCCACAATGATTAAGTCTGGTTATACACATCAATATATCAAACAATATGTCTGGTCTAGTATTTGACTGAAGAGACTGAATACTAGAAAGAACTGAAGAGGAGTCAGAGCACACTAGCACCTGTTTCACCTTTGCCATCTCTACCCACTTTAGTGCCACCAACAACACAGCAACCACCTCCACAGTGTAAACTCCCAGGGCATCGGAGGTCCACCTGTTAATCCCAATGTTTTTGGAAGGGACAGCTACTCCAAAGCCTGTCACATCTGTATCTGGGTTTTTTGTTCCATCAGTGAATATTTGGGTAAAGCTATTGTACCACTCCTGGATGTGAAAGTGAAATGCTGCAACAAGATCAAGTTTCCCTTTTGTCTCCCTCTTTAGGTCAAGAAGGCACCAATCAACAACCGGGGGCATCAGTAACCAGGGAGGCACAGCAGGAAACACTAGAGCAGGGCATATGTTTAAATCAAAGACGCAGCACTCCTTAGCCACAAGGTTTCCCACCTTTCCAAAATGATCCCTCTGACATTTTCTGTATTCCCAGCAGTCTAAAAGCACTTCCTTGGTAGGGTGAGATTCACCATGACTCCTGAGATGAATCCAGTAGTTAGCAGATATTTGCTTCCTCCTCAGGTCAAGAGGCATCTCCCCCATCTCAACTTGCAGAGCATTAACAGGAGAGGTTTTAAAAGCCCCACAGCACACTCTCAAAGCTTGTGCCTGGAGTACATCCAATCGTTTCAACACAGAGGAAGCAGCTGATCCATACGCCACACATCCATAGTCAAACACAGATTTTATGAGGACTCGATAAAGTCTCCTTAACGCTGAGCAACTAGCTCCCCATTCTCTCCCAGCTACACACCTCATGACATTAATTATCTTTTTACATTTAGTTTCAATTTTGTCAATGTGGGCCTTCCACGTCAGATGTGAGTCAAATACAACCCCTAAAAATTTAAATGAGCTGACTCTCTCAATTTCCTCACTGTACAGCTTAAGCTTTAAGGCCTCACTTACTTTCCTCTTGGTAAAGAACATCAGCTTTGTCTTTTCTACTGAAAATTTGAATCCCCAATTGAAACCCTACTCAACCACAACATTTACCGCATTTTGGACCTTACTAACAATGTGCTCAATACACCTGCCTCCCACAGGGCACCATCGTCTGCAAAGAGTGACCTGCCAATCCCCTCAGGAACTGCAGTGAACACATCGTTAATCATAATAACAAAAAGCAACGGACTAATCGCACTGCCTTGCGGTGTCCCATTGTCCACTGTGTACTGACTTGAAAAAGTTGGTCCTATTCGAACCTGGATTTTCCTACCAAAGAGGAAGTCCTTGATCCAGTTGAAGGCCCTGGCACCTATTTCCAGCTTATGAAGTTTAATTAACAGGCCCTCCCTCCACAGCATATCATACGCTTTCTCAATGTCAAAGAAGACAGCTAGTACCAATTCCTTATTTACCTGGGCTTTTCTAATGACATTTTCAAGCCGTACAACTGCATCTGTTGTGTTTCTTGCCTTCCTGAAACCACTTTGAAATTTGGCTAGCATTCTTCGTTTCTCCAAATCAAAAGTCAATCATTCAGTTATCATTCGCTCCATAAGTTTACACAGGTTTGAAGTGAGGGCAATAGGTCTATAACTAGCTGGTTTGGAGGGTCCTTTCCTGGCTTTCTTATTGGGACTATAACTGCCTCCTTCCAATTGGCGGGGAGTTCCCCCTGGATCCATATTCGATTGATGAGACATAGCAACTTTTTGAGACCCTCCCTACCAAGATTCTTCAACATTGAGTAACAGATTTCATCTTTCCCAGGAGCAGTTGTCTTTGTTGTCCTTAGTGCCCTCTTCATTTCCTCCACAGTAAATAAAGAGTCCAAATTATGACCTGAGGTAGACTTCCTCTTTAGTGCTTCTAGATTGTGTGCTTTGGTCTGCTCTAATCTTGCTTTTGCCATCTCTGATACATTGTCAGAACTGTGGACCGCTGCAAAACTTTTAGCCATAATCTCAGCTTTTTGTTGGTCTGACACTGCAGCTCCCTCCACTGAAGTTAAAACGGGGTAGTCCCACTCCTGTCTGTCTCCACCCATCCTCTTAACCATTCCCCACACGTCACCCACTGGTGTAGTTCTCCCCATTTTTGAACAGAAAGTTCTCCAGCTCCCTCGCTTCACCTGTTTAACTGTCCTTTTGACTAGCGCCTCAGCCCTCCGGAATTGTATTAGGTTTTGCATATTTAGCGTCTTTTTAAGCAGTCTAAAGGCTTTATTACGATCCTTTACTGTCTGTTGGCATTCACTTGTCCACCAAGGAACCAATACTCTACAAGGTTTATTTTTACTCACGGGGATAGAGGACCGAGCTGCTTCTAACGTTGCCTCAGTTAGCTGATTATTCATAAGGTCTATGCTATTAGATTCATCTATGCAACCCATAGATTCTTCACACAGCCTCTGAAACTTTTCCCAGTCTGCCCTGTATGCCACACTATGTGCTCCACCACAACTGCAGCACTTTGGTTGGATCCCTGTTCCACACTTGCCATACTCATGATCCCCCCCACAGCGTGCACACCTTCTCTTATCTTTACAGTTTTTTGCCATGTGTCCAAACCTTTGGCAGTTATAGCACCTCAGTGGTTTTGGGACATACGCTCTCACTGGGAAACAAATAAATCCAAGAAATACTTTTTTGGGAAAGGATTTCTTCCTCAAAATGAATCAGGATACTTTCACTATCTACTTCACTCCTTCTCTTGTGGCCTTCATCCTCTCTAAGTGGGTAATCTTGGCTCCTTTGATCTTGTTTTTAAGATAATCCATTTTTACAACAGCAGGTACTCCCATGATAACTCCCTGGCATCCACTAGCTCTTTGGGAACCCACTTGTCCCACACTATCCACTTTAAGCTTTCCCAGCTGTTTTAGATCCAGAGCTTTTTAAGCTGCCTTTCATTGGCACAGTGCACAAGAAGATTTCCATCTGCAAGAACTTTTTCCGATATGATATCACCCAGCTTGCTGCTCAAGTCAGTGGTCAAAATAAACGGGCTAAGCCTCTTAACACTAGCCTGGTTTTTCCCATTGAATCTCAAAATTACAATCATATGGTCTATTTTCTGTCTCTCGGTTATAGTAGGAAGGTCAGCTTCACTATCAGTACTGTTATTTCTAACTCACTTGCAGTTCTTTGCAAGCCTGTTGTCCTCCCCCTGCTCACTTTGCTCCTTGCTAACATCATCATCCTCCCCCAACTCTAGGAGATCTGCTCAACCGCCAACAACGAAGGATGATCAATCAGTTTTGAATTTCCCACACTTTTCCGACCAGCCGATGACGCCGCCATCCCGAGCATTACTGCCACGTACTGTTCCGGAGTATGTATCAAAATGTTGGCTAACACTCAGTGCACTCTAATCAATATTAAAAATGTAATAAAATAAAAGGTAGAATACCTACCTACCTCGCTACCTACGAAAAACACCCCATTTGACCTCTATGATCACAATCCAGGATGTTTCCCAAAGTGAATTCTTTAACCCCCCCAGTCCCTCAGCTTCTCCTTTGGCACTGCCTGTTCCACGTTATAGCCCTTACATCAAAACAGCTCATGTTCCACTGTCCCACTGTCTTTTCCATCCCTTGTTGACTCCAAGCTACTGCCTTGGTCTTGGATTTGCTGCTCTTAAATTACATTTCAGTATTACTTTTATTTAGGGCGCCTGTTGTGGAAATTATCTGTACAATAAAAGAAAAACATACAAGAAGTGTCTCTGTCAATTTATTATGTTTGCACCTGTAAACAAACAGTCCCACTGCTGACAGAGTTTCTGCTGCAGTGGGCCCAGAGCGATGGGGTCAGAGTTCATATACTCTATGTGGCACCTCCCAAAGTCATCTTTACATCAACAATATGTCTAGCTGACCATTTGGCCCCCGAGGGGTCACATCTCTAATTAACACTAAACAGGGCAGGTATGCTTTATGTAGACCTTATGTAGTACTGTATTCTGAGATCATGATAAGCAAAGATAAAACATATTAGATAAAAATGTAATCTGAGGGGCACTAACTACAGAGGTGAGCTACATGTCAACTTATCTAAAACAGCAAAGCAAACATGGGAGGGGGTAAGCTCCACTTTTAAAAGGCTCTAAATTAACATGTTGAGTGAGCACCCAAATTGAAAACCTCAACCAACCAAAAAACCCAATCAAAACCCACCCAAAAAGTCTGGTGCTGCCCGTCCATTTTCATCTGCTTATCCGGGCAGGGTCGCGAGGGGAGCAGGGATTCCCAGACTTCCCACATCCCCAGACACTTCCTCCAGCTTCCTCCAGTGGGACCCCAAGGCTTTCCGAGAGACATAATACCTCCAGGGTGTCCTGGGTCTTCCCCAAGGCCTCCTCTCGGTGGGACATCAACACCTCTCCAGGGAGGCATCCAGGAGTAGAATAGATGCCCAAGCCACCTCATCTGGCCCCTCTCAATGTGGAGGAGCAGGGGCTCTAGTCCGAGTCACCCAGCAGAGGAAACTCATTTAAATGCTTGTATTCACCATCTTGTCCATTTGGTCATTACCCAAAGCTCATGATCATACAGCAGGTGAGGGAAGGAATGTAGGTAAATCAAGAGCTTTTCCTTTCGACTCAGCTTCTTCTTCACCACAACAGTTCTGCATCACTGTAGACGCTGCACAGATCCATCTGTCAATCTCATGCCATCCTTCCCTCACTCATGAACAAGACCCCAACATCCCTGAACTCCTTCACTTGAGGCAAGGATTTTCCACCTACCTGGAGAGGGCAAGCCCCCTTTTTCCAGTGGAGAACCATGGCCTTGGATTTGGAAGAGTTGATTCCTATCCCATTTGCTTCACACTCGGTTGCAAACCACCCCAGTGCCTGCAGCAGGTCCCAGTTTGATGAAGCCATTAGGGATGAGTCCAAAAACTGAACTCCCTCCAGCCCCTGAACCGGACCCCCTCAGCCCCTGGCTGCTCCTAGAAATTCTGTTCATAAAAGCAATGAACAGAACCAGTGTCAAAAGGTAGGTTTTGTCCAACGTGCACTGGGAACAGGTCTGACTTATTGTCAGAAATGCAAACACAGCTCCTGCTCTGGTCAAACAGGGACCGGACAGCCCTTATAAAAGGGCTGATGGACCCCCCAAAGGGCACCACAAGGGACATGGTCAAATGCCTTCTGCAGGTCCACAAAGCACATGTGTACTGTTGGGCAAACTCCCCTGAACCCTCAAGCACCTGATGGAGAGTGCAGAGCTGATCCATTGTTCCACGACTGGGACGAAAACCTCACTCCTCCTCCTGAATCCAAGGTTCAACTACCAGTCAGATTCTCCTCTCCAGTACCTTGAAGTAGACCTTACCAGTCTCCATGTTCAGTCATCAAGGCCAGATCCAGTCGTCGAGGCCCCTGGCACTGACCCCTTATGGATCCTTCCGCCTGTTCCCTGCTAGACCAGCGGTGCAGGCACTTAGCCACACTGTCAAACCTTTTGCTAACACTAGCGGGAGTGACCTTAGGGAAAGAAGGTGCCTGATTTGTCTGTTATTATATTATTAGAATGTTCATATCTTGAGTTACGGACACATTAGCGAAATAAATACACCTGGATCATGTAGAGCGGATTAATATGAACATTTTAAGACCAAAATGACATGCCTGATAGCAGTAGTTACAGAGAGAGGGGCCACAGTTTTTCAATATAAAGTGATTTGGAGCCAGAGTCAATAGAGCCAGAAGAACGCCCATAATTGCTTCCTATTTGGAACACTGCGCCTAGCAGGTTAGCTATGTTCATTTATATATATAGTTTATGCAGCACCCCTTAGCTAACAGCTGTCCCACCTTTCCAAAGTAGTCTCTCTGGCTTTTCCCATACTCCCAACAATCCAAAAGCACGTCCTTGGTAGGATGTGGCTCATCATGACACCTGAGATACATCCAGTAGTTTACAGTAATCTGCATCCTCCTCAGGTCAAGAGGCATTTCTTCCATGTTGACCAGTAAGGTGTTGACTGGAGACGTGTGGACCACATCACAACACACTCTCAGGGCCTGCACCTGCAAAACATCATCATTTTGTGACACAAGGCGCTGTTCTGTATGCCAGGGCCCTCCATTCTTTCCCAACCAAACATCTCAACCAACATCAATCACTTTTTTACATTTGCTTTCAGTTTGGTCTATGTGTGCCTTCCATGTTAGGTGTGAGTCAAATATGAGTCCCAAGAACTTAAAAGCACTTACTCTCTCTATTTATTTAACTTTAAGGGGTCACTCACTTTCCTTCAGGTAAAGAACACCATTTTGTTCCATTTTCACCATTTCTGAGAAGCTATCAGCACTGTGAACCATAGCAAAATTTTTGGCCATAATCACTGCTCTGAACCCTCTTCTGAGATTAGGACAGCCTCACTCCTGCCTGTCTCCTCCCATGCTCTTGACTATTGCCCCTACATCACCATAAAGAGTTCTGCAGCTTGACCGCTTTGCCCACTGTCCTCTTGACCTGTACCTCTGTGTTCCTGTACTGGATGATGTTTGGCATATTAAACATTCTTCTAAGGCTTTGTTTTGTTCCTTTACAGCTGTTTGACACTCCTCTATCCAGGTCTGGTCTTTGCTATTAGACTCATCCATGTTGCCCACAGCTTCTTCACACAGCTTTTGGAACTTTCCCTTGTTGGCCACTTCTTAGTCCGTTTCCTGAGTATTGCCTGCACCTTGTCCCCGACCGAACAGACAGTGGGATAATGGTCACTCCCCAGAGTAATATCTGTTCTGATGGTCCACTGGCTCACTCCTGCAAGGGTACTATGTGTGTTGTTCCCACCCCTCGCACTCTGAGGACTTTAGGGCCTGACTTTGTGCTGTAGACCTGGTTTAGTCCTGGTTTAGTCCTGGTTTATTCCTGGCCTCCTGTTGGTGCCCATAGTCCGGACTAAACATGGGAAATTGGAGTTTCAGTTTTATGCAGCTAAAAAAAGGCCTGAAGGTGTGATACAGGCCTCTACTCTGACCATGTTTAAATCCATGCTCCAAACAGTCCTGTTTCACTGTGCATATGACTGAAACATTTTTATTCCACACTCTTGTGCATTTTATGTTGACTATTTATTTTTTGATTTGTTGTATTGTGATGTCTTTTTTATTCTGTAAAGCTAAACCCACCTGACCAGCCGCCCTCTGTCCAGTCATCGTTCTCTCGCTGCTTCTGCATGCAGTTTCTGAATGTTGTGCTCTCGTTTCCTCATTTCACAGTCAGCATATGCAACACTATGGACTCCTCCACAATTACAACACTTACTGGACTCCTGTTCCACATTCCCCTATACTCATGACCCCCGCCCTACCCCCACCCATACTCATGACCCCCGCCGGAAGGCTACCAGTCTGTGGCCAGGGGAGGTCTGGGCCCTGTCCTGTCTGTATCTGCTGTAACAAAGAATAAACCTTTTTGTATTTCAAAACTCACCGGGCTTTGCAAATGGATTATTAGTCATCAAAAGATATAGTAATTTTTCCACCACAGGGACATCGGCTCTTAGTGGAAAACTAGTGAACCCCAGGAATACCTTTTTTGACAGGTTTTTTTCCTCAAAGTCAGGATGCGTTCACTGTCCACTCTCATTCGTCTTTTGTAGATTTCATTCTTTCTAAATGAAGATCCTCCATTTTCACTACATCAGGTCCACTACAGTAATGACTCCCCTGCACTGGCCCCCTCGTTCCCCACCCACTTGTCCTACACAGTGGTGGATAAAGTACTCAATTTTGTTGCTTAAGTAAAAGTACAGACACATAGGTAAAAAGTTACTCAAGTAAAAGCAAAATTATCACATAGAAAAACTGACTTAAGTAAAAGTATTTCACACAAGTGTTAAATGTAGTGATATTGACTTAAAATTACATATTTTGGTCACAGTAACAATACAAATCAGTTTCTTAATTTTTCTTATGAATTTTGTGTATTTATTTTTGTTTGCTCAAAATCGAAGCTTGAACTAGAAAACCTTACTGAGGATGTTACCACGAACATGGTAAAAATAACTCCTCAAACCATATGAAAAGTACTTTTTACTTCAGTCCAGTTAAAAAATGTAGTGGAGTAGAAAGTTCAGATACTGCTCTCAAATGTAGTGATGTAAAAGTAAAAAGTATGCACTATAAAATGTACTTAAGTAAAGTACAGCTACCTAAAAATTCTACTTCACTACAATCAACTTTTTACTTCTGTATCAATACTTTTACTCAAGTAACAAAACTGAGTACTTCATCCACCACTGCCCCACTGTCACTACCTCTGACCCACCCACACCGGAAGCAACCCTGACCAATAGACACCCTGATATAAAACCTCTGAACGCGGCTAAAGTTCAAAGTCCACAGGGTTCAGTTTGCGCGGAAAAAACAAAACAAAACAAAAAAACAAACTAAACATAAAAACAAAAACAAAAAACATAAAAGCTGCGGGTCATAAGGGAAACACGTGCATATGTCACAGCCCAGGGGCAGTCTTATATTTGAATATGGACTATGAAATAAGAAACTGTCACTTCCACAGACTCATATTTGACCTTTTGAACTTTTCTAATTGAGCCTATGGTTGCAGCAAACACCTGACCTGACCAATCACAGCGCTGCTCTTTATACGCCACACCCCGAATCTCACCTTTGGCCCAACGCGCAAGTCCCGGGGGCCCCAGTTCTGGTTCAGACCCGGTTTAGTCCTCTTTAGTCCTGTTGAGTCCTAGCTTAGAAGCATGTCGATATCACACTTGGACCTGATGCAGGAGTCGGGTCAGACGGACTCGCTGGACCGGGGCTGGTCCATTTCGTTCGCGGGCTGCGGCTTCATGGGGGTGTACTACATCGGAGTGGCGGCATGTCTGTTCCAGAGGTGCCCGGAGCTGGTGCACCGGGCCGCTCGCCTCTACGGTTCCTCCGCGGGGGCTCTGCTCGCGGCCATCCTCACCGTGGGCATCCCGCTCGGTGAGTCCCGCCTTTGGGTCCGTCTCTGAGTCACTCCGGTGCATTTATGAACTCACACTTTCTGAATGAAAAATGGTCAGTGTCACGCCACAACATCTGGGAAGGTATCTGACACACCACAGCATCTGTAGATTAAGTAGAGACATTTGACCAGCCCCCATCGCAGTCGATGGGGGCTGGTCAAATGACCAGCCCTCCCATCCAGGAGGATGGGAGGGCATCTGACACACCTGGATACAGGAGGATGGGAGGGCATCTGACACACAGGGATACAGGAGGATGGGAGGGCATCTGACACACAGGGATACAGGAGGATGGGAGGGCATCTGACACACAGGGATACAGGAGGATGGGAGGGCATCTGTCGTGACTGTGGTGTGTTCCAGAGGAGGCGTGCTCAGAGCTCATGTCGCTGGCTCGTGGTGCTCGTGCTCACAGACTTGGGCCGCTGCACCCCGACTTCAACCTGATGCAGCATGTGCACAACTTCCTCGTCCGCACTCTCCCCGTGGACGCTTACGTGCATGCGTCCGGGCGCCTCTTCATCTCCGTGACCCGCGTCCCAGACCGAAAGAATCAACTGCTGTCTGAGTTCAATAGCAACGAGGAACTGATACAGGTGAGACCTGGTTTAGTCCCGGTTCAGACTGGGTGTAGTACTGGTTCAGTCCGGGTTCAGTTCTGTTTAGTCCTGGTTTAGTCCTGGTTTAGTCCTGGTTTAGTCCTGGTTTAGTCCTGGCTTGTCCTGATTTAGTCCTGGTTCTGGTCTCTGTCTCTTCAGGCACTGATCTGCAGTTGTTTTGTGCCATTTTACTGTGGAATTTTTCCTCCCAAATACAGAGGAGTGGTGAGCCAATCTTTGACCTTTGACTTATTTAATAATAATAAATAAGTAAACACAGAGATGGCATATTAATATTAATAATCATAATATTTTAACCCTGATGCCCCGCAGCGTTATGTAGACGGAGCGGTCAGCGACAACCTGCCGCGCTGTGACCAGAAGAAAACCATCACCATCAGCCCCTACGCTGGAGAGAGTGACATATGCCCCCAACCCCAGTACACGAGCCAGGTACTAGTACTGCAACAAGTACTGCAACAAACATCCCAGGGCTAGTACATGAGCCAAGTACTAGTACTGCAATAAGTTCTACTAATGCAACAAGTTCTACTACTGCAACAAGTTCTACTACTACAGCAAATACTACAACAAACACCCCAGGACCAGTACACAAGCCAGGTACTGCTACTGCAACAAGTACTACTACAATAAGTACTACTGCAAACAGGGCCAGCTTGTTGTTACTAACCAGGCACTAGTACTGCAACAAGTACTACCGCTGCAACAAGTACTAATACAACAAGTACTACTACAAACACCCCAGGGCCGATACACAAGCCAGGTACTGCTATTGCAACAAGTACTACTACTGCAACGAGTACTATAACAAGCACCACAGAGCAGCTGTATGAGGTACTAGTACTACACGAACCAAGGCCAATAGGCTCCTGGCTCCTGTGTGTTTGCCCCAGGGCAGCTGTGGCCACAGAAGTACCATTATGTCACTCTTCCATTTCAGGTTCTGTTCAACAACATGAGCATTGAAGTGAACCCAGAAAACCTGTACCGGGTGACCAGTACCTTCTTCCCCCCAGAACCACAGGTCTGGACCCGGACTAGACCAGGACTGGGCCAGGACTGGGCCGAGACTAGACCGGGACTGGGCTGGGACTAGGCCAGGACTGAACCAGGACTGAATCAGGACCGATTATTTTTCAGGTTTTGGCTGAGATCTGTCAGAATGGGTTTGTGGACGCTCTGAGGTTTCTGCAGGAAAATGGTGAGATGTTTCTGTTGTCATGGTTTTGCTGTAAAGTTCCACACTATGGAGCTCAAAATGTGCCGAGTCATCCTTATATTTAGACGATAAGGATTTAAATGGGACAAGAGAGCTGAAGATTTGGTATTTTTTGGTGCTTATCTGTAAAAAGCACTGACTGCATATATAAAAGGTTATAGCTAACCTGCTAACTGCCTCGTTCCAAGCAGGAAGTGAGCATGGGCGCACTTCTGACTCCATCAACTAAAAAACCCTCTCGCTGTAACTGCTGCTGTCAGGCTCATCATTTTGGTCTTGTTTATCTTAACCCATCCCAAACAGATGGCATCTTCCTCCAAAGTCGCTCCTGTTAGCATTAGCAACATGTTTAATTGACAGTGTTGCTAATCCTATCCCACAGAACATGGCAAGAACATGGGTGTACTTGTCTGAAATAGAAAAAGTTCCTGTTTCCCAGGTATGGTGAACGATGACGCTCCGGTGCAGATGAACAAGCCATGGGAACCGTGTTGTGAATGGGAACACATGTTTCAACCAGACGACAGGGAAATACAAACGAGCCAATCGAAGCTAACGAGAGAGGAGATCATCCAATCAGAGCAGAGGAAACACAAACCTCACTCGTGGCTTGACCCAAGAGTCACTGACAAACTGCCTCCAGGAATCAGGACAGGTGAGAGACCGGGACTGGGGAGCAGAAACCAGACCAGGACAAAGACCCAAGACCAGGACCAAGACCAAGGAGCAGAGACCAGAGTCTGTGTGTCTCTGTCTCAGTCTCTCGTATTAAATCTCTTCTTTTTGTTGCAGTATTGTGTGAATCATGCAGACTCTCTCTCCCCTCCTTCGGCCTCCTCTCTCAGGTGAGGTTGTACCTGCGTCTGCCTAAGCCCCGCCCTCTCCATGCGCCCTGGACCATCGCACGCAGGTTTTATAATTCACTTATGTAAACTCAAAATGTTCTCTCCACAATTTGTTCATTCTGGTTTGCATTTTTGTCAGGCTGGTGGAGTGGCTGCCTGACGCTCCCACAGACCTGAGTTGGCTCTATTCTGTGTTCAGCCCTATATGGAAAGAGGAGGAAGAGGAGGAGGAGCTAACGAGCAGGTACCTCCCTCTTCCCCAGACACCTCCTCCCTTTCGCATGATTGAGTAATCTTTAGTCTCCTGTGTTCAAGATGTTTTGATCTACCCCCGTTTTCACCTTCACCGGCACACTCCCACTGTGATATACGCATTTCCTTCTCCGTAATCATTTTGGTACAAATGAAAAAATTTAGCTAGTGTGGTGTGCCGCTATCCACAGGGGATTGGGGGGGACGTTTATGGCGACGTCAGCTCCCATTGTGCACTGTAGTTTTGTTACGTGGAAGTTAGCGGACTTGTTTCTTTTTATTAAGTTGTTTTAGATTAATATTGTGATTTAAAATGTGCAAATTATAACATAATGATCCACAGGTGTCAGAGAATATAACTATAGAGCAGACATGGGCAAACTACGGCCTGGGGGCCACATACGGCCCTTTGGGCTTATTTATCTGGCCCGCCTAACATGACCAAATTATATTAAAATAGGTACGGCTAAAAACATGAAGAGGTTTTAGATGTCGTTCATGCATGTTTGAGTAATCTAGAGATCTCTCGAGGGCCCTATTCAAACCCTCCTTACAGTTAGCAGTACGAGCCTGTATGAGACTTCACCCACAACCCTACATCACCCATGCTCCCACACGACAATTCTCCATAAAAAACACAAAATGATAGAAAACTACACAGCAACTTGACAAACCTGATGTGATGTGCAGTCGTTTCATTAGTGAGATGCACGCAGATTGTGTTGTGATAGCGATCTGAAGGGGGAGTGACTTGGCACAGAGAGCAAAGGCAGGGGGGCTCAGTGCGTCAAAAACAAAAGTGAGACTTATAAAATATGTTAATACATTGTTTTATGTGAATATACCACTTTAAAAACAATAAAAGGAAACATAATGATCTAAATATGTGTTACAGTTCCCATAGAAGTCAAATACCCATCTCTTTAAATATTATGTGTGGTTCTTTTCACAGTGAGGTTCCTCTTCGTCGCTGCAGAAGTCTCCCCTCTGGACTCGCTCTGTTCGACTGCAGCGAAAACGACCAATCTGCCCCAAAGCTGTCCACCAAAATATGAACCAAAATATTAACAGAAATATCCCAAATAATCCCTCTAAACCAGTGGTTCTTAACCTGGGTTCGATCGAACCCTAGGGGTTCGGTGAGTCAGTCTCAGGGGTCGGCGGAGGTCAAGACACACACCCGACTCATATGATTAGCGGGCGAGCGTCAGATGTTGGCCCAATTCAACAAATGCACCCTTTGATGTGTCTATCGAAGTACCTGCCCAACTTAAATGAGCCCTTTGAACAGCATAAAAACATAAAACGACATAAAAACGAAGAAAAGGAACAGACTTTGCTGTGAAAATGACATGAGAGTGGCCAAGGTGAAGCCATGCGTTTCTGAACTGGTCTCTCAAAGGCAACAGCAGAAGTCACTGATTTGCAGTAAATATTCATTATTATTGTAGCCTGATGGAAATTAGGTGATGGGTGTGTGTTAAAATGTTAAAAATAATAAATAGCATAAATACCATAACTTCAATATTGAAATACATAAGGTTAAAAATTAAAATCATTTCAGTGTGGTAGAATTAAAAAAGGTCATGTCTTTGTAAAAAGGTGTGTATGTAATTTGTTGTGAGTTCACAAATTGTATTGGCTTTATTCTTTGAACACAGTGATGATAATGCACGGTTCATTTTGTGCACCAGTAAAACACATATGTTTTGTCTTTGAAAAAATAATATTTTATTTTTCAATAAACAAGGGTTCGGTGAATGTGCATATGAAACTGGTGGGGTTCAGTACCTCCAACAAGGTTAAGAACCACTGATCTAAACCCAAAACCAAACCTGCTGACATGCCCCTGCCCTCTGCTCTGGGCCCTGCCACCTGGGACCAATCAAATGCTTTCATGCCCCTTACCCCGCTCCCCAAGCACAGCCCCACCCCCAGTGATTCACCCTGGGGCTTCGGTTTGGGCCAAGCAGTGAACTGGGTCCGGCCCACTGGGAGCACAGTGAGAGAGCAGTGCAATAAATGACCTGAACAAACAAAAGTGTGTGTGTGTAGCTATTTAGAGAATCAGGTTTAATCCTGTTTAGACCAGGTTTAGACCTGGTTTAGTCCTGTTTTAGTCCTGCTGCAGTCCTGGTACTTTGGTGATATCTGGTGGTGAATGTGTGTACAATATTTCGCGCAAATATTGTAATCGTCCTCATCCATTTCAGTCATTACGCGTTTACGTGCCAGTGTTTAAAAACACCCAGAGCCGCGGGCTCCAGTAGTTACCGGATACTTATAATATAAATACAATTACTAATACAAATATAATTAGACCTAAACTCTAATACTAATACTCCAGCTCATTATGTGATGCGCGCGAGTCCACTACCAAGTCGTGATATCTGACCCAGTTTTGTCCTGGTCTGGTCCTAGTTCAGCCCTGGTTCAGCCCTGGTTCAGTCCTGCTTTAGATCTTGTTACTGGAAGCTATGGTCCCACTGACAGCGTGTTATGAAAACGGAGTCACGTGATCCACATTTTTTCCATAAAAAACATGACGTCTATGAGGTTGCGCAACACGCGTCTCTGGACAGTTCAGACCAGTTTGGACTCGGGCCAAGAGATGAGGAGCCGGGGACCAGAACCAAAGGCGGGGGACAAAGAACCAGAGCCCGGGCAAGTAGACATGAGGACCCGAGGAGAGGAGCCAGACCCGGGGGAGACTTCGCAGTGGAGCCGGGGTGAGCAGACCTGCCATGAGGAGAGAAAAACTCGGACAAAGTCTCCAGAATCCGGCTATAGTCCGAGAGAGACCCGGGGACACGGAGCAGGTCCCAATTATAGTTCAAAGACGACCCCCACTGTGGACCCGTCGCTTCCCGGAGCATCAGGCTCGGACCCCGTCTGTGCTCCGCAGGTCTCCCGCAGCCCCCGCAACCTCTTAGAGCCCGGGTGGAACCTCTCGTTCGCGGGCTGTGGCTTCAGGAGCGTGTACTACCTCGGGGCTCTAAGCTGCCTCCTGGAGCGTGTGCCCGAGCTCGTGCACGGCGCGGCCCGTTTCAGCGGCGCGTCCTCAGGGAGTCTCGTGGCCGCGGCGCTGGCGGTGAACGTCCCCCTCAGTGAGTTTAGTATTGTCAGAGGAGAAGGTCAATGGAGCAGAGGAGAGGACCTGAGGAGCTCAGGAGAGGAGCAGAGGAGCAGAGGAGAAGGTCAGAGGAGAGGGTCAGATGAGCAGAGGAGAGGAGCAGAGGATAGGGTCAGATGAGCAGAGGAGAGGAGCAGAGGATAGGGTCAGATGAGCAGAGGAGAGGAGCAGAGGAGAGGGTCAGATGAGCAGAGGAGAGGAGCAGAGGAGAGGGTCAGATGAGCAGAGGAGTGTTTGCTCTGATAACACTGTGGACATACCCTCTGCTTTCAGTAGGAGGTTTCATTCATAAACAGAGCAACAACTTAATCTAAAGATGGGACAGTTTATGCATATTTCATTTGTGTTTCTCCAGGTATAAGTCCTGAGTTAGTACTGGTTTAGTCTTGAGTTAGTCCTGGTTTAGTCGAGAGTTGGTCCTGAGTTAGTTCTAGGTTAGTCCTGGTTTAGTCCTGAGTTAGTTCTAGTTTAGTCCTGGTTTAGTCTTGAGTTAGTCCTGTTTAGTCCTGAGTTAGTCCTGGGTTAGACCTGGGTTAGTTCTGAATACTGGCCTTAGTCAGACTTTGACCGCATAGTAAAAGATTCTTATCTAATCTGAAGTACTGCTACAACGAGACAAACCAGGACTAAACTAGGACTAAACCTGGATTAAAGCAGGACTAACTCAGGCCTAAACCTGGACTAAACCCGGACTTGGTCAGTGTGTGGTGGCAGAGTGGTTAGTCCTCTCATCAAGGTCATGGTTTCTTTCTGGTTCACTCCTGGTTCAGTACTGGTTCAGTCCTGGTTCAGTCCTGGTTCAGTCCTGGTTCAGTATCTGGTCTCTTGCAGGTGTGTTGGTGTCAGACCTGGTAGCCATAGCGATGGAGGCGCGGTCTCTGGTTGGGGGCGTATTCAGTCCCTCCTTCAGCCTGCAGCAGCGTGCACGTGACTCGCTCCTCAGGTTCCTCCCCCTCGACGCCCATGTGCACGCCTCCCGCCGCCTCTGCGTCTCCCTTACCAGAGTGCATGATGGGAAGAACCTGCGGGTCACCGACTTCAGAAGCAGAGAGGAGCTCATACAGGTCATCCTCTGTACTTCTGCTCCTCCTCTGCTCCTCTTCTCCTTTGCTCCTCTTCTCTGCTCCTCTTCTACGCTCCTTTTCTACTCTGCTCCTCTGACCCTCTCGTCCTCCTCTTTTTTTAGGTTTTATTGTGCAGTTGTTTCTTCCCAGTTTACTGTGGATACATCCCTCCAACCTACAGAGGAGAGGTAATACTACTACAACCACTACTACAACTACTGCTACTGCTACTACTACTAATGCTAATACTACTACTACTACTACTACTACTATTTCTGCTACTGCTACTACTACTTCTTCTGCTACTACTGCTACTACTACTACTACTACTGCTACAACTGCTACTACTGTTACTGCTACTAATACTACTGCTACTACTATTGCTACTACTGTACTACTGCTACTACTACTACTGCTACTACTAATACTACTACTACTACTAGTACTACTTACATAGACGGAACGCTCAGTGACAACCTCCTCTCTCCTCCTCTCTCCGCCTCTCTCCTCCTCTCCTCCCTCTCCCTCTCCCTCATAGCGTTACATGGACGGGGCGCTCAGTGATAACCAGCCTCTGTCTGAGCTACCAAACTCGCTCCTGTTTTCACCTTTCTCCGGAGAGTCTGACATCTGCCCCAAAGAATCCGGCTTCTTCCCTGTGCAGGTCAGACCCTAACCCTGACTCCTGAGTGACCCGCGTGTGACTCCAGCGCAGGTCAGAGACTAACTGTGACCTCCGACCCCTGAGTGACCCCAGTGTGACCCCTGTGCAGGTCAGACCCTAACTGTGACCTCCGACCCCTGAGTGACCCCTGTGCAGGTCAGACCCTAACTGTGACCTCCGACCCCTGAGTGACCCCAGTGTGACCCCTGTGCAGGTCAGACCCTAACTGTGACCTCCAACCCCTGAGTGACCCCTGAGTGACCCCAGTGTGACCCCTGTGCAGGTCAGACCCTAACTGTGACCTCCGACCCCTGAGTGACCCCAGTGTGACCCCTGTGCAGGTCAGACCCTAACTGTGACCTCCGACCCCTGAGTGACCCCTGAGTGACTCCTGTGCAGGTCAGACCCTAACTGTGACCTCCGACCCCTGAGTGACCCCAGTGTGACTCCTGTGCAGGTCAGACCCTAACCCTGACCTCTTTGTGACCCCTGTGGAACCTCTGTGTGACCCCTCTATGACCTCTAGCTGATTGTTGTGTGACCCCTGTCTGCCGCTGTGTGACCCCTGTGTGACCTCTTTATGACCCCTGACTGTCTCTGTCCCAGGTTTGTTTTGGAAATGTGTCGATTGAGGTCAACACTGGAAACTTGCACCGGGTTTGGACTTCCTTCCTGCCCCAGAGTCCACAGGTCAGACAGTACTACAAATACTACTATGACTACCATTGTTACTACTAAAACTGTAATACAAATAATATTCAGTCTTGTTGTGAATGACAGGAGGAGTTGATAATACCTCCATCACAGTGACAGGTGTTTCTGGCAGGTGTTGCTGCAGATGTGTGTGAACGGGTACAAAGACGCTCTCCGCTTCCTCGTAGAGTCAGATCAGAAGGAGAGAGGAGACCAGGAGGGAGGAGACCAGGAGAGGGAAGACCAGGAGAAAGGACACCAGGAGAAAGGAGACCAGGAGAAAGGAGACCAGGAGAAAGGAGACCAGGAGGGAGGCGACCAGGAGAGGGAAGACCAGGAGGGAGGAGACCAGGAGAGGGAAGACCAGGAGAGAGGAGACCAGGAGAGGGAAGACCAGGAGGGAGGAGACCAGGAGAGGGAAGACCAGGAGAGAGGAGACCAGGAGAGGGAAGACCAGGAGGGAGGAGACCAGGAGAGGGAAGACCAGGAGAGGGAAGACCAGGAGAGAGGAGACCAGGAGGGAGGAGATGAGGAGAGAGGAGACGAAGAGAGAGGAGATGAAGAGAGCGATGTTCTCCCCGGAGCAATCTCAGGAGGTATGGTCAGATCCAGCTGTCAGTTCTGTGTTTGAACCATAGACTCTATAAAGAAGTGGTCTGAGGGAGTGATCAGCAGTTACATAGATACTTTATTAAAGGTCAAAGGTCACATTTTTATACAACACTTACTCAGCCAATCACACACACATTCACACACACATTCACACACCAGTATACACAGGTGGGTGGGGTTAAGTGTCTCATTGTAGGACAACAACAGCATTCATCTGTGGGAGAGTGGGAATTGCACCGTCAGCCTGTGGGTCAGTGGATCTGAACGCTCAACCAATGATGTTTATGCCGAGAGCAGGATTTGAACCACAAACCTTCAGAGCAGTGGGCAAACACTCTCACCCACTGTCACCATCAAGGCACAACAAGACAATTCAAATATAGGCAATAAATAATGAAAAGCCTGCACATCTGTCATTGTTCTGAAGAGCGACAGGTGAGGGCTAGGACAGGAGCCACCTGCCTCTGCTGCTCTGTGCAGACAGGACTCTGTGGAGGAGTTGGGGGCAGCTGTCCTTTATGGCCTCCAGTCTGTTCTGGATGCGCACTATAAAATAGTGAAATAAAAACCACAGGATCATGTAGAGCAGGTTAATAGGAACATTTTAATGTCTGAATGACGACTCTCGCAGCAGCAATTACAGAGAGAGGAGCCACAGGTTTAAAATAGAAAGTGAATTGGAGCCAGAGTCGATGGAGCTGAATCAAGCCCATGCTCGCTTCGCAGCAGCTAGCAGGTTAGCTACAGTTGAAACCAGAAGTTTACATACACTATATAAAAAGACAGATACATTTTTTTCTCACTGTCTGACATGAAATCAGACTAAACGTTTCCTGTTTCAGCAAAATGATTTCTATTTGCTAAATGCCAGAATAATGAGAGAAGGATTTGTTTAGACCAGAGGTCGACAGCCTTTAACACCCAAAGAGACATTTGGACGTGGTTTCCACAGAAACAAAAACACTGGGAGACCAAATACTTTTTGACATCTAAAATGAAGATGACACTGTATATATTGTATACACTCAGTCAGTAAACAATTAAAAATAAATATTTGCAAAATATCTGCATAAATATTTATTTTACTTGGTTAATGGGACTTCTGCTCCTGATCCTCTGAGCACGTCTGCAACTTTACACAGGACTGTGAGCTGTCGTCTGTGAGGTGTGAGTGGCGTTTGTTTTTCACATAGTTCATGGTGGAGAATAGCTGCTCACACATGTATCTGTTTTTCTGCACAATTTCACTCTTGTTTTTAAAGTCTGTGAATAGGTGTTCTGAAATCTTAATGAATGACTCTTTCATGTATTCTCCATCTGTGAACAGCTTCCCGTGCCTGACTATTTTCTGAGCGGCCACAAAACTTGCATACGTAGTTGAATTTGCAGACTTCATACACTTCTTGAAGTGATTTTTCCTCAGCCTTCCCTATCAATTCTGAAACAGCTTTTTTTCTCTCTTCTACCTCCGGCTATTTTTCAGCAAAAGCTGTGTGTTTATTGTGAAAATGTCTTGCGATAAATGCGCAGCATTTTGGCGGGTACAGCAACTTCCAGGGGTGACGCCTATTTTGGGTGATGAAAAATAATAAAATATAATTTTATTTTAATATTTCAAGATCACAATAATCATCCAATTTAGAACTACAATTAAAAAAGAAATAACAAATAAAATACACTTCAATTAAATACTCATAACTTATTTTCCCAAGCCACGTGGAGCTGCAGTATAAGCGCCAGAGCCGCATGCATGGGGTTTCCGACCCCTGGTTTTGACAATTTTTCATGACTTTATTCAAAGTCAGATGTTTACATACATTTCACTAGTATTTGGTGCCATTGCTGTTAAACTGTATGACTTGTGTCAAACATTTTGGATATCCTTCTACAAGCTTCTGATGATAGTTGACAGAAGAGTGGTCTTTCAGTCCATGTTGGTTTCACTGTGGATAATGACACACTCTTACAGCTTCAGCAGCATCTTTACAAGGTCTTTTGTTTTTGTTCATGGGTTGATATGTACATTTCGGACCAAAGCACATTCATCTCTGGGACACAGAATCCGTCTCCTTCCTGAGCGGTGTGATGGCTGGACATTCTCATGGTGTTTATACTTGTGTATAATTGTTAGAATAGATGAACATGGCACCTTCAGGCATCTGGAAATTGCACCCAAGGATGAATCAGTCCACAGTTCTTTTGCTGATATCTTTGCTGATTTCTTTTTTTTAGATTGTCTCTCACAGTGGACATGCGCCTAAGATGAAAATTTCAGACCCCTCCGTGATTTCTAAGTGGGAGAACTTGTAAAATCACAGGGTGTTCAAATACTTATTTGCCTCACTGTACATCCACAGGTGTGTCTGTAATGAACTCAAATATTGTCAATAGACCTATCAGAAGCTTCCAGAGACATGACATCATTTCCAAATTGTTTAAAGTCACAGTAACCTTACTGTATGCAAACTTCTGACTTTGAAGAAAGCCATGAAACATTGTATAAAAATCCTTCTCTCATTATTCTTGCATTTAGGAAATAGAAATAATTTTAGCAATCCTAATTAACCTACAACAGGAAAAGTTTAGTCTGATTTCATGTGAGAAAAAAAAGCATAAGTGTCTTTTTATATAGTGTATGTAAACTTCTGGTTTAAACTGTATGCCAATTTATATAGTCTATGGTCTGTACAAGTACAAAAGAAAACCCCATGAATGTTAAACAGACTCTACCTATTCTCTCTCTCTCCCCCTTCTCTCTGTCTCCACTCTCTCCCTCTCTCCCCTCTTCTCTCCCTCTACCCCCTTCTCCCTCTCTCTATCCCCTCTTCTCTCTCCTCTTCTTTCCCTCTATGCCCCCTTCCTCCTCACTCCTCCCTCTCTCTCTCTATCCCCTCCTCTCTTCTTCTCACCCTCTACCCCCTCCCCTCTCCTCCCTCTCTTTTCTCAGTCCTGGTTTCAGCCTGTTTGGACCCTCCCCCTCGCCCAGCTCACTTCTCAGACCCCCCTGTGGTTCTCATAGTCATGGGTTTAGTTCTGGATCTGCTCTTGGTTCTGATCCGGCTGGTCCTTCTGCCGTTTGGACTCTTCCTCAACCTCTCCATCAGGTAACACTGAAATACAGCAGTATCAAAAGTTCATAAACAGTGGGATGAATTAGAGGGAAAATCAGAGGGAGAGGGAAATCAGAGACCACATAGACCATCATCCATTGCTTTGTTTGATCACAAAATATAGAGGCTAAAGGGTATTATGCAAAATCTCTCATGTTCTAACACTGTTCCACATCAAAAATGTGCTTGAAGAGGTTTTAGATGTCACCCATACATGTTTGAGTAATCTAGAGATCTGTTCCTGTTCAAACTTATGGTTAGCAGTACGAGAAAAACATGATACAAAACTGTACACAGCAACTTGACAACCCTAATGTGATGTGCAGTAGTTTCATTAGTGGGATTCACACTGATTGTGTTGTGATAGCGCTCTGAAGGTGGAGTGACTTAGTGCAGAGAGCAAAGGGAGGGGAGACTCAGAACGTCAAATTAATATGCTGACTTGGGTGAGTTTAGCATTTTAAAAACAATAACATGGTGATGTTATGTGCTACTGTTAATACCCCACAGAAGTAAACTCCCCCCTCTTTAATACCCCATAGACTGTATAAAGAAGTGAAGTGTGGCTTCACCCATAGCGTTCGGCTCCAGCCAAATGAAGCTCATCAACGCTAGCGGTTACAGTTCTCTATATTTGGAATTCTGACCATGAGTATCATAGCAACCAAAGAGCCAATCTCGGCCAAAGTTGCTGAACGTAATGCCCCTTCCCTGCTGCACTGCTGGTTTAACAGGGACAGGTGTTTACCAACGCTGTCAATCAAACCTGTTACTAACACTAGTGGAGCGACCTCGGGGAAAGAAGCCGCATGATTGGTCTGTTATTGTTCTATCTTAATTTACAAACAAAATAGACAGAATAGGAAAATAAAACCCCAGGATTATGCAGAGTGGGTTAATATGAACATTTTAAGAACAAAATGAGGAGCCTGACAGCAGCAGTTACAGAGAGAGAGGAGTGACAGTTGTGTCACAATGTGGATGTGGAAGTGAATTGGAGCCAGACTCCATGGAGCCGGAAGTGCAGACCACGCTCACTTCCTATTTGGAATGTGCTGGCTAGCAGGTTCGCCATGTCCATTTACATACATACATATATATATATATATATATATATATATATATACCTCCTTTTTAGTACCCCATAGAAGTAAAATACCCCCTTTTTAAGTAATGCCATCATTCTTACTTTAACTTATTCCAATTTAAATAGATAATTTTAAAAAACGTAAATTATCAAATGATTTTTCCCACTATAATCTTGGCCTAAAACAAATTTTATTGTAAAACTACTCACTATACTTGATATTTAAGACGCCGTTTGTGTTCCCTGATATGTCTTGGATTCATTAGGAGGTTCAGTGTTATAAAAAAATGATCTTTTTTTCTCTCTTTTCTTTCTGCAGACTTTTCTGTGCAGCTGCCGTAGTTTTACCCAACACAAATCTCAGGTCAACTGGAGGAAAGAAAAACTGTGTCAGTGCTTCTAGGAGCAGGTGAATGTGTGCATATAGCGTCAATGATGAAGGCACTTCCTACAGGCCAAACCCTCACCTGTGTTCGCACTCACCTGTGTCCGCACTCACCTGTGTCTGTACTCACCTGTGTCCGCACTCACCTGTGTTCGCACTCACCTGTGTCTGTACTCACCTGTGTCCGCACTCACCTGTGGAAAATGCGGACTGCACTCTGAACTCACTTGTGAAAAATTCTAAAAAAAATTAGGGAATAGTACACACAAAAAAGAGAAAAAGTATTAAAAAAATTGGAAAAATACTAAAAGAAATGGAAAAAATACAATAATACTAGAAAAAACTTTACTTTAAAAATGGGGGGAAATTTAAAAAAGGGAAAAATCCCGCTCTCAAGAGCTGGACCCACATTAGCTCAGTTGGTAGAGCAGTCAGATCCACTGACCCACAGGTTGGCGGTGCAATTCCAGCTCCCACAGATGAATGCTGTCATTGTGTCCCTGGGCAAGACACTTAACCTACCTCGCTCCCAGTGTCTGCGTACACTGGTGTATGAATGTGTGGGTGAATGGGTGAGTGGTTCCTTGTTGTAAAGCGCTGTGTCTCTGTTTCTGCATGTTTGTGTCGATGTCTGCCTGCGTGCCTGTGTTGGCACTGCACTGTCTGAAGCTCTGTACGCAGACTTAGCTGAACTTCTAGGTGAGCTGATTTGTGCTGATTTGTGTTAAACACAAAAGTCCCTCTAAAATAAAATTACAGTCACAAGATAGCTAGCATTAGCACAATTGGTACACAAAGTAATTCAAATTCTTTACAGAATAAGAAGGTTGTTAAAATCACAATACAATCACAACATAAATAATCATCATAAAATACACATTAAAAGAAAAGAGTGCAGAATAAAAACCTTTCAGCTAAACAACCGTTTGGAGCCCGGATTTAAACATTGTCAAAGTAGAGGCCTGTCTCACATCTTTAGGTTTTAGCTGGTTCCCCATGTTTAGTTCTGAATCTGGGCACCAGCAGGAGGCCAGGACTAAACCAAGACTAAACCAGGACTACAACAGGACTACAGCAAAACAACGGAAGGAGGCGGGTCCCTGAAGTCCTCAGAGTGTGAGATGGTTCATATGGCACTAACATGTGGGAGATGCATTTTGGTGCTAGGCCATGGAGAGACTTCTACACTTCCACAGGAGCCAGTGCAGAGGCCTGAGCAGCAGTGTTCTGGATGTACTGCAGCTGTGTTAACATTTGTTTGGAGAGGCCAGGCCGATACAGTAGTCTAACCTACTGGAGACAAATGCATGGATAAGTCTTTCCAAGTCTGTCTTTAGACAGTATACATTTGTTTTTTCAACATATTTTAGATGGTAAAACGCTGCAAATGTTATTGACTTGATGTGGCTGTTAAAGTTCAAGTCAATTATTACTGTTAAGGTGTTTTGGCAGAAGATACTTGACCAGATCGACTCTTTAGCCTCTGCTTGGCATATTTATTTAATGAACTTTAATGTATGGTGCCACAGTGGCCGTACAGTGCAAGCACCATCAAGAGAAGAACACGTACATAATGGCATCACATCCTGAGTACCTGTCTTTACAAAATAAATGTCTCTTTTACACAGAGAGTAAGAGCGCTACTTTTTTGAACAATACTTAACAATTACCCCTAGATTTCTAACCTGATTTGAAGGTTTTAGAGAGAGAGACTAGAGCTGACTGCTCACACTTTCTCTTTGTTTCTGTGGACCAAAGACTATGACTTCAGTCTTGTCTGAGTTTAGCTGGAGAAATATTATTGCCTATATTTGCCTGCTGTGAGACACAGATGTGAGTGTCATCTGCATAGTTGTGGTAGGACACATTATTGCTGCGCATTAACTGGCCCAATGGCAGATTGAACAACAGGGGTCCCAGGATTGACCCCTGGGGCCCCTACAGGTCAGGGACATTTTATCTGAGATACATTTTGTGCAGTCTCAGTGCTTTGGTAGGGTCTAAAACCTGAGTGGAAAACATCAAAGGAGTTGATTGTTCATTTGGAGGAAGTTAATAAGCTGTTGGTAAATAACTTTTTTCAAGGACTTTGCCTAAAAACAGCAGATTTGAGAATGATCAGTAATTGCTCAGTATTGTGGCATCAAGACTCGTGCTCTGCTTGATAACTGCAGTTTTCAAAGCTCTGGGGAATTCTAGATTGAAGTGAGATGTTAAGTATGCAAGCAAGTGGTGATAGCAAAATGTTGAGGACAAACTAGTGATTATCTCTGAGACAGTTTTGTCAGTTACAGGTGCAAAGTGAGTCTGCGCTAAGGTGGTGGCAGGGGTGTTATTTGTGTTGTGTAATTGATGGCATTTTTAATCTCCTGAACCTTGTGTTATGGCCTGGTTCCTGTGACCGCAAACCAAAGAAGGGAGCAGACATGACTGAAAAGGTTTTAAGCGCTCTGCTGGAGTGTTTAACAATAAATATGTGCAAATTGTGCTAAAGTGTGTTGAGGCGATCTGATGATAGCATAGCCAGGTAGAGTCGAGCCAGAGGAGTAGCACTGGGCGTAGGAGGCGGGGTCCCTTTTATAGACGAGTGGATGCGCTGGGCCCTAGCGCATCCAGGTCACCTCCCAATGCGCTGGGCCCTAGCGCATCCAGGTCACCTCCCAAAATACATTATTATTATTATTCATAAAAAACATGACACAATGAGGGCCATGACACCCCCACTTTTAAAGCATGGGTTTCCCCATGGGAATCCCGAGAAAATTCAATGCTCCTTTTACTGCCATCATTTTGATTTATCTTTTATTTAAATAATGTGAATGTTAATAATATGTTAAATGGTATTTTAGTGTTTTATTTTCATAGTCAGGTAGGAACTGTTGTTTTGTTTGGTTCCGCTCGACCACTGGAAAGGGACACACGCCTGGTTAAAGTTAATCAAAGTAAAGCTCATTCTACCTCCTAAATTTGGGTCAGCCAGCGAGGTATGTGTTTGTAATTTCATGTGTTATTTTATGTCTTTTATTATTATATTTCTAATTGTAATTTATGTAAATGATTTAGTTCAACGGTGGTTTGGTGGTTTTGACGGCGATGGTGATGTTGTTGGCATCTACAATCAAGTTTGCACTTGTATGAATTAAAGATTCATCCAGCCATCAGTAAAAGAACTCTTTATTGACATGAGGAGGTGGCGTGATAGCTCTCAAAATTATTTCTGTTCCAGTGAAATCATAGACCACATTACCATTAATCCACATACATATACTTCTTTTTAAAATCTGATAAAACACAGACCTAGAGTCAACAGGCCAAATCCCATGCTCCTAGTCCAGACCAGCATCACCTCCTTTCACGCCCCCATCCTCAGCATCCAGCTGTGAGGGGACAAGTAGAACAGGGACACAAACAGGATAAACAAGTTCCCTAATATTCTTGCCAACAATTTTAAGATCGTACATGTTTCAGATTTGCATTTCACACGTGTCTCTAGCCATTGGCCATCACAAAGTATAAATACAAAGCAGAGCATTACAAATAAGTGCCAATAACTAAAAGGTGTTTTTCCACAACCACTACAAATAAATCATAAACCAAAGGGCCAAATACAGACCGACCATGGTCCCAAGTTTGTGCAAAACCCACATTGTCTCCCCTCCTTCCATCCTCTGCAACAGCTGGACCTTCTGGGCCTATGCAGCTTTAAGATTAAGGAGAAACCACTAAGAGCAGGAAAGCAACACCCTATTTGACAGGCTAAGTGTGCTGCAGCCACACTAATCCAATCCAAAAGTGGCCATTTTACAAATTCAAAATTCCAAACATTTTACTGGCACTTACAGTTATCAACTACCAACTACGCGTACCTCACTTGCCCCATCGCCAAAGCCAGCACACGCACCTATGCAGCCCAAACCCACATGGAGGTCATTGTGGCTTGGCGCCTGGACAAAGGTGCGCAGGGCTGCACCCTGAGCGCATACGGGACAAGAAAACCATACAAGCTACAAACATAGCGCAGTAACTACATACGAAGCATTGCAATACACACGTTAATACATTGGCGAAGACAAGAAAATGCGGCACGCCCTTAACCGCCACAACGACGTCACGCCGTGTCCACCGGCGCGATCCCAATCAATGCGCGCTCCAGCGGACGCATACAGTGTCTACATCTCACCCATTCACAGTAGGTCACTAGGTCGGATTCTTGGCGCAAACTGGGCCGAATCTTGCGCGCACTACAAAAATGTACAAACAACGTCTAGCGGAATACTTTACTGATTCAACCATTCAAAATGATCCCGGATGAGCCCCCACTTGTTATGGCCGGTGTTTGCGAATGGAAACGCTGAGCCCTAGTGCATCCAGGTCACCTCCAAAAACATATTATTATTATTATTATTATTGATTAAAAAAAACATGGCACAACAGGGGCCGTGACACCTTGTCATTAAAGAACACTGCAAACTCTTTGCACTTAGATGTAGAAATTAGTTCTAACGGCAGCAGTTTGTTAATCTGTTTACTGTTGCAAATAGGAAAGGAGAGTTGTTCCCCTCTCCCTTGTTGTCCATATACATCTTTTCTCTGCATTGACCACAGGCTCCTGAAAATGTTTAAATACCTTTTCTTTTCAGACAATCTTAAAACCTTTTTGACAGTGTTTCCTAATGTGTGCATTCTGTCTACGTAGTAACTTCTGAACATTCTACCATAGAGCTACATGTAGAGTAATGTCCATTTCTGACTCAGGGAGTATGCTCCAACCTGGTCATGTATCTGTGGATTATTGTTGCTTCAGTTTTTTGATATAAGACAATAAACTTGTTGAAAGGCTTTATTGTAGTTTTACATTTTAGAGACAGCACAAAAATCAAGAACTCAAACTCAGATCAAAATCAATAAATCTCAGAATTTGTCACCATCTTTCAAAGACAAAGACACCATGGCCAGACGTTACCAGGACTACACCTGCTCCACTGCTAGCCTGGCAAGTCCAGACTCATATCTCTCTGTATTTATTATACAGATTGATATCAGTCTGGTCCATTCTTAAACCCAGCCAAACGTGTTCGTCCAATTACATTAGTTAATTTCAGTGATTTCATGTGAAACAAAAGAGCTCACTGGTCACCCATGATTTACAAATAAAATCACATTTCTCTCCCCTCCCCTAATGCTCAGCTCAGTGGTTCTGTAGAAACCTGTGACAGATGGTGGGTCTGGACTTTATGCCCTGTGGCCTAGCACTTGTAGTAACGGTTGACTCTCAGAATGTCGTACTTGCTCACTTGAGTCGCATGTCCAAAACGCAGGCTTGGGTTTCTCTTTGACTGAAGAGTGGGCCTGCCATTTTTAGACCAGGCATAACTGAAAAAAACACACAAGGGTTAAAACAAGCAGAGCCAGACGAGCTGTGTGCGAGAAGCAGAGGAGCAGAGCCAGAGGAGCAGAGCCAGAGGAGAAGAGGAGCAGAGCCAGAGGAGAAGAGGAGCAGAGCCAGAGGAGAAGAGGAGCAGAGCCAGAGGAGCAGAGCCAGAGAAGAAGAGCCAGAGGAGCAGAGCCAGAGGAGAAGAGGAGCAGAGCCAGAGGAGCAGAGCCAGAGGAGGAGAGCCAGAGGAGCAGAGCCAGAGGAGCAGAGCCAGAGGAGAAGAGGAGCAGAGCCAGAGGAGCAGAGGAGCAGAGCCAGAGGAGCAGAGCCAGAGGAGAAGAGGAGCAGAGCCAGAGGAGCAGAGCCAGAGGAGAAGAGGAGCAGAGCCAGAGAAGAAGAGCCAGAGGAGCAGAGCTAGAGAAGAAGAGGAGCAGAGCCAGCGGAGAAGAGGAGCCGAGCCAGAGAAGTAGTAGCAGTAGTGGTAGCAGTGGTAGCAGTAGTAGTATTAGTACCAGTAGTAGTAGTAGCAGTAGTAGTAGTAGTAGTACTAGTAGTAGTAGTAGGAGTAGTACTCACTTGTAGTACTGCATGACGGAGTTGAAGTCGTAGGGGGTGTACAGGTTGTTGGTCCTGTACTTCCTGAAGTTGTGTTTCTTATCTGAGGAGAGACACTTGTGTCACACAGGTTTGAAGCCCAGACAAAAACTTGAGCCACAGATTAGACAAGAGAAAAAGCCTCAGACAAATACTTGAAGCTCATTGGCTGAAGTCTTACTTGATCTGATGTTGTCGTACAGGATGGTCACATGGCTGTCCCGGTCTGAGCGCGAATGCTCGTGGGCGAATCCGAGCGCATGCAGAAGCTCGTGTTGGATGGTGGAAGTATAAAGGCAGCCATTTTTAGACAGAGACAGTTTCTGACTGCGCGTCCACCACTGTCACACAAACAGGGACAGAGACAGGGCAGAGACAGAGATGGAGATAGAAACAAGGACAGAGACAGAGATGGGGACAGAGACAGAGACATAGACAGGGACAGAGACAGGGGCAGAAACGGAGACAGGGACAGAGACAGGGACAGAGGGACCGATTAGACTTTACTCTTCTTCATCACATTTATACAGATCTATTTTTGGACACTCAAAGACTTTACAGTGCCCTGTAGCCACAGCTGCCCTGGGGCCCTCCACCATCAGCACTCACATAAAACATTACACTGGCAATGTGGGTCAAGTCTCTGCTTAGCAATGGTATGGCCTTTAGTACTTGCGTGTACTCTGTGTATGTGTGTGTACTTCTGTGATCTCTGTGTACTTGTGTGTACTCTGTGTACTTACCCGCTTCCAGAGAAGATGTACAGGTGGCGAACGTAGTTACTCCAGTAATGTGAGATCTCGTAAAACCGGACACAGGTTTTAGACTGGATGGTCCTCATGGCCGAACGGATCAGACTCTTCTGAGAGGAACCTGCAAAAAGACAAGGATGTGAACCAGGATCTGGACCAGGATCTGGACCAAGATCTGAACTGGACTCACTGTAGCTGGAATCGAAGCGATAGAAGATCCAGACCGATGATCCGTATTTGGGCCATTTACAATAAAAACACGAGACGGCGTTTCTGCGTCTGTCCACAACGATGTCGCCCTCCATCAGACGAGACTCTGCAAATACACAAAAACTTTTACTATGAATATTATCACAACTATTACTACTACTACTACTACTACTACTGCTAATACTACTTGCTATGACTACTACTACTAATATTACTATTACTACTGCTACTGCTACTTCTGCTGCTACTACTACTAATATTACTACTACTGCTACTAGTACTGCTATTACAAATACTCCTCCAGGACGTACCGATTTTCTGGTTGGCTTTGGCGATGATGTCACTGACAGTTTCTTCATCTGGAAAAACAAAATCCGAGTCTTGAGGTTTTATGTTGAAAAGGAACTCAGTGTTGTACTTCCTGTCTCAGGCTCACCTTGGGTGGAGTTGGTCACTGCAATGAGATCTAGATCCATCTGCTCCTCGTCTGCGCCCTCCTCGTTTGCGCCCTCTTCATCTGCGCCCTCCTCGTCTGCGCCCTCTTTGTCTGCGCCCTCCTCGTTTGTGCCCTCTTTGTCTGCGCCCTCCTCGTTTGCGCCCTCTTCATCTGCGCCCTCCTCGTCTGCGCCCTCCTTGTCTGCGCCCTCCTCATCTGTACCCTCCTTGTCTGCACCACCCTCATTTGCGCCATCGTCGTCTCCACTATCTTGTGCCAATGTGCCCACCTGCAAAGATGAAGAGCAGAGGAGCAGAGGGTCAGAAGAGTAGGGGAGAAGGTCAGAGAAGCGGAGGGTCAGAGAAGCGGAGGGTCAGAGCAGTGTATTACCATGAGTGACATCATCAGTGACATCATCAGGGCGAGTGCAAGGAGGTGGAGCTTCATGGTGCTGTTTTTGTTCTCGAGCTGCGTCCGAGTCTGAGTAGAACCATGAGCTTCGTCTCTTTATATGCACATCTGAGGGGGGCGGGGCCAAGGAGCAGGGGGAGGGGCTAATAAAAACATGTCAAGTACCTGTCAATCATCATCATGTTCTAGATGCATTGACAGACGCATCACTGATTTATGTTCATTTGACTGCACAGCTCACACACTGTTTCCGTGTTCTGGGAATACCAATTACTCGGAAATATTTAGAGAACACCTATATGTTAGTATTAGAAAAAGTACACAAACACAGCATTACATCGTCAAAATAACAATGGTCCAGATAAATGATGAAAGTTAAAACAAGAGGAGAAGAGAAGGAGAGGGTCAGAGGAGAAGAGGAACAGAGGAGGAGAGGGTCAGAGGAGGAGAAGAACAGAGGAGCAGAACAGGAGAGGGTCAAAAGAAGAAAGTAGCAGAGGAGGGGAGATAAAGACGGTCATAGGATGAGAGGGTCAGAGGAGCAGAGAAGGAGAGAAGAGGGTCAAAAGAGGAGAGGAACAGAGGGTCTGAGCATGAGAGGAATAGAGGAGGAGACGAACAGAGGAGGAGAGGGTCAGAGGAGGAGAGGAACAGAGGAGGAGAGAGTCAAAAGAGGAAAAGAGCAGAAGAGGAGAGATAATGACAGTCAGAGGGGCAGAGGATGAGAGGAGCAGAGGGTCAGAGGGTTGTACCTGGCTAGGATGACCCCTACTCTACCATGGATAAACCCCCTGTGTCCCTTAGCTGAGTGGGCTCTGGCCCAACAGACTTTAGCTCTATCTGCAAATGGATGTGGATTAGTGCTGGACACATCTGCAGCTGCCCATCCTGGTTTAGTCCTCATTTAGTCCTGCTTGAGTCCTGGTTCAGTCCTGGCTTAGTCCTGGTTTAGTCTTGGTTTAGTCCATGGGAGTGGATCTTTCCTTCACTGTGGTTCTCCTCGAAGTTTTTTTGTCCCTCTGTTTTTTGTTTATTTTTCCTTGCCCAGAAGGAGGGTCTAAGGACAGTGGGCACTCTGGGGCACTTCTCCCTTTGCTTGTTTTCTTGTTGTTGTCCAGTGTCTATTTTACTGTTGGTTTTCTGCCGTTGTGATTTGGGGTTTTACAAAAATACATTGACTTGAGTTGTAGAGGTTGGTGATGGACAGCAGGTTAAAATAACAGGGGAGCAGCAAAGGAGGATGTGCTGAATGAGAGAGTTTCTGGAGCAGTCACATTCTTGACGATTTTTCCTCATGTGATTCATGTCACTTCTTTACCGTAAACTTCAGTTACTGTTTTTCCTGTAAAACCTTACCCTGATCCTCCACATACCTGTTCCATGTTCAGGAGAGGTCACACAAGTCTGGATGGTTGCCAGTCTTTTTTATTTCGTGTACGTTATATCTATAGATAGATATGAGCTCGATCAGTAGACAGACAGACGGATGGATATCTTTATAGCAGACTCATGGTCCACAGTAAAAATACAAATAAATAATAAAACACACAAAACAATAAAAGGTCCCATAGGTCCCAGGAGATGACTCCACCAGTGTGTCCACAGCTGAGAGGACGGCTCAGTGTCCAGTATTCGTCCACCATAGAATCAGTTTCATGTTTTCAGATTCAGACAACACATTTATACACATTTATACACTTATACATTATACATTCTCTCTAGTGGAAGAAATAGATCGGAGGAGACTTTATATTTCACATAATGCACTTCACATAGAGCACAGGTGACTGGTCACCATGAGCCTCCACCCACTGCCGTTGAGCCGTGGTCAGGCCGATTGAGATTTAAAAGTGCTTCATGTGTAATTATGTAGTTTCTGTTTTTTAGCTGAGACAGCACCTTTACAGTGAATAATGAATACATTTTTTTTTATCAATATAATCGGCAATGCAAAAGAAAATCCGAAAGAAAGAGCAATGAAAATGTAACAAATAGTCCAAGTGAAATGGCTCAAGCATTAAATACTTACTTTATTGGCTTAATTAAGACTTTATCAGCCACAGGACACAATGTGACCGAGCAGGAAAAAAGCTCCTAGACATCACAGCCCCAGTGCTTACCATGGCCCAAGTATCTGAATCGACGGTGGACAGGATTGTTAGTCTCAAGAATTCAAGAGCCAAAGACGCATTCGGCTTAGGCACCATCTTAAAAAAACACACACAAAAAAAACCACAAAAACTTAAGCAATCACTCATTAACCCAGTCACAAAGATTATCATTAAGTCTGTTCAAGAAGGTATTTTCCAAAGTCCTTGGAAGGTTGGAGTCATTACAATCTTCAAACAGAGTGACCCCACTGAAATCCTAGTAATCACAAAAGTAGCTGAAAAGTGGGTCGCAGAGCATCTAAATACAAGCATTTACAGACAGCTCTGTGTTACCTTGTCAAAACATCAAGTCTAGTGTTGATGCTGACAGTGTTGTTGGCACAGTCTTTATTGTCCTCTAACAAAGGCGTTTGAGACACGCTACTGCAAAAGCTCAATCATTTCATCGATCCATTTTCTTCCGCTTATTCGTGGCCGCGTCGTGAGGGCAGCAGTCTAAGCAGTCTCCCAGACTTCCCTCACCCCGGACACATCGACCAGCTCCTCCAGTGGGACCCCCAGGCATTCACTCATTTCAATCTATCAAAAATAACTTTAAACTGGCTACAACCTCATCTAGTTTTGAGAAAGCAGTGTGTCTGTGTGCATAATGTGAAATCCCCAACATCTCAAAATCATCTTGGTGTGTCTCAAGGCGCAAGGTTTGATAAAGTTTTTTTACAGGCACAGGCACACCCCTGCATGGTCAGATACATCGCTAATGCCTATTTTGCAGTTAACAATTCTATGTCAGACATCAACATAAAAAAATAATCTAATCTTGAATATACCTGATGGGAGTATGAAAAAGTATAACCCTTATCACATTGATGCAAGTTTCTCCACACATCCATCATTCCAAATTCCTTAAGCATTTTCTTAACAAAAATTGTTTCTGATTAGTTTTTTTTTTAGTTTTTTTTTTTTGCTGGAGGAATTGATAAAAGGTTAAGACAGACATTCCAATCACCTCCACATATAAGCACGCACATTTCTGTTGCAATAAGATACAATTTTTTCTCAATGATGCATTTGTCTTTGCCTGGACGTATACGTTTCGGACGCTTTGACCTTCCTCAGGTATGAGGACAGCCCCTTCCGCTCCCCTTATATAAGTTAATTGACCACACCTTCAGTTTAATAAACCAATCACAGTGGTGAAAACACATACATTTACGATTAGACCCCAATATACCCGCAAAAATGTGCATAATTCACTGTACAAATGTCTTTTCTGAATTAAAATGCATGGATGATAGCCAGAAAAATATAAAGATTATTATCATTATCACTTCCCCGTGTAAAGTAGGGCAGAACACATGTGAAGCATGTTCAGTGTCATGTAGTAGCGTGACGAGGACACAGGACCTGCGGCATTCCAAACATGTTCAATGAAAAATAAAAATTCTGAGGACTTCCCTGTTCCGTTATTCTGCAAATTCCACATGAGTCAGGCCTCAGCCATCAGGTAGGACTAAACCAGGACTCATCCACGACTAAACCAGAACTAACCCAGGACTAAACTAAGACTAACCCATAGACACATTAGACCAGCGGTGCCCACAGTAGACCTGGGCCAATTCTGATGATGTTTTCATATAAAAATGATCTTCTGCAAAGAGGTGTGAATAGATGTGTGAATATTAGTCATGGCATCATGGGCCAAATTAAACCCCTGAAGGGCCAAGTTTGGCCCGCAGGCCCCACTTTTGGCCCCCCTGCATTAGACACAGCAGATTACTTTTACTACACTACTTATAGGCAAGGCAAGTTTATTTGTACAGCACAATTGGTACACATATTCAAAATGCTTTACAAAATAAGAAAGACATTAAAATCACAATACAACAAATCAAACCATAAATAATCATAAAATTAACATTAAAAGAGAAGAGTGCAGAATAAAAACCTTTTAGTCATATACACAGCTAAACAGAACTGTTTTGAGCCTGGATTTAAACATTGTTAAAGTAGAGGCCTGTCTCACATTTTCAGGAAGACTGTTCCAGGTTTTAGCTGCATAAAACTGAAACACTGATTCTCCATGTTTAGTTCTGACTCTGGGCACCAGTAGGAGGCCAGTTCCTGAAGTTCCTGAAACGCATGTATAAGTCTCTCTAAGTCTGGTTTTGACAGTATACCTTTGATTTTGCAATGTTTTTAGATGGTAAAAAGCTGCAGATATTATTGATTTGATGTGGCTGTTAAAAGTCTAGTCCATTCTTACCCCTAGATTTCTAATCTGATTTGAAGGTTTTAGAGAGAGAGACTGGAGGTGACTGCTGACACTTTCTCTTTGTTTCTGTGGGCCAAAGACTATGACTTCAGTCTTGTCTGAGTTTAGCAGAAGAAAGTTGTTTTTCATCCACACACTGATCTATTGATGCAGTGAGTGAATCCACTGGTCCATATTCACCCGCTGCAGTGAGACATAGATCTGAGTGTCATCTGCAGAGTTGTGGTAGGACACATTGTTGCTGCGTATTAACTGGCCTAATGGCAGATTGAACAATAGGGGTCCCAGGATTGACCCCCTGGGAGACCCCACAGGTCAGGGACATTTTATTCGAGACACATTTTCCAATTTCAACAAAGTTCTCCGTCTTCTAGATTGAACCAGTTTAGTGCCGTACCAGAGATGCCCACCCAGTCCTCTAGTCTCTGTAAGAGGATCCCATGATCCACAGTGTCAAAGGCAGAACTCACATCTAACAGGATCAAGACTGAGACTTTGCCTACATCAGTGCTCAGGTGGATGTCATGTGTCACCTTGATAAGAGCAGTCTCAGTGCTGTGGTGGGGTCTAAAACCTGACTGGAAGTTACTTTTTCAAAGACTTTGCCTAAAAATACCATATTTGAGATGGGTCGGTAATTGTTCAGTATTGTGGAATCAAGACTCCTGTTCTTTAGGAGCAGCTTGATAACGGCAGTTTTCTAAGCTCTTGGGAATGTTCCAGACTGAGAGTGGTCTACAGAGTCTAAGAGTGGCTTACAGATTCTTAGCGTGGTCTACAGAGTGTGAGACTGGCCTACACAATCTTAAAGTGGTCTACAGTATCTACAGCAGGGGTCACCTAACTTTTGGAAACTGAGAGCTACTTCATGGGCACTGAGTCATACAAAGGGCTACCAGTTTGATACGCTCTTCTAAAATAACAAATTTGCTCAGTTTGCCTTTAGTTATACATTACTAATAATGGTAAATGATAATCATCTATGTGAAGACACTGATCACATTGATGATTTCTCATAACTGTCAATATTCTGCACTTTAACTTTATTAATCTTAGTAATTGTTGATCACTTACATCACTACATCTCATGGGAAAAATGTCCCATTTTCACGAGCCACTGACAAAACTTTTAAACAAAACATAAACTATGTTTCACAATGTTTCAAGAAGTTATCAATTATGTAATGTTAAAGAAAAATAAACGTACATATTTTAAAATAAATCTTGGTTGCTTTTTGCAACTTTTTCTCGTGAAAAAAGACTGTTTACCTAAAGCTGCCTTTAGCTCAGGGCTTGTTCTGCCTGTAGTGCTGTGGGTATTTGGCGTGGGGCTTTTGTGACACGTAGTGAAGTCCCTCCACATTGTGCCACTTTGCCTTTGCCACAGTTGCTCGCAGATGAGACACGCAGATTTCTTTTACAGTTGTAAAATTGGTTGTGAAAGTGATTTTTTTTTTCTGTCATGTTTTTGGGGTAAGAAACTGAATTCAGTGCGCATCTTCACAGCCCTTGCTAGCTGAGCACTGGTTTTTGTCAATAAATAATAAACAATACTAACCTTTGCAGGTCAGAGTTCACCTTAACTTATCTAAACTTAACGTATGATTACCATATTTTATAAGATATTGTCATTTTTAAATCTATATAAATGCAAGGGTGATTAAAAAAAAGCAACAGAATAAAACAAAATTTTAGATTTATTTTATTAGTGAGTTCTGCTATGTTTAGAACCAGCCTGCGGGCAATTCATGTAGTGCTTGGGGGCGACCTGGTGCCCGTGGGCACCGTGTTCGTGACCCCTGGTTTACAGTGTTCTATAGAATTTGAGAGTGGCCTACAGAGTCTAAGAGTTGCCAACAGAAACTGTGAGTGGTCTACAGAGTCTGAGAGTGGTTTACAGAATCTACAGAGTTTTAGAGAGGCCTATAAAGTTTTAGAGAGGCCTATAAAGTTTTAGAGAGACCTATAGAGTTTTAGAGCTGCTGTATTGAGGCCTATATGAATTAGGCTGGTAATGAACCTTTTTAATTATTTGGCCAATTAATGTATGAATGTAATTATTAAACACACAGGTGCTTGTTCTATAGTTTCTAGTTTCTAGTCCCATGTAAAGCGGCTGCGTTCTCCGTAGAACTCAGAACCTCTGGAAGTGTGGCGAGAGTTGGAGACTAAAAACGTTTTGGTTATTAACTGCACTGATTCACATGAGCCCTGTATTGCATTGACCAATGCGCTCTGCTCGACGGCAGCGGGCGGAGGATCACAGTGACCTGTGCTCCATATGAAGTGCATTATGTAAAATATACTGGGCCAAATATGGACATGTCTCCTCCAATGCGCTTGTTCCTCTAGGGAGAACACTGTGCTGCTGTTTTATCAAATGTGATGTGTAAATGTATTGTCTGAATCTGAAACTCATTCTATGGTGGACTAATACTGAAGTGGAGTGGACACACGGCTGGACACAGAACCATCCTCTCAACTGTGGACATACTGAGCCGTCCTCTGAGCTGTGGACACAGAGAGCCATTGAGCTGTCCTCGCAAGTGTGGACACGCTCATCCATCCTCTCAGCTGTGGACACACTGGTGGAGTCATCTCCTGGGACCTATGGGACCTTTTATTGTTTTGTGTGTTTTATTATTTATTTGTATTTTTACTGTGGACCATGAGTCTGCTATAAAGATATCCATCCGTCTGTCCGTCTACCGATCGAGCTCATATCTATCTATAGATATGACGTACACGAAATAAAAAAGACTGGCAAACATCCAGACTTGTGTGACCTCTCCTGAACACGGAACAGGTATGTGGAGGATCAGGGTAAGGTTTTACAGGAAAAACAGTAACTGAAGTTTACGGTAAAGAAGTGACATGTATCACATGAGGAAAAAAGGTCAAGAATGTCACTGCTCCAGAAACTCTCTCATTCAGCACATCCTCCTTTGCTGCTCCCCTGTTATTTTAACCTGCTGTCCATCACCAACCTCTACAACTCAAGTCAATGTATTTTTGTAAAACCCCAAATCACAACGGCAGAAAACCAACAGTAAAATAGACACTGGTCAACAACAAGAAAACAAGCAAAGGGAGAAGTGCCCCAGAGTGCCCACTGTCCTTAGACCCTCCTTCTGGGCAAGGAAAAATAAACAAAAAACAGAGGGACAAAGAAACTTCGAGGAGAACCACAGTGAAGGAGAGATCCACTCCCATGGACTAAACCAAGACTAAACCAGGACTAAACCAGGACTAAGCCAGGACTGAACCAGGACTCAAGCAGGACTAAATGAGGACTAAACCAGGATGGGCAGCTGCAGATGTGTCCAGCACTAATCCACATCCATTTGCAGATAGAGCTAAAGTCTGTTGGGCCAGAGCCCACTCAGCTAAGGGACACAGGGGGTTTATCCATGGTAGAGTAGGGGTCATCCTAGCCAGGTACAACCCTCTGACCCTCTGCTCCTCTCATCCTCTGCCCCTCTGACCGTCATTATCTCTCCTCTTCTGCTCAGTTCCTCTCCTCCTCATCCTCTGACCCTCTGTTCCTCGCCACCTCTGACGCTCTCCTCCTCTGCTTCTCTGTTCCTCTCCTCCTCATCCTCTGTTACTCCCCTCCTCTCACCCTCTCATCCTCTGAACCTCTGTTCCTCTCCTCCTCTGACCCTCTCCTTCTCTTCTCCTCTTGTTTTAACTTTCATCATTAATCTGGACCATTGTTATTTTGATGATGTAATGCTGTGTGTTTGTGTACTTTTTCTAATACTAACATATAGGTTAAATATAAATATTTCTGAGTATTTTGTATTCCCAGAACACGGAAACAGTGTGTGAGCTGTGCAGTCAAATGAACATAAATCAGTGATGTGTCTGTCAGTGAGTCCTAGTTTGAGCTGATATGACCAGTCTGAGTACATCAGGCGTGTACTGGTGGAGGCGAAAACAGGGGTAGATCGGCAAATGGCGTCTTGAAAATAAGAGATTAAAGATTACTCAAACATGAATCACTCCAAATACAAGTTCATGTGAGTAACCGGGCAAACAGCTAGAACATGATGATGATTGACAGGTACCTGACATGATTTTATTAGCCCCTCCCCCTGCTCCTTGGCCCCGCCCCCCCTCAGATGTGCATATAAAGAGACGAAGCTCATGGTTCTACTCAGACTCGGATGCAGCTCGAGAACAAAAACAGCACCATGAAGCTCCACCTCCTTGCACTCGCCCTGATGATGTCACTGATGATGTCACTCATGGTAATACACTGCTCTGATCCTCCGCTTCTCTGACCCTCCGCTTCTCTGACCCTCCGCTTCTCTGACCTTCTCCCCTACTCTTCTGACCCTCTGCTCCTCTGCTCTTCATCTTTGCAGGTGGGCACATTGGCACAAGATAGTGGAGACGACGATGGCGCAAATGAGGGTGGTGCAGACAAGGAGGGTACAGATGAGGAGGGCGCAGACGAGGAGGGCGCAGACGAGGAGAGCGCAGACAAGGAGGGCGCAGACGAAGAGGGCGCAAACGAGGAGGGCGCAGACAAAGAGGGCGCAAACGAGGAGGGCGCAGACGAGGAGCAGATGGATCTAGATCTCATTGCAGTGACCAACTCCACCCAAGGTGAGCCTGAGACAGGAAGTACAACACTGAGTTCCTTTTCAAAATAAAACCTCAAGACTCGGATTTTGTTTTTCCAGATGAAGAAACTGTCAGTGACATCATCGCCAAAGCCAACCAGAAAATCGGTACGTCCTGGAGGAGTATTTGTAATAGCAGTAGTAGTAATAGGAGTAGTACTAATAGCAGCACCAGTGGTGGTAGTACTAGTACTAGTAGCAGTAGTAGTAGTAGTAGTAGTAGCAGCAGAAGTAGCAGTAGCAGTAGTAATAGAAATATTAGTAGTAGTAGTCATAGCAAGTAGTATTAGCAGTAGTAGTAGTAGTAGTAGTAATAGTTGTGATAATATTCATAGTAAAAGTATTTGTGTATTTGCAGAGTCTCGTCTGATGGAGGGCGACATCGTTGTGGACAGACGCAGAAACGCCGTCTCGTGTTTTTATTGTAAATGGCCCAAATACGGATCATCGGTCTGGATCTTCTATCGCTTCGATTCCAGCTACAGTGAGTCCAGTTCAGATCTTGGTCCAGATCCTGGTCCAGATCCTGGTTCACATCCTTGTCTTTTTGCAGGTTCCTCTCAGAAGAGTCTGATCCGTTCGGCCATGAGGACCATCCAGTCTAAAACCTGTGTCCGGTTTTACGAGATCTCACATTACTGGAGTAACTACGTTCGCCACCTGTACATCTTCTCTGGAAGCGGGTAAGTACACAGAGTACACACAAGTACACAGAGATCACACAAGTACACACACGTACACAGAGTACACGCAAGTACTACAGGCCATACCATTGCTAAGCAGAGACTTGACCCACATTGCCAGTGTAATGTTTTATGTGAGTGCTGATGGTGGAGGGCCCCAGGGCAGCTGTGGCTACAGGGCACTGTAAAGTCTTTGAGTGTCCAAAAACAGATCTGTATAAATGTGATGAAGAAGAGTAAAGTCTAATCGGTCCCTCTGTCCCTGCCTCTGTCTCTGTCCCTGTCTGTGTCCCCATCTCTGTCTCTGTCCTTGTTTCTATCTCCATCTCCGTTTCTGTCCCTGTCTCTGTCCCTGTCTCTGTCTCTGTCTCTGTCCCCATCTCTGTCTCTGTCCTTGTTTCTATCTCCATCTCTGTCTCTGCCCTGTCTCTGTCTCTGTTTGTGTGACAGGTGCTGGTCATACATAGGGAGACAGTGGTGGACGCGCAGTCAGAAACTGTCTCTGTCTAAAAATGGCTGCCTTTATACTTCCACCATCCAACACGAGCTTCTGCATGCGCTCGGATTCGCCCACGAGCATTCGCGCTCAGACCGGGACAGCCATGTGACCATCCTGTACGACAACATCAGCTCAAGTAAGACTTTAGCCAATGAGCTTCAAGTATTTGTCTGAGGCTTTTTCTCTTGTCTAATCTGTGACTCAAGTTTTTGTCTGGGCTTCACACCTGTGTGACACAAGTGTCTCTCCTCAGATAAGAAACACAACTTCAGGAAGTACAGGACCAACAACCTGTACACCCCCTACGACTTCAACTCCGTCATGCAGTACTACAAGTGAGTACTACTACTACTACTACTGGTACTAATACTACTACTGCTACTACTGCTACCACTACTGCTACTACTTCTCTGGCTCGGCTCCTCTTCTCCGCTGGCTCTGCTCCTCTGCTTCTCTGGCTCTGCTCCTCTGGCTCTTCTCCTCTGGCTCTGCTCCTCTTCTCCTCTGGCTCTGCTCCTCTGGCTCTGCTCCTCTGGCTCTGCTCCTCTTCTTCTCTGGCTCTGCTCCTCTGGCTCTTCTCCTCTGGCTCTGCTCCTCTTCTCCTCTGGCTCTGCTCCTCTGGCTCTTCTCCTCTGGCTCTGCTCCTCTGGCTCTGCTCCTCTTCTTCTCTGGCTCTGCTCCTCTGGCTCTGCTCCTCTTTTCCTCTGGCTCTGCTCCTCTGGTTCTGCTTCTCTTCTCCTCTGGCTCTTCTCCTCTGGCTCTGCTCCTCTTCTCCTCTGGCTCTGCTCCTCTTCTCCTCTGGCTCTGCTCCTCTGGCTCTGCTCCTCTGCTTCTCGCACACAGCTCGTCTGGCTCTGCTTGTTTTAACCCTTGTGTGTTTTTTTCAGTTATGCCTGGTCTAAAAATGGCAGGCCCACTCTTCAGTCAAAGAGAAACCCAAGCCTGCGTTTTGGACATGCGACTGAAGTGAGCAAGTACGACATTCTGAGAGTCAACCGTTACTACAAGTGCTAGGCCACAGGGCATAAAGTCCAGACCCACCATCTGTCACAGGTTTCTACAGAACCACTGAGCTGAGCATTAGGGGAGGGGAGAGAAATGTGATTTTATTTGTAAATCATGGGTGACCAGTGAGCTCTTTTGTTTCACATGAAATCACTGAAATTAACTAATGTAATTGGACGAACACGTTTGGCTGGGTTTAAGAATGGACCAGACTGATATCAATCTGTATAATAAATACAGAGAGATATGAGTCTGGACTTGCCAGGCTAGCAGTGGAGCAGGTGTAGTCCTGGTAACGTCTGGCCATGGTGTCTTTGTCTTTGAAAGATGGTGACAAATTCTGAGATTTATTGATTTTGATCTGAGTTTGAGTTCTTGATTTTTGTGCTGTCTCTAAAATGTAAAACTACAATAAAGCCTTTCAACAAGTTTATTGTCTTATATCAAAAAACTGAAGCAACAATAATCCACAGATACATGAGCAGGTTAGAGCATACTCCCTGAGTCAGAAATGGACATTACTCTACATGTAGCTCTATGGTAGAATGTTCAGCAGTTACTACGTAGACAGAATGCACACATTAGGAAACACTGTCAAAAAGGTTTTAAGTTTGTCTGAAAGCTCAAGAAAGAATGGATTCAAACATTTTCAGGAGCCTGTGGTCAATACAGAGAAAAGATGCACACGTACAAACACAGTTTATGCAGAACAAGGGAGAGGGATTTTTCAAACATTATTGGAAGTTGCAGTAACAACTCTTGTTTGTAACAGTTACTGTTGATTAACAAAGATTAACAAAGCCTCCAGCTCCGCTGCCGTTAGAACTAATTTCCACATCTAAGTAAAATGAGATTGCAGTATTTTTTAATGACAAGGTTCAGGGCATTAAAAATCACGTCAATTCAACAAAGCAAATAACAACCCTGAACCCACCCAGACACTTAGAGCTGACTCACTTTCCACCTGTAACTGACAAAACTGTCCAAGAGATCGTCACCAGTTCTTCCACATGCTGCCTAAATGTGTTACCCAGTAGATTTCTAAAGTCTGGTGCGCAACAATTTGCGGTAACCACTCGCTTGCATAGGTAGCATGTCACTTCAATCTCAAACATTCCCCAGAGCTTTGAAAACTGCGGTTATCAAGCCTCTTCTAAAAAAGAGCAGTCTTGATGCCACAGTATTGAACAATTACCAACCCATCTCAAATCTGCTGTTTTTTTAGGCAAAGTTCTTGAAAAAGTTGTTTACCAACAACTTATTAACTTTCTCCAAATGAACAACTCCTTTGATGTTTTCCAGTCAGGTTTTAGACCCCACCACAGCACTGAGACTGCTCTTATCAAGGTGACACATGACATCCGCCTGAGCACTGATGTAGGCAAAGTAGTCTTTGGTTCTCAGAAACAAAGAGAAAGTGTCAGCAGTCACCTCCAGTCTCTCTCTCTAAAACCTTCAAATAAGGCTAGAAATCTAGGGGTAACAGTGGACTCAGACCTGAACTTTAACAGCCACATCAAAACAATAACATCTGCAGCTTTTTACCATCAAAAAACTGGCTCAGAGAATAGACTTTAAAGCAGCTCTGCTTGTGTTCAAGTCTCTCCATGGCCTAGCACCAAAGTACATCTCCCACATGTTAGTGCCATATGAACCATCTCGCACTTTGAGGATCTCAGGGACCTGCATTCTTCTCTTGTCTAGCTGTAGTCTCAGCGTTTCAGTTTTATGCAGTTAAAACCTGGAACAGTCTTCCTGAAGATGTGAGACAGGCCTTGACAAGGTTTAAATCCAGGCTCCAAACAGTTCTGTTTAGCTGTGTATTTGACTAAAAGGTTTTTGTTCTGCACTCTGCTCTTTTAATGTCAATTTTATGATGATTATTTATGACACAGGTGAGTGGCAGACATAGGTATGAGGAGACAGGTGAATGACAGACACAGGTGAGTGCAGCTACAGTTCAGTTTTTACAGAGGTGAGTGGCAGACACAGGTGAATGACAGACACAACAGACACAAGTGAGTGCAGACACAGGTGACTGGTTGACGCAGGTGAGGGTTTGAACTGTGGGACGCGCCTTCATCACTTGTGCCTTATGGTCACATTCACCTGCTCCTAGAATCATTATCACACGTTTTATTTCCTCCAGTCGACCTGAGATTTTTGTTTTTGTCCAAACTCACAAGTCTTTTTTTTGGAAGTTTGTGGTAGAACTATGGCAGCTGCACAGAAATTATGCTTAAAGATTAAATACAGGCAGATAGTCACATTTTTATATTTTATACATTTACAACACAAACTGAATGCGATGACATAAACAAAGAAAAACTATTGGGAAACACCGGCTAATTTTATTAGGGTTTTATAAAGGGATTGCTGTCATCTGGTGGACAACTGGGTTCATCACCTTTAAAAAAGAAAGTTAAGAAAAACAATGTGTTTAACGTATGTTATTTTCACTATTATATATCTATATAAAACATTCTGGGTGCTTGTGGATATTTGTCCTGTGTTTGTTTTCTTATCCTTAACTATTCACTGAAGAGTAGAGTTTACTGCAAGCTACTTCTGCACCTCTGGCTCTGCTCCTTTGATCCTGCTCCGTTGGCCCATTTCATTTGCTGGAGAAGTCCTGGTCCAGTCCCAGTCCAGGTCTTACATGAAGCACCTTTAACTAAATGCATATCCAGTTTTTTGGAAGGATAGACCACAAAACAAAAACACCTAGGGACACACAGATCCAGCTTGTTCTATATGTTTCTATTCTGATATGACAATACTTTGGCTTAAGTATCTGCAGATCCCTTATAAGAACTGATGTCAGAGCAGAGACTGAAAATAGCATTTATTTCTTTCAAACACAAACAGCATGATGTAAAATGATCCTCATGCGTTTATTCATGTGATCCTGTTAAGTTTATTGTGAGAATTTTGGGCTGATATCACCAGAAAATCATCTTATTACACCAGTTTATGGCCAAAATAATTTTATCTGCTGAACCAATATTTTGTTAGCCAATATCCTTTTATTATTTGTCAGGGACCATGTACAAATTCATGTACAGTAGTACAGCAGTAGTAGCTACTGCTACTTTCTGTCTACACTCCCTACCGAAATCCTATCAGTGAATCTCTAAAAAACAACTAAACCACATCTGATGGAAATAAGATTAAAATCACCCATTGTTGGTCCACATAAATATTCTAATTTCATTTGGCGTCATGAAGATTTAAATAAATCCTGGAAGCGTATGGGTTTTGTGGGCCTTTTTATTTCACAATCTTCCAAATGTACAAAAACGAAAACAGACATTTTACAAAACAAAAGAATCCCAGTGAACTCAGTGCCACCAACCAATCAGAGCTAATCTCTTCTGCTAAGGCCCGCCCCATTGGTTAAAAAATGTGTTTCTTCCTGCTGTTGCCGAGCGGATTCTGGGTGTGGGGTTTGGGCTCAGTTCTGATTGGAGCAGGGTCATGTCAAAGCCCCTTTTTTGTGGATCATTTCAGTTCGTGTCCTGCCCCTTTGTCACGGTGTGGGCGGGGCTGTGTAGCAGGAAGTTGTTGGGGGAGTTTGTAGTTTTTTCAGAGGACATGTTTGTAGTTTTTATAGTTCTGACTTCTTTTTCTTCTTCTTGGGCTCATCAGGCAGAACCAGGGGATTGGACGCTTCACGTTTGAGGTACGAGATGAAGTCGCTCACCTCCCGACCACCCTAAAACCAGAGAAAATTAATATAAAGAGATGGAGGGGTTTTTGACCCGATACCTCGTCACCACAATTATATCAAAAACAGAGTGAGTTTCAATATTAGTTCATGGTCTGATTGTTATAAAAATATGAGCTGTAAAAAGTTACTGATCTCAGAGCCTCTCCCAAGTGTTGGGAAGTAAGTAAATACATGTACTGGGAATATTTATACGAAATACTACGTTTGAGTACCTGTATTCAGGTAAAGTTACTTTGATTGGGTGGTTTTGGGTGTCATGAGAACAGCTCTGAAGCCTGACATCTACAGTGAAATATCACGATAAACAATGATATTGAAACTACCTGTCACCAATTAAGATTTAACTAAAGCAAGATAATCAATTTTAAACACACTATTTGTTGCAGTTCATGTCTTTTAATAAAATAAACAGCAGAATGTATCAATTAGCTATAAAAGACAATTCTTACCCCTCTACAGCTCAAATCTTATATTACAACAAAAACACCCCAAAAAAACTCATTTGTGCCACATGTTAATTGAATAAATGGTTGTTTTACATTATGGTTTTATATTTACACTTCATAAAAAGCTCTTACATTGTATTTTTTGGGGCTGTTCTTCTGTCCAGCTGGAGAGAAGTAGATCGTGGGGAAACTGCAACAAAAACAAAAGTATTTAATTTGAAAAAAATACAATTTCAAACCCAAAACTTAATTTTACTAATTAACCAACTCTTCAGTGCTCTACAGTGCTTTGAGCCTCAGGACAGAACCAGTGTGTGGGATTCTTATAATTTAAAAGGCTTTATTCCACGGTCAGTGAGAATTCAAATATCTAACTGCCATGTTAACGCTGCATAACGCACAAGTAGTTCCGGCAACAGTTAAAGCCACAGCTACATCACCATCAGTTCATTGAGACTAGCAGTTAAAGGGGCCCAATTTGGAGTGGAGTATCTGATCCAGAACAAGGCTGATGATGGCAACGCCCTGCACCACTGGCTTAGCAGGGAGTGGGCACTTAGCAACACTGTCAATCAAACCTGTTGCTAATGCTAGCTGAAGCAACCTCGGGGAAAGAAGGGGCCTGATTCGTCTGTTATTATTGATGTTCATTATCTTGTGTTACAAACACAATAGTGAAAAAAATAAAAACACCAGGGTCATGTAGAGCGGGTTAATACGAACATTTTAAGACCACAATGATAAGTCTGACAGCAGCAGTTACAAAGAGAGGGGCCAGTTTTTCCACTGTAAAACCCGAGTCGGCAGAGGAAGTGAGTTAACCATGCCCATTTATATATACAGTATATGGTTAAATCACATTCTATAATCACTTATCCATCACCATGACATCACCATTGGAGAGGGTAAACAAATGCTCAACTACTGAGTAGAATGTAGGGACTAGCTTCATTTAAAACACAGAAATAACTGATATTTTAATATAGGTAATAGTCTTAACACACTTCATGGAGGAACTAGAACTCTCCAAACCTGCGTCATGCGTTAAAACTGCAGGACGCACGGCTCCATGTCATTTGACTTTTGTTTTTATTTTGTACAAGAAGATTGTTTTAGAGGAGCACTGACCCGCTGACTTCATACGGCGATGGCACGTCATTGGCGGTGGCGTCCATTTTGGCGATGATCACGTTTGGATCAGATGACAACTGAAAAATACGGCACACAGTAATATAGGACCTTTTTGAAACAGTCTTGTGTTTAAACTATGATCCCTGTTCTGATGTCGTTTCCTCATCAAACATTCCTGGAGTTGTGTTTTGTTTCATTCTGACATATTTAACACACAGCATATTTAGTTTTATCTGAATTCAAAACAAATGCAAAATGATGTTGATGCCCCCCAGCAGAGCTGTTGGCCTCACCTTCTCTCCGAGCTCGGTGTACTTGGGCTCCAGGTTCTTGCAGTGGCCACACCAAGGCGCGTAGAACTCGATCAGGACGTCTTTGGAGTCATCATTCACAATCGAATCAAAGTTTTCCGCCACTAAAACCTGAAAAGTTCGAGATTAGATCAAAACTGCAGATGCCATTCAACAGTCAATCAAGTACAACTGAATAAGGTCGTTTTCACATTGCCACTGGCTAGGTCGACGTAAAAGAGCTGGGATGCACCAATCTGATACTGGTATTGGATATTGGCTTCAGTATCAGTTCAGCCGACATCCTGGTTGGACAGAAAGTGATGCAACAAGACCTTACTAGGACTGTCACGGTAACTGCAATAAAGCGGTATGAGCAACCACATCACACAAGGGCTCAAGTGGCCATGGTAACCATAATACCGTAAATTTCGGACTACAGAGCGCACCTTGATATAAGCCGCACCAGCTAAATTTGAAGAGAAAATCAATTTTGTACATATATAAGCCGCAGGTTTTCATATTGTAACATGAGATATTTACACAGAAAGACGGTGCACTGACACGCTTTTTTTAAACTGTGCCTGAAAATTGGAACCAACACGACAACAACACGGGATGAACACATCTGCAGGTTTAGAAAATAAAGCTGCACCAACACGGAAAATCTGCTTTTATTTCCTCTGAAAACTTTTGTCGTCTTTTTACATTGACCAAGTTGGATTCATTGATGTCGAGCTCACGTGCAGTGGCTCTATTTCAGGGGTCGGCAACTCGCGGCTCCGGAGCCGTATGCGCCTCTTTCAGCCTTATACGGCTCTGCGTGGCTTGGGAACTGACACAGACACAGCTCACAGTCCTGCGTAAAGAGCCCTGATTTTCAGACGCTGATTTTCAGACGCGCCCTGATTTTCAGACGCTGTGCGCACAGGGGTCAGGAGCAACTTTGGCCCGTCCCTAATGACACACTAATAAGCTCGTCCGTAGATGTATCATGAAAATCCTGCTGGAAATCGCCACAGAAATCTATTTGATGTAGTAGCAAGTATATTATCTGCTCTTGTATCCGCGGTGACGTATCACGTATAACACATCAGACACGACGCACAAAAGTAGAGCCACAAGCGAGTGAAAATGAGCCAAAACAATAGTCTTTGGAGATCTTTTTAACAAAGGGGAAAAGGACAACTGAGGAGCCAGAAGAGGAGACTACGACCTCCAAGAAAAAGAAAGATAAATTTAACAGACAATGCCTACTTAAAATCTGGGTTTGTCACTACAGGTGACTCTCACGCACAGAGTCCGCTCTGCGTAACATGCGGGAAAAGCAAATAAGGCAATGAAACCTTCATAACTGCTTTGGCACATGGAGAATAAGCACCTGGGATTAAACGATACGCTACGAGTTTTTTTGTTGTTGTTTTTTTAAAGAAACTGCGGAGTAGAGTAGACATAATCACATAATCAGCGCGATGCATGATGCAGCGGTTTGGTGAGTTGTATTTTTTTAATGCACTTAAGTTGTTTTTGCCATATTTATCTGCCACGTGTAGAAGGCTTGTCCGTGAAAGTAAAACCTACATTATTCCGTTACATTATTGTTATTATACAGTGTTATCTTCATTTTAGATGTCAAAAAGTATTTGCGGCTCCCAGTGTTTTATTTTATGTGGAAAGTGGGTCCAAATGGCTCTTTGCGTGTTAAAGGCCGACCCCTGCTCTATTTCCTTCTTTATCTTAAAAACTGCATCATATCCATTTCATGATGCGCAAAATGATCGTTCAAAATCAAAACTAGTGAATTCTTCAGAGCAGAATCTTTCCCCACGTCTGTCTCACTTTTACGTTTACAGCTAGAGAGCGCCCCCCAGGGGCCGTTATCCAGTAAAATTCCATATATAAGCCGCACTGCTGTAAAAGCCGCAGGGTTCAAAGCGTGGAAAAAAAGTAGCGGCTTATAATCCGAAATTTACGGTAACCACATTTTGCATGACATAATTTTTACTATGAACCAATTCTTGTTTATGCATCTCTAAGCTGCTTTTCAAGAACAACTTGCCCTGTCGTTCCTTGAGAGATAAAGAAAAGGGCCATAAACACATCTGGAGCAGTTTTTTTGTTTAAATAAATGCTATTTTTTAGTCTCTGCTCTGGTATTGGCCAATAGCAGCAGATACTTAAAGCCACAATATTGAAATGAGAACAGAAAATGGTGGTGCATCCCTAAAAAGAGCATTCACTTTGACAGCCATAACAGAACTACATCTAGTTCCAGTGCGGCCACACAGAGTGCAGTGTGAAAAGGTCCCCAAACAGAAGAATGCGAGTTTAGATTCATCTGACCTTCACCGGGCCATCGTTGTCTTCGGGGATGGGCTCAGACTTCAGGTAACGCTTCAGTTTTCCATCAAAATAATCTTGTAGGAAACTCTCCAGAGCTTTACCGTCACGGCTGAGAGAAAAACAAAACAAACCCTGAGCGTCTCAATTAAACCGCTTCATTATAAGTGTTTTGGTATGGCATGGTATAATAAAAGGATAATTTTATGTTCTAAAAAATACAAATGAGTTTAAAAACATGTCTTCTTTTGACTTCATTGGCTCCTAAATATGAGAGATCCACTTAAGTATTACAATGTTTATAACCTTACTGGACTCAGTGTTTTGAAGCTTATTTTAATTGAAATAAAAAGATTTAAAAACTAAAAAGACTGTTACTCACGAGAACTCCTCGGTCATGACATATTTGTCGCCACGGGCCGTTCGGATGGCCACCAGGGGGAGCTCTCCACTGCTGCCGTCCAATCCAAATTCAGTCAGCTCATGCATGAATGAGTTCTTATTGGCCACGGCGAAATTCAGGCTCTGCCCTTTGTCCAGGAAGCCCTTCGCCACCTTCATTACTCTGGAGGGACACAATGATGTTTAATATTTATTTTAAAACAGGAAAAAAAATCTTTTGCATGTGCTGCAGTTCACCTGTTCCTCCAGTAGTTGGAGCCCTTGGGGTTTTTGGCGTAGTCCACATCATAATACGCCACGCACAAATCCCGCCCCTTTAGCTGGTCTTTGTTATCGTCAGTCATGTGAGGACACATCCCAAAACTAAAACCAGACAAATGTAATATCTTACCCTGTGCTGCTGCTGCAGTAGTAGTAGTATTTGCAATACTCACATATTGTCCTGGATGAACCTCTTGAGTTTGTTACTTGTGAACTTTTCTTCGCTGAATTTCACAGTGGATTCTTCAAACTTGTTCTGGAGCTTCTTTGGACGGAACAGTACCACGCCCCTGAGAATAAAAACATAAAAACACAACTTAAAAGTGCATATGACAGGTTGGACTTTAGTTAAGATCATTATAAGATTTTCCCCCCAAAGAAATTTACACTCCCAGTTTGTCTTTTTTTTTTTTTTTTTTTAAGTTTTCAAATTTTACTTCCTGGTTGTAAATCATGGCATCACACTAGTGAATTCCAAACATGTTACCTAGCAACTATGTAGTACACAATTCTTATTTGACAAATAAAAACATCATTGAAACAAATAAAGGTGTTTTCTTAAAGTATCTGAAAAAATGTGTTGTGTAAATTGTGCCAAATGATTGGACAGAATTGTCCCAGTGTGATGTCTGTGTAATATCAGTGTGGGACAAATGCAACTCTCTACTTCCTGTCATTTCCTGTCATTACTCACTCTCCATTGGCTGTGATCAGACCCGCTTCGTTGGTGTGAGCAAATCGGTAGCTCTCCCTCAGAGCGCTAGCAGCCTTCAGAAACTCAACCTGAGCTGCAGAAGATGAGTCTGAGAAGAAACCTGGAATAGAGACACAAAGGTCAGACCTGTGAGGGTCAGAGACTCACAGAAATATCAGATTTACCGTAGTATTGGGTATATTCAGTGTACAGTAGTTCTTTTGTAAACTTACCTATGACACTGGCGTCCTGGTCGGAGGTGAACTTGTCCAGATCCTCCTCAGACTTGAGCTCCACAGATGCAGGACCTGCCTGTTTCTTCAGGAAGCTCACGATGCCGTCTGAAACATTCATACAACTCTTAATGGGTGTTTTCACACCTACTGGCATCCTGGCTAGCTCTATTGTTCTTTGTTTTGTTTGGTTGCTTTGGGTCCGAGGATGGAGTTATAGATGGGGGAAAGATGATGTCCAAGGCCCCCATTCCTGTTCAAGGAAGGATTGGCTTTCCTAACAAAAATTGCTTCTTTAACTCCCCACTCAAACCATGATTTCAAAGCCACTCCTTTGAAGATGGTGAGGTACAGATCTTAACCAGTGAAAAATGATGTATGGCGGAGTGGGGTCCAGAGGAGCTCTTGCAATGGTTTCGGTCCATTAGAATTGTCCAACGGCAATCTGACCAGAACTGAAAAGCGTCTTGAATGAGCAGCAAAGCGTCTTCACTGCTACAACTTTTTGTCCAGTTCACAGATTTTACCTTTTACCGTGGACTAGACCTGGAGAACTGAGGGATTACACAGACGTGTCCAAAGAAAGACACATTTCAAAGTTCAATGTTGTGTCAATAAAAAGTTTAATTTGTAGCAAAGTTTCTCCTTTTTAAAAAGTTCAGAGTCAAAAAGATTTGTTAAACAAAGCCAAGGCCAGCTGTTGTACAAGAAAAAGTACTTTTAAATTCTTGAATTCAACCACAACTTTCTCACAGGCAAAATTAGGCCTGGATAATCACTATATCGATAATCAGTAATCAGTGTATCGATAATCTGTCGATACACTGATTATATCGATTGTACTATCTGTATAATCACTAAATCGATAAATCAGTATTATTGATTATCGATATAGTGATTATCAGTATCGATCGTTCAGAAGATTATCAGTATAGATAAACACTTTGGGCCTTATTTATCGTACAATGCAACTTTTCTTTGCAATAGCAGGGAGATTTTTGCCATTTTATGCGATAACCAGACTGTATATAGAAGTGGACTAAGCGAGTGTGACATCACCCAGTGTTCGGCTCCAGTCAAATGACGCTCATCAAGGCTAGAGCAGTTATAGGGTGAATTGGGAGCCAAATTCCGTTTTTGGAATGCTGACCACGAGCATCATGGCAACCAAAGAGCCAATCTGGAGCGAGGCTGATGAAGGCAACACCCTTGCACCCCCACAGCGCTGGTTTAGCAGGGAGCGGGAGCTTAGCAACGCTGTTAATCAAACCTGTTGCTAACTCTACCAGGCATGACCTCAGTGAAAGAAAGTACATGATCCTGGGGTTTTTATTAATGTTCATATCATGTAGAGTGGGTTAATACAAACATTTTAAGACCAAAATGACAGGCCTGACAGCAGCAGTTATAGAGAGCCGGGCCAGTTTGCTAATGTAAAGTGAATTGGAGGCAGAGTGGATGGAGCCAGAAGTGTGTCCATGCTCACTTGCTATTTGCAATGCGCAGCGTGTTAGCCATGTCCATTTATATATGCAGTCAATGGTGATCACACAAGATTTGAGCTGAACAGAGAATAAATAGTTTCTATGGCTGATTGAGCTGTTACTGCCCATTTAAAAACCCTTGGGGCAGATGGTAGCTTTAAATTTACAATATCAGCTAGTTTCAATATCGTTTACCATATTTCTCAGTGTGGATATATTGTGGTTCATAATGTGTCATTGTGACAGGCTCCAGTCTTGTGAATGCAGGGGGGCAGCTCCTTGCATTATAAACAGAGCTTCTGTTTATTTAAAAGGAGGATCAGATACAAATGTGACCCGGATGTGGGCTTTATTTAAGCAGACACATGATCCAGGTACTACACCCTCCACACCTAAGAAACTACACCTACAATTGCACCAACACACACCCTAGGTCTGCAGTTCTTCAAGTCACATGCTCTCTGTAGCTCCCCACCCATCCCTCTTGTTGCAGCTGCCCTCCCTCCCTACGCTTCCCCCTTGGTTCAGATGCCTTCCCTCACTCCCTCTTGTATCAGATGCTTGCCCGCTCCCACTGCCTTCCCTCCCCCTTGTGTCAGATGCCCTCCCTCTTGTGTTAAAGTGCAGACTTGACACACCTGCAGTCCTGGGTCCATCGTACGGTCCAGTCTCCTCTCCGTCTCTAAAGATCTTTAAGGTGGGATACCCGTTCACTCCGTATTTACTGCAAGTGTTACTGTTGGCTGTGCAGTCAACCTTAAACACACAGAACACAGATATGACTCCATTAAAACATACTGACTGCAGGGCCCACTCAAAGCCCAGGGACCCCCATTGCCCCTCCCCGAAATGTTCCACAGTATGACATTTTTCTCATCCGTCTCCATGAAACAATAAAGTGACACCACCAGGATGAGTTACAGGTCAGGTCTATGGAAAGGCGTTTAACTATCTTGCATTTACCCCCAACCCTTAAACTCTGATGTGTTCTGAATGAACATCTAACCGCAGCCACTGGTTTCTTTACACCGCTGTAATGTTGTTTTAAATCCCTTAAATTCTGGTTCATCTTTTACATCGTTTTATATGGAGCAGTGAGACTGACCTTTGCCAGACCCACAACTCCTTTGAGTCGAGTGGCGGCCACTTCGTACTCGGGGGCCAGACGTTTACAGTGCCCGCACCTGAAGAAAGAAACAGCTTTTAATATGGAAACATGTGACAATAGAGCACCAATACCTCATTATAACCTTGAGTGAAAAAATAATAAACCATCCCATCTTGTATATAATGCATTTTTATATTCAAAATGTATGTCACGATACTAAAATTTCAAACTATATATTTCAATACTGATCCCAATACCATGATAATAAAAATCCTCTTCATATAAACAGTACACTGTGAATTTCCACATTATATGGTAGTTCCTTTTATATACCAATGTGGCCTTACCTGTGTAATCGTCCAGGTAGATTCCATAGCGGTTCATGTGCTGGTAGTCTAGTCTATGTAGTTTTATACTTGTTCTGATACAGCTCAAGATCATTCTAAAGATATTCAGGAAAGGTTCATTTCTGTCTTCTGAAGGGGATTCTTTTTTTAGCATCTGCTCAAATGAGGATCTAGTTTGTAACTTTTTAAAATATCGATTAGTATAATTTCAGTATGATCTTGTAAATAAATTGTTCAGATGGTCTTATTTTATTGTTGGGCTTTAGATCCAGTGAACTAGACCTGGGCACTTTTAGTTTTAAATACAAATTTGAGTCAGCTTGGTCACAATTTGAAGCTGGATTTCAGACCTGATCAGAATGAAACCAAAACCAGTTTATATCAACTTTCACTTTCCATTCTCCTTTTATTTACAGACAACATTTTAAACCAAGCACAGGCCTTCAGGGAAATACAAAATGAGAATTCAGGTCTGGTATCTCCCAAACCACCGTCAGCTTTACTTTATTATATGTATTTAACTAAACGAGAATTTAACCATTATGAAATTGTTTTTAAATTAACTTAAAGGGCCTATGTGAGTATTTTCTGATCGGCTCTAATGTTGTTTCCTCATCACAAACAGACCTGGAGTTGTGTTTTGTTTCATTCACAAATGTTCAATGGACAAGCCCTGCATATTTAGGATGAGTTCTTCTCTCCGACAGAAAACGCTCTGTTCCACCTTGCGATGTCTTGTGGTAATACAGAAAGTGCTTTACTGTGTTTTCAAACTCCATGCACTTTCACTCGAATCATTTGGATCTTTACAAACCTAGAATTGCCCATCTCTACTCAACAAAAAGGTAAAAAGAGCTGTTACCTTGAAAACTACCGCTTCATGACATCACAAGGTGGAACAGAGCATTTTGAGCTTTGTAGACAGACTAATAATAAAGAGTTACTCAAACATGTGTGAATGAAACAAAGCACAACTCCAGGTATGTTTTTGAGGAGGAAACAGCATTATAACATGGAGCTCACAAGAATCACGTTTGTGTAATATAGAACCTTTAAGTTAGACACAGGTGAATTCTTAGTTTTATTTCAATTGTGGTAACTTTTGTTATTATTATTATGCAATTAATTATTTTATTTCAATTCATAGTAATTTTGAGTCTTTGAAAGTGTCTTAAACCTGAACTCTACACACGAGTAAAGATTTGAAAACCACAAAAAAAACAAAAAACAAAAAAACACACATTATTGTAAAAGGTTTTAGTTTTGTTTTAATGTATACATTAAACTTTTTATTGCTAAAAAAATCTCCACACCTGACATTTGTACACCGCACGGACCAATCAGAAGTGGACACCCAACCTCAGCCAGCCAATCAGCGCGTTACAACAGCGCTAGGTCCCGCCCCGCACTTCCTGGTGCTTCTGTCGTACTTTTCCATTTAAAACTGTTCAAACTGCACTTTTACACGACCTCGTGTAGATTTACAAAGTAAAAATAGACCAAAAGTACAATTACCACCACCATAAAACGTTAACGTTTCCAGGAAAGCGTTAATTGCTCTAAAACGTGCATAAATGAGGCTTTGCAGAGCGTTGTGGCCCGATATATGTAGTAATTGTAATTTTAGCGAAATTAAACTGGAGTTTCCTTTAACATTATCAATGTGTGCACGTGTGGAACTAGTAAAAATACAAGATCTTTTTTAAAGTAGGGACGTAATTGCGGGAGTGAAAGGTTAATTGCCAGAAAATGTGAATTAAATGAGGCTTTGCAGCTGTTTCTTGGCCTAAACCGGCTCTTTCCTTTTATTTTACAACAAATTCTACACAAAATGGTGTGCTTTAAGATAAATACTGACCACGGCGCAAAGAACTCCACGAGGATGAGGTCGTGGTCCCCGATGCGGCTATCGAAGTCATCATCGGTGAACTCCAACACATCACTGGCCGCGGAGAGAGCGGCAAGAGCGGCGAGGAGCAGGAGCCTGAGCATGTCCGCGGAGCTCCGGGTCTACGGCGGGTCTACGGCGGGTCTACGGAGGTGCTGGGTCCGTGTGAGAGGCCTGGGAGCCGGCTGTATGGGGCGGAGAGGTGGCGGTTCAGAGGACGCGGCGCAGGACTCGGTTTTAAGCCCGGAATGAAGCGCTGCAGGCGGCCACGGAAAGCGGAAGACGCGGAAGCAGAGGGCCTCTCCTAACCAGAGTGTGGCAGCGCGCGATTGGCTAGAGCGCGACATCAGTCACAGCGCCGCGGCCAATCACAGGCGAAGATCCCAAACACGCAGCTACGTAAGGCCCCGCCTCCTGGAATGACGCTGTAAAATCATGAAATTGGACTAAATATTTACAGTTTAAAAAGCGCAAATTAACTCACTTTAATTAGCAGGAGAGAGCCTAGAAATACTAGTACATGATATTTTAGCGTTTAAATTAAATTCCGAAAACTAGAAATTATTTACTAAAACTAAATAAAAGTGAAATCTGAGACACGTGGATTACCTGGATTGTGGATGTTCCGGATGGGTCACTCAAAATGCCAAGAGCGGTTTGAAATCTTGATTTACTTTTCACTGATGAATTTTGGACTCTTGCATTAGTCAAAGAAACGTCACCGTCGTTTTAATTTATTTTCTTATTTACACATTTACAACTTGTGAAAAAAATATTAAAGGCAGGTTTTATTATGTTAAGTTTTGGTTATCTAGTTTATAGTGACAATTTACTATAGCTTATTTGAACATTTTTATCTTCAAACAGTACACGACAGGTTTCATGTTTGTCTGATTCTGACTGGTGGATAGAAGCTGTGCTAAAAACAAGTTTTGCAACAGTTCCGTGGCAGCTTGTGAAGAAAAGTTGAGAATAGAAGTAAAAAAATACAGAAGTATTTGTGAGCTGTAAAAGACACTTTAAACCTGCATTTCACTGCATAAACCTGTTGTCTTTTATTTGTATGAGTCTAATCAGAACTATTGTCATTTAGACAAGTTATGGAATCATCTCCACATGTCACATCTGCTGTGTCCAGTCAGGAAGAAAAATGATAAACCAGAATGACAAAACTAGACAAATATAATCAAGATGTTTAGTAAAGTCTTAAAAGTAAAGATGTTAACAGATAAGTTTTAGTTTAAAAAATAAAAATAAAATCTAAATCTAAATGTGTGCATAAATATATTGTTTTGTCAGATTAATTTTGGATCAAATCTATTTTGTCTGAACAGCGACTGATGAACTGAAGAGTAAACTGTCTTGACACACAACATTTCACTTGAAATCACTTGAAATCTAGGCCTGGACTCCACTAAATAAATTCTTGTTGGACTAGAAGACATGTGCTGCTGATCGATTGGTCGACTAAAAAGAGGGCGTGGCTTGGCGCTATCACAAACTCAAAGCTTGAAGTGCTTATGACAGGTTAAACTACTCATTTTACTCAAACACAGGTAAGATCTTTATAAGGAGAAATGAGAGAATAAACATAAGCACTTTAAGTGTCACTGTTATCTGTGCATGTGACTCACACTGGTCACATCCACAATTTATAGACACAGACTCCAGGAAACTTTTAAAAGGTTTATAAAAAGTAAGTTCAAGGCGTCTTTAATCACTTTAATAATCCCATGATCCTCTCTGCTGTTGTCCTATTCAGACACATACTTTACTACTGTCTGCCGTGTATATACACACATAAGACATCAAATGTATGACATTATGGAGCTATGTACCAATTTTAATGTAATTTTAAAAATCTAAAACAAGTCTGGAGTTATTCTGAGTTTATTTTGTTCATTACATTCACATGTGCCATTCATAGTTTTGATGCCTCAGTGAGAATCTACAATGTGAATTATCAGGGAAATCAAAAAGAAACAGGAATGAAAAAGTCTCTAAACGTTTGACCTTTTAACTGTTTGAAGGTTTTCATATATTTCTTTCTCCATGTCAGTTTTATTCTTTTGTTTGTGTGTAATTAGGTCATTTTAGTCCTTGAGATCTCAAGTGCTTTAAGCCCTAAAGCCAAACTAGAGCTTTTCCAGCCTCCCTTTAATTCAGAGATGCTTCAATAAGCCTCATGTTTTAGTTTCACTTAAGCCATGGATCTACTCAGAGCATCTGCTACTGCCCACTCACTACAACTGATGCAGAGGAGGAGAGGGACAGAGGAAAGGAGCAGAGGAGAAGAGGCAGAGGAGCAAAGGAGAGGAGCAGAGAGTCAGAGGAGCAGAGGAGGATAGGAGCAGAGGATCAGGGGAGCTGAGGAGAGGGGCAGAGGAGCAGAGGAGAGAGATGTCATACTCGTTGCCCCCTGAAAAAAACAGTCCTTCACCATCAGAGGGCGCTCATTTTACAGTAAACAGATACAGAGTAAAGGGATCACGTAACCTGCAAATAAAATATGAGATTAGTTTTGTTTTAATCTGTTTCTCTCTTAAATGTATTTTCTTATTTAATTTTTCGCTGAATAGTTTAATCAAGAAAAATAAAATGAACACCAGCAGAGGACGCTGTCACACCGAGTCACCAGCTTCAGAGCGCGTGCTCCACTTTTCAGTGGAGAGGAGCGGGAGAGATAGAGTGATACACAGGGCCGAAAAGCAGTGCAGGCGAGTGCAGCGGGACAGACAGGGGAGAGGAAAAGAGAGAGGGGGGAGAAAGAGAGAGAGAGAGGAGAGAAAGAGGGGGAGGAATAAGAATGTGATAAAGTTGGTGTGAGATATTCAGTGTCTCTTTGGTCATTGATGCAGAAGGACACAGAGGGGCTTTGTGCAGATATGAGCCATGAGCGGAGGAGCAGAGCCAGAGGAGTAGAGACAGAGGAGCAGAGACAGAGGAGCAGAGACAGAGGAGCAGAGACAGAGGAGCAGAGGAGCAGAGACAGAAGAGCAGGGACAGAGGAGCAGAGACAGAAGAGCAGAGGAGCAGAGACAGAGATGAGTTTGTTATTTATGAAAAACTATGAAGGACAAACCAGTGACATCATCATCATCCCTCACTCCCTCCAGATGAGAGAGGAGAGAAAAAAAACCCTGAAAAACAGAGGAAAAAAATTAAGGAAAAAAATCTGAAAAAAATGAGAACGAATTTAGAAAAAAAATACTAAAAGAGACAAATCACTCCCTCATTATCACCAGATAAGAGAGATGAGAAGTAATTGAGGAAAAAATAGGAAAAAGTTAAGAAAACTTTTGGGGAAAATAATACAAATTTGAGAATGTTGTGGACAAATTATAATTCTAGATGAAAAGTATTCAATTTGTGAAGTCCGGTGAGTTTTGAAATACAGAAAAAGGTTTATTCTTTGTTACAGCAGATACAGACAGGACAAGGCCCAGGCCTGTCCTGGCCACAGACTGGTAGCCTTTCGGAGTCCCGAGTCTCTACAGAGCATCTCTCCCCCCTGTTCTTACTCTCCCCTACTCCGTCCCCCAGTCCCCTAGTCTCCCCTACTCTGTCCCCCAGTCTCCTGAGCACCTGAGCTCTGAGTGTTTATACCAGAATGACAAAGCCACATACATTTCAAAGCAGTGACTTGTGTTTCACACCCATGAGATAATGAACTTTTACACTTAGACAGGTAGAACAACAATGAGTTTCCTGTGGGATGGAGACAAAGCCTTCACACATGTTAATGTCTAGTCTGAGTCTGACAGAATGACACAGATCAAGTGCATTTAAAGACATACAATAAGAATATTTTCTTCACAAGATGAATATACTTTGGGTAATGACCGAAAGGACAAGATCGCGGATACAAGCGTCTGAAATGGGCTTCCTCCGCAGAGTGGCCGGGCGCACCCTTAGGGATAGGGTGAGGAGCTCAGTCACACGGGAGGAGCTCGGAGTAGAGCCGCTGCTCCTACATGTTGAGAGGAACCAGCTGAGGTGGCTCGGGCATCTGCTCAGGATGCCTCCTGGACGCCTCCCTAGGGAGGTGTTCTGGGCATGTCCCACCGGGAGGAGGCCCCGGGGAAGACCCAGGACACGCTGGAGGGACTATGTCTCTCGGCTGGCCTGGGAACGCCTTGGGGTCCCACCGGAGGAGCTGGAGGACGTGTCCTGGGTGAGGGAAGTCTGGGAGTCCCTGCTTAGACTGCTGCCCCCGCGACCCGGCCCCGGATAAGCGAAAGAAAATGGATGGATGGATGAATATACTTAAATTTCTATCACACTTTCTTATTCATTAATCATACTTCATAAACAATTATTGTCAAAAACAGAACACGCACAAAAACACTAATTGTTGTGAATCCAAACAGCTCATGGAGATGAAGTCAATTTCAGTATTGTTGACTGAGATGGAGGCAAATCGAACAGTTCATTGTTGTGTTTGTGTTTGTTGAAGATTTGTAGTCACAAGATGAATGCTGTTTTAACAGGATGGTGGCAGTGTTCAGTTAAATCTTTCCCATCAACTGTCAGTTTGTCCTCCCTCTGATCACATGTCTGTATGTCCACACGCAGCTTGGCGTCTCTCTCTGGCCACAGCTCGTCTCTGGAGTTGTCCTCCACCTCATGTGTCGATCTTCAGGGCTGTGGTTGAGGACATGAGGAACAGGTCAAGTTCTTTTGAGTCACATGAAAAGAAGTGAATGGCTGAACCTTTCTGAAGTTTTCCTTCAGTAACAGTGAAACAGAAGCATGGTTTTGATTATGCAGGTCTGGTTCTGCCATGACCATGTGTCCTCTTACTCAAGAGAAGATCATGTGTCCTCTTACTCAAGAGAAGACCATGTGTCCTCCTGCTCAAGAGAAGACCATGTGTCCTCTTACTCAAGAGAAGACCATGTGTCCTCTTACTCAAGAGAAGACCATGTGTCCTCCTGCTCAAGAGAAGACCATGTGTCCTCTTACTCAAGAGAAGACCATGTGTCCTCCTGCTCAAGAGAAGACCATGTGTCCTCTTACTCAAGAGAAGACCATGTGTCCTCCTTCTCAAGAGAAGACCATGTGTCCTCCTGCTCAAGAGAAGACCATGTGTCCTCCTGCTCAAGAGAAGACCATGTGTCCTCCTGCTCAAGAGAAGACCATGTGTCCTCCTGCTCAAGAGAAGACCATGTGTCCTCTTACTCAAGAGAAGACCATGTGTCCTCTTACTCAAGAGAAGACCATGTGTCCTCCTGCTCAGGACATGCTTTTGGTTCAGGTCCAGGTGTAAAGTTATGTCCTGGCTACAGACAATTCAGCTGTGGTGGTTGGTTCACTGTGGTTGTCTTTGTCTTGAAGGGCATTGTCTTGAAGTTAATGGAAAACAGTTTGAAAACACTTGTTGTCTCATAATTCAAATTGGGGAAAAATTGAGAAATAAAAATTGAAAAATTGGAGGAGAAATCTGAAAAAAGTGTGGAAAAAAATTGAGGAAAAATGTATTAAATGTATTGTTTTAACATAATCTGACCATGAAGAACTGATAAAAAGGTGAGCTGATTTATGCTGGTAAACAAGTCCCTCCCAAATAACATTGCAGTTAGAAGCTAGCTAGCATTAGCAGTTTTTTCAGTTAGTCACTCTCACTTTTTTGCTGAAAATCAAACTCCTAAACATTCAGATTGATCACAGAACATGTACTCTTTACATCACTTCTGTATTTTTCTGTAGTTTTCAGATGATCCAGGAACTTTTTTGACAGTGTTTGCTAATGTGTGCATTGTGTCTCCATGGTAATGGCTAAACATTTCACCCTAAATATACATGCAGAACCCCCGTGTGATGTCACTGCAGAGTACCTATAGTTTGTCCAAGTCTAAGGCTATCATATATTCTCCTCGTATGAAACTGTATAAAGCTATAACATCTACGGACAATACAAAGACCTCTACAATTTTACCAAAGATGCCCTCCTTGTGTCTGGTCTGAAGTGAGCACAGGGGAAAGTGTCTTGCCGTGGGACACAAAGGCAGGATGTGCTTTAGTCCAGTTCTCATTTACGACACAGTGAATCTGTGTTTGTCAAAGATGAGCTTTATTAAAATATGAGACATTCATCAGAGACATTCACGTCACCATGGAAACAGTGGAGGGCGGGGCTTCGACAGGTAAAGGAGAAGTCAGGTTATTGCATAAAATATTCTCAAGCAAAAGAGTTGTAGAAAGAACAGACCCTAGTTTAGACCTATTTTAGTTCTGGTTTAGTCTAGGTTTAGCCCATGTTCAGTCTCGGTTCAGTCTTTATTTAGACCTGGTTTAGTCTGAGTTTAGTCTGGGTTTAGTCCTGGTTTAGTCCAGGTTTAGTCCTGGTTTAGACTGGGCTTAGTCCTAATTTAATATGTAATTAGTCCTGGTTTAGTCTTGGTTTAGTCTGGGTTTAGTCCTAGTTTAGTCTGTGTTTAGTCCTGGTATAACACTATGTCATGGTTTAGTAAATATTTGGATACTGTTAAAGCCTGGTGATGTTACTGCAGACTGAAATGCATCGTGGGTAATGTAGTATGGCTTTATAAATCCACTTTATATTAGTTTATCATGTTTACTTTAGATGGATATTACATATATCATACAGATGCAGAACAGACTTAAGTCACACTGATGAAACAAACAGGACTTAGACGCTTCCTCACATGCCTCCTTGTCTCCTTTCCTAGCCTCCTTCTCTCTTTTCCTTATCTCTTCATGCCACCTTTACTCTGGCATTCTTAAAATCAGGGACTGGATCATCTAAAATGCATTTTGATAATTAGACAAAAGAAAAGACTTAACATTGAAACTATAATTTAAATAATTTTCTGAAACAAAAATAGCGCCTTTAAATGCACCAGAACCACTACAATCAAAACATGAAAGACACTCATGTACAGATCATTATATACAGACTATTCATGTGTGGATTAACCCTGGATTTGAGGCTTTCTTCCTCTCAGAGTGGACAGACATTCAGCTGAAACTCATCTCAACATTTAAACTGGCTCTAAACTGATACAATTATTATTCAGCTACAGACACAAATATTATAGACCTGTACTTTTAAAAATGTAAATCAAATGGATAAAAAAGTGCATGTTTAGGTTTGTGTTTGGTAATAACGGAAGAGCAGATATACAAATTTCATTCTGACAGGAGTCAAACGTATTTTAAAGTTTATAATATGATGAACATGTGATGTAATAAATAGCATTAGTTTAATTAAATATGCACCTTTCTCTCCCTGTGCTTAAACTGTGCTTTTAAACTAAAAAACTCCACTAAGCTCCTTCAAACATTCATAAAATCCTCATTGAAATAAATGACTTCCCTCTTTTCACAGTTAGATTTGATGAATGGCTTTTGATGCTAATGGTGATTATTGACTGTAGATTACACATGGCAGATACAGGAGTGTGGCTGCAGGGGGCGCTCTGTCAGATATAGGGGTGTGGCTGCAGGGGGCGCTCTCTACTTGAACGTCTTGATAGGTGGAGGGACTTTGATGTCTTGACCTTTCTCCAGACGCTTCTCACACTCCACGAGGTAATTCACACCATCCACCACGGTCTGCACCAACTGCACCTGCACACACAGGACAGACAGGAGTAATGGGACAGAAGCAGACAGGAGCAGAGAGGAGCACACAGGAGCACACAGGAGCACACAGGAGTATGTAGAAGCACATAGGAGTATATAGAAGCACACAGGAGCACACAGGAGCACACAGGAGTATGTAGAAGCACATAGGAGTATATAGAAGCACACAGGAGTATGTAGAAGCACACAGGAGTATGTAGAAGCACACAGGAGTATGTAGAAGCACACAGGAGTATGTAGAAGCACATAGAAGCACATAGGAGCACACAGGAGCACACAGGAGCACGTAGAAGCACATAGGAGTATGTAGAAGCACACAGGAGCACATAGGAGCAGTGATACAGGAGCAATGAGACAGAAGCAAATAGGAGCAATGAGACCGGAGCAGTGAGACAGGTTAGACTGGGTTTAGACTGGTTGCACCAGTATAGATAGGTTACACTGAGGTTTGGACCTGTTTACTATATTTTCAGGGTTATGATAAAAATATTGAATAAGTCTTTGGCATATTTTCACTGGAACCTTAAACTTCTGTTCTTACCTCAGACTGCCCAAAGCGGTCTAGCGGTCTGGTCTGGTCTCAGGTCTCTGGTCTCTGGTCTAACCTTGGTTCTTACCTCAGACTGTCCGAGTCGGTCCAGATTGGAGATGTCAAAGATTCCACCCACAGCGGCGGTGTCGACGCCCCCTGTGCCTCTCTTCTGCAGACGCAGGTTATCCAGGATCTTATTGAAGCGCGGGTCCTACAGGACACACAGGGTTACTGCAGCACAGCAGGAACACAAGTATTTACAGTAGTTTTAACAGTAGTAGTTATTGTAGTAGTAGTAGTAGCAACAGCAGTACAAGCAGCAGTAGTGGTAGTAAAAGTACTAGTAGCAGCAGTAGTAGTGTTAGTAGCAGTAGTAGTAGTGGCAGTTGTAGCAGCAGTAGTAGTAGTAGTAGCTGTAGTAGTAGTACTCTTACCTTGCTGAGCAGAGGTAGTTTGACATGCACTCCCGCTCTCAGCCCTGTGCCCAGGTTGGAGGGGCAAGTGAGGATGTACCCGAGTCTCTCATTCCACATGAACTCCCAGCCACGCTCCTGAATCAGATGCTCCACCTGGGGGCGCCACACACAGGGTTATACACTAAATACAACCAGAACTAAAGCAGGACTAAAGCAGGACTAAAGCAGGACTAAAGCAGGACTAAAGCAGGACTAAGGCAGGACTGATGCAGGTCTATCCCAGGACTAAACCAGGTCTATCCCAGGACTAAAGCAGGACTAAACCAGGTCTATTCCAGGACTAAAGCAGGGACTATAGCCGGTCTAACCAAGGACTCAAAAAGAAGGGTAGGGCTGGGCAATACTGAATAATCTTGATATTCTGTTAGATTTGATTTAGTCTTTTCAAAAACAAAATAAAATGTAGACAAACTAACACTCCACATGTTTTACACAGGACTCTGGACCTTTGCATCCATGACACTACGACAACACCACAACACTGACCATTAAACACAATCACATCAACATTTCAGTTAATGCCCTGGCCCTAATATAAAGGCTGTTGTTGTAGTAGTAGTAGTAGTAGTAGTAGTAGTAGTAGTAGTAGTAGTAGTAGTAGTAGTAGTAGTACCTCTTTGAGCCCTCTACAGAACCTTTCAAACACTCTCTTCATGTTGCCGCCCTTTTCCATGGAGATGACTCTGGTGTGGTCCTCCTCGTTCACCCAGATCAGAAACGTCTTCTCGTTATTGTGCCTGGGACAAACAGACCAGAAAGACCTGATTTAGACCTGATTTAGACCTGATTTAGACCTAGTTTAATCCTGGTTTAGATCTGGTTTAGACATGGATTAGTCCTGGATTAGTTCTGGTTTAGACTGATTTAGGAGACAAGGTGTAGGAGACAAGGAAACCGAGTTTAAGAGACAAGATGTAAGAAACAAGGAGACTGGATTTAGGAAAGAAGAAGACAAGACATAGGAGACAAGGAGATGAGGAGACAAGGGAGTGTAAATGTGCTGACAGAGGAGCAGAGTCATTAGGCTGAATCTGAGCATCCACTGGAGGTCTCCTGAGGTGAGGATACGATATGAGCCAGGAACAGAAGTGATTTTCTGTTTACAGAGAGGAGAGGAGGGAGGACTAGTGAGAGGGAGAGAGAGAGAGAGAGGGGGGGGGGGGAGAGAGAGCAAAAATGGGTTGAGAGAAAGAGAAGAGGAAGAGAGAGAGAAAGGAGGGAGGTGGAGGTGAGAGAGAGGAGGGAGTGAGAGATGAGGGAGAGAGAGAGAGTGAGAATGGGGAGAGACAAAGACAGGAGGAAGAGAGAGAGAAAGGAGGGAGGGTGAGAGAGAGGAGGGAGTGAGAGATGAGGGAGAGAAAGTGAGAATGGGGAGAGAGAAAGAGAGAGGAGGAAGAGAAAGAGAGAGAGAAAGGAGGGAGGGAGAATGAGAGGAGAGAAAGAGAGGAGGAAGAGAGAGATGAGGAGAGAGCAGAGCTGTGCTGGTGAAAGTGGAGAATGGAGTGAATTATTGAACCTCTGAGTTCCTGGACACAGCCTCAGGCTTCAGAGAGATTTGCATTTATTTATTTAATTGGGACAATGCATGTTAATGAACAGACATGATACAACATGAATGTAAACACATCAGATTATAGCCAAAGGCTAATTTCCATCCATTGTCCCAAGGGCTGGGGTCACAAAAGGGCCAAAATAAAAATTGCACACTGCATTCATTGCATAATTCCTTTAATTGTACATTCCATATTTTGCCCATACATGCAAAATATGTCTCTATAGAAAAGTTAAAATCACATTGCCACTATAGATGATGCATGTTTGCTTTCACCATAACCAGTTTTTCATTTGAGCTTTAAAAGAACTGTACGTGGGACATTCTCTCAGGGTTACCGGGAGACTATTCCACAGGTTCCCACCTTGGACAGATAATAAATTACAAATTACACTGGGCTCATTTACATTTACAGTCTAAGACAGTGACTGTATGAGAAGTGTTCTGGTAAATCAGGGGTTAAATCAGACGGATCCTGAAAAGTGTTTTGTTCTATTCTTTCACAATGTTCTCATCATTTCTTCTCAATGAGCCTCTGAAGTTGTATTTGGAGTGATTCATGTTTGAGTAATCTTTATTTTATTTTCTTAATTGGTGATACTCGTAGGATTTGGCAGCGCTGCGTAGTCATTTTGGTACAAATGGGGAAAAAAATGGGCTGCTCGCTAGTGTGATGTGCAGCTATCCATAGGGGCACCGACGGCATGTAGCATTTTGTTGTGATGACGTTTACGGCAACGTCAGCTCCCATTGGGCAAAAAAATTTTAAATGTGCAAATTATAACATAATGATCAAGGAGTGTCACAGATTAAAACTATAGAGCACACAATAGGTCTGATTTAAACTACAGAAGGGTTGTGTGTGGTTATAAAAGATTACAGTGAAAGTGTGGTTGGCACAGGTGTAGAGGTGTAGAGATGTGCCACTGACCAGATGCCGCGGGCGTCGGGCCAGTCCCGGGCCATACCCGCACAGGTGAGCAGCGGAGACACAGGTTTGTCAAACAGGAAGTGATCCTGAGGAGATGGAGGACACTTTAGCACACAGAGACAAAGAGACACATCCCTCTATGTCTGTCTCAGTCTGTACTGTTCTCACTCTAACTGCAGCTGAGAGATCCTCCACACTGGGTATACTGTGTACTTGTACTGTACTTGTATTGTGAGTGTGTCTTAGGTCTATGAGCTGCTGTCGTTCCTTCTCGGTCATCTGGGTCAGACTGTAGTATTATACTTGTACTTGTGTATGTATACTTATGTATGTGTTCTTGTGTACTTGTGTATGTATACCTATGCATGTGTTCTTGTGTATTTGTATATGTATACCTATGTATGTGTTCTTGTGTACTTGTGTATGTACACCTGTGAATGTGTTCTTGTTTACTTGTACTTGTGTACTTGTACTCGTACGTCTAGAAGCTGTTGTTGTTTCTTCTCAGTCATCTGGGTCAGACTGTAGTATTATTGTACTTGTACTTGTGTATGTGTATGTGTACTTGTGTGCTTGTACTTGTTTACTTGTACTTGTACATCTATGAGCTCTTATTTCTTCTCAGTCATCTGGATCAGGCTGTAGTATGGTACTTTGGTGTATGTACTTGTGTACTTGTGCATCTATTAGCTGTTGCTGTTCCTTTTCGGTCATCTGGGTCAGACTGTAGTATTGTACTTGTACTGGTGTATGTGTACTTGTGTACTTGTACTCGTCCATCTATGAGCTGTTGTTCCTTCTCGGTCATCTGAATCAGACTGTAGTAGTGTACTTTTGTATGTGTAATTGTGTATGTGTACTTGTGTGCTTGTACTTGTGTACTTGTACTCGTACATCTATGAGCTGTTGTTGTTCCTTCTCAGTCATCTGGGTCAGACTGTAGTACTTCCCGGCCAGATCTTCCTTGAGTCCGGACAGAGCCTCCACCACCACACGCTCCACCTCTCGCCGCTCTGCCCGAGTACAGGCAGGGGGCAGACTGAGCCCCCGAATACTACGCCCTGTCCTCACACGAGATGACAGCACATACTTCTCATCAAACATACCCGACGTAAGCTACAGAGACAGAGACAGGGAGAGGGTCAGAGACGGTGAGAGAGAGGGTCAGAAAGAGGGAGAGGGGGTCAGAAGAGCAGACAAGAGAGGGTCAGAGGAAAGGGAGAGGGGGTCAGAGTAGTAGTAGTAGTAGTAGTAACAGTAACCGTAGTAATAGTAGTAGTAGTAGTAGTAGTAGTAGTAGTAGTAGTAGTAGTAGTAGTAGTAGTAGTAGTAGTAGTAGTAGTAGTAGTAGTAGTAGTAGTAGTAGTAGTAGTAGTAGTAGTAGTAGTAGTTGTAACAGTAGTACCTTGCTGGAGTCCAGGTCGGTGGGATGAGTCATGGTTCGGGGGTCGTAGCCGTTGTGTCTCTCTTTGATCACAGGGTCCAGCAGATCTGCAAACACCTGAATACAACAGACAAGTTACTCCAGATGCCCTCCCATATCCCTGTATGTCAGATGCCCTCCCGTCCTCCTATACCCTTGTGTGTGCCCTCCTCTCCTCCTCTGTCCTCTCCTTTTCTGTACCCCTGTGTATTACCTCATAACTCTCCTCGTCTCCTGCCACCATGCCTACAGTCTTGATGAAGGGGTGTCCAGGGTTGTCCACTCCGGTTTGGATAGCCTGGTCCAGCGTGTAGCCATTGGGGGTGGACTTGTCACACAGTTTGGCGTAGATGGCTGGAGTCAGGTGACTGGCCATACAGTTGTTGTGTTTGCGGAGGTCGGGATAGTCCGCACTGTCCAGGGAGAGAGGGGATCAATGAGAGTCACTGTCTTACTGTCAATAGATACTCTGGAGTGACATCACGCTGGGGGAGTTCTACATGTATGTCAATGACGGAATGTTCAGAAATTACCATGGAGACACAGTGCACACATTAGCAAACTCTGTCAAAAACGTTTTAGGAGCGTTTGAAAACTCAAGACAAAAGTGATTTAAACAGCACATTTTCAGGAGTGATCAATCCTAGCATTTAGGGTCCCGTTTAGGAGTTTGATTTTCAACAAAAAGGTGAGAGTGACTAACTGAAAAACTGTTGCCTATTGCTAGCTAGCTTGTAACTGTAATGCTATTTGAGAGGGTCTTGTTAACAGCACAGATCAGCTCACCTGTCACTGCAAGTATCAAACAGCTAAATAAATAACTGAATGGTTTGTGTGACAGAAAGTACTCACACAAAGGACTATCACACAAAGCTGAGCCTTATGAGCTTTAAGCCATATTATAATGTTGTTACCTCCTCGAAAACATACTGGAGTTGTGTTTTGTTTCATTCACACATGTTTGAGTAACACTTTATTATTAGTCTGTCTACATTTCCAAAGATCAAAATGCTCTGTTCCACCTTGTGATGTCATAAAGTGGTAGTTTTCATATTAACAACTGCTTTTACCATAAGTTCAGTAGTGATTGGCAATTCCAGGGCTGAAATAATCCAAATGATTCTAGTGAAGGTGTACGGAGTTTAAAAACACAGTGGAGCATTTCCTTTATTACCACATGACATCACAAAGTGGAACACAACTATATGCAGGGTTTGTGTTAAATGTGTGTCAATAAAAGAAAACACAACTCCAAGTATGTTTGTGATGAGGAAACAACATTAGAACAGATCAGAGAATAGTGTAATATGGCCCTTTAATGTGCGGGGGAGGCACTGATCCAGATGTGACATCAGGAGTGTTTAGATCATAACACAGTTTAAACCATAAACCTCTGACCCTGTAATGCTCCACTCACACAGATCCCTATCTATAATGTAAATGTGAGACATGTGATCTGCAGAGGCAGAGGAGCAGACCCAGAGGAGCAGACCCAGAGGAGCAGACCCAGAGGAGCCAGAGGAGCAGAGCCAACGGAACAGAGGCAAAGAAGCAGAGGAGCAGAGCCAGAGGAGCAGAACCAGAGGAGCAAAGGCTTACATGTCATGTCACTGTATTTCTGAGCCTGTACTCTCTTGCGTCCTTCAGCAGCACAAAAGGACTCTATATTTAGACAAAGACACAAAGCCCGACTTATTTCAGCCTGACTTAAACTGAGTGTCCCTCTTCAGCTTTAGTGATTCAGACTCTGGGGTTTAGACTACAGGTAGACTGCACCACTGTGCTGCAGTATAATTTCATCCTATCTGAGCTCTGTTTCACACACACACACACACACACACACACACACCCCCACACACACCCACACACACACACACACGTTGGGTCTCCATACTCGATGGGCAGATGACAATGATTTCCATTCATTTCCTGGAGACTGACCTAACCTTAAGTAGGCAGGTAGTGACACACACATGCACATTAACACATACACCTCTCTTATCTCCGCTCACTACGCCACACTGCTTCACACTGCTTCAATTTGTTTCACTCTGCCTTACACGGCTTCAAACCTGTGGTTAAACTCCTAAATTATTCCTCCTGTACTTTGTCCTCCTCAGTCTAACGTGGAGCTGAGACCTGAGCCACAGCTGCCCTGGGACAGACTGGCAGAGATTCTATTCTGCACCTACCTCTGACCACCACAATCACAGAAGTGCCCTGCTCAAAGACACAATGATGGTATGAAGTGGCAATCAAACCCTCACCTTGAATAAAGTAACAGCACTTTTTGGTCTTCATCTGTGTCACTACAGAATGCTAGGGATGGGAATCACAATGTCACTGACGATTTGATACGATGCACAGCTCACGATACAATACTATCAGAATATGGTGATACATGCTGTAATCGATATATTGATGTTTTTTTTAAGAACTAAATACATTTTAGCAACAGTATGTTTTTGTTAAATCACCACTTGTACAAAGTGGATGTGAAATACATCGATTTGAATAATCGAACAGTGAATTTGTCACGCGTACTGCAGAAACAAGTTCCCTTCCACTAAATAAGCAAAAAAATAAAAAATAAAAATCCCGCAAAAAATGAATGAGGTGAGGTGAAAATCACAATTGTATCAGATCAGATGTGTAAGACAGTGCCTTTATCTGTCAGAGTCAGAGTGTAGTGACTCTATTTAAAATCACTGTTTGACCACAGCAGCTGCTTGTTTCTCTCAGTCACACGACATAGTCAATCTCGTTACAACCAGTCGGCTTTCTCAGCTCAGCCCCGGGGGGAGCAGGGGCTAGGGCTCGGGACACCAGGGCTCCAATCTACCCCGGGATAGGCCAACAGATGCAGTTCCATCTCCACTCAATTGAGGTTATGCATATGACATCATGACATTTAGAAGTTCATCAGTAAGTGGCAAAGGTATATGAGAGTCAATGGTGAGTAATCACATTTTCTTCTGTAAAAGCTACAAATACTAAATCTAAAATGTGAAAGAGCTGCTGCAGTTTAATAACAAATATAATATATATCTCTGTATCCTCTCCTCCTCCTCTATACCCTCTTATTCTCTGTACCCTCTCCCCCTCCTCCCCTCTGTACCTGTCTCCTCTCCTTAAGTAACCAGTATAAAAGCAGATAACAGATAAACCACAGGGACACAACAGACACACTCACATTTATCACTGATACAGACTTTGGATCAGACGCGGATGAACTGAACCTTTGTCTCCTTAAGTAATAATGTTTCTGAGTCTCTGTGTTGAGGAGATAATTATTTTTGGAGTAAACAAAGCAGTTCCACGGACAAAATTTTGACTAGAAAAAGCAAAGAAACGCGTTTTGTCGGTTGTACTGCCCATAGTTCTACCTCAGTGCCACTCATTTATTTATGTGCGTAACCCCTATACTGTTAATACTACGCCTCACCTGTCACGGGCTCCTTTCACCGTTTAATCTATGTCGGCTTCTCCATGTCATACAATTGTAGTCTGACAATAAAACCAGAGAAATATGCAAATAAATACATAAAAATGACCAGAACCGGTCCACAGTCTGCCCACATTCCCATAGATCCAGATGGAAATGCCAAACACGGTAAACCTGTGAATGCTGTGAGGGATGTCGTCTCAAACAGTGCCTTTTGTATTACTGTATTATTATATTTTGTATTCTTATTTCCCCTGCCGCTGGAGGCTCACCTGGCGGGGTATCTCCTCCTCACGGCCTCGGCGCTCACGGCTCGGTCCCGCTGCTGATGGAGGAGGAAGGCGGCGGTCACGGAGCCAGCCCCGGCCAGAGACAGCAGGCCAAGGTGCCGCCTGGAGGACAGGACCCGGGAGAAGCTGCTGGCCATATTTATCCGCGGAGAGTGCACCTACAGCGGACAGAGAGAGGAGGGAGAGCCGAGGAGAGCCGGAGAGCAGCGGAGAATCAGGCCGGAGGAGAGCAGCCGTCAGCGGGGATGAGAGACACGAGCTCCGGTCAAGTTCACGGAAAAAACACGGTTGAACAGGAAGTGTCAAAGTAAAAGCACCAAACCTACCTTTACTACACCTTTATGGATTGAAGGGAAAATATTTATGTATTTTGCCTTAATATTTCCGTTAAATACGCTTAAGTAGCTAACATAAACAGTGAGTACCGGTGAGCAGTTTTGAGTAGAGAATTAGAGTTTCGTTAATTCGGCGTTTTATTGAATTTCTATGGAATATTATGATTTAAAAAAAAAAATAATAATATATAATAATGTAATAATAATATATAATAATTTATATAATAATTTAATAACTTAAAAACGCTTGTTTTTTTCTCTTTGAAAGCAAAAAAAAACATAATAATTAAAAAAATATGCAACATATAATAATAATAATAATAATAATAATAATAATAATAATAATAATAATAATAATAATAATAATAATAATAATACAGGTTAAATGAAATAAAAATAAATAAAAATAAACAAATTAATTAATAAGTTAAAAAAATATATATGAAATTGGTAGTGTAAAATAGAAGGCGGGACCATAATATTCTTGGTCACAGCCACACACAAACGCGCGCGTGCGCACATACACACACACACCCCAACAAACACACACACACACACACACACACTTATACACAGAGCTGTTTTATTGTGAAACGCTGCTTCAGCCTCAGAGGAAGTGCGCCTCAGTTCAGATCAGTGAGTAAAGAGTGAAGGGTAAATGTGTGGACTAAACACATGGGTGCAGTGAAATATCTGAGCAGGAAATGTTTCATATGGGCCATAAACGGTGGACTTTAGACTGTCTGACTGTTCTGTGTGGTGGAACAATTTGCTATAGGCTTACCCCACAGACTGTACATAGACCCCCTCCCCTCTTCTGTGCGTGTGTACAACACAGCCAGGGCCTAACTTTCACACTGAGGTCATCAGAGGACACCAAACAACTGCATTCTATTTTAAGTCTAAGCCAAGGTCAAAGGTCAGAGGTTAATAACATTTTTAGAAAGCAAATTTTGCATGGTGTTTAAGTCTTCATCCTTGTTACCACAAAGTCTCAGGTTTGATTCCCTGGTTACTTGGGGTCTTTTGAGTTTAGTTTGCAGTTTATGGTTTTGCTTTAGTTCGATGTAGCAACTGAACCAATGGCTCTCAAACGTTTCACACAAGCAGCACCAAAGGAAAGATTTGGCTTTCCGAGTATCACCAGGTCTAAACCAGGTCTAAACCAGGTCTAAACCAGGTCTAAACCAGGTCTAAACCAGGTCTAAACCAGGACTATAACAGGACTACTCCAAGTCTAATCTAGGGCTGAACCAGGTCTAAACCAGGTCTAAACCAGGTCTAAACCAGGTCTAAACCAGGTCTAAACCAGGTCTAAACCAGATCTAAACTAGGTCTAAACCAGGTCTAAACCAGATCTAATTCATAGAAAAATGAAAAAACTGAAGACGCTGGACCACAGTTTGAGAAACTCTGAACAAGACTATAGCTTTAAATCAGCCCTATTGTGCTTGTGTCTCTCTATAGTTATAATTGCTGAAACCCATGGGTCATTATAATTTGAAATCACAATATTCATCTAAAACGATTTTATAAAAGAAACAAGTCTGCTGACTTCCGCCTTAGAAAACTGCAGTGGAAACTGATTTTGCTGTAAACGTCATCACAAAGAAGCGCCGCATACTGTTGGCGCCCCCTATGTATAGCTGCACATCAGACTAGCGAACAGCAAATTTTAAAACATTTGTACCAAAATGACTACGCAACGATGCCGAATCCCACCAGTTTCACTGATTAAGGAAACAAAACTGTATAAGGAAGTGCGTACGTCACTGTGGGCATGTACCAGTGGAGGTGAAAATGGGGACAAAACTCCAAAATGGTGTCTTGAAAATAAGAGATTAAAGATTACTCAAACATGAATGACTCCAAATACAACTTCAGAGGCTCAATGAGAACAAACAACTATAACATGAAAAAAGATCTGAACAAAACAATTTGAAGAGCAGCTCTGATTTAAATTGTGGAGTCTTAATAAAAAGATTTGTGGGTGAACAACACGGCTCAGACAGAGTCACACAGGCCTCCAGAGGTATGCAGTTAGAATGAGGAAAGTCTAGTTTCAATCTGAACGGCGCCCTCTGCTCTGCTGCTGTTCAGATCAAAGCTTCTTATGGAAAATAAGAATAATCTGGAATAATCTGGAGCAAAGTACAACATATTTATACAGACTTTCACAAAGACCTGAGAGAGACAAAATACAGAGGACTAAACCAGGGATAAACCAGAACCAAACCAGGATTAAACAAGGACTAAACCAGGATTAAACCTGGACAAAATTTAGCTCTAAACCAGGACTAAATCAGGTCTAAACCAAGACTAAACTAGGACTACATCGGAACCAAACCAGGGCTAAACCAGGACTAAACCAGGACAGAACTTAGCTCTAAACCAGGACTAAACCAGGACTAAACCAGGACTAAACAGGACTAAACCACGACAAAACTGAGACTAAACCAGGAATAAAACAGAACCAAACCAGGACTAAACCAGAACCAAACCAGGACAGAACCTAGATCTAAACCAGGACTAAGAAAGGTTTAAATCAGATCTAAACCAGGACCAAACCAGGACTAAACCAGAACCAAACCATGACTAAACCTGGACTAAATCAGAACCAAACCAGGACTAAACCAGGATTAAACCAGAATCAAACCATGACCAAACCAGGACTAAACCAGGACAGAACATAGCTCTAAACCAGGACTAAACCAGGACTAAATCAGGACTGAAGCAGAACCAAACCAGGACTAAACCAGAACTAAACCAGGACTAACCCAGGACTAAACCACAACCAAACCAGGACTAAACCGGGGCTAAACCAGAACAAAACTTAGCTCTAAACCAAGACTAAACCAGAACAGAATTTAGCTCTAAACCAGGACTAAACCAGGATTAAATCAGGACTAAATCAGAACCAAACCAGGACTAAACCAGAACAAAAAACAGGACTAAACCAAAACCAAACAAGAACTAAACCAGGACTAAACCAGGATTAAACTAGAACCAAACCAGGGCTAAACCTGGACAGAATTTATCTCTAAACCAGGCCTAAACCAGGACTAAACCAGGACTAAACCAGGACTAAATCTGGACTAAACTGGGACTAAACCAGAACCAAACTAGGACTAAACCAGGACAAAACTTAGCTCTAAACCATGACTAAACCAAGACTGAAGCAGTATAGAATTTAGTCTTAAAGCAGGACTAAACCAGGACTAAACCAGAACCAAACCAGGAGTAAACCAGGACTAAACCAGGACTAAATCTGGACTAAACTGGGACTAAACCAGAACCAAACTAGGACTAAACCAGGACAAAACTTAGCTCTAAACCATGACTAAACCAAGACTGAAGCAGTATAGAATTTAGTCTTAAAGCAGGACTAAACCAGGACTAAACCAGAACCAAACCAGGAGTAAACCAGGACTAAATCAGGATTAAACTAGAACGAAGCCAGTACTAAACCAGGACTAAACCAGGACAGAACTTAGCACTAAACCATGACTAAACCAGAATAGAACTTAGCTATAAACCAGGACTAAACCAGAACTAAACCCGGACAGAATTTGGTTATAAACCAGGTCTAAACCAGAACCAAACCAGGACTAAACCAGGACAGAATTTAGCTCTAAACTAGGACTAAACCTAGACTAAATCAGGACTAAATCAGGACTAAACCAGAACCAAACCAAGACAGAACTTAGCTCTAAACCAGGTCTAAGCCAGGTTCAAACCAGATCTAAACCAGGACTAAACCAGTATTAGACAAATTCTGACCAAGCTCTTGAAACAAGTTTCAGCCGACCTAAAACAGATCTTAAGAAGTAAAACCTCTATAAACCAGATATAAATTAGGACTAAACCAGGACTGAACCAGGTCTAATTTAGCACTAGTCTTGGTCCTGTTTTAGTTCTGGTCTAGTACAGGTTTACATCAGTATTTAGTCCCAGTTATAATATAGTGATTCTGCAAGTGTGAATGCAGCCTATCAGACCTTGCTCAGACCTGGTTTGGATCTTATTTAGTACCAATCCAGTCCTGGTTCAGTCCTATTTTATGCTCCTGGTCATTTGGACCTATTTAAGTTGGTATATTTATGAGAATGTGCTCAAATGTTTGTATGACATTTTTAGTGGTAATTTTGAGATGTGTAGAGCAGCCCACACCACAGCAGAGTTTGACGGTAGCTGTGAAGCTGTAGTGAAAGTGCACGTCGCATACAGGCCTTATCAGAGCCTTATCAGAGCCTTATCAGAGCCTGATCTGAGCCCTGTGTAAAGGTCCAGTTTGCTTTGGGAGGTGCCACTCACATTTATCCGTTTGGATTCAGACGTGGTTAATAATTTTCTTTATACTGGGTCACATGATCAGATTTACATTTCAGTGGAACACTCTTGTTTGAAAGACATATGAGTCGTTTGTGTTTGAGTTCAAATCAGACTAGGCCCAAATCTGGACCAGAGACTGTGTAATATCAGTGCAGTGGAAGTAATGGAATACATGTAAATACATGCTCAGAATACTAATTTTGATTAACTGTATTCAGGTACACAAATTTGGGTTCAAACTATAGACATTATATATAAATGGACATAGCTAACCTGCTAACCGCCACGTTCCACATAGGAAGTGATGATGGGCACGCTTCAGGCTACCGATCAACTCTGGCTCCACTTCACTTTGTCTTTCTCTGTAACTGCTGCTGTCAGCCTTGTCATTCTGACTTTAAAATCTGTGTAACCTGCTCTACATGATCCTTTGCCGCTTCTTCAGTTCTGGAACTGGAACTCCAAAACTGAAGAAGCGGCTTGGATGAGCAGCGAAACGTCTTCACTCCTACAAGATTTGTCCAGTTGACAGATTTAACTTTGTTGTTCGCTATGGATCAGACCTGGACGACTGAGGGTCTGCACAGACATCCTTAACTTGAAACTTGGAGTGTTTTTGCCCCAACTCTACAATAGGGAGCTTCGGCCTCGAACGTCATTTTTAAAAACTTTTTCAGTAAATTTAGGGATCTCAACTGAGTAAAATTGACTTGACTTTTACAATACTGGCTTTTGGGACAACATCATGTTTTCACTGTATTTCCCTTTTCTATAACTTCAATGAACCTTGGGTTTCTCATGCATTTTCTAGCATCACATTGTTGGTTTGAATCACTGAAGCATCTTTCAATATAATCCAATGCATCCACAAAGTCTTTGACATCTATGCCAGTGATGTTTATGACATCTATGCCAATGATCTCCCCGTGTCTGTAAGGGCCTTTCACTTTATCCATAACACCAAAATGAATGGTTCCATTGGCTCTCATGTTCATGCATGCCCAAGCAAATCTCAAAACCTCACCTGCAACTTTGGCCTGTAACCTTTTTGAGTCCAGTTTGTGTGCGATCTCCAGAGACTTGTACTCATGGCACGGCATGACCATAGTTTCAGTTCCTGTCTCTGGTGCAAGCACACTGTGTCTGATGTATCTGAAGTCTTTTCCATCAATATCAAATTCACAGTATTCACTCCAAGTCACTGTTTCTGTATTTTCTGCTTGCTCACTGCTCTGTGTGGGAATAACCTCCTGCTGTGACTCACAAACAAGGCTCTGTTTTGTAGTGGGGTCTTTCTGTTCCTCTCCATCATTTACATCTATCCCTCTTTCTTTGTGTGTCTTGTGAGTCTTTAGGAGCTGTTCTCTGTTACTAAGCAGAAGCTCAATTTGGCCACTTTTCATTCCAATTTTCTTTCTGAGGAAGTTGTCACGTAGACAGGCAAGGACTGGTCTAGTAACCTCCTCATCCTTAGGTTTCTTTATATAGCTCTCCTTTATAACATGCTGTAGCCAGGAGCTAACATCATCTTCTGTCCATTTGTCCAGGGCCATATTGTAATGACACATCAGATACAGAAATCAGCATCAAGTCAAAGTAAGCTACGGTGTTGTTTTATAGCAGCATGGAAGATGACTGTAGCAGGCTGTTATCTTTACAAGAGAATAGCAAATACACATTTGCAAAATGTATGGAAAACAAGTGAAGGTACCTGATTTCAATATTTCACATTTTGCAGCAGAGGGCGCAAGGACTTGACCTTTGCTGGTACACTGAGGGGCTACACAATTTAATGTATGATCGACTGAAAACTGTTGGCTAATGCTAGCTAGCTTGTGACTGTAATGTTATTTGAAAGGGACTTGTTTAACAGCACAAATTAGCTCACCTGTTGTAGTTCAGCGAAGTTCAGCAAAGTCGGTTCTTTAGGGTTAGATTGTATTAAAAGCAAGGCAAGTTTATTTGTATTGCACAATTTGCACCCAAAGTAATTCAAAGTGCTTTACAGAATAAGAAAGACATTGAAATCACAATACAACAAATCAAAACATAAATAATTATCATAAAATGAGTGCAGAATAAAAACCTTTCAGCCATATGCACAGCTAAACAGAACTGTTTACTGCAACTGTCTTAACGCTCGTTTGGAGAGGCCAGTGAGCATACCATTCCAATAGTGTAACCTACTGGAGAGATGCATGAGTAAGTTCCTGTAAGTCTGGTTTTGACAGTATACCTTTGATTTTTGCATTTTTTATTTATTTATTTGTTTATTTTATTTATTTATTTTTTTTGGTGATTAAAAGCTGTAGATGTTATTGATTTGATGTGGCTGTTAAAGTTCAAGTCCATTATTACCCCTAGATTTCTAACCTAATTTGAAGGTTTTAGAGAGAGAGACTGGAGGTGACTGCTGACACTTTCTCTTTGTTTCTCTGGACTAAACACTAGGACTTCAGTCTTGTCTGAGTTTAGCTGGAGAAAGTTGTTTTGCATCCACACACTGATCTGTTGGATGCAGTGGCAGAGTGAATCCACTGGTCCATATTCACCTGCTGCCAGTGAGACATAGATCTGAGTGTCATCTGCATAATTGTGGTAGGACAGCAATGGCTGCATGTAGAGACTGAACAACATGGGTCCCAGGATTGACCCCTGGGGCACCTCACAGGTCAGGGACATTTTATCTGAGACACATTTTCCAATTTCAACAAACTACTCCCTGTTTTTTAGATGGGATATGAACCCGTTTAGTGCAGAGATGCCACCTAGTCCTCTAGTCTCTGTAAGAGGATCCCATGATCCACAGTGTCAAAGGCAGAACTCAGAACTAACATGATCAAGACTGAGACTTTGCCTGCATCAGTGCTCAGGTGGATGTCATTTGTCACCTTGATAAGAGCAGTCTCAGTGCTGTGGTGGGGTCTAAAACCTGACTGGAAAACATCACAGGAGTTGATTGTTCATTTGTAGAAAGTAAATAAGCTATTGGTAAACAACTTTTTCAAAGACTTTGCCTAAAATAGCAGATTTCAGGTATGACTCAAGGTGTAACCAGAGGAAACGTGTGGATAAAGAGACATGCTTGTTTATCATGACCGAGAAAACAAATAGAGATGCACGATAATATCAGTCACGATAATTATCAGTCAATAACAGCAATTATGACATCACCAATTTTATTTATCTTTATTTCAACAAAACAGATAAAAAAAAGGAGTAGGTGTGAGTATAAATGCATGTTACAAGATTATTGAATTGCATTTGTGGCACCAAAGCATCCAAGGCTCAGTGAAAGACTGAATCTAAAGGTTTAAAGTAGAGACTGATGTCTGACAATGAAAAGAACTGGCACAGCATAGAAGGGAAACAGCGCCCTCTACTGTTATTAAAGTGGTGTAGACACTGGCCAAAATACCGAACCATTAAACTGCAATATCCCACTATATGTACAACTAATCAGTGTTCTCTGGTTTATAGACTATGAATGTAAAAATTATATTGTTACCTCTGTCTCTGTTATTACGTTTTCATAAGGTATATTTTGTTAAAGTTATGAAGCACGTATCGTACGCTCAAAGACAGCGGTGGAAGTGCGGTCCGTGGTGTGGGCCTGTCCCACTTCAGCAAGATGGAGGCTACACTGAGGAGGGCAGAGTCTCGACCGGAACCTTGAAACTACACTTTTGAAGAGTACTTCGTAAGGACCCTTGAAGGGTGCATTTGGCGAATTGAGACACAGCCTATGTGGCTGCGCGGCTCAGGAGCTGGATTGTTTTCCCCTGGAGCAGCGCGTGCTCAGAGGCACTTAAACTCATCCAATCACAAAGTCTGAAAAGTACGTTTCCCCAAAGCGGAACATAGCTTCATTTTACGAAGTGACCAGAGCAGTGGTGTCCTGATGTGACTCCAGGAGGATTCTGTCTCTGATATAATCACTTGAATGTGTCACACAAACTTCATGGCAACTTTGTTGGAGTTACGCCTGGATGTGTTGCACAGGTCGTGTTTGTTTCAAACTAATGCAGCAGGACTTGTCCTTGTTTACACGGTGAGACTAAACCGCGTGTCCCCTGTGTCACAGTGGTGGACTTGTCTTCACCTGACCTGCACAGCACCGCTGTGATGTTATAGTGCGTCGCTCGCGTTCACGGGCTGGCGGAAAGGCGTCAGGCGCTGCTTGCGATGTTGTAGAGCAGATTGTGCTGGTGGACATCCAGGATAGGGATGAATTGTGTTCAGGTGGAGTTACAGATGTGTTCAGCAGTGACACACACGAGGACATATTATTATGCTGCAATAACAGTGATATTTACTCACTTACGCACCTGGACTACCATCACATGTGTAGAGACATTATTTCCACGTGTAGATGGCGAGTTGCATCTACTCGGACGCCTGCTCGTGTGTTATTTTAATTAATAATAATAATAATAATAATAATGGCTTACACTTGTAATGCGCTTTACAGGCTTGTCAAAGCCTCTCAAAGCGTTACACTAATTCAAACGTCTGTGTTGTGTTGATGGATGAACTGCGCCTCCTGTCGTTTAGAAGATGTACTGTGTGAAACACAAAGATCTCAGAATGTAGACACTCCAGGTTTCACAGCTCCTCTGCTTTTCTCAGAGCTCCTCTTGTATTCTTACAGCTTTACTTATTCAATCCCACAATCATGGCAAAACTTCATGTACAAATGGTACACCTTATAAGAATTACAAAGGTATAAAAAAAATAAGTACAAAATAAAATCCAATGTCAGAATACAGCCAGGATTCAGTTTCACACGTCTGCAGAGAAAAAGTGCCATAGTTGTGAGACCATGCTTGCTAGCACAAGTTCACTTGCCAATAGTTTTTAGTAAGTTTTTCTAAGTGCTGCATATAAAATGTTATTTCATACATCTTTTACCAGCAAAAACAATGGCAACAATGTGTGACTCCACAGGAAGTAGTGGCACCACCAAAATAAAAGCCTCTGGCAAAAATAGCCCAAAATGAATTTACGTACAATCTTATTTGCAAATAAAACAGGATTTTGGTGAAATTGGTGAAACAGTAAGACCACATGGGCTACACTGGCTAAGACCTGATCCAGACCTGGTCCACTGCTCCTCACACGTTTGACACTGAAGGACAAACTCAATGCTGTAGAAAACCATTTTAATGTGACATCGCTCATAACCTTTAAAACACATTTAAACATGATTCTAACAGAGTTCTACATCATCATTTATTAAAAACAGAAACAAACCTTGAGTCTGTAGCACCGTTTCTACTGTCTGCAGTAGATTCACAATAAAACATTTCACTGTGAAAAATACAGTTTAAACATAAAACAAAAATGTGCAGAAACACAGCTCTGCTTCCACTAAAACTACAATTCATTATTTAGCTAAGACAGTAAAAGAAACTAGGGCCTGGTTCACACTGGGGACAGAGATGTGGAGATCAAAGGTCAAACCATGATTTAAATGGTTAAAGTCCCTACATTACGTGAAACTGATTCTTGTGAGCTTTAAGCCATGTTATATTGTTCCTTCCTCTAAAACATACCTGGAGTTGTGTTTTGTTTCATTCACACGTTTTCAGTGACCCCGTCTACATCTTTAAAGGTCAAAATGCTTTGTTCCACCTTGTCATGTCATGAAGTGGTAGCTTTCACTCTTTTTACTTTTAGTTCAGTAGAGATTGGCAATTCCAGGGCTGAAATCATCCAAATGATTCTAGTGAAAGTGTGTGGAGTTTAAAAACGCAGCGAAGCACTTTCTGTATTACCACATGACAAGATGGAATAGAGTGTTTTCACTTTGAGAGAAGAACACAGCCTAAATATGCAGGGTTTGTGTGTTAAACACGTGAATGAAACAAAACACAACTCCAGGAATGTTTGTGATGAGGAAACTACATTAGAACATAGATAGTAGATATAATAGTGTAGTATGGCCCTTTCAAGCAGTGTTCAAATATGTGTAACAGGATTAAAACTGTAAATATCTTTGTATTTGTGACATCTTGCCGTCAGAGGTGAACGATGTGTGTGTGTGTGTGTGTGTGTATGTATTGTGCAAGTTCTCCCACTTAAAAAATTTCATCATAGGTTCACTTCAACTATGAGAGACAGCACTGATTGTTAAATTCCTCGGTGAAAACAATATTTGGACACCTACATACAAGCAAGATTTCTGGCTCTCACAGACCTGTAACTTCTTCTTTAAGAGGCTCCTCTGTCCTCCACTTGTTACCTGTATTAATGGCACCTGTTTGAACTCGTCATCAGTATAAAAGACACCTGTCCACAACCTCAAACAGTCAGACTCCAAACTCCACTATGGCCAAGACCAAAGAGCTGTTAAACGACACCAGAAACAACACACTACGCCGCCAGGGACTCAAATCCTGTGCCAGACGTGTCCCCCTGCTTAAGCCAGTACATGTCCAGAAGTTTGTTAGAGCATTTGGATGATCCAGAAGAGGACTGGGAGAATGTAATATGGTAAAGTGAAACCAAAATAGAACTTTTTGGTAAAAACTCAAAATGTCATGTTTGGAGGAGAAAGGATGCTGAGTTGCATCTAAAGAACACCATGGGGTGGAAACATCATGCTGTTTTTCTGCAAAGGGACCAGGACGACTCATCCGTGTAAAGGAAAGAATGAATTTTGCCATGTATCGTGAGATTTTGAGTGAAAACCTCCTTCCATCAGCAAGGGCACTGAAGATGAAACATGGCTCGGTCTTTCAGCATGACAATGATCCCACCGCCCAGGCAATGAAGGAGTGGCTTCATTTCAAGATCGTGGCATGGCCTAGCCAATCTCCAGATCTCAACCCCATAGAAAATCTTTGGAGGGAGTTGAAAGTCCGTGTTGCCCAGCGACAGCCCCAAAACATCACTGCTCTAGAGGATCTGCAGGAGGAATGGGTCAAACCAGCAACAGTGTGTGAAAACCTTGTGGAGACTTACAGAACACATTTGACCTCTGGCATTGCCAACAAAGGGTATGTCACCAAGTATTGAGATTAATTTGGTGTTATTGACCAAATACTTATTTTCCACCATAATTTGCAAATAAATTCTTTAAAAATTCAGAAAATGATTTTTCTGGATTTTTTTTTCCTTCTGTCTCTCATAGTTGAAGTGTACCTATGATGAAAAATACAGGCTCTCATCTTTTTAAGTGGGAGAACTTGCAGAATTGGTGGCTGACTAAATACTTTTGCCCCTGTGTGTGTGTGTGTGTGTGTGTGTGTGTGTGTGTGTGTGTGTGTGTGTGTGTATATATATATACACACACACACACACACACAAACATTTACAGGCACAGTTTAGTACAGTTTAGACTGTTTTCTGGAGATTTCTTTTGTCAATATCACACCTGGTTACTCGGTCATAAAATAAAACGTGCAATAAAGCCATTATGGAAGTTTACCATAGTCAGTATAATGATAAAACTAAGATGGTGTCTGTAACAGTGTCCAGTGTGAGCCAGGTCTGTCCCTGCGTCTGAGGATTAGTCCTGATGCAGCGCCCCCGGGTGGTGAGTGGTGGTCTCACGTCAGCCTGCTGCCCTGCAGGTCACACAGCGCCCCCTGGTGGAGCCATAGCTTGTATAAAGAAGTGGACTGACTGAATGTGACATCACCCATAGCATTCAGTTCCAAATGAAGTACATTGAGGCTAGCAGTTATAGCAGCTAATTTGAGCAACAAAGAAGAAGGGTAAAACCCCTTCCTGCCTGTAAAATAAACCTGTTGCTAACGCTAGCAACTTCGGGGAAAGAAGGTGCATGAGTTGTCTGTTATTAATGTTCAGATCTTGATTTGGGAATAAAATAGTGAAATAAAAATGTAGAGCCAGTTAAAACCAACATTTAAGGTCAGAATGACGAGCCTGACTGCAGCAGTTACAGAGAGAGGCCAGAGTTTTTCAAATGAAAGTGAATTGGAGCCAGAATCAATGGAGCTGAATTGCACTCATGCTCACTTCCTGTTTGGAATGCAGGTTAGCCATGTCCAGAGATATATACAGGCTATAGCTGGAGCACTGATGTGAGAGTCACACAGAACCCCCTGGAGGAGCACTGATCTGGGGGATCTGGTCAGTGAAGGTTTGATTCATCCACTGGCCGTCTGGAGACTGCGCAGCTGCAGGCGGCTGAGACGACGAAGCTGCCGACGGCTCTGGAACAAACAAGCGCACAGTTTAAACAGGCCCCATGTAAGTTCAGTTGTATTCTTACCCAAGCTGCACATGGTGCAGCTCCTGCAGAGAACACCAAATCATTCAAAATAAATGGAGGGTTTCAGGAGAGTCAATCCAACTCCAGACTGACCTACATAAAACTAAAGAGCAGCATTGTCCTCCACACCTGCCTTCCCTGTGTGACAGGCCTGAGCAGATGTCTGCAGGCTCCATGTCCATTGCTACTACCCTTTCCTTTTCCCCCCGCTCCTCTTTCTCTTCTCTCTCCATTCTGACTCCATACTTTACCTGTATTATTGTTGCTAAAGGTGCAGTGTCCATTGCTCCTCCCCTCTCCTCCTCCTCCCTCGGTATAGGCTCCTCCGTACGCATCCTCATAGCCGGGGTCGTACTGCTCCTCTTTGATGGCCATTCGCTTAGCATCCTCTGCAACACACAAAAAAACAGGACTGAATCAGGACTGAACAGGGACTGAGGTAATCCATCAACTAGACTGATTTCATTTGGTGTAATGAGGGTGCAACCCTAAGGACAGAGTGCAATTTAAAGCTCCACAAACATTCTGTAATGCAGTGTATTCTGAGATTAGTTTAAAGGAGCTGAATGTATCATGTCTCCTACTGTTTAAAAAAGGTACTGCAATCTCATCTGAGCCTGTGTGTGTCCTGAGCCTCCTGTAGATAGAGGACACATTCAAGAGAATCTCATTCTAAGTATATGGACAGCTGTCATGTGAAAACTTTGAACCTTCAGAATTCAGTCACTGAGCTGCAGAGGCTGCAGGTGCTGGGGTTTAGGTAGTGACCATTCAGATTAGAGAGTCCTTTTACGTTTAAAACAACTAGATTTCAGCATTGAAACTGGCAAACCTAATGAGAGACTCATGTGAGGCTCATTCTGCTTTCTGAATGGATAATCGTCTTGAACCAAAAGACCAATTAGAACAGAAATAAATGACGTCATGTCTAACTTTTTATAATAAATCAGCATTAGAGTTATCAGTAAAAGTTATTTGAACATGTTTACCTCATATCTGGGGGCACAGAGAGGACAAGGGTATGGGATTTTAAATGTAAATCTTACATACAGTTCCTTTATAGATGAGATGTTCAGGTGTGGTTTACCTTTGGCAAGATGCAGGTCGAACGAGTACTGAACCTCCTCCACGTCCCTGCTCTTCAGCTCCCCCTTCAGTTTGTCTCTGAGCTCACGCAGTTTAATGTAGAAATGAACCTTATCCTGAGCCCTGGGGAACTGAGCACAGCGCGCACTGGAGGAGGGCATCAGGTACAGTGCCTACACACACACACACACACACACACACAGAAGAGAGACTGTGACACACATGCAGAAGACAACCAGACAAACACAACTGTGAACTCATATCCTCTGTAACCCTGTTGTGAGGAAATCATCCCACAGTGGAACATGTTCTATTGTTTTAAGAGATTGAGGTTACTGTATAAAGACAGCAGGGGGCAGCAGCTCACCACGTCACACTCTGGGATCTTGTGCGGCTGAAGTCCAAACTCCAGAGTTTTAGGTTTTTTCCCAAAAAGTTCCCGACAAAACATCTCATAGATACCTGAGAACAGAGAGAAGTAATTTAAATCAGGCACACACGCATAACAACTGTATATGTATGTGGGTATATATATGTATGTATGTGCAAGTGTATATGTACGTGTTTGTATGTATATGTGTATATTGATGTGTATATAAAGCACAGACTCACATTTCCCATTGAAGACAGCGATCAGAGGCTTAAACTTCTTCAGTTTCTCCACCAGGATTTTGCCTCCTTCTCGAAGCTCTTTACTGCGACCAGAGACAGTCACTTTATTATTATTATTATTATTCACTTTAATATCTGTTTGAAATCATGTCCCACAGGTGATGTTTTTTAGTAGTCTGTAGGTACAGTCACCTGCTTAGATAGTGCTCCTTGTGTGCTCTACTGGCTGATTCAAAGTGTTGGTTAGGTGTTAGTGTATATATAATACATACACATGTGGACAAAATTGTTGGTACCCTTCGGTTAATGAAAGAAAAACTCACAACTGTCACAGAAATAACTTGAATCTGACAAAGGTAATAATAAATTAAAAAATCTATGAAATTTAACCAATGAAAGTCAGACATTGCTTTTCAATCATGCTTCAAGAGAATTATTTAAAAAAATAAACTCATGAAACAGGCCTGGACAAAAATGATGGTACGCTTAACTTAATATTTTGTTACACAACCTTTTGAGGCAATCACTGCAATCAATTCCTGTAACTTTCAATGATACTTCTGCAACTCTCAGCAGGTATTCTGGCCCACTCCAGTTGTCTCAGGTTTGAAGGGTGCCTTTTCCAGACGGCATGTTCCAGCTCCTTCCAAAGATGCTCAGTAGGATTTAGGTCATAGAAGGCCACTTTAGAATAGTCCAGTGTTTTCCTCTCAGCCATTCTTGGGTGTTTTTAGCTGTGTGTTTTGGGTCATTGTCCTGTTGCAAGACCCATGACCTGCGACTGAGGCCAAGCTTTCTGACACTGGCCAGCACATTTCTCTCTAGCATCCCTTGATAGTCTTGAGATTTCATTGTACCCTGCACAGATTCAAAACACCCTGTGCCAGATGCAGCAAAACAGCCCCAGAACATAACAGAGCCTCCTCCATGTTTCACAGTAGGGACTGTGTTCTTTTCTTGATATGCTTCATTTTTCTTTCTGTGAACATAGAGCTGATGTGCCTTGGCAAAAAGTTCCATTTTTGTCTCATCTGTCCATAGGACATTCTCACAGAAGCTTTGTGGCTAGTCAACATGTAGTTTGGCAAATTCCAATCTGGCTTTTTTATGATTTGTCTTCAACAATGGTGTCCACTTAGTCCACTTTGGCTCAAACAATGACGGATGATGCGATCTGACACTGATGTGCCTTGAGCTTGAAGTTCACCTTTAATCTCTTTAGAATTTTTCTAGGCTCTTTTGTTACCATTCGTATTATGCGTCACTTTAATTTGTCATCAATTTTCCTCCTGTGGCCACGTCCAGGGAGGTTGGCTACAGTCCCATGGATCTTAAATTTGTGAATAATATGTGCAACTATAGTCACAGGAACATCAAGCTGCTTGGAGATGGTCTTATAGCCTTTACCTTTAACATGCTTGTCTATAATTTTCTTTCTAATCTCCTGAGGCAACTCTTTCCTTTGCTTCCTCTGGTCCATGTTGAGTTTGGTGCACACCATGTCACCAAACAGCACAGTGACGACCTGTAGCCCTATTACAAGATTATACACACCTGTGATGCTAATTAGGGGACACACCTTGGATTAACATGTCCCTTTGGGCACATTATTTTCAGTCTTTTCTAGGGGTACCATCATTTTTGTCCAGGCCTGTTTTATGAGTTTATTTTTAAAAATAATTCTGTTGAAGCCCAGTTGAAAAGCAATGTCTCACTTTCATTGGTTAAATTTCATAGAATTTTTATTTATTATTACTTTTGTCAGTTTCAAGCTCCCTGGTGTGTTATACAACCCCAATTCCAATGAAGTTGGAACGCTGTGTAAAACTTAAAAAAAATACAGAATACAATGATTTGCAAATCCTTTTCAACCTATATTGAACTGAATAAACAACAAAGACATGATATTTAGTGTTCAAACTGATAAACTTTATTGTTTTTATGTAAATATTTATTCATTTTCAATTTGATGTCTGTAACAAGTTCCAATAAAGCTGGGACAGGGGCATGTTTACCACTGTGTTACACCTTTCCTTTTAACAACAATCAATAAGTGTTTGGGAACTGAGGACACTAATTGTTGAAGCTTTGCAGGAGGAATCCTTTCCCATTCTTGCTGAATGTACAACTTGCTCAGCAGTCTGGGGTCTTCGTTGTTGTATTTTGCGCTTTATAATGCGGCACCCATTTTCAGTGGGAGACATGTCTGCACTGCAGGCAGGTCAGTCTAGTATCTGAACTCTTTTACTACGAAGCCACACTGTTGTAACACGTGCAGAAAGTGGCCTGGCATTGTCTTGCTGAAATAAGCAGGGACGTCCCTGAAAAAGACGTTGCTTGGATGGCAGCATATGTTGCTCCAAAACCTCCAAATGTACCTTTGAGCATTAATGGTGCCTTCACAGATGTGCAAGTTACACATGCCATGAGCACTAACACACCCCCAGACCATCACAGAGGCTTTTGAACTTTGCGCTGGTAACAATCCAGATGGTCCTATTCCTCTTTGGCCCGCAGGACACGACGTCCATGATTTCCAAAAACAATCTGAAATGTGGACTCGTCAGACCACAGCACACTTTTCCACTTTGTGTCAGTCCATCTCAGGTGAGCTTGGGCCCAGAAAAGTCTGCGGCGTTTCTGGGTGTTATTGATACTGTATATGGCTTTGGCTTTGCATGGTACAGTTTTAACTTGCACTTTGAGATGTAGCGACAAACTGTGTTAACTGACAATGGTTTCCTGAAGTGTTCCTGAGCCCATGGTAATATCCTTTACACATTCATGTCTGTTTTTAATACAGTATCGCATGAGGGTCGAAGGTCACGGACATTCAATGTTGGTTTTTGGCCTTACAAAAACCAACATTGAATTGCCTTACGTGCAGAGATTTCTCCAGATTCTCTGAACCTTTTGACAATATTATGAACCGTAGATGATGAAATCCCTAAATTCCTTACAATTGTACATTGAGAAACGTTCTTTGACTGTTTGACTGTGGATTATTTGCTGATGCAGTTATTCACAAAGTGGTGAACTTCGCCCTATCCTTGCTTGTGAATGACTGAGCCCTTCAGGGATGCGACTTTTATACACGATCATAACACTCACCTGTTTCCAATTAAACTGTTCACCTGTGGAATGTTCCCAACAGGTGTATTTTAAGCATTCCTCAACTTTCCCATTCTTTTTTTCCCCTTGTCCCAGCTTTATTGGAACGTGTTGCAGACATCAAATTGAAATGAGTGAATATTTGCATAAAAACAATAAGGTTTACAAGTTTGAACATCTTTGTAGTTTATTCAGTTTAATATAGGTTGAAAAGCATTTGCAAATCATTATATTCTGTTTTTTTTTAGGTTTTACACAGCATCCCAATTTCACTGGACTTGGAGTTATAGCTGATCAGGTTAGGACTATAGTATGCACATGTGTAGTAGTGTAGTAGTAGGAGTGTAGGGTAGTTGTATATATATTACATTACCTGCTGAGGTCCTTGCTTCCTGGCGTGGCTCGGGCCACCATGTTGGTGAAGCCCATCTTGTATTTCTGAGGCAGAACTGTGTCGTGCATGTGGTTCAACTGCTCCTCTGTGAAGCCCGACAGGAACAGGCACTTCCCTAGAACACAACAACCATCAAGAACATTAGTTCATGTGTGCATTTTTATTTGTAGTTAGCCATTGTTATTTCAAAGATAGCTCCTGTTAGCTCCTGTTAGCTAATGTTAGCTCCTGCTAGCTCCTAATGCTGCTACAGTTAGATGGTGGGTCAAACTCACAAAAGTGATTTCCAGGCCCAGGAAACCAGCGCCCGATGTAAGCAGCCATGAGCCCCGGGTTTATGCCAATCTGAAACAAAACTATTGTTTTATTTAACAGTAAATTTTCAGAAATGTTATACAGAAGGCCTGTCCCCTGAGTCCCACCAGCCTGTGCCCCTGCCCCCAGCCCCCCCTCAGCACTCACAATGACGTAGTCCAGGTTGTAGTCGAGCAAATCAGGCAGTGTCTTCTTCATCACCTCCTCTTCGGACATGCCTTTAAATCGGTCTACTTTCCTCTTCACCTTCTTGGGGCTCTCGTCCTCGGGGTTCCCTTCTGCTCCGGCCTCCTCCGTGAGCTTGGCCTTCTTCGGTTTGGGTCCTGGTTTGGCCTTGGGAGCATTCGGATCTTTGGGAGCCTTTGGAGGTTTGGGCTCTTTTGGAGGTTTGGGCTCTTTTGGAGGTTTGGGCTCTTTTGGAGGTTTGGGCTCTTTTGGAGGTTTGGGCTCTTTGGGGTGAGCCGGGCGGCCGCGCTTCTTTGGAGGAGCTGGAGGAAAAAGATAAACTATAATAACACTGGATTACATTTTTGGAGTGTCTTTATTGCAGTATTCATTCACATACTAGGTTATGTGGAGGAAGTGCCTTGCCCAAGGACACAACAAGAGAGGGGCACCATGAAAGAAATTAGTTGCATACCGCTGAGATGCTACAGACTACTGCTCCTAGAGCTCAGCTTCTGCCCACAGCAGTGAGGCTGTTAAATCACAGGCTCTGACTGGACTCTGTACTTTTACATCTAGTGTCACATTAAAATCGTGGCTGTGTGAAACACAATTTAACCCAAATAAACTCATCTAATCTAATCGTTTCCACTAGAGCCACCTTTGTCCCCCTGTGGCACCTGGAATTCCCAGCGGTCTCCCATCCAAGTCCTGCCCAGGCCCAGTCCTGTTTACAAAAGACACCCAACCAGGCTCTGACAGGGAGGTTTGGCCACTACGTTAACTTTACTTAAATTGATGTGCAGAGTATCTGGGCATGCTCAGTTTGATCCATGTGACATCAAACTGATGTGACACTGGGGAAAAACAAACTTTACTGTATATATATATATATACTGCTATTAGAGATAAAAATATGTGCACAGAACCTTTCAAGGGCCCATATGGAAGAAAAAAACACAAGTAAACAGAAAAGGGTGGAGGTGTGTGTGCATTTTTAGAGATAATTTTGTCACTCATAGGTTGTCATTTGGGGTGTTTTCATCTTTTGAGTATGTTTCCTTTAAAACTGAGCTAAAACAATCCCCCTCCATACTCTACTTACTCATATACAAACCTCCCTACCACTGTCTGAGTTTTATTGATGATTTTACTGAGATGCTTTCAGTCGTATGCACAGGCTTTGATGGTTTAGTCATTACAGGTGATTTTAATGTACATGTGGACAATGTGTTTGACAGAAACGCTAAAGAGCTCAGTTCAGTCCTTGAAACCGTTGGTCTGACTCAGCATGTCAGCGAGTCCACCCACAACAGAGGGCACACTCTGGACCTGCTCATTACAAAAGGAATAAATATTTCAAATGTCAATGTGGTGGATGTTGCTCCGTCTGATCATTTCTGTGTCTTTTTTGACCTGTCTGTTATTCCCAAACCAGCGGCTGGTCCTGCAGTTGTTTGAAGGAGACACATAAATGATCATGGAAATGATACACTTTGAAAATGCCTCATGTTCTAATGTTGATGATTTGTTGAACTCCGTAACGTCAAGTTTTTTGAATGTTCTGGACACCATTTTCCTGAGGAAGGTTAAAATGGTTAAAGATAAGCAGAAAGCGTCATGCAGGAGTGATGATTTGGTCAGGGCACAGAAAAGGGAGTGCTGGAGGGCCGAACAGGAATGGCGCAAGTCAAAGCTCCAGGTTTATTATGAGATTTACAGAGAAAAGATGCATAGGTACAACCACACTTCATGTAGAAAAAGGGAAAGGTATGGGCAACAACCCAGCACCCATATATTCAGATAAAATATTACAAGTGGAATTTTTTTTTTTTTTTAATTTGCATGTGATTGCGATTGATTTGTCAGTATAATTTTTGGCTTTTCTTTTAAACACACTTTGCAACACTTTGCACCTGTAACTGACAAAACTGTCCAAGAGATCCTCACCAGTCCATCTACATGCTGCCTAAATGTGTTACCAACAAAATTTCTAAAGTCTGTGCTCAACAGTTTGCCATCACCACTCGTTTGCACAGTTAACATGTCACTTCAATCTGGAACGTTCCCAGAGCTTTGAAAACTGCGGTTATCAAGCCTCTTCTAAAGAAGAGCAGTCTTGATGCCACAACAATTACCGACCAATCTCAAATCTGACATTTTTAGACAAAGACCTCGAAAAACTTTCTCCAAATGAACAACTCCTTTGATGTTTTCCAATCAGGTTTTAGTTAACACACAGCAATAATGTGTTCTACCACAACTCTGCAGATGACACTCAGATCTATGTCTCACTGGCAGCAGGTGAATATGAACCAGTCTCCAGTAGGTTAGACTACTGTAACGTCCTGCTCACTGGCCTCTCCAAACGAGCCTTAACACAGCTGCAGTACATCCAGAATGCTGCTGCTCGGGTCCTGATTAGAACCAGGAAGTACGAGCACATAAGTCCTGTGCTCAGGTCTCTGCACTGGCTCCTGTGGCTCAGAGAATAGACTTTAAAGCAGCTCTGCTTGTGTATAAGTCTCTCCATGGACCAGCACCAAAGTACATCTCCCACATGTTAGTGCCATATGAACCATCTCACACTCTGAGGACTTCAGGGACCGGCCTCCTGCTGGTGCCCAGAGTCAGGACTAAACATGGAGAATCAGCGTTTCAGTTTTATGCAGCTAAAACCTGGAACAATCTTCCTGAAGATGTGAGACAGACCTCTACTTTGACAATGTTTAAATTCAGGCTCAAAACAGTTCCATTTAGTTGTGCATATGACTGAAAGGTTTTATAAAGGTTTTTATTCTGCACTCTTCTGTTTTAATGGTAATTTTATGATGATTATTTGTGATTATTTATGTTTTGATTTGTGTGATTTTAATGTCTTTCTTATTCTGTAAAACACTTTGAATTACTTTGTGTACGAACTTTGCTATACAAATAAACTTGCCTTGCCTGGCCTTGTTTTGTTTCATTCACACATGTTTAACACACAAACCCTGCATATTTAAGATGAGTTATTCTCTCAAACAGAAAACACCTTGTGATGTCATCATGTGGTGATACAGGAAGTGCTCCACTGTTTTTAAACTCCAATCACCTTCACTCGAATGATTTGGATCAATTCAGCCCTGGAATTGCCATTCTATAGTGAACTAAAGGTAAAAAGAGCTGAGATATGTAACAGAGATCAGAGAATAGCGTAATATGGGCCCTTTAAGTAAATCACATAAACCTCAGATGAAGACATAATGAATAACAAATATTTACGTTTGCCGAGGTCTGCTACCCCCTGCTGGTCCTGAGGTGGTGGGTTCTGGTGGTTCTGAGGATGAAGAGGAGGTAGAGGAGGAGGAGGCTGCATCTGTTCCATGGGGCTCTGAGGTCCGACCATAGCACCCTCGGTGGGGGGGTAGGAGTAGTGCTGGTGGTATCCGGAGTACTGAGCCTGCAGAGCGTGGAACTGCTGTGTCTGATGGATCCTGAGGAAAAACGAAAAGAACCAAAACATTCTAAACATTTAAACGTTTTAAACATTTTTACATGGAGATAAACAAAGGCAGAGTTGGAGTCTGAATGCACCGCTGCAACAGGAGACACAGCTGTTTATAGAAATGTACAAATTTAGACTGATCCAGAAGCCAGTTTGCAGATGCACAGATCACGCTTTGGTGCCAATAATAGGTGGGTTCTGAGTATCTGCTACATGAAGCACTGTGGTCTGCCGAAATTATGTTAAATGTTTTCTAGGAATAAACTTGAACTGAATCTGCTGAGGCTAGATACCAACAAATACCACTGTGGAGACTTAGTTTGTATTGTTAATTCAAATTGATTCTGCGAACTGTTGTGTTCAGATGTTCTAGTTGTTTCTTGTCATTGAGCCTCTGAAATTTTATTTGGAGTGATTCATGTTCAGTAATCATCATTGATTGCTTATTTTCAAGATGCCATTTTGCCAATCTACCCCCGTTTTCACCTCCACTGGTACATGTCCACTGTGACACACGCACTTCCTTTTCCAGTTTTTTTTTTCTTCCTCTTAATCGGTGATACACGTAGGATTCGGCAGTGTTGCATAGTCATTTTGGTACAAATTTTAAAAATGGGCTGCTTACTAGTGTGATGTGCAGCTATCCACATAGGGCGCGCCAACAGCATGTGGTGCTTTGTTGTGATTTACATTATGGCAAAGTAAGTCCCCATTGGGCACCTCAGTTTTCTAACACGGAAGTCAGCTAACTTGTTTCGTTAATTAAGTTGTTTTAGATGAATATTGTGATTTAAAATGTGCAAATTATAACATAATGATCCACGGGGTCAACAATTACAGACACAAAAACAATAGACCAATATATATCAGGCTGATTTTTGTCCTTTTTAGCGAAGCAGATATCGGCCTTTAATCTCCGGCAGAGGGTTATATTTTGTTTAGGCCGACTAGCTTCCCAAAGAATCCACATAAAGCTTAATTTGAACAATGCAAAGAGGATCCTGCACAAACGTCCACAGCTCTGAGCCTGTCATGGCTCATTACTATCATGGGACTTTTTCTTTCTACTAGGGTTGACGTTTTTTGTTATTTTTCTGTTTTATGATATCATTTGAACTGTAGAAGGTTAAATAAATAACTTCTATGACTCATTCTAGATGGGTAACTACCAATTACTGAAGACTTTAATTCTGCCAGTCTGCAGTTCATATTTTTTCAACAGTACTGTATATATAGGATCATTTCCTGCATTATGGGTTTTATGTCAGTGGCATAAATTAGTTTCAGTGTTTTCCTTATCATATGTACTTACTTCAGTGATATGTCAAATTTCAAAAGGTGTTATCATTTTTGCATTTTGGTTGTGGTTATTGCACTAAAAACATAAAAAAAACATGCCCTTACTATGAATGGGCGTGCCTCTCCACAACCCTGACCTATTTGACCTGGATTAGAGCCTCCTCCTGTTTGTTTCCATGAAAATGTTGTTCCCTTGACTATAATCTTCCACAGTATGGCATAAAACGTGTCTATCTCCATGGAGAATGTTCCAAAGTGTAACTTTAACTTTTCTGTTTCCATTTTACTACAGTCTCCATTGCAGCTGTGCATTTAAACAAAATACCGAGTTTAAGAAATGTAAAATTGAACAAAACAGTGATGAAAAGTCACACATGCTTCAGTCTGAACTCTGGGCATGGTCAAGGTTTATTTCACTTCAGTTTGTTTGTTTGTAAAGTTATTTTTTGTTCATTTTGACATACATTTTGGTAGATTTTTGGTAGATTTTGGTGCATGTTGTTCATTTCCACTCACCACTGCTGGATGTAGTCTGGAGACACAGGCATCGCGGCTGGAGACCTGTCTTCCATGGCGGCTCAGACTTTGGTAAATACATTCACATTAGATTTTAGATTTGGTTTAAATTGTGTTATTTTGGGTTAGTGTTAAACTATTCAGCTCAAAGTGAAGGCATGTGCCATAGTCAAGGAGAAACATGTGAAATAAAAAGCTAATAAACAATAATTAATTAAATATAAATCAGGAGTAAACCAGTCAGAGATTCAAACATTCAACAGCAGGATTCAAACTTTTTACAAACAACAAGTGATTAAACAGGTTTAAACACTGAAAAGTTCCTATATTACACAAAACTGACTATTGTGAGGTTTAAGCCATGTAATAATGCTATTACCTCCTCAAAAACATATCTGGAGTTGTGCTTTGTTTCATTCACACATGTTTGAGTAACTCTTTTCTATTAATAGTCTGTCTACATCTCCAAAGCTCAAAATTCTCTGTTCCACCTTGTGATGTCATGAAGTGGTAGTTTTCAAGGTAATAGCTCCTTTTACCTTTAGTTCTTTGGCAATTCCAAGTCTGAAATTATCCAAATGATTCTAGTAAAACACAGTCAAGCATGCCCTGTATTACCACATGACATCACAAGGTGGAACAGAGTGTTTTCTGTTTGGGAGAAGAACTCATGTTAAATACACAAACCCTGCATGTTTAGGCTGTGTGAATCAAACAAAACACAACACCAGGTATGTTTATGATGAGGAAATGACATTACGATCAGAAATGATCAGCAAACACTGCAATATGGGCCCTTTAAGTGAAAAGAAAGGATCAATCCAGTGTCATTGAAACTTTACTATTATCTCACAAGCCACACTATGGGCTTTGGTTAAGCGCGCCTGTGTATTTCATGGACAAAACAAAGACAGAACTAGTATTATTAGTATTTCTGAAGAGTTTACAAGCAGGTTATGACACATTCAGCTGTTCCATGTAAATAAAGAAAGAGGAATCAGTAGTTAAATGACAGCTTTGGGCCTTGCCTTGTGCTACGTGGATCACAATAAACACAACACTTTTTTTGGAGAAGCTATCTTTATAAATAACCATTTTTCACATAAACCGCATTATATCAGACTTAAAACACGTCTACTCCCTGGTCTCATGCTTCTTTTAATATAACCCAAACACAATTTAAACATAAAACACATTTAAATCTTTATGTCAATATTTAAATATCCCAATAATTGCTAACTATGGGCTAACAGTTAATCTTATTCATGGAATTTAAATTCTATCGCATCCCGCTATTATAATTTAAATCATACCTCTGAAATCTATTGGTTTTGTTTATGTAATATTTGTAAATCTGTTATTTTAAGAGTTATTGCTACGAATTAGCCGCAGTTAGCTCTGGCCACCTGCTAGCCGCTGAGCTAACCTAGCATGGATGAATGAACTCGCCTCGTTGTGCGGAAAAAAACCCACAGAGACGACACAGAAACGCGGGTGAAATAATACTGGACCGTACCTGCAGGTAGTGGGTGAAAACGCGGAGGATACACGTGTAAAAATTTGTTTAATATTCCATTTATTTTCGCAGCTCAAAGCGACAACAAAGAAACATGACAGACTCAACTCTGACACGGGCTGGACCAAGTGGAGGAGGGGACAAAAACTATTTAAAAACACCGCATTCTCAACTATACCCCCAGAAATCAGTTTAGTAAATGTGTTAATGATTCTATGATAACTATATGCGTAGATAATTAGAAAATTAATAAATATATTCAAGTAAGAGCCGATAATACAAATAGCCCCCCCCCCTCCCGCTTTACAGTTGGTCTGCGCCGCTAGACTTTTAAATATGCTCGATTCTCATTGGCTCAGAGGCTTTCCGTTTAAAACACACAGAAAAGTATTATATTGTTGTTTTTTTGTTTGTTTTGTTTTTTTCATATACGACTAAACAACATTTCTTGGTTGTCCATCCATAAGCAGAAATACAAACAGCAACAAATGTGAACAAAGCCGGAGTAAAGTGTATTGTCTGTCAAATAACCACATTGTCCGCACCATAGGTTTGATTAAGTTTAATCAACTCATACAAAACCATTAGATCAACATTGTCAATATTTTAAATAAAAAAATTACAGGTATTTTTGTCTGCAAGTTGTTTAAGCTGTGTTCTGCTCCAGTCCTGGTTTGTTTCCAATTTAGTCCTAAGGTGATGTAGCCTGGGGTTGGTCCTTTAGTTCTGGTTTAGACCCTGGGGTAAGGTGTCAGGAGTACACCACTTGTGGACCCATCTCCAGATCTTGTGCTAGTCTTGGTCAGGACTATCTTAGCTGGAGGATTTGTGCTGTTATGTATGTTTTGGGTTTATGAAAGAAACCAGAGGAAATCCCCCCAGACATAGGGAGAACATGCAAACTCACATGATGGAGCAGCTTTTGTGATAGCACCATTAAAATGTTAAATAATAAATTAGGGTTTACAACAGTGCTGGAAAGTAAACTTCCTCTTCTGATCTCATTATCTCCATCATCAGTCCCTGTAAAATAAAAAATGTAAAAATGAATGTCTTAAGATATAACAGTGTGCTGCTTTCAAATGCACTCGGATCATTTGGTCCTGGTCCTGGTCCTGGTGTGGTCCTGGTCTTGGTCTTGGTGTGGTCCTGGTCTAGCCCTGGTTTTGTCCTAGTCTATTCCTGATTTAGATTCAGGTTTAGTCCCAGTTTAGTCCCGGTTTTCATGTGGTCTATGTGTTAGGGTGAACGCACCCTGAGAAACAAGCACACGTTCACGTCTGGGAACAAGGAAAGGGGAGTGTGCTGCTCAAGGACACAATGGAAGCCAGAGTAAGAAGTAGACTTTAACTTAATATGACTTTCCTGTTTGTTTCACCTGAGATTTTGTTGTTCTTGTTGTTCCTGTTGTTTCTCTGTCTCAGCGTTTTGTGTCTGTGTTGGGTTCAGACAAGTCTCTAGCATAGCTCTCATACTCAGGATCCACCTGCTCCTCTTTAATCGCCAAAAGCCTCGCATCCTCTGCACAGCACACAAAAGCATCAAAAAGTGAATCAATATTCAAAATTTGCACTAAAACTAATATCAAAACTAGATCCTCGTGTTTGGCAGGTACCGATACTAAAAAACAGCACTAAGAAAACTCTCGCTTGATTTACTGCCATTGTATTTGTGTGAACTTTAAAGGGAATCAGCAGCTCCCCCTGCAGTCTGAGTAAGACATTGCAGTGGAAATGTTTCAAAGGTCTATCCACCTTATTCAGGAAGTTGCAGCATTAATTGTTTGATTTACAAATAATACAGGCTATAGCATTAATACTGAGTAAGATATAAAATTACAGGTGGCCACAGACTCCACTATTGGCTTTTGTCTCTCAGTTTCTACATTTACTATATTCTACATAATATACAGGGCATTTATGTTAAATCAGTCATACTGTGCTCGTGTCTCTTTATAGTTATAATCTATGACCACTATGACCTCCGTGGATCATTATGATATAATCGGCACATCATTTAATTCACAATATTCATCTAAAACGGCCTAATAAAAGAAACAATTCCGCTGACTTCCTCATTAAAAAACTGGGGTGCCCAACAAGAGCTGACGTCGAAGTAAACGTCATCACAACAAAGCGCCGCATGCTGTCGGCGCCTCCCTATGGATAGCTGCACATCACACTAGTGAGCAGCCCATTTGTCCTTTTGTACCAAACTGACTACGAGATGCTGCTGAATCCTACAAGTATCACCAATTAAGAAAATAAAACTGGAGAAGGAAGTGTGTACGTCACAGTGGATGTGTACCGGTGGAAGTGAAAACAGGGGTAGATCGACGAAATGGTGTCTTGAAAATAAGTGATTAAAGATTAGACAAACATAAATCACTCCAAACACGACTTCAGAGGCTCAATGAGAAGAAACCACTAGAACATGGTTAAAGCTGCAAAAAGAGCAGTTTGAGGAACAGGTCTGATTTGAAACAGAATTAGGTATAGCTCTTTGACAAACCTTTGGCCAGTTGCAGGTCAAAGGTGTAGTGTGTCTCCTCCACCTCTCTACTCTGTACCGCCCCCTTCAGGCCATCTCTCAGCTCCTTCAGTTTAATGTAAAAATGAACTTTATCCTGAGCTCTGGGAAACTGAGCACAGCGTGGACTAGAGGATGGCATCAGAAAGCAAACCTAAAAAAACATACAATATTTATCCAACCACAACATCTGGGAGGGCATCTGACACACAGGAGGATGTTTTTACCGTTTCAGTTTGAGGGATCTTGTATGGCTGAAGTCCAAACTCTAGATTTTTAGCTTTGACCCCAAACGTTTCTTTACAGAAGATCTCATAGATGCCTGAAAACACAGAAACATTAGAATATAGATCAGATAATAGAGCAATATGGGCCCTTTAAAGTTTATTTTGAACAAATTCCAGAGTGTGTCTTTACCTTTGCCGTTGAACGCTGCGATGAGCGGTCTGTACTTCTGCAGCTTCTCCAACAGCTGTTTGCCGCCCTCTCGGATCTCCTTACTGCCAATCACAGAGTCCTGATTTACTCCTGGTTCAGTCCCGGTTTAATACCTGCTCAGGTCCTGGTTTAGTCCTGGTTTTGTACCGGTTTAGTACCAGTTTAGTACCGGTTTAGTACCAGTTTAGTACCAGTTTAGTACCAGTTTAGTACCAGTTTAGTACCAGTTTAGTACCTGCTCAGGTCCTGGTTTAGTCCTGGTTTAGTACCAGTTTAGTACCTGCTCAGGTCCTGGTTTAGTACCAGTTTAGTACCAGTTTAGTACCATTTTAGTACCTGCTCAGGTCTTTGCTCCCTGGGGTAGTCCGCTCCACCATGTTGGTAAATCCGATTCCGTGTTTTTGAGGCAAACTCGTATCGTCCAGAAAGTTCAGCTGTTTGTCTGTAAGACCAGACAGGAACAGGCACTTCCCTGAAAGGAATCAGACCAGGGCTTTAGGCCATGTTCAGTTCTGGGTTCAGTCCAGTGCTTTAGTCCTTAATTAGTTAACTATTTAAAATTTTAAACTTGTCTATAAACTATAAGACAAAAACACACTAAAATTAAACATTTTTTTCATTACATCCTTACTTGCAGCTCCACAAACCTGACTCTTATTTGTCCTGGAGGAGGACTTCCTGCTTGTTTCCATGGAATGGTATAACACTCATATATGTCCATGGAGAATGTTCGGAGTATGGCTTTAACTTTCTATTTCCATGGAAACATGCACGTGACGTGCCTCCTCCAAAAATCTATACACTGTGTCTTTAATATGAGCCCAAGATAAAGTGCCTCACAGAAGTGATTCCCGGGGTTGGGGTAATGGTGTCCTTTATACGCAGACAGTAATCCAGGGTTAATCCCAATCTGAAACAGACACATTATAAACACACAGGACAGAAGATTTAAATACTTTAAATATTGATATTTTGGGGCTGATGTCCTCAACATTCACTGGGGCTGTGATGCTAACTATAAGCACTACTCTCTGAGGCTTTATTAGTCTTTAATATGAGTTTTGTTTTAACACAATCTGACCATAAAGAACTGATTTATCTGAACTACAACAGCTGAGCTGATTTGTGCTGTTAAATAGCTCTCAAAAAACATTAGTCACAAGCTAGCCAACAGTTTTTCCGTTAGTCACTCTCACCTTTTTTTCGTTGAAAATCAAACTCCTAAACAGGACCATGAATGCTCTGATTGATCACAAGCTCCTGAAAATGTGCTCCTTAAATCACTTTAGGATTTTTTACTGAGTTTTCAGACGATCTTAAAACTTTTTTGGTAGTTATTGCTGATGTGTGCTTTGTGTCACCATGGCAACTACTGAACATTCCACCATAGACATAGATGCAGAACTCCCCCAGTGTGATGTTATTGCAAAGTATCAATTTATGCTCCATCTTAAACTCACGATGAGGATGTCCAGGTTCTCCTCGATGACGTCAGGCAGTGTACGTGACATCACTTCCTCCACAGACAAACCATCAAATCGGTTCAGGTTTCTCTTCTTTTTCTGCACTTCCTGTTCATCCGACACTTCAGCAGAATCTGGTGTTTTTTTACTCGGACGACCACGTTTTTTCTTCCCTACAAAGACTGGGACAAGATCACATCTGAATTTGGTTTGTGCAAAATGTGAAAATCAAGTATAATATCCTCAATAAGGCTGTAGTCATTTAGACGATTAATTGGCTGATGGAGTCTGAGTCGGCCAAAATTGATTTTAGACTTTTAATTCTTGTATTTAAACAATGAGGATTATCTATGGGACAACAGTAAAAAGGAGGAGTAAGTGACAGTGTTGAAGATTTGGTATTTTTGGTATTTATCTGTAAAAAGTCATATTAAAGTCATTATTCACAAGTTTAATCTGTCTTTCTTTAAATACTTTGTTTCCTAGTACTTTTTTCTGCATAAGTAGGAAATTTTGCATGAGCTCCCCCTCCAGGTGTAGTCTTGTGAGTGCAGCTTGGGTTAGATGCATGGAGATGTGCCTTGTCTCAATTCAACGGTTGCACACTTCAAAGTACTGTTCGAAGGACCCGACCGACGAAGGGTGCTCCTCCGTGTAGCCTCTGTCGACCACAAAGGCCGTGCCGAAATAGGAGTGGCCTATGCCATGGAGCGTACGTCAACCGCTGTGTGTGCGCTTACGTTACGTCGCTTACGTCACGTCGCTTACGTCACGTCGCCTGTTACAGGTGATTTCTTCGAAATTGTACCTAGTATTACTTAACTTTAAGAAACATGACTTGGTTCTCCTGTAGAAGAAGTCACGCGAGGTGGATGATAGGATGCGCAGTGCGGAAAGTCTGCTCGGAAGCACTCATGGCTGATCTCCATGGAAACACTGGAAATGTAGGGCACATTTGTTGGCCATATTCGTGGGGTGCATGAAATGGGACAGACCTTGCTGCGCCGGAATTGATATAAACACCTTTCAAATGCAGCCAACGAAGTGTGCAACCATCGAACTGAGACATGGCAATGGAATAGGTTTGAATGTTTTTGTCACGCCCCCTTTTCAGTCGACCAATCAAGCAGCAGAACATGTCTATAGTCCAACCAGAGTTTATTTACTTGAGTACAGGCCACTCAAGTTTGGGATGATATTTGAACCTAAACCAACACATTTACAGGAATGCTTTAGCGCATTCTAAGGACAGGGCTGTTGTTGTAAATCAGAAATGGTTCTCATTTGACCTGGATAAATAAATCTTAAACTGCAGACGACAGGTTTCATGTTTGTCTGATCTTCACTCTGTTTGGTGGATAGAACCTGTGCTAAATATTTATCACAGTTTTACACCAGTTCAGTGGCAGTTTGTGAAGAAAAGTTGAGATTAAAAGTCCAAAAATACTGAAGTATTTGTGAATTGTAAAACAGAACCCCTCTGCCTCTGTCATCAACACAAACACAAACATGACAGTTTAAACCTGCATTTCACTTAATAAACCTGATGTCTTTTATTTGTGTGAGTCTAATCAGAACTACTGTGTCATTTTGGCTCTTGTTTACATTATGGTTGCTAGGTAAGAGGTAATAGTCTGCTTAAGATTTTACTAAACATTTTGCCTAGTTTTTCTAGTTTTGCCATTTTGGTGGCAGATGTGACACATGTAGAGGTAATTCCATAAGTGTTACCTAGTATGTACCATGATGTAAACAAGCGACAAAACTTATCTAAATTACACAATACTTATGATTAGACTTATAAAAGATAAAAATAAATTATAATACCTTTATTTAGGTGGAGGGATTCTGTTTTGCAACTCAGAGCTGCTTCCTGTATTTTTTCTTTTCTTCACAAAGTGCCATTTAACTGTTGTGAAACTCTAATTGTGACTTGGTTTGGTAGTACCTGTGGTCAATATTTATCAGAGAAAAATACATAAATCTGTCAAATGTACTTTAATGTAATTTCCCTATTCTCACCTGGAACAGTGGTTGGCCCGTTCGGCGTAGTCTCTTCGTTTTCAGTTTTCATGTTTTGTTGGTTCAATCTGTCACTTTGCTGCCCGTTCGGGTCCATGTACAACTGTCCTCCATTTTGTGTTGGATGGTAATTACTATACACGTTATACTCGGCGCCGTGGTGCAGATTTTGAGCAGTTTGAGGCTGTATATTTGAAAACTGTTTGAAATATTGAGAATTAGTTTGTGGTGGTTGGTAAGGTGATCCTTGGTTTTGGGAGTAATTTTGGGAGTAGTTTTGGTTATAGGTTTGGTGATAGTTTTGGTAGAATTGTGGGTTTTCTTTGTAAAATCCTGGTTGGTTTGGGTCGTTTGGATCTATGTAGGGACACAATGAAGGAAATGGAGGTATATGTCCAGAGTCTGAGGGCGGCTGAGAAGAACTCCTGGAAATAAAAATATATAATACATTTTTAAAAAGAAGAAACAGTTTTTTTGGGTTGAGACGTTCTTCATAATTACATGTATTCCATTCAAGCAATTGTCTATCAGTCCAACCCAGTTTCAACCCATTCAGTCATAAACAAACCCTTGTTTTTGTGTTTTAGGTATTGACTGAGGGGAGACATGACGTTTGTACCACGATGAATGCACAGATCTGATACTGATGTTAGATATCGGTGCCGACTATTTGGGCCAAAAAAAGTCTCAGAGTATGAACTTTTATTTACACAGAGTTGTTCTTTTTCTTAAATAAAACAGCCCGATGACACATCTGGATCAGCTTCCTCTTATGTTATTTTAGTTAAAAGGAAATAAATGTTGTTTTCAGGCTCTGGTATTGGTTGATATCAGCAATCAGCAGATAAGTAAAGTCTCAGTATCGAAACTGAAAAAGCTGGATTGGTCCATCCCTAATTTGTACATCATGAGCTATGATAACAATAATTGTTTGTAAAACTTGGATAGCTTTAGGGTACTTTTTCACAGTAGAATCAACCAAATCAGGACTGTACAAGGTCTATATGAAAAAAATATATAATAACAATTTGATTCAAACACAGTTTAAATTAGGAGTACTATGCAGTATTTCCTATTAATAGATGTGAGATTATATCTTATGCTTGTAGTATTGTCATAAACAATACTACAAGCCCAAACCATACAAGTAATACAATAATACAAGTAACTATATTTAATCTGTAATCAGTGTTTGTTTTTTTCAGCAGAGACAAGAAGTGGCATCTACACTCTGTACTAAATTGTATAAAATAAACATGTGCTGCCCTAGTCCCAGAATAAACCTGTACGAAACACTGATATACAAACCAATATTCTCCAACATGAATAACCAGGTAACAATAACAGAAAGATTATTTATAGAAAAGACAGGTCCATTTACACCACTTCTGCTGCTGCTTCATTTGATAAACACATTTACATTTTGTACATGAACAGCGCCTAAACATTAAAACATAAAAGAGAAGGGCGCACAAACCTGTCAAACATCGTGCGGAGCGGTTTTGATGCAATTTGTGCAGGATTTTTGTGTAGTTTAGGATGATTTGGGGATGATTTTTGGGGGAAGGGAAGAAAACAAAGCCATTTAAAACCTGCGTTTCCTGTTTGAGCGTCAGCGTCTGTCTCCCCGCTGTGGCCCGGGGATGAACTGCAGCAGAACGCACCCAAATAGTTTTCTGTAACGATAAACAGTGGTAAATGTGATAATAAATAATATACCCGTGGGAATAGGAAATATATGTTTTAAGTTAAGTGTTAAATCTGCAAGTTACGTTAAATTAAAAAATAGCGATTTTCTTTAAGGAATGAAGATAGCGTTTAGTTATAACAATCACTCCCACTCTAAATCACCTCAAATGTACCAAAAATAATCAATACTTCTTTGATACGACACTAAACATTTAAGATAAATAAACATAGAATCAAAGTTTTGTGAGATGGTTTGATTAATAATTTTTTTAAAGGATTTCTTTAGAGTGAGACCTCTTGAACCAAATTGTGCTCTTTGTCCGCTGAGCTGCCCGTTTTGCGCATGCGTGCAGCTGACAGTGGCGTGGAGCAGTTCACCTTCCGTAGAGATGACATAAACAAGGTGAATTTTACACTCATTCTCAATACTTCATCTCAATACTTCATCTCACAACGTGAGAATAACCTAACCCGTCTTCAATTTGTAACGTTTTGAATCAAATAGAATGAAAAACAAGGCAATCGTAATGGTATTTTTAAGGTATTAGCTGTTAACAGTGAAGTTCTCAGTTAAAGCCATTTACATGGTTAAAGCTTGTTGAAACCAGTACAAGGCATATATTTACAGGCCCTATATGACGCAAAATTGACTCTTTTGCGCTTTAACTCATGTTATAATGCTCACCTCCTCAAAAACATACCTGGAGTGGTGTTTGTTTCAATGATACATGTTTGAGTAACACTTTTTTTATTAGTCTGTCTACATCTCACAACCTCAGAATGTTCATGCTGTCATGAAGATGATGAAGATTTACATTTAGTTCAGTAGAGGTCAGCAATTCCAAGGCTGAAATTGTCCAAGTGATGAAGGTGTATGGAATTTAAACACACAGTAGATCACTTCCTGTATTACCAAATGACATCACAAGGTGGAACAGAGTGTTGTTAGTCTGAGAGAAGAACTCAGCCTAAATGTGCAGGGTTTGTCTGTTAAACATGTGTGAATGAAAGAAAACACAACTCCAGGTATGTTTGTGATGAAGAAGCAACATTAAAACATCAGGCTCCGCCCACACGCCTACATCACCCATGCTCCCACATGACAGTTCTCCATAAATATACAAAAACATGACACAAAACTGTACACAGCAACTTGACAAACCTGATGTGATGTGCAGTAGTTTCATTAGTGGGATGCACACTGATTGTGTTGTAATAGCGCTCTGAAGGGGGTAAAGTGACTTAGCACCGAGAGCAAAAGGAGGGGGGATTCAGAGCATCAAAAGCGAAACTGAAACATGTTATATGTTGTTTTCTGTAAATTTTGCATTTTCAAAACAATGAAAAGTAAAATGATGATCTAAATATGTTATGTGTTAAAGAAGTAAAATACCCCCTCATTAACTGTTCTCTCTCTCCTTTCCAGCTTCACTCCTGGTCAGTTCTAACTGGTTCTCCTCATTGTTTCTTCTTCCTGATTGACTCTCCTGTTTAAAGATGCCCGCTGGAGTATCCTGGCCTCGGTACATGAGGATGTTTGTGGCCAGTGTTCTGTCCATGTTTGCTGGAGCTCAGGTAGTGCATCAGTACTACCTCCCAGACCTGGTGAGAATTACATTGCTCTAATTTACTTCAAACAAACATCGGGGTAAACCATAGACTGTATAAACAAGTGGCCTATGTATCGTAGCAACCAAAGAGCCAATTCAGAGCGAGGCTGTTGAAGGTAACAAGAGGTGAGCACTTAGCAACGCTGTTAATCAAGCTGTTGCTATTACTAGCAGGAGCAACCTCGGGGAAAGAAGGTGCCTGATTTATCTGTTGTTAATAGTCATAGCTTCATTGGGAATACAAAAGTGAAATAAAAAAATAAAAAAATAGGATCATGTAGAGCGGGTTAATACAAACATTTTAAGACCAAAATGATTAGCCTGACAGCAGCAGTTACAGAGAGAGGAGCCACAGTTTTTCAGTGTAAAGTGAATTGGAGCCGATGGAGCCAGAAGCGCTCCCATGATCACTTCCTATTTGAAAGCTATATCCATTTATATATGCAGTCTATGGTAACATCTATTTCATGACAATAATAATATTGCTCTTTGTGGGTCATCTTTCATTCTCTTGCACATTTTTAACCTGTATGTTTTAATTTCAGAGTGTTCCCGAGATTCCTCCTAAACCTGGAGAGCTACGAACAGAACTGAGAGGGTACAAACTGAGAGAGGAGGCCCGAGCTGCTCTGGAGAAGATCAAAAATGAACAAAAACTGGATTAAAAAAAGACTTAAACTCCACAGAACTGTGATGGAACCAGTGACAGAACAGGACAGATACAAATACAGCTCGGCTTTGGTTCTGTCAACAATGAATTTAAGCAAAGAAACTTATAATTTGATTGTGATGGCCCACAATACTGTTGAGAGACAAAACAATATCATGTTATTTTGATTATTGTTACATCCCTAGTCATGAACTAAACAAAGCTAAACTAAATATATGGATTTAAATGGACTTGAACAAACCCCAGAGTCCTATTGTTTACACTGAGAGTCAACTGCTGCAGAGATGGGACAATACACTGTGTAAGTGTTTATGTGAACCTACCCACAGTATCATGAGGGAATATAGGGAATATTTTTTAAATAAAATACATGGATAATATATATATATATATTTTTTTTTAATGGTACATCCACTAAATGTTGTTTTTCTTGTGTTTGATCAAAGTTCAAATGTTTATTTTTACATTTTCAATTCCTAAGACATTTCATTCAGGCAACAAAGCATGTTTTAAGTTTTTAAGGTAAGCTAAATTAAATGTATTATTGTTTTAATCTTAGGTAATTAAATCGTGTTAAAATACTTTTTTATTAAGATTATTAAGATTACACCTGAAAAGTACATTTTGATAAAATCTGTGACTAAAATAATACATAATTTATTAATTTCAGTTATGCTAATATTAGCTCTTAGCATTATCCTTTAGGCGTCTCCTAGCAACCGCTCCAAACAAACGGAGGAAAATGGCGTCGGAGCGAGAGAGAGAAGCGGAGGAATATTTACAGAAACACCAGATCCTGGAGTTGATGGAGAATCTGATCAGCCTGCTACTGTTCCACAGACCCGGTAAGTGCGCGGTACGTGCCCGGTACGTGAACGGTACGTGAACGGTACGTGAACGGTACGTGAACGGTACGTGAACGGTCATCTGTCATCGGGAAGAACGAAAGGTGTGTTATTATGAAGGAGTTATATGAACTGATAAGTCAGAGGGTTTTGGTCACATGTCAGGTCACATGTTCTCGCTCTAGAGTTGTCAGATACTAATATTTCAAACATCATTTTGATACTAAGGGATAGACTAGATAATCAATATGATCCCGATACCACGATGATAATAAACACACTTTTTCTTTAGACAATAGAATGTGATTTTCCTCATGAAATGTTAGGTCTTTCTTTTATAGTCCCCTGTGGCCTTATATCTGTATAATCCCTCAGTGGTCCAGGTAGTAGTATATGATTTTTGATACTTTTAACAGCCCTATCTCCCTCAGATTAATAACTTTCTAAAACTTTATAATAAATAATAAAAATAGTCTAATATCTCCCAGACCATGTTACAATTGTCTCTTTCCATTTTGGTCATGTTGTTGGTATCTTTTGCTTCATGTTTGGTTGATATTTTGGTTTATATTTTGGTTTGTATTTTGGTTTGTGTTGTGTCCAGAGAAGCCGAAGGCGTTCTTGTCAGAGCAGTTGGAGTTTTTGAAGCGTTCCCGTCACAGCGGAGTCCGAGGCCCTGGTTTATTCACCAACAACAACCTGGATACAGTGTTTGGAATTCTGGATCCTGCCAACCGGAAGTACATCTCATACGACCAGTACAAGCAGGGTTAGAATATGTCAAATGTCTTCCTATAATCCTGCACACGTGTCAGATGCCCTCCTATCCTCCTGCATCCCTTAGTGTCAGATGCCCTCCCGTAACACTCATATATCCTTGTGTGTCAGACATCTTCCCATCCTCCTGTATCTCTCTGTGTCAGATGCCCTCTCATAATACTTCTCTATCCCTGTATGTCAGATGCCTTCTCATCTTTCTGTGTCCCTGTGTCTCAGATGCCCTCCCATCCTCCTGTAACCCTGTGTGTCAGATGCCCTCCCATTCTCCTGTATACCTGTAGTGTTAGACTGAGATGGGGGCCGGTCACATATCTCTAGTTAATCTATAGGTGTTGTGGTGTGTCAGATGCCCTCCCAGCTGTTGTGGTGTGGTTAAAAATAATATAGCGGAAGAATGGAGCTTGTCACTGACTCTGCACATGTAAAGAGTTTGAGGATAAAAACTTTTTTATTTTCACAGCTCTGCAGACTCTAGGGGTGAGAGACATAAACGAGTGTCCCGACGGCGTGAACGAGGACATGATCAGCCATGACACCTTCAAAACCGAAGCGTAAGACTGAGAATGAGATACGTTCTGCCTGCCTTCATGTGCTGGGGATAAGGGGGCGCTCTACCTGTGAAGAGAGGGTGTATGTGGTCGTCAATTCAGGCAGTATATGAGTTATCAGGGATGTCGGAGGATTTACCCAGATATCGGTATCGGGCCAATATCGAAAATGTACAGATATTTGGCACAGATATTTTTCTGCACTGCTCCAGTCTGTGTGTGCCCATGTCTCTATGTGTGCCATGTGTCTGTGTGTATCCGTGTGTGTCTGTGTGTGTGCCTCGTGTCTGTTCGTGCTATATGTGTGTGCCATGTGTCTGTGTGTGCCCATGTGTCTATGTGTGTTCGTGTGTGTGTATGTGCGCGTGTGTGTGCACGTGTGTACGCTCATGTGTCTGTATGTGCCGTGTGTGTACATATATCTGTTTTTAAATGTATTTTTAATCATTTTACATTGTTAAATTTGTATTGTGTATGTATGTATGTACGGTGACCTTGAGAGCCTTGAAAGGCGCCTAACAAATAAAATGTATTATTATTATTATTATTATTATTATTATCTGTGTGTGTGCCATGTGTTTGTGTGTGAGTGCACATGTGTCTGTGTGTGCCGTGTGTGTGTGTGTGCACACATGTCTGTGTGTGTGTGCCATGTGTCTGAGTGTGTGTACACGTGTCTGTGTATGCCGTGTGTGTGTGTTGCCACCTGCTTGACTTCATATACATGTTTTGGGTTTTTTTACCCGGAAGGTTCTACAGTATGGCATTTAATCTAACTATGTCCAGGGAGCCAAGAAGGCCACATCAGGCCAAGTTACAGGTCAGATCTGTGGAGAGCTGGGCCCTTCTCATGGGAATAATGCATGTTTTCTTGTACATGTTTCCAGTAGTAACTTCCATAATTCCCATTACACATGAAGGCAGCATAACCCCCCCCCCCCTTCTCCCCCCTCCCTGTCTCTCCTTTTCTCTCTCTCTCTTCTCTCTCTCCCCACCTCCTCTCTCTCTTCTCCTCTCTCTTCTGTTTTTTAGATACCTCTCCCTCTTGTCTCCTGTAAAGGGAGCAAGGATCTCGGTCTATGTAGATCAGTTCAGTCATGGAAAAGTAAAATGTCTGCCTTCTGTTTCAGGATGGAAGGGCTGCAGAGGAGCTCAGAGACCTTCCTCAAACCAAAGTGTTCTCCATAATGTCCCTGTCCCTCAGCTTTGTTCATGTGACACTGTGGAAATAAAGTTATACATTTTTCATTACAGTGAGAAAGAATATATTTTATATTTGTATAAATCTTGTGAAAATAATACTGATACTTTGTAGCTGATGTCATCATTTCCTGGGGGTGTGATGCTAACTGTAGACACTGCTCTGTCTGCAGCTCTGATCGACTTTAATCTGAGTTTTGTTTTAACACAATCTGACCATAAAGAACTGACTTAACTGGAACTACAACAGGCCAGCTGGTTTGTGCTGTTAAAAAAAGTCTCTCTCAAATATCGTTACAGTCACAAGTTAGCTAGCATTAGCAAACAGTTTTTCAGTCAGTCGCTCTTTCCTTTTTGTTGAACTCAAATTCCTAAACAGGACCATGAATGCTCATGTTGATCACAGGCTCCTGAAAATGTGCTCTTTAAATCACTTTTGAGTTATTTTCTTGAGTTTTCTGGTGATCTTAAGAGTTATTTGTCTCTGCTTGCTGATGTGTGCATTGTGTCTCCTTGGTCACTGCTGAATATTGTGTGTGTAGAGTTTTAGGGTATACATGTGACTTATTGCTTTATATCATTAAAGGGTCTGATTACAGATGAAATGTACTTAATTAAAATACCTCAAACATAAAGTATTATTTGTATTACTATGTTCATCTTGGCTGTGAGGGTCCTCAATAGTCTCCCACCATAGTCTCCTGCCATAATGAAAAACAGTGACTTCTGTACAATCTATATGTAAAAATATGAATCTACTTTTATTGATGTCTCGCTGAAGAGTCATAACCAGAAAGTTGGTGGTTTGTGTCCTTGACTGGTACACAGACTGGTAACCACGTTTGAGTCTGACCCAGGGCAGATGTGGCAGAGAGGAGGAGTCATGGCTCACTGTAGTATTTGCAAAACAGATCTGAAACATTTGCAAACAGCTCCCATCACTATTTTAAGCTCGTGTGTGATTTAGTACACTTTAGCTCAAATAAAATAGTAAAAATAAACCAATGATCAGTATTTTCCACGGCCCTTCCTGCGGTCCGTGCGCGCTGACGTCAGAGCAGCGTCAGAGGGCGTGCTCAGGCGGAGGAGGTGTCATGGCGGCCTCCTGTGTCCCCTCGGCTCTGGGCTGCTCTCTGTAGGAGCCCTGTAGGACCTGTGCGGATTTGTGCGGGGTTTTGTGTGTTTCTGTTCACCTGTGCGGCTCAAGCGCAACATGGGCACCGTGCACGCGCGGGTAAGGGTCTCACGCACGCGCCCACTGACCTCTGAGTCACGCACACGCACGGACACACGCACGAGCAGAGGGGAGGCTGCCGTGGGGACGGGGCTGTCTGCAGATGGGACAAAGACTACATAAATACATGTGCTTGTTTTCATTTCTTTGGTCTGTTCTCAAAGCTTCGGCTTCACGAGACTTCTGTTTAAACGGTTTAATATGAGATGTGCTAAAATGTCAAAACTCCATAAAAGGTTGTTAAGTTTGTATGTTCTCATGGTGAAGATTATTTGCGTCTCAACCGTTTGTCTGACCGTGACACCACTCCTATTTTACACATGTGGACTTGCTGTTCACTAGTGCGCTTTTTTCTCTATCCGCTCTAGTCTCCTCCTTTCTTCTCTCCCGCTCCCTCTTTCCTCGCCCTATCTCCTCCTCTTCTCTGCCTTTCCACACCCTTGGTCCTCCTCTCTCGTCTCAGTCTCCTCCGCTTTCCCCCTTCTCTCTTCCTGTCTCCCCCTGTCTTCTCTCCTCTCTCTCCTCCTCCCTACACTCTCCTCCTGCTCCTCGTCTCTCTCTTTCCTCCTCCTCTCTCTCCTCGTCCCTTCACTCTCCTCCTGCTCCTCCTCACTCCTTCCCTCCTCTTCCTGCAGATTTTTATGTTCCTGTATACTGTTTAATCAATGTTGTTGACTTGTATGATTTGGTTGTTTTTATGTGTTCTTTTGCTCTCTCTTCCTCTCTCTCTCTCTCTGATGAATTGTTGTTAAATGCTTTTCTCTCTGCCTCTCTTTCTCTCTCTCTCTCTCTCTGCCTCTCTCTGCTTCTATCTCTCACTCACTGCCTCTCTATCACTCTCTCTCTGCCTCTCTCTCACTCTCCCTCTGCCTCTCTCTCACTCTCCCTGCCTCTCTCTCTCACTCTCTTTGCCCCTCTCTCTCTCACTCTCTCTGCCTCTCTCTCTCACTCTCTTTGCCTCACTCACTCTATCTCACTCTTTGCCTCCCTCTCACTCTCGCTTTCTCTCTCATTCTCTCTGTGTCTCTCTCTTTCTCACTTTCTCTGCTTAGTCCTCTCTTTGCTCAGTTGTTTAAATGTTTAAATCTCTCTCTTTTCTCTCCTCCATGCCTCCCTCAGTCGCTGGACCCTCTTCCGATGCAGGGGCCCGATCTCGGGGTTCAGCCAGATGACATCGAGGCCCCTGGTGTGGAGCCTGAACCAAAACAAGAAGTGCTTGAGAACAAAGATGTAAGACAAATATTGAAAACATTATATTATATATGTGTGTAATATATATAAATAAATAAATAAATAAATAAATAAATAAATAAATAAATATATATATATATATATATATATATATATATATATATATATATATATATATATATATATATATATATATATATATATATATATATATATATATATATATATATATATATATATATATGACATCACATGGTGGAACAGAGTGTTTTCTGTTTGAGAGAAGAACTCATTTCTGTTTGAGAGAAGAACTTCTCTCAACTCTGTTTGAGAGAAGAACTCATATATATATATATATATATATATATATATATATATATATATATATAGAGTTCTTCTCTCAAACAGAAAACACTCTGTTCCACCATGTGATGTCATGTGGTAATACAGGAAGTGCTCCACTGTGTTTCTAAACTCCATACACCTTCGCTAGAATCATTTGGATAATTTCAGCCCTGGAATTGCCAAACTCTACTGAACTAAAGGTAAAAGGAGAAGTTAACTTGAAAACTACCAGTTTGTTACATCACAAGGTGGAACATGAGCATTTTCAGCTTTGAAGATGTAGACAGACTAATAATAAAGGGTTATTCAAAGAGGTGTGAATGAAACAAAATACAACTCCAGGTCTGTTTTTGAGAAGGTAACATCATGAAAACATGGTTTGAAACTAACAAGAGCCAGTTTAATGTCCTATATTTCTCTTTGTGTCCAGGTGGTGGTGCAGAGGGTCCATGTGGACGGTTTGGATCGGACCAAAGATGATTTGCTCACGTATGAGATAAAGGAGGTTTTCAGAGCCAGAAATCTCATTGATGTAAGTTTAAGTTTAAAGTGCTTGAACTGCAGATGACAGGTTTCATGTTTGTCTGATCCTGACTGTTTGGTGGATAGAACCTGTGCTAAATATTTATCACAGTTTTACATCAGTTCAGTGGCAGTTTGTGAAGAAAAGTAAAAAAAAAAAATGAAATATTTGTGAGTTGTAAAACAGAATCTGCCTCTGTCATCAACACGGAAAACTCCAGAACAGAGACACAAGACACTGACAGTTTAAATCTGCATTTCACTGAATAAACCTCTTTTATTTGCATGAGTCTAATCAGATCTACTGTGTTATTTAAACACGTTTTGGCCCATGTTTACATTATGGTTGCTAGCTAACAATTATGGAATTATCTCTCCTACATGTCTCCTATTCTTCCAACTTGCTCCTCCTCCACCTGTCTTCTCTCTTTCTCTCCTCTCTCGCCTCCTCTCTCTGCTGCCTGTGTCTAACCAGGAAATAGCATTATAAACTTCACTAAAATAACAAAAAAAAAAAGAAATAGAAAAAACGATTTAAGATTTAGTAAAATTTTAATCTGTTTCAGTGAAATATGTAGAGGCACTCTGTGTAATACTGCTGCTTATGTTATGTTTATCGTCATCTGTGTAATATCTGTGCAATGCCCACATTCAGACAGTAGAGTGTGCCGTCTCTGCTCACATATTGAGCAGTAAAATACAATAATAATTTCAAACAAAAATCTCAGATAGGAAGGGTCATCATGGGTACAGGGAAAACTAGCTGCTCAAATCACAAAATCCAACCGTCCTTAACTTCTGTCCTTTGAACAGCACAAGCTGCACATAGTTGGTCAAAATCCCAAAATATTAAGTAAAAAATTAAAGCTAAAAATTAATAAATTTTCAGAACTGCTCAGTGTGCCAGCCAGTCAGCAGCAACCATGACGATGGCAACCACAGAATCCTCAGACCAACCACAGAGCAGAGTCAATATTCTGCATCATTCTCTGGTATTTTCATCTGAAATCTGCAGAAGTCAAATCCACAAATGTTTTTTCCCCCCGATCATTTCTACAGCGACGAGCTCCATCAGACAGAATTAATTTGTAACTGTTGTGTTTTTGTTTATAATGTTGAGGTGATGAAGAAGTCCCATGAGGCTCGACAGAAGCTGCTACGTTTGGGAATCTTCCGTAAAGTGAACGTGGTCATCGACACATCTCGAGGTCTGTCAATAACTGATATCTGACCCTAGACCTCCAGGTCTGACCCTGGACGTCCAGACCTGAGCCTGGACCCAGATCAGGAGGACCTAGCTGGAGCCTTCTCCTGGAGGCTTAGTCTATTGTTTTGAATCTGTTGATACTTTACAGCTGATGTCATCAACATTCTCTGGGGGTGTGATGCTAACTGGAGGAACTGCTCTGTCTGAAGCTCTGTTAGACTTTAATATGAGCTTCATTTTAACAATCTGATCATAAAGAACAGACTTATCTGAACTACAGCAGGTGAGCTGATTTGTGCTGTTAAACAAGTCCCTCTCAAATACCATTGCAGTCACAAGCTAGCTAGAATTAGCCAACGATTTTTCAGTTAGTCACTCTCACCTTTTAGTTGAAAATCAAACTCCTAAACACGACCATGAACGCTTGGATTGATCACAGGCTTCTGAAAATGTGCTCTTTAAATCACTTTTGTGTTTTTTTTTTATTGAGACTATCTATTTTCACCTTATTTGCTAATGTGTGCATTGGAAACTGCTGAACATTCCTCCATAGACATACATGCAGAACACCCCCAGCATGATGTCACTGTAAAGTATCAATAAAGGGCTACCTACTTAACTTATAGCTTCATGCACATTACGACAAGTACTGAAAATCATGCCATATGACTCTAACAGTTCTGTATGTGTCCAGGTGAGGGCGCTCTTCCGAACGGTCTGGAGGTGACGTTCCAGGTGACAGAGCTGAGGAGGGTCACAGGAAGTTACAACACGGTCGTGGGAAACAACGAAGGAAGCATGGTCTGCTCACACACACACTCACACACACTAACCCTAACCCTAACCTTAACCTAACCCTAGATTGTTTATAAAGCTGCACTATGTAACTTTTCTGGGGGATGGTCTGGTAGCTGATCGTCTTCATGGCAATGTTATCTCTTTGCCAGGAATGTTTCACAATATAGTATTTAACTAATCTATCTTGCATGTTTTCAATTACAAACGTTATTATTGTTAAAAATACTGTGAGGCTACACGCCACTCCGTAGATCTGACCTGTAACCTTACCTATGATGTCACCTGCTTGTTGACATGGAGACAGGTTCTGCTTTCAGGCTTAGTAAATACAAAGTCTATATAAAGCAGTGGCAGTGTTTTAGAGCACATGTCTATTCTTCTCATTTCATGTCTTCTGGTTGGTTTAATCTTAGTTCTGTTTAATCACATTCTCGTTTTTGTTTATATTTTTCTGTTCTGTTGTCTCTGGTCCCAGGCCTTGATTACAGTGGGGCAAAAAATTATTTAGTCAGCCACCAATCGTGCAAGTTGTCCCTGTAAAAGAGAGAGGCCTGTAATTTTCATCATAGGTACACTTCAACTATGAGAGACAAAATGAGAAAAAAATCCAGAAAATCACATTGTCTGATTTTTAAAGAATTTATTTGCAAATTATGGTGGAAAATAAGTATTTGGCCAATAACAAAAGTTCATTTCAATACTTTGTTATATACCCTTTGTTGGCAATGCCAGAGGTCAAATGTGTTCTGTAAGTCTTCACAAGGTTTTCACAGACTGATCCTCTAGAGCAGTGACTTTCAACTCCCTTCAACGATTTTCTATGGGGTTGAGATCTGGAAACTGGCTAGGCCACGCCAGGACCTTGAAATACTTATCAGAATCAGAATCAGAATCAGAAGACTTTTATTGCCATAGTCTGTGAACACAGTTCACAAACTAGGAACTTGATACGGTGAAAAAGTGCAACATAAACACACTGAATAAATACAAATACAAATACAAATAAGGGCATGCACAAAGTTAAAAAGATATGCTTAAAAAATCTAATGAAATACTTAAAGGGAGAAAATATGTACAATAGCAGCATCAGAACAACAGTGCAAAGTGGCTTATTAAAGTGACCGGTGTTATAAAGTGTCCAGTATAGTGCAGATATTATAAAGTGTTCATGAGACAAACAGCAGAGGGGAAGAAACTGTTCTTATGGCGAGAGGTTCTGGTCCCAATGGACCGTAGCCTCCTGCCACAGGGAAGTGGCTCAAATAGTCCATGTCCAGGGTGAGAGGTGTCAGCTGCTATACGGCCTGCTCGCCCCCGAGTCCTGGAGACGTACAGGTCCTGTATAGATGGAAGGCTGCAGCCAATCACCTTCTCAGCAGAGCGCACAATGCGCTGCAGTCTCTGTCTGTCCCTGGCAGTGGCCCCAGCGAACCACACAGTGATGGAGGAGGTGAGGATGGACTCAATGATGGAAGTGTAAAACTGCACCATCATCTGGACTGGCAGCTTGCGTTTCCTCAGCTGCCGCAGGTGGAACATCCTCTGCTGGGCTTTCTTGATGAGGGAGCTGATGGTCGGCTCCCACTTGAGATCCTGGGTGATGCAGGTGCCCAGGAAGCGGAAAGAGTCCACAGTGGTGATGGGGGAGTCCGTCAGGGTGAGGGGAGGCAGGGGGGCTGTGACTTTCCTGAAGTCCACGATCATCTCCACTGTCTTCTGGGCGTTGAGCTCCAGGTTGTTGCTGCTGCACCAGGACACCAGCCGGTCCACCTCCCTCCTGTAGGCAGACTCATCTTATTACGAAGCCACTCCTTCATTGCCTGGGCGGTGGGATCATTGTCATGCTGAAAGACCCAGCCACATTTCATCTTCAGTGCCCTTGCTGATGGAAGGAGGTTTTCACTCAAAATCTCACGATACATGGCAAAATTCTTTCCTTTACACGGATAAGTCGTCCTGGTCCCTTTGCAGACGAACAGCCCCTAAAGCATGATGTTTCTACCCTCATGCTTCACAGTAGGTATGGTGTTGTTTAGATGCAACTCAGCATTCTTTCTCCTCCAAACACGACATGTTGAGTTTTTACCAAAAGTTCTATTTTGGTTTCATCTGACCATATGACATTCTCCCAATCCTCTTCTGGATCATCCAAATGCTCTCTAGCAAACTTCAGATGGGCCTGGACATGTATTGGCTTAAGCAGGGGGTAGCCTTTGCTACTTTGTTACTTGTGATCATTTTAACCCCACAGAGTGAGATCTTGCGTGGAGCCCCAGATCGAGGGAGATTATCAGTGGTTTTGTGTGTCTTTCAATTTTCTAATAATTGCTCCCACAGTTGATTTCTTCACATTAAGCTGCTTACCTATTGCAGATTCAGACTTCCCAGCCTTTTGCAGGTCTACATTTTTGTTTGTGGTGTCCTTTGACAGCTCTTTGGTCTTGGCCATAGTGGAGTTTGGAGTCTGACTGTTTGAGGTTGTGGACAGGTGTCTTTTATACTGATAACAAGTTCAAACAGGTGCCATTAATACAGGGAACGAGTGGAGGACAGAAGAAGTTATAGGTCAGTGAGAGCCAGAAATCTTGCTTGTTTGTAATTGACCAAATACTTATTTTACCGAGGAATTTACCAATTAATTCATTAAAAATACTATTCTAATTCCTGGATCCTTTTCCCCCATTCTGTCTCTCATAGTTGAAGTGAATCTATGATGAAAATTACAGGTCTCTCTCATCTTTTTAAGTTGCACAATTGGTGGCGGACTAAATACTTTTTTTGCCCCACTGTTTCTATTGTCTCTGGTTCCAGGTCTTGGGCCTGAAGCTTCCAAACCTCCTAGGTCGTGCAGAGAGGATGTGTCTGCAGTTTTCATTTGGGACCAAAGAGACGTCATATGGAGTGTCCCTCTTTAAACCTCAGCCCGGGAACTTTGAGCGCAGGTGAGAGACGAGTGAGACAGGTGCAGACATGCAGACTTGGACACGTGAGACAGGTGTGGACAAGGGGAGGTGAGAGACCTGTGGGACAGGTGCAGACAGAGACGGGTGCAGACATGGACAGATCACACAGGTGCAGACAGGGCCAGATGAGAGATGAGTTGGACAGGTGCAGACAGGAACAGGTGAGAGACAAGTGAGATAGGTGCAGACAGGGACAGGTGAGAGAGAAGAGTGAGACGGGAACAAGTGAGAGAGTGAGACAAGGACAGATGAGAGAGTGAGATGGGGGGCAGGTGAGAGTGAGTGACAACATAAAATTCCATTGTGAATGATACATGTGCTTGTTCTGCTTTAATGGTCTGCCTCAGTCATAGTGCTACTTCTGTTCTTTCAGTATACTTTACTTTACTGCACTGTACTGTAGTATTGCAATTTTAGCAGTAGTACCATCACAGAGTGTGAAATATTAATACACTGTGAAGTGCTTTGGGGAGCTGTGTAAATTCAATGCATTATTATCCATCCATTTTCTTCCGCTTATCCGGTGCCGGGTCACGGGGGCAGCAGTCTAAGCAGGGACTGCCAGACTTCCCTCACCCTGGACACGTCCTCCAGCTCCTCCAGTGGGACCCCAAGGTGTTCCCAGGCCAGCCGAGAGACATAGTCCCTCCAGTGTGTCCTGGGTCTTCCCCGGGGCCTCCTCCCGGTGGGACATGCCCAGAACACCTCCCTAGGGAGGCATCCAGGCGGCATCCTGAGCAGATGCCCGAGCCACCTCAACTGGCTCCTCTCGACGTGTAGGAACAGCGGCTCTACTCCAAGCTCCTCCCGCGTGACCGAGCTCCTCACCCTATCCCTAAGGGTGCGCCCGGCCACCCTGCGGAGGAAACCCATTTCAGCCGCTTGTATCCGTGATCTTGTCCTTTCAGTCATTACCCAGAGCTCATGACCATAGGTGAGGGTAGGAACGTAGATTGAGCGGTAAATTGAGAGCTTTGCCTTTGGACTCAGCTCCTTCTTTACCACAACGGACCGATACAGCGACCGCATCACTGCAGACGCTGCACCGATCTGCCTGTCAATCTCACGCTCCATCCTTCCCTCACTCGTGAACAAAACCCTGAGATACATGAACTCCTCCACTTGGGGCAGAGACTCACCACCCACCCGGAGAGGGTAAACCACCTTTTTCCGGTCGAGAACAATGGCCTCGGATTTGGAGAAGCTGATTCTCATCCCAGACACTTCACACTCGGCTGCAAACCGCCCCAGTGCCTGTTGCAGGTCCTGGCTCGCTGAAGCTATCAGGACAACATCATCTTCAAAAAGCAGAGATGAAATCCTGTGGTTCCCGAACCAGACCCCCTCCGGCCCCTGGCTGCGCCTAGAAATTCTGTCCATAAATATAATGAACAGAACCGATGACAAAGGGCAGCCCTGGCGGAGTCCAACATGCACCAGGTCTGACTTACTGCCGGCAATGCGAACACAGCTCCTGCATTTTATTAGTATTTATGTATTTCAGTATCACGTTGATACTAACACTGATAACACTCCTCTGCAGTATTCTGAGTCATAGTACTGCAGTAATTCTAGTAGTAATAGTATTTGTATTGTTTCAGTATCACGTTGAACGCGTACAAAGTGACGGGGCAATTTCCCTGGAGCTCTCTGAGAGAAACCGACCGAGGAGCATCGGCTGAACTCACCGTGAGTCACTCAGGAAATAGCTTTCATCAGTGATATTTGAATAACATTAATATAAAACACTTTTTTATGGCACATCACTCTCCCTAAAAGTAACGTTTATTTTGTTTTCTAGTTCCCGTAGTGAAGGACGAAACAGGACTTTAGATTGGTCCATATATTATTTATTTAAAGTATATTTAAACTATATTTGCTGTTGTAGTTTCCCCTGTGGAGGACCAGTCAGTCTCTGAGGTACGAGGCCGTGTGGAGGGAGCTCTCGTGTTTGGCTCGAACTGCGTCATTTGCCGTCAGAGAAGAGACTGGACACTCACTCAAGTCCTCTTTATCTGTGAGAACAAGTATTACAACTATTACTACAAAACAAATACTACTACTACCACTCTGTCCTCTCTGTAAAGGACAAATACTACTACACTGACTACTATAGTTGTGTGTCACAAACCCTCTCTAGTGTTATACATAGGTCTAGCGTTATATGTGGGTCTTGTGTTATATGTGGGCCTAGTGTTATATAAGGTTTAATGTACATTTTGCCTGTGCAGCACTCGATGGTCATCGACTCTCGGAACTCCACCATTTTACCTCGATCTGGAGGTCTGCTGCGCATTCACCAGGTCGGTTATTATATACAAACCTGTGTGTGTGGGGGGGGGTGTGTGGGTGTGTGTATGTATGTATATATATATATATATATATATATATATATATAATAGCTGTCTGTAAAAGCACTTACTGTACAGTTATCGTAATGTAATAAAAAACATTTAACCCTAGGAGCTAGCGGGCTACACTGGAGGAGACGCCAGTTTTCTGAAGGAAGATTTTGAGCTTCAACTGAACAAAACTCTGCTCTGGGATTCGGTGAGGATCCTCTGTGTTTTTAAAGTCTACTCGTCTTCAGCAAACACATTCACTTCAGCTCAAAATGCTTCACTGCAGATAACACACTTTAATGGTGGCAAATGTTTGATTTGTTACAAAGAATTCATACTTTTGTTAAACTCTTTGGTATCAATACTATCACAAAATGATAAAACTGACTTTTGTTATGAGGTGAATTGGTCAGCTAAAGACAGGACTGTGAAGATGAACATATTCATAAACAAAAACATGAAATACTGTTACATGTGTTACAGGCTGAATACATGAGCGTGGTGACAGTGTGTTCAGTAAGAGGTCTAAAAGTGTCCTTTTTCATGGTGATAGTAAAGATTTTAAAGGGGCTTGTATAGTGAAGTATACAATGTAGATTAAAGTAGTTCAATATAAAGCCAGAATATGTGAGTAATGTGGCTGTGTGTTTGGTTTTTAAAAGTGTGTAATGTGGTTGTGTGTTTGCAGGTTCTGTCCCTGTCTCTGTGGGGGGGTCTGCTGCTGCCCATCGGAGACACACCCACCAGCATCGCAGACAGGTGGCACATTTTCACCAAATCTGACAAAAATGTGTTCATTGAATATTGGGCTCATTCATGTTTCCCGACGTTTCCCGACGTTTCCCGACGTTTCCCGACGTTTCCCGACGTTTCCCGACGTTTCCCGACGTTTCCCGACGTTTCCTGACGTTTCCCGACGTTTCCCGACATTTCCTCACAAAAAGTAAACCTAAATCTGTTGTTATGTCATTATCAAATGATTTTCAGGTTTTATCTGGGAGGACCCACCAGTGTGAGGGGCTTCAGTATGTACAGCCTTGGCCCTCAGAGCGAAGGTGAGACACGAAGTCCTGGTTCAGTCCTGGTTCAGTGCTGCTTTAGTCCTAGTTCAGTCCTGGTTTAGTCCTGGTTCAGTCTTCTTACAGGTCTAATTTATTTTGTTGTGTTCTTGTAGGAGATTACCTGGGAGGCGGGGCTTACTGGGCAGGTGGTGTTCATCTTTTTTCTCCTCTTCCGTTCACACGGCGACAAGGCGGCTTCATGGACCTGTTCAGGACACACTTCTTCCTCAACGCTGGAAACCTCTGTAACCTCGACTACGGTAAAACAAACCTCTGTACCTTTGACTGTGGTAAAGCAAACCTCTGTAATCTAGACCAGTGTATTTCAACCTTTTTTGAGCCACGGCACATTTTTTTCATTGAAAAAATCACGAGGCACACCATAAGCAGAAAATGTAAGAAAATGAAACTCTGCATCCTATATTTACAATATAAAGTAATTCTCATCAGATTATTTTGAACAGGAATCAAATAAACATTTTATAATAAAATAAAATATTTCTACTCACTCAGTGTGAAACCTGATATTTTTTAGCCCGGTTAGGTGTAATTGGATAATTTCCTACGGCACACCGGACAATATCTCACGGCACACTAGTGTGCCACGGCACAGTGGTTGAAAAACACTGATCTAGACTATAGTAAAAACAACCTCTGTAACCTTGACTACGGTAAAAACAAATCTCTCTAACCTCAACTATGGTAAAACAAACCTCTGTAACCTCGACTCTGGTGAAAACAGACCTCTGTAACCTGGACCTTATCTCTATCTATCTATCACCTCTCCACAGATCTGACCTGTAATTTGGCCAAGATACGGTAAATGCTTGTCTTCAAGGGGATAGATAATTTTATACTGTACTTACTGTACATACTGTGGAACAGCCGAGGAAAAAACATCTCCACAGGAATAAGCAGGTGTCAGACTGTCCACCTGAAGTTACATACCTCTCTTTTAATTACCCAGCCCTAAAAATAAGACTAGTCAAAAAAAACAACTCTTGCTTATGGAGATAAATGGCTCCTCCCACTTATGTTCTTATTTCTTATTTTATTTATTTGTAAAGGAACAGCACATAGCAACTTCCAAGTCTGCGCCGGATAAAGAAGTACATTTTACATAGATTTTTCCCATAGAATTTTCCAAAGATTCAAACATGAAGATTTCAAAGGCATCACGGAGGCAAAACAGCTACTTGCTAAATAATATCCATAATGTGATTGTTTTGAGTCCTCACATATAAAACACAAGATTCAGCTAAATGTTTTAATAACTCAGAGGTTTATAAAGTTTCAGAGACAGACTTTACATCAAATTAAAGGTCTTGTTGTCATAAGTTACTACAGGACTAAGTCTATGTGAAAAATTAATGAGAAATTGACTTGTGGAACCGGAGGCGGACGGTCACTGTTGAGCTCCATTAAAGAGGGGACTTTTTGGGCCTGTCTGCCATGTCTGCCATGTTGTTCCCTCATCGTTGTGTGTTGTTACAGGAGAGGGCCCTGGCGCTCACCTGCAGCGCCTGGCAGAGTGCGTCCGCTGGTCGTACGGTCTGGGCCTCGTGATGCGTTTAGGGAACATCGCACGACTCGAACTGAACTACTGCATCCCCATGGGGGTCCAGAGCGGAGATAGGTGAGGAGTAGAGAAGGGCATCTGAGGCACGGGGGAGGGCATCTGAGGTACGGGCAGTCCAGAGCGGAGACAGGTGAGGAGCAGGGGAGGGCATTTGGGACACGGGCCGTCCAGAGCGGAGACAGGTGAGGAGCAGGGGAGGGCATCTGACTCACGGGGAGTGAACCTGATCCTTTTTAAATTCATACATTTCAAAATAAATATTCTAGGAAGTAATAACTGGTTAAAATTGTGATATTTTCAAACAAATACATCAGATTTTTTTCAGTATTCATCTTTTTGTGTCTTTTATTCAATGTAGAATTATAATTACATAATTATATTACATTATTTACTTTAAACTTCTGTTTAACATGTTTCTATCTTTTTTTAGGATTTGTGACGGGGTGCAGTTTGGAGCGGGCATTCGCTTCCTCTGACGTGCTTTTATTGTGAAGGGACCTGTGCAGTTTTATTTTGAAGTTTCATGTCAGCACTTATCTGTCAGTCAGTTCATTTGTGTAAAATGTCTCATTATTTAAATTAAAGACATGCCTTTGGAACTGCTTCCTGTTTGTTTTTCTGAGGCAACGGGAGGGCATCTGACTCATGGATACCGGAGGATGGGAATACATCTGATACACAAAGGTATTCAAAAGTGAAATTAATGCCCGCACCCAAAAAAAGCTAAAATAAATCTATGTTTTGAATTCAGTTAAAGCCTCAGTATGTAACTTTTGGCCAAAAAATAGACTAAAATAAAAGCATGTTTTTTTTATTTTATTTTGGTGGTGTTTATTGCACTAAATAAACATGGAAAAACAGGTGTCCTTTCTGTGAGCAGGCTTGCATCTCCACAAACCTGACTTGTATTTGGCATGGAGGAGGGCCTCCTCCTACTTCTTTCCATGGAAATGTTGTTCCTTTGGCTAAAATCTTCCACAGTGTGATATACACATACCTATCTCCATGGAGAAACATGCAGTTGACATGCCGATGCCATAAAATTGCATACTATCACTTTAATGCCAAAAGGGAACATTCCAGGCAAACGGTAAAAGAAGAATTCAATTCTGTCTGTTATTTTTTCCTTTACTATGGATCATTCCTGGACACTGAGGGATTACACAGACATTCCAGGCAAAGCAACAACATCTCCATGGAGACAAGCAGGTGGGGAACCAGAAAAGTTACATGGTGAAACTTGAAATCCAGAGCAGCGTTTATCTCACTGGTTTATGATCAACATCCTGCTCAAAGGCACAAAGTGAGGCGGCTCCTGTCCGGTAGGAGGCAGAGTGTCCTCGTGTACACCCTCAGCGTCACGTGACGCCCCGTGAGACGCGCATTTGAGCCACTGCTGTTAGCTTTAGCCTGTTAGCCGCACGCTGCGTTTGTGCCCGCTCTACTCTCTCTTTCGGCTTCTTTCGTCTGTGCGCCGCCGCCTCACGGAGCTCTCCTCCCGGATATAAGGAGCTTTTCTCCCCGACACACGCGGCCGTCTGTCCCGCGGGGCTCTGCAGGGAAAGCACCAACACAGGCCGAGCTTCGGAGGGTTTGCTGCGGTCATCGGAGCGGCTGTGCCCGGGCCGAGGCGCGCAGATGGCGGTCACTATCGAGGATCTGTACCGCAGCTACGGCGTGCTCGCGGATGCCAAGGACAACCTGAGCCAGGTGACTTTAGCCCCGAGAGTCCCTCCCTGAAGCCCCACGGCCCGTTCCCGCAGATAAACTCCTCTAACCCGAGCTTTTCAGGTCCAAACCGCGCTTTGTTTTGGCTGCGTTTGTTGCATAACTGTGCTAAGCTAATGGCTAACAGCTCCAATGAATGACCCTCTGCCTCCAAGGGGCCATTCGGGGTTAGACTCATCACAGCACTCTGTATCTTAATGTTACTTTAAATCATATATATTTTATTCTATATTTTTGTTACTAGTCTGCATATTCATTCGTAACATTTCCTAAAACTAGCCGCTGTTTTTGTAAATCTTCTCAAAGGTCCATGCAGGCTCAGATGACTTTCATTTTCCCACAAAATGGAATTTCAGAGCAGGAACATTCTACCCATTAAGTGTGATTCATCACCATTTATGTGACTTCATTTTCAGACAGTGTCCCGCAGCAAAACTGAACGCGGAACTATCTTTCAGCGCTGACAGGGCTGGCATTTTCAATATAAAGAGCTACATTTAACAAAACTCTATTCCGGTATTGTAAGATTTGTCGAGCTTAAGTTTAACAGAAGTACTGTTCTACTTAAAGGTGCACTATGGAACATTTTGAGTGCAGGGTTCACTACCTGTTAAGTCCATTGAGATGCTATTACTTATGTGTTTAATCTTGTACTCAATATTGTATTAAACCAAAATCTCTGTAGACAAGTTAGTGATGCTACCAGGTAACTTTACAGGTAAGCTCTGTGGACAGGTTATCCCACTCATTTGTTTACAACCACTTACTCTTCAAAAATACTTTGAAAAAAATATGCATTTTTACTATAAGATTTTACTGTGGAACATTCCAGGCAATTGCATGTCCATGGAGGCAAGCAGAAAAGTTACATAGTGCTCTTTTTCATTTGATGTTTTTGTTTCAAGTTTATGTCTTACTCTGAAAGTGCTAATGTTTATTCCTGTTTTCATCACGCTTTTCAGCACAAAGATGCCTACCAGGTCATCCTAAATGGAGTGAAGGGTGGGCCTAAAGAGAAGCGTCTCGCTGCTCAGTTCATCCCAAAATTCTTCAGTCAGTTTCCGGAACTCTCAGATGCCGCCATAAACGCTCAGCTTGACCTGTGCGAGGACGAGGACGTGTCGGTAAGTAGGATTTACACTTCTCCACTTCCATATAAACAAGCAGTAGGGGGCCATCCTCACAATAATACCCAAATCAAATATCACTGCAGAAAATGTGATGAAACATGAGAGGTCCTATATTACACAAAATGGACTCTTGTGAGCTTTAAGCCATGTTACAATGCTGTTCCCTTCTCAAAAAACATACCTGGAGTTGTGTTTTGTTTCATTCACACATGTTTGTGTGATCCTTTGTTTATTAGTCTGTCTATATCTCCAAAGCTCAAAATGCTGTGTTCCACATTGTGTTGTCATTAAGTGGTAGTTAAATTAAGAACTAAAAAGTAGTTGTCTGAAAGTCTGACTGTATAACTTGTGCAGTGAAATTCATATGAATATTAATGATTTGTATTTCCAGATCCGGAGACAGGCCATAAAGGAGCTGCCGCGCTTTGCTACAGGAGAAAACATCCCCAGAGTGGCAGACATTTTAACACAGCTCCTACAGACAGGTATATGTGTGTGTACGTATGCGTTTATGTACACACGTATGTATATATATATGTGTTTTCACCGCCACTGGCCCACTGCTCTGTAGTTCTGTTATCCAATTTTATTTCCATAAAATTATCACAAATGTCAGACTAGAACTATAGAGCAGACACAAGCACAATATGTCTTCTTTAATACAGCTCCTACTGACAGGTCAAGGTAATGGAAGCTACACACTGCTAATATGATCATGATCAGTCAGTAATTCCCTAAACATGGAGGTGCATCCCGAAATACTTACTAGAGTGCAGCACACTTTAACCACTGCTCCTACAGAAGGATACAAAACATTTTACATATTTAATCAAGATGCCTCCATACAAAAAGTTTCAAACCCAATACTTATCAAATTATTGCTGTGTCGTTAAGGAAAAGTTTAAAGCACCATTGCGTAACATTTTGGCCAACAAATTGACTAAAATAAGTTTTCTCATGTATGTTTTTGTGACCCATTTAAAGTCCTCTGTTTAAACATTTCAGTGTATTTGTATAAATGTCTGTGGTGTTTTTCAGATGACTCTGCCGAGTTTAACCAGGTCAACGCAGCTCTGCTCTCCATCTTCAAAGTCGACCCAAAAGGTGACAGTCTCAAACCGTATACTCACAATCTTGTGTGTGTCTATGTGGCGGATGCCCTCCAATGGGGTCTTATTCTGTGTAAAAGCTGCTAACCTTGTAGTTTACAAACATGTTCTGAAATGCCTGGGACTCTTGGATTAGTTTAAAGTTCAGATTTGAGTGTCTCTAATGTCCTGATGCTGTTGTTTTTAAATGTTTTTGTGTTTTCCGTAGGCACTCTGGGCGGCCTTTTCACGCAGATCCTTCAGGGAGAGGATATTGTTCGCGAGCGTGCCATAAAGTTCCTGTCGACCAAACTTAAGTCTCTGCCTGAGGACGTGATGACCAAAGAGGTGGAGGAGTTTGTCTTCACCGAGACCAAGAAGGTGAAGAGCAGAGGCAGAACTCTAAAACATGTTTACATATATCCAAATGTTTCATGAGCTGCCATGGGTTCACAAGTGTGCCAGTAGGGTCGTTCATCTCAATCCTGGGATTGCATGCTGATTGTGTTGTCGCTCTGGAGAAGGAGTGACTTGTAGCGGGGACTAAAGGGAGGGGAGAGGCAGTGTCAGAAATGAAAGTGAAACTGATTAAACATGTGAATATGTTGTTTTGGGCGAATGTTACCTGTTAGCAATTAATACCCCATAGAAGTAAAATACCTCCTCTTTAACACTCCATAGAAGTGTGATCCCTTTTAAGAGTGTTTTATTCATAATTAGGGTCAACAGTGTGATAAACCCGCACTTCTATCTGCTTCATTGAGTCTTGTGTCCAGTTAAAGACATGGTCTCTGCTGTTGTTTTTCTGACACTCCCAGTGCATTGTGGTCTACACTGACTTGTCTAGTGACCAGCACTGGACACTATTTTTCAAGATGCATTGTGAGAAATTTTGACACTTACTGGACACTCCAACACCGGTAAAAATGCTGTCACCCCTAAATAGTGCCCCAGCTAGCTGATAGTTTGTTCATTCAGACACAGACTCAGCGTTATTTTGGTGTTTAGGTTCTGGAGGATGTGACTAGAGAGGAGTTTGTGCTCCTAATGAGGTTGTTCATCATAGTGACCATAGTTGGGGCCTGAGCACAAATGTGCGAGAAGGGCAAGTCGGCGACTTAATAAAAGGTTATTAATTTTTAAATAAAAAGTTGGGTGTGGTCAATGGACCCAAGGAAGCACACGTGCACATTTCTGTGCTGGACGTAATGACATACAAATTATGGCTCTCTTAAGATGGCTCTATAGCGCCCCTTTCAAATTTTATTTATTATTCCTTTCTGCTAACTAAATCGCTCTTGAGAGTACTCAAAACTCTTGAAAATTCAAGTTGCATAATGTCGCCAAGAATCTGCATTGTAGGATGGTTCAGTGGCGCCCTCTGGAAAATTAAAATACATTATGAGATAGGAGGGGGTGCAGCCTATGTTTTTGTTGTGGGCATATAAAACTTGGCAGGTGCATAGAGCATCTTGATATAGACAAAAAAGCATAATATGGCCCCGCTCTAAACCACACAGGATGTCGGCCATATTGGGTCAGACTTGAGGCATCCAAAACCTAGACCACGTACTTTAACGAGCTTGTCAGAGTTTTGATCTGATGGACTCCAAACTGAAACGGCATCATCATGACATATCTGGGATCAAAAGTTGGAAAAAAAAGTCTCAGTGTGTGGTCATGACCAGCTCTTAAAGAAACGGCCATTTTGATAACTTAAGAAGTGCAGAAAAAGTTTGTCATAATCAAATGAAATTTGGTACTCATTCTTTGTGACCCTCAGCAAAAACTTCTACAGGGACCACACCCTATCTGCAACCAGAAGGCAGCCATATTGAATCAAAATATGCAGATGTCCAAAATCTAGACCTCATACCTTAATGAACTTGTCCTAGTTTTTTTATTCAACGGACTCCAAGCTGAGGACATATCTGGGATCAAAAGTTGTTAAAAGAATTTATATAAGTCCCAGGGTGTGGTCATAACATGCTCTCAACGAAACATTTCACAAGTCATTTTGAAAGTATAAAAATCCCTGTAACTTGTAAAAATGGTCTGATCTGGTTGGACTCAATGCAGCGCCCCCTGCAAAGTTAGAATTGGCCGTAAATGTTTATCTCCAACTTGACACTGGAAATATTAAATATATCAAGTTAAGGTTGGTATGCAGCTCTCCCACTGTGGCATGGCCTTCCACGGTTGCAAGGGTTGTGAGGGCCCTTTATCACTGCTGGCAGTTTTAATGTTGTATTGTTTCTTTGTTTAGGTTCTGGAGGACGTGACTGGAGAGGAGTTCGTACTCCTCATGAGGGTGGTCAGTGCTCTCCGCGTTCTTCAGACGGTGAATGGCAGGCAGCAGTTGGTGGAGCTGGTGGTGGAGCAGGCGTTTCTGGAACAGGCTCTGAACCCGTCTGACCCAGACACAGTGGACCGCCTCCTGCAGTGTACTAGACAGGCACTGCCCCTGTTCTCTGTGAGTACAAATACTACTACTACTACTACCGCTGCAAATACTACTACTACTGCAAACACTACTATTACCCTTTCATTTTACGAGACAGGCGTTATCACTGTTCTGAATACTACTGCAAACACTACTCCTGCATTATAAACATGGCTGCTGTTCTGTTGTTGTTTACTTTGTTGTTGTGTTTTTGTGTTATAGAAAAACGTTCACTCAACACGCTTCGTGACGTACTTCTGTGAACACGTGCTGCCAAACCTGAGCGCCCTGACCAGCCCCGTGGCCGGCATTGACATCCAGCTCGAGGTAAAAGGTTTATTTACAGATCGAGGTAAACTGTTCATTTACACAATAACGTCCAGGTCCATAGACCATATACAGAACTGGACTAAGCGAGTGTGACGTCACCCACAGCGTTCGGCTCCAGTCAACTAGCAGTTATAACGGACAATTTAGAGCGAGTTCCATATTTGGAATTCCGAGTATCATAGCAACCAAAGAGCCAATCCAGAGCAAGGCTGTTGAAGGTAATGCCCCTTCCTCCCTCACCACTGGCTTAGCAGGGAGCAGGCCCTTAGCAACGCTGTCGATCAAATCTGTTGCTAACATTAGCGGCAGCGACCTTGTCTGTTATTAATGTTCATATCTTGAATCATGGACAAAATGGTGAAATAAAAACCCCAATTTCTTTCTTACAAGAATGACCCATGTAGTAACGTTATGATGATGTGATGAATATTCATTTTAACTTGGAAAAAAAAAAAATTAAAGGAAACAAAAGGTACACTGCAATTTGTTAATGTGTCAGAAAATGCAAAGTATTAGCTTGACTTTTCTAAACAAACAGGAAAAAATGCAGGTTGCATGCTGCTGTCTTCAGTAAAAATGTGAATGCTAATATCTGTTTTATGCAGCTAAAAAAAAGGCTTTGTTTAGCTGAGCAGATGAGAGTTCTGCCTGTCACGAGAAGTGCGATATATTGATGAAATAAATATAGACAATACACAATAATATTGAAACTCATTTATGCCACTGACCCAAAAACCTTAGAGCAGATTGAAACCATAGAAACTATTTTAAATTTACAATATTGTTTAAAAAAAAAAAGCTGCCATAAATAAATAGCAGAATGAAACACTTTAATACTTACCGTAGACTGTATATATAAATGGACATAGCTAATGCGCAAGCCGGCACGTTCCAAAAAGGAAGTGAGTATGGGCGGGCTTCCGGCTCCATCGGCTCTGACTTCAAGTTCACTTTCTATTGAAAAACTGTGGCACCTCTCTGTAACTGCTGTTGTCAGACTCGTCATTTTGGTCTTAAAATGTTCGTAGTAACCCGCTCTACATGATCCTGTTTTTTTTATTTCACTATTGTTTCTGTAACTTAAGATATGAACATTAATAACATACAAATCTGGCACCTTCTTTCCCAAAGGTTGCTCCTGCTAGCATTATCAATTGACAACGTTGCTAAGCAGTGGCTTCGGATTGTCTCTTTGGTAGCTATGAGACTTGCATTCGGAATCCTTAAAAGGGAACTTGGCTCCAAATTTGTCCCTATAACTGTTAGCCTCGTTGAGCTTCGTTTGGAGGTGAATGCTGTTGGTGACACTCACTTAGTCCATTTCTTTATACTGTCTGTGGTACTTTGTATCTGTAATGAGTCGTTTATTTAACCTTTTACAGCTTAAATATTATCATACAGCCAAAATTACCATTTTTTTCCGCACTATAAGGTGCACCTAAAAGCCTTTAATTTTCACAATCTGCCAATGGATTGCGGATGCCTGGGCTGATGTAGTCTCAACTGTGGTCCGAGCTTTCACGAAGGCAGGAATTGTCACTGAACTGTTAGACAACAGCAGTGACACATATAATGGCGATTTTGACGAGACGGAATCGGGCACTTTGAATGAAGAGGAAGAACTTGAGGGATTCGTGAATGAGGAATAAATTGAAAAAGAGAGGTTTACGTGTTTTTCACGTGTTTACAACGAAACAAGGCTAGGAGTTATTGTTAATGCATTCACAATATAGTAACTCTGGAAATAGTGCAAAGCAATAACTTGTTTTGTGAGTGAACAAAGTTTTCAGAACGTTTTTTTTTTTTTTATTCTATTAATAAAGGTTGACTGACTTATCTGACTGTTTTGTTGACATTCCCTTCAGTGCAGCTCCATCTCGTGGATGCATAACACAACCCCAGCTACTATAGTAGTTTCTATTCTATGCGCCTTATAATGCGGTGCGCCCTATATATGAAATTTGTTTTCAAATAGGCCATTCATTGAAGGTGCGCCTTATATTCCGATGCGCCTTATAGTGCAGAAAATACAGTAACCAAAAATTCCCCAGTAGAGCAAAGAAAAAAGTACACACGATAAATATTGACCCTGATTTCCAAATAATAATGAATATTTCTCTATATTTGCATAACATTAAAAGCAGTAAAGTCACAACATCCTCCATCCTGAGTTCTTGTGTCCCTGATTCTTAAGCTGCTGCTGTTATAAAGTAACATTTCATGTTTGTGTCTCAGGTGCTGAAGCTTCTTGCTGAGATGAGCCCGTTCTGTGGAGACATGGAGAAACTGGAAGCCAATCTGCACACGCTCTTTAACAAACTGCTGGTAAGTCTCACTGGACGACTTCAAATTGGCCTCTATAACTGCTCTAGCCTCGATGAGCTTCATTTGATAGAAGCCGAACACTGTGGGTGACATCACACTCACTTAGTCCACTTCTTTATACAGACTATGACCATGACAGGCCTATGTACTGGTAGAGCCAGCCAGGCCTGTCACAAGAACACATTTTAAAGTACGTTATATTGCTGAAGTAAATTAACCAAAAAAACAAATTATCCTCCCCAAAAAGATTCTAAACCTACAATATTAAGTGTTGCCCTCTCTTGTTCATTTACTGCAGCTCGTATTCTTACGTACCGAGGTTTGTCTATAATGAGCCATAGAAGTTCATAATTCCAGTACCCATACAGTTCAGATCTCATTGTAGCAATAGAGCTGTCAAAAGTATCAAAAAATCAATACTAAAACTAGTATCGAAACTAGATACTCATTTTTCTCAGGTATCGATACTAAAAAGTCCCATTGACAGAAATGAGCCTTTCCTGAATATCTTTGGAATCAATATAAAAAAAAGTCTTTCTTAGACATAGAATGTGGATTTTCTACCTTAAATGGTAGTACTTTCTATCATTGTGGTATCAGAATCGGTATCTAGTCTATTCATTAGTATCGAAAAAGAGTTTGAAATTTTAGTATCACGACAACACTAGTCTGTATACAGTATATGTATGACACTGGCCTCACCAGCTCCACCGTGTGTTTCAGGAGTTCATGCCGCTGCCCCCTGCTGAGGAGTCTGAGGACGGAGAGAACTCTGGCTCAGATGAACCCAAACTGCAGTTCAGCTCTGTGGAGTGTCTGCTCTACAGCTTCCACCAGCTCGGCAAGAAACTGCCCGACTTCCTGTTGGACAAAGTGGACCAGGAGAGGCTCAAGGACTTCAAAATCAGGTACCAAAGAACTACTACTACCACTATCACTACTACCACCGCTACTATAATATACAGTTAGACCAGGAGAGGCTCAAGGACTACTAATACTGCTGCTGCTACCACTACTCTTACTGCTACTGCTACTACTACAGTATACAAGGGACGTCAGGAGAGGCTCAAGGACTTCAAAATCAGGTACTAATAATACTACTACAAATACTACCACTACTACAACTGTTAGCACTACTGTTACTACTACTGCTAAAGAACAACTACTGCTACTATTATTACTGCAATATAAGGGGTCCAGGAGCAGCTCAAGGTCTTCAAAATGAGGTATTACATTTTCTGTTACTACTTCTACTGCAACTACTACTACCTGGGTGACCAGTAGAGACTCAAGGACTTCAAAATGACGTATTTGTGTGGAAAATTAATCAAATAAAAGGATGATGTCACTGAAGTAGTCACATATTTTAAGACTCGTCGCAGCGGAGTCGCTCAGAACAAAGTCCAGAGTTGTCTGAAGAAATACACACAGTACAGACTACCCCAACCTTCTCTACCTCAGCCATCCCACACAGGCCCAGTGTTTCATAGATGAGTTTAGCTAAAGAATGTGGTCTTGTACACGGGCGGAGGAGAACCAGTTATCATGAGCAATACACTGGGTACACTTGAAACAGAGCACCTGCTACAAACCTCTAGGCAAAAAGTTAATTCCAGCAGAAGGCGCCATATTTGACTAGACATGTAGTGCCAATCAATTGGTTTGACTAAAAAGGGGGCATGGTAAAAGCTCTCAAAACTATTCTGTATCTCTATCTGACCCAATCTGAACTCACAAGACAAGATGGCTCATGCAAAAACTATTACTTGTGTAGAAAAAGTAAAAAGTATTTATATAAAGACAGATTCAGCTTGGGAATCATGAGTTTAATCTGTTTTAGTGGTCCCTAGCTATCACGGTTCACTTTGCGGTCTCTCTGTTTCGCGGATTTTTCCAGTGTAGTTCGCTTTTTACAGTGTATGAACGTGTATTGTGCTCTGCATCCCGGCCGGCCTAGGGACTGCAGACCACCGTCAATCGAACTCCTCTGTGCCCCGTCTCCCGCAGAGCACAGAATGCGTTCAGTCCGCCAAATTTACATAAATGTTCGATCGACACTACAGTGGAGTAGCGCCAGGACAAAGAGGCATGGTCAGAGGAACTGTGAAATACGTGTGAGCCACTATTAAACGAGAGAAATGTGAGAAATTGTTAATGCCTTTCTGAGAAAAGTGCATAAAGTGTGTGAGGGGTTTTACGGTCTTAAAACGTATATAATAATTGTTTAAAAAAAAAAAAAAACACTACATTTCGGGTTGCGGGTTATTTTTGGAATGTAACCCCTGCGATGAATGAGGAACCACTGTGTATATATATATATATATATATTTTTTTTTCTGGGCTTCAGTCAAAGGCAGAGGCCTTGACGACCAACTTGAACTTTTTTGCTAGCCACAGTTTGTCCATAATGAACACCATGTTCGAGCACAAGGATGTCCATTAGTGCACGTGGCACCAGGACACCCTAGGTTTGGAGGTCAATGATCATCTTTGTTGTCTTCCCCATCATCTGACTTTCGGCTGCGTGTCTTGGACACTCGGATGAAGAGAGGGGCAAAGCTGTCGACCAATCACCACCTGGTGGTGAGTTGGATCCGTTAGCGGAGGAGGAAGCCTGACAGTTCTTGCCAGGCCCCAAGCGTATTGTG